>NW_025421998.1:56253333-56959166 GCF_011764305.1 Mustela putorius furo
GGACTCTCTTGAAACTTGCAAATCCTGTATCTGATAAAGAGTCAATAACCAAAATATATAAAGAACTCATGCAACTCAATAGCAAAAATACCAATCTGACTAAAAATGGGCACAGGATCTAAATGGACATTTTTCAAAAGAAGATATACAGATGACCAACAGATAGATGAAAAGATGCTCAGTTTCACTAATCATCGGGCAAATGTAAATCAAAACCAAAATGAGACAGCACTTCACACCTGTTAGAATGGCGATCATCAAAACAAGAAACAAGCATTGGCAAGGCTATGAAGAGAAGGGAAGCCTGTGCACTACTGGTAGGAATGTCAGTTGGTGCAGCCACTGTGGGTAATAGTACAGAGGTTCCTCAAAAAGTTAAAAATGGAACTACCACATGATTCAGCAATTCCACATCCGGGATTTATCCAAAGAAAATCACAACATGACCTCAAAAAGCTATCTTCATCCCCATGGTGATTGCTGCATTATTTACAATAGCAAAGATATGGAAACACCCTAAGTGCTCACTGTTGGATGAATGGATTTTAAAAGCTGTGATATTTATATACAATGGAATATCATTCAGCTATAAAAATAGGAAATCTTGCCATTTGTAACAACACAGGTGGACCTGGAGATTATAATGCTACATGAAATAAGTCAGATAGAGAAAGGCAAATCCTGTATGATCTCACTCACATGTGGAATCTAGAAAGAAAGAAAGAAAGAGAGAGCAAGAAGAAGGGAGGGAGCGAGAGAGGAAGGAAGGAAGGAAGAAAGGAAGGAGAACTTAATTCATACCAAACAGATTGGCAGCTGCCAGAAGTAGGGGTTGGGGGGATGGGCAAAATGAGTAAAGGGAATCAAAAGATACAAACTTCCAGTTGTAAAATAAGTAAGTCCTGGGGATGTAATATACAGCATGGTGACAGAATCAATAATACTATATTCCATATTTAAAAGTTGCCAGGAGGTGGGGGGTGCTCCTGGGTGGCTTGGTCAGTTAAACATTCCACTCTTGATTTTGGCTCAGGCCATGATCTCAGGACCATGAGATGGAGCCCTGCATCAGCTCTGTGCTGGGTGTGGAGCCTGCTTAAGATTCTCCCTCTCCCTCTGCTCCCAACCCCCCTCCCCCACATCCCCACTACACTTGCTCATGTGCTGGCTTTCTCTCTTTTAAAAAAAAAAAAAAAAGGGTTATTAAGACAGTAAATCTTAAGAGCTCTAGGGAAGAAGGGAGGGCAGGAGGGAGACTGAGCTTCCTAACTTATTACTGATAATTGTGGCATCAGGGAATAGAAAGTGGAGAGGAGAGAAATGAAGAAATCTGGGATTGTGGAAATTGACTGTCAAAGAAAGCAATCAAAATCTTATGTAAAAATCTTTCATGGCTTGACATAAGTGGATCCTTAAGTGATCTTTTTTCAAGTTTCTTAAAAATAAAAGTGTTTTCAAAGAAAAGCAACTCCTTTAAAAAAGGAAGGAAAGGGAGCGCCTGGGTGGCTCAGTGGGTTAAAGCCTCTGCCTTCGGCTCAGGTCATGGTCTCAGGGTCCTGGGATGGAGCCCAGCATCGGGCTCTCTGCTTAGCAGGGAACCTGCTTCCTCCTCTCTCTCTGCCTGACTGTCTGCCTACCTGTGGTCTCTGTCAGTCAAATAAATAAATAAAATCTTAAAAAAAAAAAAAAAAAGAAGAAGAAGAAGAAGGAAAAAAAGGAAGAAACAAACAAACAAACTACTTATCTAAGTAAAAAAGTACACATAATTATTTTTTTAATTGTGCACAGAGGATCTGTATTTTAAATTTCATAGGGCTTCTGGTCAAAATGAAATGAAAAGTAAATGCAAACCAAAAAGGTCATACAGTAATATTAAAGAAATACCTACAGTCCATGACTATAAATGTGGATACAAAAACAAAAAAACACTTTTAGAGGCAGAAAAAAATTGTTTACAAAAGCCAGAAGACTATTAGTGTTTATGACCTAAACCTTATTATTTCCCATGTTCTGTTTTTCTCTTTTCCCCAAATTCCCTAGTTTACTGGTAAAGATGTAAGAGTT
Organism: Mustela putorius furo; assembly: GCF_011764305.1. Lineage (NCBI taxonomy): Eukaryota > Metazoa > Chordata > Mammalia > Carnivora > Mustelidae > Mustela > Mustela putorius. The sequence goes on from NW_025421998.1 coordinate 56,255,398, forward strand.
GAGCTGAAAGAAACAATACTCTTTAACTTCTTTCTTCCATGTAAGGGCTGACAAAAAGAACCACAGGGGAGAAACATGTATTAATCATCCTCATGGTTTGCAAGAAAAGCTCTTTATTAATCTCTGTCTAAACAAATACAAATAAACAGAGACAAAACACTCTAGACACCAACCTGCTGCAAAAGCTCTCAGAAATCAGACATAACACCCACAGTACGTCTTTCGGCTTGAATGAGTAAACACTTCCAGCAAGACCTCAACTGTTTTTGTTTTCTTAAAACATAAAAGGGAATCATGTTATTCAAGCACGAATAAGACTGTAGAGAGCTTTTGTGTTGTTGACAGCAACACTTCTTGGGGATACTAATAAGTGGATATCACCAAATAACTAAAAGGAAGAATATGAGTGAATGTGGAGGGGCCTCCTCCCATTCTTCCAAGCTTGGAAAAGAGAGCTCAGGCATGGATATTGTTAGAATGCAATAGTCAAGAGGCACTTGAACTACCCAGGTACCAGAATGAGGCACAAAATTCTACGAAAAAGACTAATATTTGATTTGGGGTTAGGATCAAGAATCACAAGATTAAGAAAAGGAATTTAGGAAGCTAAGTAAAACATCAGGAGGTCAGTCTTTTATTTTAGGGGCAGGGAAACTGAGGCCCATAGACAGACTCATATCTGCCCAATGTCATGTAACCACTAACCGTACAGTTGGGTATCTAGGTCTACTTTGTGTCTTCTTTGTCACTCAGTATAATGCATGATAGAAGACTGAAACTTCAGAAGGTTAAGTTCTAACCTTCCATGTTTGAAAAATTATTTTTAACATCCTTAATATGTGAAATCAGGTGAAATTTTTGGTGTTGCTTTACTGATAAGGAAAGCCTCACATAAGCCATCTCAAGAGACTAAGTATTAAAATGTTTCATCTAGTTCAATATAATTCATGCCAGGAAGAAGTATATTTATAGACAAAATTCTACAACGTTCTTAATTCTCTGTATTACATCAACCCTAACGAGGTTATGGTTAAGTAATTTCCAGGATTCCCTGGCCTTAAAATCTGCAAATCATTAACTAAATTTATAAAGAAGAGTACCATCAGTGTTCCTGGATCTAACACACACACACACACACACACACACACACACACAATTCCCTTTCCCCCTCCTCCATCTCACCCAAAATAATTCTGCGATATTTCAAACATAGTACCACCTTAAAAAGTGAAAACTTTCCCACTCTTGAGTAGTTTTATGTCATCATTCTAATTGTTTTAGTGACCCATCTCCAGCTCGATTCCCAACACCCAATCAATCCCCGGCACTGCCAAGGAGTCTGCCCGTATCTCTTCAAACCAGGCAACTCTTCTCTGGGGTTTCTTTCAAGGAGAATTATACCAGCAAGTTCTAATTTCCTATCCCTGTAGGAAAGGTTGCTCAGAGCTAGAGTTTTAATACCTCTTATTCAAGTATAGCCTGCCTACTAAATTATGACCAGATTTTCAATCATCATCTTAAATAGGAGTTTATTAATTGAGGGTTTATTATTATCCATATGAAAGCCAAAGAGACTAACAGAGAAAGAATGTAGCATAATAAACAGCAGTCGGACTGTGCCACTGATTAAGTACTTCACGGCCATGGACAGAAGCTGCAGGTTTACCTCCACTCCCTATTTTAGGACTTGGCATAACAGATGCTCGGGAAATGTTGCATGAATGAAAGAAACTGCATATTGCTTTAGGCAAAGGCATAATTGAGGCTCTTTATAAATGGTCACTGCCATCTGGCACCACCTTACACACTCAACGGCATGAACTAGAAGGATACCACATGTAGCCCAAGATAACTCTTGGTCAGTGTTAAATCGCTTCGCAAAGAAAGTCACCTTCATGCTAATCAACATAACAGCATTCGGGCAGACCTTAAAACATACTCAGAGAAAGGGTCTGAGTAACACTGGGGCAATAGCCCCAGTAAATCACATGAAGCTTTTTTCTACTCAAGAACTTTCTTTCTCTGACATTGTATTTCACTCTACTACCTTCCCCCATGGCTACAGTTTCCATGTAGGCAAACAAAGGAGCTAAGATGTTCAATTAGACAGTCACTCAAGCCAAAAACAGCATCCTGAATCCCAGGAATAAACCAGTTGCTTTATTAAGTGATGAAAAGTCTTTCCAGTCAAACATTTTGGATTGTTTTTTCATGAAGTTATTATTTATTCTCTGTACCAACACAGACTGTTATTTTTTAAGCCTTTCTCCATAAGTGCGTCAAAACCTCAAGGTAAGGCATCAAACCAAAATAGCTTTCAATTTCCATATAATTATGAAAGTCTTTACAGCTACTCTTACACCGAGAATCACATTACACCACTTGAATTCATATAAACACATTCCCTACAGACCCACTTCACCTAGGCATGTCTGCTCCAAAGAAGGCATTTAGACAAACAGCACTCTCACTGTTCCAACCATATCAGTCAATGCTGCCTGGCCAGTTTTCTCACACAGATCGGGAAAAAAGTAGAGGCACGAGTGGGGTCCAAAGAGGAGCCCTGCAATCCTTCTCACCGCACCGTCTGCAGACAAACTTAGGTTCTGTACAAATAGCACAGGAAAAAGAACTGAAAATTTTGACCATAAATAAAAATCATTCTGCATTGACACATTCTCTTTCAATTCAAACCTAGAAATTTTTAGCAAGTCTGTAGTAGCCAAACCGTATTACCTAAAAATTAATAAGGGCAGAAGACACTCTGAAAGGATTTTTTCTTAAAGCCTAAGAAATATCACACCAGGTCTGATAAGGGGTCCCTCTGGCCAAGGGTTCTTGCCAATGGCACTAAAGGGGACAGAGTCAAGGATAAAGCAACTAGGCAAATAAGGACAATGTAGTTATCCCTCCGTAATCATGACCTCAAAACCCATGATGTCCTTTGATCACCAGAAGTTTCATGAGAACAGGGACTTTATTTTGTTCACTGCTATACATAACCCCAGCACTTGAATGGTATCTGGCCCAGAAGAGGCTCCCCTCAAATTATTTTTGAATAAATACATTATTCCAGTGCAGTTACTCGTGAATTTGCTTAAAGACGGTAGCACATTAATTTACCAATTAGTTCCCCATTAAGAAGGCAAAAAAACCCCAAAAAACAAACAAACAAACAAACAAACCCATAAGACTGGGCACCACCACGTCATTCAGGGATTCACCGATTCTAACAACAAAAGTATCCTGAACACCTGCTTTTCTAGCGCTGGGGACACAGTGGTGGACAGGACATGGAGTTCGCGCCTCATGGGGCTTCCATCCTAGACTTGCACAGGCTACTGTATGGAGGACGGGCTGCTGGGGTAGGAAGGAAAACAGAGGCCAGTTAGGACACTAGTGCCGCCCAAAGGTGAGACAATGATGGCTCAGAGCAGGGAGGAGCTGGTGAGCAGGGATTGGATTCAGGATACATTTTGTACATTTAGAGCTTCATGGGAATAATCTAGGTGAAAGAGAGACGGATAGTGCAGGAGAGAGGGGATCCACCCACAGCGCAAAGTCTCTGAGTAAGCAAGAGATGGTGGGGACCCATGTACAGGTGGACGGCCTCAGACCGGGGCAGAGACCAGGGAGTCCCTGTAACAGGAATGAGGACAGAGGGTGTAGGGATCGTAATCTTCCCCAGTCCTAAAGTCTGCAATAAAGGAAATTCTTATCTCAACAAAACCTCTTGGGCTTTAGGTTAAACTCACTCTTTTCTGTGACTAAGAAAAGTAATACATATTCATCACACTTAGAGATTTTAGACAATACAGAAAATTATTGAAAAGCACACACTGATAGCACCTGTAATTCCACCATCCAGTAATAACTATTATAAACCTCTTTTGCATTTCATCTGTGAATTTAGATTATAGCTAATTTTTTTAAAAAAAGTCATCAGTTTCCTCTGGCTTTATTTCCCACCTGCCCATTCCATGTTCTTGCTGTTGTGAAGCAATGAAGAGTAAAACACCAGGGGATGCGTTCCCTTTTCCCCATCTTCCTTAACTAGCAAATAAGCATCTTCTTTCATCTTTATATGGTACACAGGATGCATATGTTTCTCATAGGAGGTGTTTCTGTTTATAAACTTGGTCTTATTGTTAGACTCAAAATTTGTAGATTGTTTCGTATTCTTCCTTGTGAATCTGGCCTTTTTTCTACATTGTTTGGTTTTCCCAAATGTTTTTAAGCTACTTGCATAATTTCACTTTATTATCCAAATTTTATTTCTTCAATGAGTATAGATTGTTTTGCTCCTCTACTTTTAAAAAATTCTTTCCCCTCTTAGCCATTACATTCCTCTCAGTCTAGTTCTTTTAGTGATGAAATTGCTTTTGAAGATAAATTCTCTTTGTTCTGCTGAATTTCTGGTACCTGAGTTCGTGGTTGGCTCCATTAACTGAAAGAGTGAGATCTTGAGCATGTCCTTTCACATATTTTTCTCTCCTCATCGATGCCTCCCCTCCACTCAAGCCTCCAATATTAAACACTCAACAGCATGTTCTAACTGCTTATAGGTATGACTGGAATGAGTCGTGTCCCCATAGCCTTTCGCCTCACCTGGTGCTGTGAAGGTCAAGTAAGACCAAGTGGGTAGGAACTGGTTCTCAAGCCATTCTAGAAAGTTTCAGTCTTTACACTTACTTGAATAGACCCTTCGCTTCTGATAAAAGAGGAATTTAATACTCTGAATGGGCACCTGGGTGGCTCAGTCGATTAAGCATCTGCCTTCTGCTAAGATCATGATCCCAAGGTCCTGGGACAGGGCCCCACGTTGGACTCTCCTCTCAGCGGGGAGCCTGCTTCTTCCTCTGCTCCTACCATATTCATGCTGTGCATGCTCATTCTCTCTCTCAAATAAATAAATAAAATCTTATTTAAAAAAATGCTTTGAGGGGAGCCCGGGTGGCTCAGTGAGTTAAGCCGCTGCCTTTGGCTCGGGTCATGATCTCAGGGTCCTGGGATTGATCCCCACATCGAGCTCTCTGCTCAGCGGAGAGCCTGCTTCTTCCTCTCCCTCTGCCTGCCTCTCTGCCTGCTTGTGATCGCTCTCTGTCAAATAAATAAATAAAATCTTTAAAAAAAAAAAATACTTTGAAAGGAAGGGGCCCAATCCTGCTGAAGAAACATAATTTGCTCATGTGGTCTTTGCCAAGATCATGGCAGAACAGACACAAGCACACAAAATTTGCCATCATCAACTAAAGTTTGTGAGAAACAAATCCTTCTCATCAATAAAATGAGATTATACTTCCAGACCCCCCAAAACAAACAAATCCACAGGCTGCATTAAACAAAGTGTTATCAAGCTTTCAACCACTTCTTTCTTAATGAATTTCAACTTTTTCACCCAGGGATAGTTTGAGACCCAGCTCTAATCTAGATTGAAGTGCTGAGATCGGATCACAGTGCTAACAGAGGATACAGGTAAAAACTGCTAATAAATTCTCAAATCACAGCTTCATCTACTATCATTCAGAACATATTCATTCTGCCTGGAACTACCCTCACATTTTGCTTTTGCCCATTTATTAAAATTTTAGTAAATGATTTCTCTTAAACAATACACTTGCTTGTCCCAAATCTAGTATCAGCCACTAGAAGATTTTATGAAAACTGCTTAAAATACCTTAGCCTAAGGTTTCTTATTTCCAGAACAAAAATAAATTCTGCTTCTTCATTCAGTTATTATAAAAATGAAAAGAAGGAATACATGTGAAAGAAATTTATAAATGCTAACAAACTGAACAAAAATTCAGTTGTTAGACTGCAATTGAAAGTCCTGTGTGATCTCACTTCCTATTTGGGGGAGGGGGTCACAGGGAATAATTTTACTTGTTTTTAGTAGGTAATACATTCTCAGAATTCTAAAGTTGCCAAAGGCTATACAGTGAAAAGTCTCCCATTCCTTCCCACCAACCACCTAATTCCCCTGGCAGGGAGCAACTAATAAAATCAATTTATTTACTTTTCAGATGCATGTACATTTTCCCCCAATTTTCACATAAAAGCTATCATACTATTCGCCACTACACACCTTTTTTTTCCAATTGAACAATACATCCTGGGGATTGTTTCATTTCCACATATCAATAGAGAGCTCCCCCATTCTTTTCACTGGCTGCTCAGGAAGTCATCAAGTGGAGGAACCATGATTTTATCTTCCCGTCTCCCACATACAGGTTATCTCCCATCTTTTATTGTTAAAACCTTTTGCTCATGTATAAACATATTTGTAAGATACACTTCCAAAAGGGAATTGCTGCGTCAAAAAGTATACACATTTTCAACTTTGAAAAAGACTGCCAGATTGCCTTCCATAAAAGTTTATAGCAATTTATTCTCCTTCCAGCTATAAATGGAGACAATTTCTCCACACATTTGTCAATAAAATCTCTTGTCAAACATTGTTGTTAAATCTCAGCCAACAGGGCAGTGAAAAACAGTATCTCAGTGTGTTTTAATTTGCTTTTTCTAATGAATTGTTTTTGGTCCTTTATATATCAGTAGTCACTCTCTGAATATTAAAAGAAAATTTATTTTGCTCCCTTTAACTTTCTTCCTCTGTATCCCTCTGCACATCCTAAGACCCAGCCACTCTGTGCTGCTTGCTATCCCCAAATGGGCCACATTTGGGGAAATACCCATTCCTTCTAGTTCCACTCACAAAATTTTTTGGACAGCCAACTTCAAAGGCATTTCGATGTTTACGAAATATATGTTCTATACTGTATTCCTCTCATAGGACTTATTCCCTCCTTCCTTGGAGGAGCCCAGGGCACATTTTTAGAGCTTCATAAAGTATAAAACCAAATTCTCCAACTTACCATCCCCTAAGATAACCAACATATTCACTCAATTAATGTGGGACAAAAGACTGAAGTAGAAATAGAAACTGAATTTTTTTTTAAGATTTATTTTAGAAAGAGAAAGAGAGCCTTGCAAGTGGGTGTTGGGGGGATGGGGAGCCAGAGGGAGAGAAGCACAGAGAGAGTCCAACTAGGGGCTCGACCTCAGGACCCTGAGATCATGACTAGAGCCAAAAGCAACAGTCAGATGCTTAACTGACTGAGCCACCCAAGCGCCTCAGAAACTGTGAATATCTAATTGTAGGTGTGTCCTCAACCTTCCAAAACAACACTGTAAATCTAGTGATGGGCATAATAAAGATCTGGGAACTTGTTCTTGGGCCAAGAAGGTCATATAACAATAAATGGTAATAAATCCTTTTTTTGTTTAATACTTGTTTGTTTTAACACCAAAATCCTATGACTTAAATGACCGAACAATGTAATAACATCAAAGTATTTTTAAAGCAATATGTTAATTCCCAATAAATCCACAAATAAAGGATTGACTTCTTTACTAGTCAATGAAATGTAATCTAAAAATCACAAGATACCATTAAACAACCATCAGAAAGGCTGAAATGAAAAAAAGAATATCAAGCGTGGTATAGGTCAACTAGAAATCTCATATACCGCTGGAGGAAATGTAAATTAGTACAGCCATTTTAGAGAACTGTTTGGAGAAATCAACTAAAGATACACATATGCCAACCTTGTAACCTAGAAATTCTCCTCTAGATACAGACAGCCAGCAGAAGCACACATGCTGTTCACCTAAGAATGTTCACAGCAGCATTAATCATAACAGTCTAAAATGGGAAAAACCCAAATCTTATCAAAAGAATAGATAAGTAAATTTCTGGTACAGTCACACAGTGAAATTCTAATAGCAACAGGAATGAGTGAACTGCAACTTCGCACCAAAGCATGAATGAATCTCACACACCCAAAGAGACTATATGATCCCATTTATGTAAATTCCAAAAACAAGCAAAGCTAATCTGACAGTGTTACAAATTAAGAGAGGATAGGGATGGGATAGGGATAGGGATGGGGGATAAATGAGGGGAACTCGTAAGAATCCAGTAATATTCTGTTTTTAACCTGGATGCTGGTTACACAGCTGTGTTCATCTTACGCAAACTCATTAAAGTATACATTTGTGCTCTATATAATTTTCTGCACATATATTCTACTTCAATAAAAAAGTTTAAGCAATAGGCTAAACCTCCAAAAGGGAATATATTTCTTTTTAAATGCCCTTCATGTATAAATGCTTTTTAAAATATCATGGTGATTATCTGACACTTGTAAACCCAACTAATGTGCATTGGTTTAACCCAAGAGCCTACAATTAAAAAGAGATCCCAGCAAAAGCAATATTCTATTTCCGAAACAATGCAGGAGCCACAAATGGTACTCAGGCTTGTTTGATTGAGGGAGGGGAAAAAAAGAATTGAGGTGACCAAGGAGATCAGCTAGATGGAATAAGCGAAGATTGCAGAAAAGATGAAAAGAAATAGAACCTCCTTAAAGTGTACAAAAATAGCTATTACTCTTATAGGAGCCTTCTGTGGAGCTCCTAAGGAAAAAAAGAAAAGAAAACTGTTTATTCCAGTGCAGTTATGTGCCTCAAAACCTTGCTTCCCTCCCAGTATTATTTTAAAACACTGCACAACAGACAAAGAAAGAGTACCATGGGAGTAGTAATTAATGGCAAATGCAGGTGTCTGAATAGAGGAAGGCCAAGGGAAATGAAACACAAACCCTTCCACTTCATTAGTGTTCTAAAAATACTCTTGTAATACAAAGGCCTGCCCTGCTTACATAGTGTGTGTGTGTGTGTGTGTGTGTACACACATACATACATATGCATATATATATGAATGAGAAATCTCATCAAAACAGTTTTTGTGAATCCTGACCATAACCAGATAAAAAGAGATTCAAAATGGAAGTGAAAAAACTGATGGCACTGAACTGGTAAAGCAGTGTTCCAAACAAACATGGAAATAGATAAAATAAAGGTAGAGTAAACACAATTATCTGTGTGAATGAAAACAGATTTTTTTGGGAAAGGTTTATTTATTTGAGGGGCGGTTGGAGCAGAGGAACAGGGAGAGAGAATCTCAAGCAGACTACACACTGAGTGTGGAGCCTCATGTGGGGCTCGATCTCGCAACCTCAAGATCATGACAAGAGTTGAAACCAAGAGTCAGATGCTTAATCAACTGAGCTACCCAGACACCCCTGAAGACATTTTTCAAAATACATTTTCCATTTGGCTGTGAAGTATAAAAATAACACCCCCTCCAAGACTAATAAACAGACCCTAACACTTAACGCTCTTTTGAACTGGACATTACTCTCATATTTAACTTGATCTCAACAGGGCTTAAGAAGAAGACAAAGAAAAAGATCTGAATTCCAGGCAATTCCCAGAGGGAATGATTTTGCAGCCAACGTTCAAATTCCTGTTGTAAGAGACAGGAGAAAGATGATCAACTGAAATTCACAGATAATCCATCACTGTTTATGTTGGTCAATGTACAAACTGGTTTTGCACAGAAACATTGCCAAGGAGGTAGCCCCTTCAGGAGGAAACAAGAAAAAAGACAGGATGCTGTTAAAGTTTTAATTACAGAGACTCCTTGATCTTATCTGCCTTCAGGCAAAGGTGTTAATAAGCAGTGAAATTTGCAGAAAGCAGGTAGCAACAAGGAAAACAAGCAAGAGATTGGAATAATCAAACTTGCAGGTGAATTTTTTTCTTAAACCTGGGAAATAATTCTTGGCTCATGTAATAATAAAAAATACTGGTCTCCCCTTACAGAAGGAAGGATTAGAATTAACTACTAATGACCCGAGCTAGAAATAGCACCAAGGGAAAAAGATCAGACGTTACCTCCCTTCCCCCCAATTGCAAAGCAGATTTATTAAAGACATCTATGCTGACCATTCAGCCAAAACCAATCATTAATTGTTGAACACCGACATGGTTAAACAGGTTCAAAGAAAGGATTACCATCATCTAGCCATGACTAGCTGAAATTGGCCTTGCAATTAGCATTAACAGCAAGAAAAGTGTTTGCTGAAGGCTTAACAAGGGCTAGCAGTCAAGTCCAGACATTAATCAAGGAATGACTAGGAGGTCTCTCTAAAAGAACTCACAAGTCCACGAAATAAATGAGTAGCTTGGGAAGGGACTAAATAAACAAATGAATAAAGAGCATAAGAGCTGAGCATTTGGGGCACCTGGGTGGCTCAGTGGGTTAAAGCCTCTGCCTTCAGCTCAGGTCATGATCGAGCCCAGAGTTTCCCCCTCTCTTCCCCCCACCCCCTCTCTCTCTGCCTGCCTCTCTGCCTACTTGTGATCTCCGTCTGTGAAATGAATAAAGAAAATCTTTAAAAAAAAAAAAAAAAGAGCTGAGGATTTACTTATCCATCAAGCATTTACCCGAGTGTTCATAAAACTATAAATGGACATCCATTATTCTTGTTTGTACAGCCAATTCATCTTTCTGGTAGCAGCACCTCAAACTTCCTCAGAGGAACCATCCCTTGCCCTGTCCACAGGAAACATCAGACCCACACTTGGCCAATGACAGCCCTGATAACTCTGGCCCCAGTTACTGGTTCAGAATTAGGAGCATGAGTCAAGGCAGGGACAACCAGAGGCAATAAGCATCTCTCTAGTCACTTGGCTTGTAGGAAATAAGCCAATACCTGCCAAGAGGTATTCGGGTGGAGAAAGCCTGACTGAGAATGAGGCCAGATAAAAACAGGGCAGGAGATGGCAAGAAACAAGGCCCCGATGACATGGTGTGAGTCCCTAGATCCAGCCATGCCTGAAGCTAGCATTACTCATGGACTTTTTAGCAACATACACCACCAAATTTTCTCCTTTTTTTTAAAGATTTATTTATTTAGAGGTCACAAGTGGAGGCAGGGGCAGAGGGAAAAGGAAAGAGAGGATCTCAAGCAGACTCTGTGATGAGTGCAGACCTCCACACAGGGCCCAATCTCACAACCCTGAAATCGTGACCTGAGCTGAAATCAAGAGTCAGACACTTACCCAACTGAGCCAACCAGGCACCCTGCAAATTTTCTTTTAAATTGTCTTTAAGCTTGACGGGTTTCTCTTCCTTACAAATAAAATGCCCTAATGCATCACTACTGCCCTAGTCCCTTAAACTTCTTTATAGAAATAATTTTTCAGCCAGAGCACACACCCTCAATTATTAAATTCTTTTTCCCAAAATATCTTCTGAAATTAAAGATTTTGAGAAATGGATATGAAATAAGTTTGTCATTTATTATTCCAAGCACCTTAGGAGCCTTTTGGTGACTGGATTATTTCCTCCCACGAAAATAAGCTTTGTGGTGTAATTGATTATTCACACCAGACCCTAATAACAGGCTGCTTGGGTCTTCAGAACACCAAAACCCTTTTTGTTCAGCTCTTTGTGCATCCCAGGAGTTCATAATAGCATGAAGTGAACTTTGAAGGTTTTGCTGCTTGAATTCCGTTCTGTTTGCCACCCCATTGAAAGGGGAGAATTCAAATGAAGAGTCCCTGGGTTCAAGGAGCCTCCCTTCTGTTCCCACTTCTCTGCAAAACAGACCAGTCATGGAGAACTGCAGTAGTGAAGTGCTGACAGCAATGGTCACATTCTGTGGGTTCATTAAGTCATTCACATTACACAACTCCACTCAGACTGGAAAGCACACACTTGCTGGGGCAGTCTCCCCAGGGAATATGGCCAGTATGCTCTCTTACCTATCCTGGGCAGACAGCAGTATATCAAGCTGAGTTCAGGTCTGATTGCCTACGCACAGGCACGTGAGTAAGGTGGGAGAATGCTGACCCAGGTTCTGAATGGCAGAGTTGCCAACAGAAAATGATAGAAAAGACCCGGGCCTAGAAATCTAGAGGACCTGGTCCTGGCACCGGCTTTGCTACCAACTACTCATGACCTTGGGTGAGCCATCTCACCTTTTAAGATGCTGATGTCCTCATTTTAAACCCAGAAATGGGTCTGTGTTTTCACTGTGGGTAGTGACTTAGGTAGCAGATGATAAAATCAATTTAGTGGATCAAGACCAACATTAAAAACACTATGCTAGAGGCACCTGGGTGTCTCAGTGGGTTAAGGCTCTGTCTTCAGCTCAGGTCATGATCTCAGGGTCCTGTGATCGAGCCCCGCGTTGGGCTCTCTGCTTGACAGGGAGCCTGCTTCCCTCTCTCTCTCTACCTACCTCTCTGCCTACTTGTGATCTCTGTCTGTCAAACAAATAAATAAAATCTCAAAAAAAAAAAAAAAACCAAAAAACCACAAACCCAAAAACACTGTTCTAGGGCTGACACAGGAATTATATATGATGAATCTAGAGCAACTTGTAGCTCCAGAAAGAAAGAACATCCTAAAAAAAAGTCGACAATGATGGGCTTAGGTCAAAAGAACAGAGGAACCAACTGGAAGTGCAGCTGGTAAGCCAAAACCGGTACAATTACAGCGACAAAATAAAGCACTACTGGGTCATAACCCAAAACATAAAATAAACATCCATGAACCCACAGATATAAATATTAACTGAATAAATCAATAAATAGGGACAGACAAACCCAACATGCAGAAAACACCAAAAAATGTATGTAGCTACTCCAACCTCAAGGTGAACACAACCCCCCACTCCTTAGGTGTGGCCTGCACAAGTGAGTTGGGGAAAGAGTAATTTCACAGTGGAGACCCCTGACAAACAGCACCTCAAGTGGCTGACCAAAGTCACATGGAGAGTGATAAATCATGTTGGCAGTACGTACCCTCAGTCTGGTGTGAGGAGAAGGGCACTTCATCTCTGTTATCTTTCTCCCCCAAACACATAATCCTAGTCTAGTCATGAGAAAAACACCAGACAAATCCAAACTGAGGGCCATTCTACAAAATGGCCAACCAGCCTGCCTCGAAATTATCAAGGTCATCAAAAAACAAGGGATCCTGGGGAGCCTGGGTGGCTCAGTGGATTAAGCTGCTGCCTTCGGCTCAGGTTATGATCTCAGTGTCCTGGGATGGAGCCCGGCATAGGGCTCTCTGCTCAGCAGGGAGCCTGCTTCCCCCTCTCTCTCTCCCTGACTCTCTGCCTACTTGTGATCTCTCTTTCTGTGAAATAAATAAATAAAATCTTTTTTTTAAATAAATAAATAAATAAAAATTTAAAAAAAAAAAAAACCAAAAAACAAAAAATAAGGGATCCTGGAATAGCAAAAATGTATTAAATAAAAACCAAGGAGGTCGAAATGAAGTAGAGACTTTGGTTAATAATAATGTATTAGTGTTGGTTCATTAACTGAGACAAATGAACCTTCCTTGGGTAAGATAGTAACTATAGGGGAAACTGAGTGTGAGGCATAGGGTACTCCAGTATCTTTACAAGTTTTCGGGAAATCTAAAACTGTTTTAAAATGAAAACCTATTTTGGAGTCGGGAGAGTGATTAAAACAAAGTCTGAGCATTCTCGGAGTAGCTCATCTCTAAGCTTTTCGCTGGAGGTAAAGCTAGTGAAACTATAAGGACCACAACAGCTACAATGAGAAAATCTAGACACAGTCTCAGCTCTGCAATTTGCCCCTTGGTTAAGTGACTCACCTTACCCAAGGTCCGCAGTCAGATTTTCCCCAACTATGCAACAAGGTTAACACCTTTCCTGACTACCTCACAGTGTTATTTTGTTGTGAGAAGCAAAGTAGATCAATGTGATATAGAAATGTGGAAATACCCTAAAAATTATGGTTATGATAACCTGGCCATGATGATAACCAGAATTCTCCGGTCCTTTCCCAAGTCAGAGCAGACGCTGGGCTGTCAAGACTCAGTCTTCTGCCTACTGAACCAATGTTTGGATTTTCAAAGCGGTACCCAGGCCAGCAGCAGCAGCATCACCTGAGAACCTGTTAGAAATGCAGAATCTCGAGCCCCACCACAGATCCACTATATCAGAAACTCTAGGGCTTGGGGAACAGCAAGCTGTGTTTGAAAAGGCCCTGCAGATCATTCTGGAGCTGCTGGAGCTTGGAACCATCGCCCCAGAGAAAATGACAGATCTTGGGGATAACTGTGAGTCCCAATCAAATGGGCCACATTCCTCCAGCTGGCTTCCTTCCCCATTAGCAACCCCATGGCTCCATCTCCTCCGGAGTCCCCTTCACCTCTACCAATTCTCCCACAACTCCTCTGAGAGCATGGAGGAGACACAGTACTAGCCGCAGGGAGGTGCACAAGGCCATGATATGCTAAGCATCAGTGTGAGCTAAGTAGCTAGAACAAGACACAAGAACGTGGCTTTATTTGGCCCAACTAATCTGTCAAGTTCTTAGCAATGAGGGAAATCAGGGCACCCCTCAGGACCATTCTGTCAAACAGTTTATCAATACCCAGATTCCAACATTCTGTCCTTCTGGTCCCAGGCCTTAGTCAGACAAGGTGTCTTCATCTGTGCCTCAGAAAAGGCAGACACCCATCCACGCTTATCTGCAAACACCCGTGAAAATAAAACCTTGGGATGCCAGAGAACCAAAGAGATTTCCAGGCCCTTAAACCAGGAACAAATGGTGCAGCACTGAAAGTAACATACCAACTGGAATGCTACTAGAAAAACAGGAATTGCAAGTCAGGAGTACGTACAGCTCCTTAGCAGGTCTGCACCAAGAAGCCCATGCAATTCTTTCTCTGAACCACGTTTAGGCCACAGCTGCCACCCCTTTCCTTTTTGACTCAATACTGGCATTATTCCTAAGGATATACATACAGTAAACATCAGACAGGATGGGGCTTGAAAAAGATGGAGAGAAACACCTAATTAGGGCAAACCGTACGCTGTCTGTGTACATGTACATTGACAAGGTAAAAAAAAAAAACTGCCCACACAGAGTCTCTCTGAAGAACAGAGGCACGGCCGCTTGGGTCTTAAGACAGGAAGACGATGTCTCAGCACAGCTCATAAATAAAACATTAGCGTAAAAATATATGCCGGCCAGTAATCCTTCTCTTCATTCACTTCCACTTTCCTTATTCCCCATCGACAGCCTCCTGGAATATAGAGGCTGTAGCCCATAATTTACTGACAGATGAAAGAAAAAAGATAAACGATATGCCATCACATAGGCAAACTGACCAAGAGTCAGAAAACCGACTAAGTGCGAGCTGGTACTAGCCCCACACTTCCAGTCTGCAGGGACCCCAAACACCTGTCCTTAGAGCCACCAACATGATCCAGCTTGAAGTTTGACCATAACTTCTCCTGTCTCCCACCATCCCTCCTCCCCACCAAGGAACACCAAGTAACTTCTCCAGTAAGAGAGCATTTATACTGATGAAAGTATATTCCAATTTTTACAACATTCTGTGGCTCCCAGCTGCAGAGGCCGGGGTACTGCCTTGCCCTCAAGCTCCCCGGAACTGCTACCTTCCAGCTACATCAGACAGCACCTCTTCCAGCCCTTGCTCAACCTCCCCTTGGCCTAAAATGTCTTGATCTTTATGATCTTACCATATTTCAAGGTCCTGCTCTGTTCACATCTCTCCTGCACCAGAAGCTCTCTCCTGGTTTATTCTTTGGAATTACTCACCTGATTCACTGGCAATCTGGAAAGCAACATTCCCGCTGCCACCACCACTGGGTGGCTGCAAGAAGGAAATTAAGTGATGTTCTTTCAAAAAGTACTGAGAAGACTGCCTCACTTTTTGTAGATAATCCATTAAAGGAAGCTACTACTATTATCAGTTTATGGTCCTCCGTCTTCGGACGAGTTGCCCTTCCCCGACCTACCTCTTAGCCGGCCTTCCGCAAAGGACCACATGCATCTATTCCCTCACCTTCTCTCATGAGATCCACCCAAACGGTTGTACAGGTTGAGCCTCCCTTGGAAACCTCAACTGCCACAATTTCTAGCCTGGCTGACTCACAGAGGTGATTACCAGCCTCGCCCTCTCCTCTGAGTTACCCGCTGGACATTTCCAGTGATGCCAGCCAGACACTTCAAGCTTAGCATGTTCAAACCCAAAAGCTTTCCTTTTCCCTAAAATCTATTCAATCTTCCTATTTTCCCTTAGAGCATTCATGGCACCTTAAATAACACCGTCACGTATGCCTGAAACTCTAAAGTTCCTTTATGTGTTTGCTTTAATATTTACTGCACAATAACACACTGATGTGGAACAAAACTCAAGAGGTACGATTTCAATCCTGAGCGCACCTGTCCTTTTCCCACCACTCTCCCTTTCTCGGGGCATCTGACGTTACCAACCTCTTGTGCATGCTTCAAAAGATACTTTATATGTATGATCCACAGTGGGTACATGTTTATCACAGTGGGTAAATGTTTATCAACCAGTTGTCTGGAAAAGCAAAAACAAAAACAAAAGCCCTGATTTGTTGCCTATTGTCTTGAAAGTTTCAATCCATGTGGAATTTATCTTTCTGGAAGGTATGATGTAAGGCTCCAACTTTTTTTTTTTTTTTTTTTTTTTTCTCAAATAGGCAGAGAGGCAGGCAGAGAGGAGGAAGCAGGCTCTCCACGGAGCTCGATCCCAGTACCCTGGGATCATGACCTGAGCCAAAGACAGAGGCTTTAACCCACTGAGCCACCCAGGCGCCCCATAAGGCTCCAACTTTTATATCTGTTGGTACCAACGCCGGTTATTATCTCCCACAGAATCATCTTTGCCTTCTCCCTCAATGTCCCCACACCCCCTATCCCTGCCCAGATCACCAGAATACCTAGGGCCTGTCATTCTAACCTTCCAATATTTCTGAGTTGTCTTTCTCCTTTCTTCTCCATTGTCACCACTCCAGGTCAGGCTCACCGTGCTTGTGTTCCGAACCTCGGACCTTCTCCACCAGCACTAGGATACTTCCTCTAAGAGGGCTCCCGCCATGTCCCCTCTGTATTCCCTGTCTACAGAATAAAATCCAAACCCTCCCGGGGATTCAGGACCCCTCTCTGTTCTCATATCCTTTCACTTTCCCCATTTAAAACCATTCTTATCATCACTCTGGAAGTTTCCTCATTCCTCAAAATGCTACAGCCCTGACTCACCCTGCATTCGCTGTAGGATGTGCTTTCTACCTAGCCCTCTGTTCCCGTCCTTCACCCTATGCATCCTTTGAGGCTTGACTCAAATGCCCACTTCTCCGCGAAAGCGCCTCCATGCTCCTCCAACCTGACAATACTGTGTTCCCAGCCGGCACCCACCCCTTCTTGTCTCTCACAATTTTGCCTTTACATCTGCGTCCTGGAATGACTGTCCCCTGAGAGCAGCACTGTACCAATTTTTTCATGCTTCCTGCTTCTAGGTAGCCCCTTATACACAATAAATTGTTTTTAAAAATGAAAATGCCTTTGTGTGCATCAGAATCACCCAAAGGACTTACAAAAATTCGGATTGCTGGGTCCACTGGTAGAGAATCAGAAGTTTCAGCAGGTCTGGGCGAAGGCCCAAGAATCTGCATTTCTAAAGAGTTCCCAGGGAATGCTGACACAGCAAATCCTGGAACCCACTTTGAAAACTACTGTCTCAGACCATACCTCAAACCTCAAACTGAAGGCCTTGAGAAACATAGGTCCAAAAATCTCATGGGGGAGGAAATCTTCTGAATTATTTAGATATAGGTAGATCTCATCCTGTCCTCCCAGTTGGGCTTAAAAAGGTGGTGAATGGCCCATGGCCACAGAGGCAGAGACACTGCTGGGATGGCACCCATCTGCTGATTCTCTGGCTCCTGGTCCAGGGCTCTCCCCACACCAAGGGGCCCTCTGGTCAAGGATCTGGCAGGAGAAGCAGAATGATCAGATTGCATGCTGGTTCACTTTTTCCCCTCTGTGACTGTCAGTAAACTACCTAAGCCTCTCCAGGCCTATGACAACCAGGGGTTCTCTGAGAGGAAGAGGAAGTCGAAGGCAAAGTCAAGGAAGTCAAAGAAACCAACTTGGCAAATGAAACCCCCAAAAAAATATTTTGGAAAAACACCAGAGTTATGAGCACACTAGGAAGTCACACACATGAGTCGTCTTTCTAAACCCAGCTTTATTTAGTCAGAATGCAAAGTTAATCCTAATTCTAAAGCAAGTTGAGGATTCCAAACTCAGTGACATTTCACCATGTGATTAAACTTGGCTTCTTACACAGCACACAGAGCAGAACATAAGACAGGCCACACAACAAACACATAACAGAGGAGTATAGGAAGTTAAGAAAGCAAACATGCAGTCTGTGGGCACGCAGTTGAGATAAGGCCTGGCTCTGGTCTGGTCTGGGTCAGCTCTCGGCAGTTAACTGCTTCTTATGTTCAAGCAGGAAGGATCCATTCTGCTGAGATCAATCCGGCAAGCCTTACTGGCAGCTGCCTTTTTCACATGGTCAGACATAGAGGGGTCAGGTCTGGAGAGTCTTGATGCCCCCCCACTTTTTTAAAGACTTTTATTACAGAGGGGGGACATAAGCAGGGGGAGTAGCAGACAGAGGGAAGAGGAGAAGCAGGCTCCCTGCTGAGCAGAGACCAGATGTAGGGCTTGATTCCAGGGCCCTAAGCTCAAGGCAGATGCTTAACCACCTAACCAACTGAGCTACCCAGGCGTCCCAATCCTCCCCTTATCGTGGGATTGAATGGGTCTCTGCCCCAGTAGACCTCCTCTGGTTCAGTTCCTTATCAGTCCCAGGGAGTCAGCTGACATGGGTAGCGGAGGTATCTTCTGTCTGCAGTACCTTTAACTGCTTGCCTCATTGATAACACACTCTCCTTGACATGAGAGTCTCCATTTTGCTCGCCACAACCAGCTTAATTAGGAGGAGCTGACAGGCAAGCCCTGGCACAGCTGCACAGGAATGGAAGCCAGACCACAACCATGTGGCACAGACAGGCATGATCTAGTCAGGACACACCCTCAGCAGCAGAACCTCCACAGCCCTTGGCATTGGACCCAGAGTCCAGCCTGGCTCGCAGGGCCACCCGGGGTCCAAGAGAATGGAGCCCTTGTTCTGGTCTCAGCAAACCAGATGCAAAGAAGTGATTCCTCAAATGGAAATCAGGAAGGGTGAGTGGGTGCTGGACAACCAAAGAACCAGTAATGGCTCCCCAGCTTTGGTCACTGGCAAACTGAGACGATGACAGCCACCTCCCAAGTTATCCAAAGATCTAAGGGGTCTGCGGCACCCAGCAAGGGCTTCTGTTACTAGCTGCCACTGCTGTTTCCATTACTTGGTAATTATCATCACTGCCTTTCAAGGCAGCATGGCTCCCCATTCCCTAAGGATGCCAACAGGCTCCAAAGGACACCTTAGTTAATCCCATATGCACTAGAACTCTGCTTGAAGCAGCTCTGAACACATGAGAAAAACCCAAGTGGGTCTTCCCTATATTCTTGGAGGCCTTCAAATACCCCAGACTTATGGCAGCTCAGCTACTAGACAATGAGCTACTTTGGAATTAGAACCAGCAAGTGATTTTCAGCTACTTTCGTGGCTATGCTAGAGAACAGGTTGTTTTATCTCGTTCAATTTCAGTTACAAAGGCGGTAAAAACTCAACTTCGGATTCAATTCCCAGAAGCAAATAAACCTGTGTAGCATCATAGAAAGCAATTCAAAAGTTCAAAAGAAACACTGAATTCCTCTTCCCACTCAGTTCCACCTGGCCTCCCCTCCCGCAACGCAAGCAGCAAAAAGACACAAATAGGGCAGGGTTTTGCTTCGGTCATCCTCTGAGGATTCCCAGCCCCGTTCTCTTTCTCCTCCTTCGTTAGACAATCAGCAGCCTGAATCATGACCTACAGAAAAATGGAACTTTTCTCCCCAGAGTCCCAATTACAATCCAGACTCGGTTCCCTTTGAGCCACAAAGCCCCACTGTAATTAACAAATTCTCTGTGACTGTGTTAATATCTCCCTTCCCTATCTAAACTGTAAGCTTCTTGAAGGGAGGTTCCACATCTGTTTATTCATTACCACATCCCCAGTACATAGTCTGGCACCCGACACAGTGTGCGTCCTCAATAAATACTTCTTATGTATGAGAGCAGAAATCCCACTCCCATTTTCATTCCAGGGAGGCATTTACTTCAAGTTTAATAATGTTTGTGAGATTTAAAAAATAATATTATGTAGCTTTTGCTTTGAAACATTTCAGATCACTGTCTACCACAATCAATTTGGGAAAGAAAAATGTGTTTTATAGAAGTTAAACTATGAAGTTCTTCATAGTTAAACTATGAAGAAAGAAAACAAGTATGGGAATCTTCAATGGTACTACATTTTAATATGTAAGTGGAGAAACATTATATGGAGAAAAGTGTTTGACACAAACACTTTTTAAAAAGATTTTATTTATTCATTTGAGAGGGAAAGAGAGAGCACAAGCAAGGGGAGAGGCAGAGGGAGAAGCAGACTCCCCTGATACGGGCTGACAGGGGGTTCGAACCTAGGACCTGGAGATTGTGACCTAAGCTGAAGGCAGACGCTTAACCACATAATCCCGGAGTCCTGGGATCGAGCCCCGCATAGGGCTCTCTGCTCAGCAAGGACCCTGATTCCCTTCCTCTTTCTCTGCCTGCCTCTCTGCCTACTTGTGATCTCTGTCTGTCAAATAAATAAATAAAATCTTTAAAAAAAAATCAGATTTTAACATGTTAACTGTAGAGAGTAAACAAAATAATAAATCTGATTTTATATGGACAGTTACAGATCCTTTGATGATCTCTTGGGCTGTTCGTCGCAATTTGATTCTGTTCTACTTACATTAAAGCTATTTTTCAATTCACGTCCACTCTCTGTGAGGAAACACAGACATCCAGAAACTGACATAATGCTCCTCTAAAGAAATTTTATATGAAAGCAATGTGCTTCTCAGCCATAAATCCACTTATTATTATTTAAGCATCATACTCTGCTCATATTCCAGGGGTCTTGGGGAGCCTAGAAACAATCGCATTCTGACTCATAAACAAACAGATTTAGGCAGAGTGATTATAAATCAAGTCCAGAAAAATTCAATTTCAGGGTATAAACACTGTGAGTAAGAACAATGACATTACCATTGCATTTTCTCTATTTTTCCAAGATGAGGGAAATATTTCATCAACTTTAAAACAAAAGAATCAGATAAATCACTAAAGGAACAAGTCCCTCATGCTGCTGTCAAAGAGGTTTTATTGTCAAAGAGGTTTTAAATGCCCACACAGGTGAAGCAAGCCCAGGAATGACACTGCAAGCCCATTTGTTATTAAGCTTCTACAAAGACTCATCTCCAAACAAATCAGTATTTCTCAATCTTTTCCTATAAGAGGGGTCATTTATAAAAAACATTTTACTTCAGACTTCTAAAAAAAAAATCAAATGTCTTTGATTTTAACTTATTTTGCAAAATCTCAGATATATGTAAAAGTATACAGCACTTCCCAACACTGAAAGTCAGTGTCCCAACAGAAAGGTAGTATGTCTCATATATGTAATTTTAATTTTTAAGTAGCCAATTAAAAAAAGTAAAAGGAAACAGGTGAAATTGGTTTTAATTATATATCACTGTAGTATGTCCAAACCAGCATCATTTGAACATAGAAACAAAAATTGAGATGATTTTACGTTCTTTTTCGTCCTACCTCTTCGAAACTCAGCCTATATGTTACACTTGTCACACATTGCAATAAGGATTCACTGTATTTCAAGTGCTCAGCAGCCACACATGGCCAATGGCCACCCTAGTCAACAGCAAATATAGAAAACAGTATTTTAAAAAACCCATGAATTCATCACCCAGCTTCAGTCATCACTACTGTTTCCCTCTAAACTTCCTGCCTAACTGCAGATTATTCTGAAGCAAATGCTTAAAAAATTGTAACACTGCATCCATGTTCAAATTTCCTTATCTTCTTTTTTAGCAGTTGTACAGTTGCTCAGATTGGGATCTAAACAATCAATCACAAGGATCACTTTTTAATGACATTGTTTGAGGACACTGATGTAACAGGAGCTATACTTTTGGTAAAATGCTCCTTTCACTCACATGTTTCTTACACATCTATCTTGTGCCAAACACTGCTCTAGCCCCAAGACAGGACAATAAACAAGACTCAAGGGACTTATGGTTTAGTTCCTGACTGCACATTAGGACCACTCAAGGAGGCTTTACTAAGCAAAACCAATCCCATCAAAGGGCAAATGGATAAATAAAACACGGCATTACGTACATCAAGGAGGTGGTAAGGCAATTAAAAGAATGAAGTACTGGGGTGCCTGGGTGGCTCAGTGGGTTAAGCCTCTGCCTTTGGCTCAGGTCATGATCCCAGGGTCCTGGGATCGAGCCCCACATTGGGCTCTCTGCTTGGCGGGGAGCCTGCTTCCCCCCCCGCCTCTCTCTCTACTTGTGATCTGTCAAATAAATAAATAAAATCTTAAAAAAAAAAAATGGGGAAGGAATGAAAGGAACAGAGTTCTAAAGAAAGAAATCCACATACTCAAAGGTCAGAAACTGAACTGGGGACTCACACTTTTTTTTTTTTTTTAAAATGCTGTAAGAGATTGAGTTCAAAGAGATTATTCTGGCAGAAGTGGCTTATGAGTTCAGCCTTGAAAGACTTGAGTTTTTCACAGTAAAAACAGTGAAAGAGCTTTCTAGGCAACAGGAGTGTAGGTGCAAAGGCAAAATGCTCCATTGCTGAAAAAAGTTCAGGCTGCCTGTGCACAGGGCTGGGGAATGAAGGGTCAAGGTGGGCACTGAGCCCAGGCTGCCCGATCCAGACTCTAGGCTAAGGGCTCCAGGTTCAAATGGGGACAGAAAGGACCTGGGTTTTTGGTCTCAGATCCATCTAGTCTTAGCTGTAAAGCAGCCTCATCTGGAGTACAATTTTTACTATCCTCACCTGGGTATAAATATAGTGCCTACCCAGGGCACCTGGGTGGCTCAGTCAGTTATGCGTCTGCCTTCGGCTCAGGTCATGATCCCAGGGTCCTGGGATGGAGCCCCACATCAGGCTCACCAGCGGCGGTGGGGGAGGAGGGAGGTCTGCTTGTCCCTCTCTCTCTGGCCCTCCTCCAAACACATGCTTTCTTCCTCTCTCCCTCTCTCTCATAAATAAATAAAATCTTTAAAAATAATCTAAAAAATAATCACAGTGCCTACTCTGGTGTTGCTCTGAGAGTTAAAGGAATAACTCACACAAGACGGTACAGCACAAGAAGTGTGGCAGCACTGCTTTTATTAATTTCATTATTATTAACTATATAAGCCACACAGGAACTCTGAACAACATAATGACAGCACTTAAAGAATTCACCTGACTGTGACATACAGGAAAGCCTGAGAGAGGAGCATCCACCTGTAAATAACGTTAGCACCGTGTGCAGATGTCCCTAAGACCCTGTATCGATCATGGTGCAGGGGCAACAGGAAAGGATCGATCGATATGAAAGGTGCTGAGGAGGATAGCGCCAAGAATTGGGGTACACATGAGCGTGGCCTGAACACTAGTGATCGGGAACTCAAGAGGGAATTTTCCAGAAGAGAGAGCTCAGAAGCTAATGAAGAAGATGCAGACAGAAGAGAAATTTACAGGGAACTACAAACAACTCTCAATTATCCATGGAAGGCTCTTTCAGCTGAACAGCTTCCATCCTCCTCTGTACGCACACTCCCATTACTTCTGTGGGTATTCTAGGTTGGAGGGCTCCCCAACCCTCCCTGGAGTACTCCTGAAATGGAATTAACAATTTAAAAACATAGCACTTCAAAAAAGCACATTATAAATAAAATTGGATTATTCAGACCCTCATGTAAGGGGAAAACGTTATACTACCCCCTAAAACTGGAATAGAAGTGTGGGGGGTAAGGATCACAAATTCCTGTCCACCTCTATTTTGCCATTAGCCCTTTAGGTGGTAACCATGAAACTCTTATTTAACTTCTCCTTGCCCTCAGTTTCCTACAAGAATACAAAAAGCTGGAACGTAGTTATTTTACTAAAAGGTTGCTGCAGAAGCATTTAGAATTAGCTGTAGTTTCTGATTCTCCTCAGTTCTACACATGGAAAAAGAACAACTAGCTGGCTTTCCAGAACTTTCCTTAAGGGACATATAGCATTACTGCATTCAGAATTCATTTACCATAATGGGTAAAACCCAACGGATTTCTCTTTAGATTTCGGTAAAAGTTTCAATGTAAGTGAAATTATTTCCTTTCCTCCTTATTAAAAGTCCCCCATCTACCAAGCCCACAAACCATAAACTCAACCACAAAAATCAATGGCAGTAAGAGTCTCAACAATTCAGAAAACTATACAACTAGACACTTGATACCAGCAGCGGTAAATTTACAGCCCAACCTCACATGCTTTTAACTCATCATTGGACTCCATCGTTAACAACTAATTAAATCATGGGAGCAGGAGAGATTTCGTATCATGGAAGGAGCTAAGATTCAGAGTCAGAAAGACTATTAACAAAATCTAGCTCAGCAATTTAGTATTGATGGGGCAAGTTCTTGAACCTAGGCTGCAGTTTCTTGATCTGAAAAACAGAGACAACCTCAAAACACTGCCTATATGATGGTAAAGATTGAATGAGATAACGCAACCTTTGGCAGCTTGCTAGGGTGTAGCTACAATGTAACTACTAGCTAGCATCGAAACTCTATCTCAATAATGATAAAGCACCAAATATTCTTTTGACTAAGCAATAGTTTTTATTATAAATAAAGCTAAACATCTATTGGTTGTAATAGTGAAAATCGTATTTTACTTTCTTGGATGTGGTCCAGCACAACAGAAAATGAACTTGAATTTTAGTTCTGCCAGGATAATCTTGGGGAAATTGGCTAACCTGCTAGAGCCTCAATTTCCCATCTGCTTAGAAATACCTAGCTAATAGGGGTGCTGGGTGGCTCAGCTGGTTAAGCCACTGCCTTTGGCTCTGGTCATGATCCCAGAGTCTGGGAATCAAGTCCTGCGCTAGGCTTCCTGCCCCATGGGGAGTCTGCTTCTCCTTCTGACCTTCTCCCCCTCATGCTCTCTCTCACCCTCAAATAAAATCTTAAAAAAAAAAAAAAAACTAGCTAATAACAAGACTATGATAATGTTTAATGAGCTAATCTATATAAAGTTCCAGCACATATCGATTTCTTATTAAGTACTCAATCTATAGCAGTTACTGGTATTTGCTAATTTTCCAAATAGGAAAAAAAAAAAAAAAAATACCGGATAAGTGACCATGAAAATCAAACCCAGGTATGAAGTCACCTTTCTTCATATTTTACACAGAAGTTCTTATTCATTTATTTCATAATTTTTTCTTGCATATCTACTGTGTGTCAGGCACTATTGTTGACTTGGGGGGTGGAGTGATGAACAAGACAGATAGGGTGTTTGCTTTCCTGGAACTTCCATTCTAGTGGAGGAAAGCAGACAGTAAACAGCCCAAGGAGATAATTTCTGAGAGAAAGGAGTGCTATGAGGAACACCAAAAAGGATGAGTGCCAGCACGCTAGGGGGTGAGGGGGAGTGTTTAAAATAGTCATTTAGCTAGGGTGCATTTCAACCCAGGCCTGCCTGATTGGTGTCCCTTGGCCAGAAGGGAGAACCTCACCTTGTATGAGGCTTAGATATAGAGTGGGAATGATCAGAAGTCAGGCCTACATCTTTACCTCTGTAAAGATACAGCTGCAGCTTAAAATATTTATAAACGCCCAACCCAGTTCTCAAACTGTGAGGGTCAGTGCAATATCGGGGAGGGGGGTGATGGAGGGAGCTTCAGATGCGCCTTAGCACAGTTCCCAGACAGGCCAAAAGCGACAACTTCAGAGTCCCCTCAGCTCCGGGTCCCGACTGAGACTGATGCTTTGTGAGATGGAGAAGGAAGAGTACAAGTGTGCACAAGGTGGCCGGCAAGTTGCATTAACGAAGGAGGGCGGCTTGCCCCGGTAAGAAATAAATATCTGGACGATCTACTACAATGCCCTGCAGAGACTCCAGAGGCTGCAAACGTTTCCTAGGGCGGGCGCTGGGACGCCCAAGGGGCGGGTGCCCCTGGCGGGGAGAACTGGGAGTGGGGCAATCCGAGCAATGGGATGCAGGCAAGCGGGCGCCTGCAAGCACGCCCCATCCCGCGGATGTGGCCAAGCCTTGCGCTCGGCCCATTTTACACAGGTTTCCTGTGCCTCTCGCCCCGGCGCCGCGCCTCTTGGCTGCCCAGGACTACCTCTCCTCTCCCAACCCTCGGGCGCCCGGACTCAGGCTTCTGCGCTCCGCGTTTTCTCACCGTCAGTCCCGGTCAAACCGTCCCCTTCGGAGCAGGACCCGGGTCCTACCTCCCCGGAGCCTGGCGCCGGCCGCGATAGCCATCTCCCCTGCTCGGGGCTGCCCCAGGAGCCGGTTCTTCCCTGGGCGACAGGAGACAGACCCTGCTCGCACGGCGACTGGTGGCGTCCCCCACATCGCAGCCCTTGCGAGCGCGCACCGCCCTTGGCCCCCACCACCCCAGAACCATTCTGCCGGGCGTCCCAGCGCTCACCTGCACGCTCCGCCGCCGGGGACACCGCCTAGTTCTCTGGTGTGCGGCTCCGGGCTTCGTCCGCAGACCCGGGAGGAGGCAAAGCCCGCTTCTCCCGTCCCCCCGGCAACGCGCAGCAGACAGTTCCCGTGCCAGCCGCAGGAGACCGAGGCACTCGTGGATGGGCACTCGTGGAAGGACAGCGGGGCCGGAGCCCGCGCCGCGTACTGGCCGCCTTGCGCTGGGGTTCCCCCCTGCGCTGCGCTGCCTCGCTCGAAGGCGCTGCGGCCGCACGGCCAGTTCCCGGTACTTTGCCCAGAACTTCGCGCGCCGCCAGTAGAGTAGCCGGAGGAGCTGCACGAGGGGCGGGGACGAGGAGGAGGAGCCTGTGGCCGCCCTGGGGGCGGAGCCACTTGGGGGGGGCGGGGAGAGCGGCTGAGTGACCACAATCTCACCAATGAGGAGTCGACCCTGAGGAAGAAGGTGGAGCGACGCCCTGGGAAGGAGCGAGCGTATTCCATGACGCCGTCATGGCAGTTGGGACTCCGGTTTCCGGCAAGATGGGAGAGTAGGAGGGAGAGGAGAGCTGCAGCAGCGTCGCAAAGGAGCTACTGGCAGGCTAGCCGTAGGAGCTTAATAAATGTTCCTCGAGTGGCATTGCCAGGGAGAAGCGAGGGCGGCGCGGGAGGGGCTGGTCTAAGGAGACGGTTCCAGGGGACACACGTGCGAACGGGCAAAGAGGACTCGACCTCTTGAGAAGTCAGAGGCAAAGGAGGGCAGGGGGACGTAGTGAAGGGAGGGTTGCAGGCATCGGGTGGCGACGGACAGAATCGGCGTGGGTCACCCGCCCAAGACTGTGACCCTAACATCCAGAGGCAGTGGGTGCAGATTCGTGCCGGGGTGCCAGGAGAGGACTTAAGGGGAGTGTGGTCGTTTTGTTAGGCTGTTCGTGTGCAAGAGGGAAGGGAGAAAGAGCATCATAGTTAAACTGCTGGAGCTCCTTGAGGGACAAGGAAATCCACCGGACTTCACTGCTCACTCGCTCCTCCGCCTCCTTCGATCCTACCAAGAACGCTGCAGCTAATCACCTGGGGCTAGTTTGGAGACTGCGGAGGTGTCGAGGGCCGCAGGTGGCTGGGTGGAAAGGAAATTAACCTCTACTGGGCGCCTACTGTGTGCGCCTGGAACAGATGCGGGCTCCGCTTCAGTGATGATGGCACACCAGGTTCCTGCTCTCAAGGAGCTGAGCTTTTAAGGGGAAGCACACCATAAACAAGAACATACATAAATATAAACAAACGAGTAAATGCGATGATCTATGAGCACGGGGGTAATTGCTGTGCGGAGTTTTCATTTCATAAGTAGGCATTGGGAGTTTCGAAGTGTTCTGAGGGTCTCTTGGCGGAGGTGGCTTCTGTGCAGGTTCCTGAACCAGGGAAAGGAGCTACCACACCTCAGTCTCCAAAAAGGCGTTCCAAGCAAAGGAAATGGAATATGCAAGGTATTTAACCTCCCCAAAGACCCAACTAACCTACCTGACCCAGCTGCCCAACGAGTGTGATTCGCTGGGCTTGGTGCTCCCCACAGAATAGAGGCTCCAAAATGTTAAATTCCAGCGCCGCGTATCACTTGTGGCACTGGAGGCATTTCCAGTCTCCCAGCTAGCCCCATATTGACGTTTCTAAGTCTCCCGCCAGAGCCACTCTATTCACATTTAATTCACCGCGTTCCATCTTCTGCTTTCTGGAACTATCCCTGTCGCGGAATGTCTGGGACTGTAGTTTGGAACCTGGCAGGCGGCTTAGCGAGGGCGGGAGGATCCGGACACGCTGCAGAATGAACTCACTGAAAGCTGCCCGCGTCGCATACACGGAAAAACTTAGTGGAGAAGATCTAAAATCTAATGACTCCAGAATTCTTCAGTCACCCCTCCCGCACCCCAGGAACGCCAGCTGGACGAACATGCCTGGGAGGTGCCCGGACCACTCAAAATGAATTCAAGCACCTTGCCCACGCCCAGCCTGGAGTGCCTGAGCAGCTCAGAGTTTGTTTTCCCAACCCTTCCATTTTTCGGTAATTCTTCTCTAGGAGAGAAGCTCGCTCTTTCCTCCCCCTTCAAGCCCTTTTTTCTTTCTTTTTTTCATTTTCACTCTCCACCTCCCACTCTTCACCCTGTTTCATTAGCATTCTTTGGTTTGTTGTGGGGTTGGTTGGTTTGTTTTTTCCTGCAGGAGACAAGCCTTTAATCCTAAAGGAAGTTATTTGCATAGGATTTTATTGTTGAAACTAGCAAACCGGTTCTTGGCTTTTTCTTCAATTTCTTCCAAATAACCAAGTGCGTCTATTTGTTTTTTCTATTTGTACTTGAAGCGGTTAATTTGACGGGATGTGAGAGTTATTCATATTCATATTGTGCTTTGCCTCCAAGGAAAAAAGGAATTGTACTGTGCCTTTTCATAGTTTCATTTCCTCTTCTCCTAAATAAGCTTCCAGGCTCACGAGCTCCCAAAAACAAGAGGAAAAAAAATGAAAGCTGAATCCCATGCAGAGCTAATTATTCTTGAAATCTCATTAATGTCCTAAATTAGCTTTCTCCTCGGAGTTTTATTTTAAATCAAGGACCCGAATGTCTCCTCTGGTGGAGATCAATGGTTCTATAGTAGGAGTTTCTGAAGACCCTCTTTGAACTGTTGAACAAATACTTTTTCTCTTTGGAAACATACCCACCACAGTGGGAATTTTTCAGAGTTGTCTGAATGTTCTAAACCTCTGAAATTCATAATTGGTAAGCAAATGTCTCTCAAATGTACATATTTAGATGGTAAAGGAAGCTGATGGTAATAGTATGTCATGATGGGGAAGTCCAGAGGCCTCTCGAGTCAGACTACCTGGGTTCCTGTCCCTCCCATCATGACCACTTCCTGATTCTGAGAGCACCATTCTCTGTTTTCTCATTTTCTTCCTGTGAAGTGAAGGCATTGGATTGGATCAGCAGTGACATAGCTTGGCTTATTTGCTACTCCCCTCCCTGCCTCATGCCAGACATCACTATTAAGTCAAGGCTGTCTTTCCTACTGAGTCCAAATAGGACCTCAGAATCCTTCTCAACACAGTGCTTCCGGAAGCTATTACTGGGGATGCCTGGGGTGGCTCAGCCAGTTAAGCCTCCACCTTCAGCTCAGGTCATGATCCTAGAGTCCTGGAATGGACCCCCACATCAGGCTCCCCGCTCAGCGGGGAGTCTGCTTCTCCCTCTGCCTGCAACTCCCACTACTTGTGCTCCTTCCCTCTCTCTGCCAAATAAATAAGATCTTTTTTTTTTTTAAAGGAAGCTGTTACTGATAGATGGGTATCAACATGTAGGTGATAGGTGATACAGAATTACTATGGGGGCTATATGAACTTCAAGCCACTTTAAGATAAAGATCTTAAATCATCATATGATTAGAGCTTCATTGTTCTAGAATAGTGACTACAAGACAAATGTGATGAGAAGGAACTATAGTTCATCACCTCATCAATCCCTCTTAAGAGGGAGGAGGAGAGAGTTTGTTCTAGCATCTTATCTGTAATCATATAGCCTCTGGGTAATTAGAGGTGGGTCTCCTACCTTCTTAAAGTGTCCTCTTTCTGTCACTGTCACTGTGAATGCGAGGTGGAGGAAACCCTTGTCTGAAGCACTGATACAACCTTCCCCATCCTGTACCCATTTTTCTTTCTCCTTAATCTGGCATGTGAAACAAAGTATGTAGTCACATAGGAACACCTTGTCAGCATTCATTCACAGAAGTATTAGTCCTCATGGCTAAGGACTGCATAAGAACTCACCAATTCCTCTATTAAATATAGATTGACAGGCTCCTTTGTAAAAGAATCCATTCTTAGCAGGCACTCTAAGAGATCCAAAGATGAATCAGTGGGTGTCCCTGCCCTCAATGCTTTTACAGTGTCATATATTGGGCAGATCAGAAATGGATATAAATAACTCCAATACAAGGTTAAAAAATAGAAAATGTTCCGGCAGTGTCTGAGTGGCTCAGTCAGTTAAGCGGCTGCTCCCTCAGCTTGTGTGCTCTTTCTCTCTCTCTGTCAAAGAAAATCTTAAAAAAAAAAAAAAAGAAAAGAAAAGAAAGAAACAAACAAAAGTCCTGAGAGAGGTACCAAAAATGTATTTAGAGAAGGGTGAAATTATTTTGGGAATTGGAAAGTAAAGAGTCACTTCCTGCATGTCTTTGTCGACATTTTTAACTTTTGGATCAAAAAAAATTTTTTTTTCCAGATCAAAAATTCTTATTTATCGCCATCAACTTATCCTTGTAGCGGGAGTTGCAACACTGTTAGGCTTCCTGGTTTAGACACAGTTCCTTATTCAGATAATATCAGTGCAACTAAAGGTCAGAGATCATTCTCACTCTCCTAGCATTCTTCATCAGATGTTGAAAATTTCTGGGATGTTCTAGAGGAAGACAGCTCATCTTTAATGACAACAGTCTAGCTTTCTCTCAAGCATTCGACAGCACCAGTCTTTTTACACAATATGCTGTGGGAGTACGGGCTATTTGTAAGAAAGGAACAGAAGTGAAGGGACACTAATGTCCTATATGATGAACCATGAAACAATACTTCCTTCGGGACGAAACTACCTCAGAAGTCAGGCTGAGGGACACCTAGGTAGTTCAGTCAGGTGAGCGTATGCCTTCAGCTCAGGTCATGATCTCGGAGTCCTGGGATCAAGTCCCACATCAGGCTCCTCACTCAGTAGGGAGCCTGCTTCTCCCTCTGCCTTCTGCTCCCCCTGTTTGTGCTCTCTCTCTCTCTCTATAGTAAATAAATAAATCTTAAAAAAAAAAAAAGAAAGAAAAGAAAAAAGGCTGAACATTCTATTATCCTTTAGGGACTCTCTTCATAGCACACAGACACCCTATAGTATTCCTTATGGTAAATATTAAGTATAATAATTAGAGCCCACACATATGAAGCATTTAGGTAGCAGCCATTGCTGAGCCGGGGTGCTAGGATTTCTGTCACTCCTGCCACCATCAGGAGGCCACCTGTCAAACCAGAAAGACTTGGCAGGACTGCCAGAACCACACCCCTCCCTCCACAAGCCACAGCAACAAAACATATTCCTCGAATCCTGCTTCTCCAACTCTGTTACCTCATTTCCCAGCTCATGCCTTACATAAACGAATCTGATTGGTACATTCCGAATCACGTTCACTAATCTAGCACAAGGAGGGCTGGGAAATGTGCTTTTCAGCTCTTCAGCCTCGACAGAAAGGCACGTTAGGAGGAGGTTGGGTTAGAATTTGATAGAGCCAAGCCTCGGCACCCACCCTGCCTTTTCCTTCAAAGCTCCAACAAATGTGTTGGCAGGAAAAAAGCTTCATATGTTACATCCTCTTTGATGTGTTTCTGTAGTTATGGAGTAAACCAGAAGGCCTCGTCCTTCACCAATCCCCCTAAGTTCCCATTTCAGTCTCCACCAGCAACAGCACTGCCATCTAAATCACCATCATTTCTTGCCCATATTTAGTTGGATGCTCATTTTATATTCCATTCTGAATTATAAACACTTTTTCTTATTCTTCTTGAATGTCTTCCCTTCACATAGCACAGTATTCCTCACACAAAAGATGTTTTATCACTTGTTCATTCAACAAACAAAGAAACATATTTTCCCCAAAACTACAATCTAAATTCATTTAGCAAGGTGAAAGTATGTTCTTTTTGTCTACTAGAATACTTTGGCTTCAAGTAAGAGAAAATAAATTAAAAATCACTTAAACAAGGAAACGTATTATCTCACATAACAGGAAGTTCTGCAGACCTAGTGACTTCCCTCTTGGTTCATTCAGTAGTTCAAGCATGTCAGCGATAGACTCAGGTTCTGTCTGTCTTCTCTGCCAAGTTCACCAATGAGGGCTTCCTCCTCAGACTGGATGTGGTACAGATACAGCAGTTACTAACATCATGTTCAGAGACAGGAAAGAATATACCTTCCTTGAGTCACATTCTGCAAGTAAAGAAACCTCTCCCACAAGTCACCCAGCCTGGTGGTCTTCATGTTTCATTGGCCAGAATTGGGGCACATGTCCATTCACACTTAAAGCAGTTACCAGCCAACTGTCAGCTATGATCGACTGAGACACAGGTTCATACAGAAAAACAAAACAAAACAAAAAGCTGGAGTTCAATTAGCTAATAGTGTAGACTGTGTTACCTTTAGCCATCATCTTCTATCCTTCACCAAGAGAGAATTATACTCCCCTTCCTCCCACCCACAACCCCATCCGCACCACCCACTGAAGTCGTTCTTGGTCATATGGCTACTTGGGCCAATAAAATGACAGCAGAAGCTTTAAGAGCCGGTCCTTGCTTTGCTTTGCTAATATCCTCTCTACCACATGCACCAGCACTGTTGCTGTCAGAGAACGGCTCCCTCTGCCTGCCTCCGGGGGGGTGGGGGGTGAGGAAGATAATGATGCAGCAGTATGGACCCAACTGAGCTGAAGAGTGAAATATAAACATTTGAGGTTGGATCACTGAGATTTTGGAATTGTTACTATAGCATACCTTAACCCATTCCTACTGTTAACAGCAGAAAGAAATGAGAAGTAGATGTGGAGAAAGCAGCCCAGAGCATTGCTGTATCTCCTTTCATTCCGAAGGATAAAGAAAACCTGTCTGAACATAGAAGTGACACAACACACCTGACACTGGGTGTCAAAGCAGTCCCTTGCGCCCTCACTTGAGGCAGCTGCCTTCCCAGCGCTCCAATCACCTGCCATGGCGTCACCACTCTCCCCTTCACGGAGCTCACGGCATTTGTTCTGAATCTTCCTTGCCCCTGGCTATTACCTCAATTCCAGTACAAATATCCATTCTGGTCTTCGTGCTTCCATGCAAATCTGCTGGGCTCACACATGCTGGAATGTTCCTTTACATCCCTCCCCCCCACCACCTACAGCTTGAGAAATAGCCCTCAAAGGCCCTTACTACCTGACTTATCCTCTGAAAACTCATAGCTCATTACTTTAAAAAAGATATTCTGTTGCAGGTCCCTGTAAGGCCATATTTATTTCCCATACCCAATGCTAAGTTTGGATGGAAATGCACCAATGTGGTATAATTATTCCTGCCTTCTTACCCAGAAAACAGTTTCACTGTTAAACTTCCCCTAATGATTCAGGGCCATACTTCTTACAGTGATTATTGACATGATACAATGAAGACCTCAAGAATTACTGAGGTGTATAAAATTATCCGCCCTGATGCAAACTGACTCCTGATACTTTTTGAGTTCTCATGTATTAAAAAACACTAAAACAAGAAGAACAAGGATTTCTTGAACTTGGACCCTGTTTCAGGCACTATTCTAAATGTTTACTTCTCATTTAAGCCTAAGAGTCCTGGGAAATAGGTACTATTCTCATCGCCATTGTGGAGAGTGATAAAAGTCAGGGGACACATGAATGTTCCTGGCAGCATCATTCGTAACAGCCAACAAGCGGAAACAACCCAGATGTCGTTCAACTGATGAATAGATACACAAAATTTGGGATATCTATCTAATGGAATATTAAGCATAAAACAGAGTGAAGTACTGATGTGCCTAATGTGGTTGAAACTTGATGAAATGTTATGCTAAGTGAAAGGAGCCTTTTACAAAAGGCCCCCAGAAGAATTGTAAGATTCCACTTATACGGAATGTCCAGAATGTCCTGCTCAATCCATAGAAATCCAGAGGGTGCGGCTCTGTGGTTATGAGGGGCTGGGGGGCACACAATGGGGAGGAGCTGCTCAGTGAGTATGAGCTTTGACTGTGGACTGATGGGAATGATTTGAAGATAGATAGAGATGATAGTTGCACAACACTGAGTATTCTAAATGCCGCTGAATTGCTCACCTTAAAACGGTTAGGTTTTTTTTTATGTGAATTTCACCTCAATCTGAGTCACCCAGACACCCCACCTCAATCACCCCACCTTTTTTAAGTCAAGGGAGAGGGAAAGAAGAGTCAACATTTAAAAAATGCTACCTCGAGGGGCTCTTGGGTGGCTCAGTCAGTTTAACTTCTGTGGTTCAGCCTCTGCCTTCAGCTCAGCTTGGGTCAGGAGCTCCTGCTCAGTGGGGAGTCAGCTTCTCCCTCTGCCTTCCCCACGCCCCCCACCACCCCCGGCTCAGGTTTGCTCTCTCACTTGCTCGCTTGTTCTCAAATAAATAAAATCTTTAAAAAAAATAAAAGCTACATAGAGAAACAAATCATAAAATAACGAGTGTTATTTTCTTGAGGAAGGTTTTGATGTCCACTGAGAACAGGTTTAGTGGAGACTAAAGACAGAATTTTTTTAAATGTAAAGCAAGAATAAATGTACTTTAAGCAA
Source organism: Mustela putorius furo (assembly GCF_011764305.1). Taxonomy (NCBI): domain Eukaryota; kingdom Metazoa; phylum Chordata; class Mammalia; order Carnivora; family Mustelidae; genus Mustela; species Mustela putorius. The sequence continues at coordinate 56,290,208 of NW_025421998.1, forward strand.
TGAGGAAAGCATATTGACTTTGTGACTGTACAGGGACCTCTGTGCTTAATTTTTTGACTGTACAGGGACCTCTGTGCTTAATTTTTAAGTTTTTTGTTTTTTTTCCTGGGTTCCAGAAAGTTGGGATTATTAGATAACTAATCCTTGAATACACAGTTTGTCATTCTAGGTAAATTTCTTGTATGTACATTTCAGTGGTACCCGGGTTGGAGGCCAGGAATGGATTCCCTATCTCCACTGGTCTCTGCTTCCTTAGGCCATGCTGTGTATACCAAAGGTTGCCAGCAACGCATTTCTATTTATCCCATTTGGATCTGCCCACTCCATAGTGAAAACAAACAAGTCACAAAAGCCAGGAGCCTTTTGGAGTTGTCCTTCCCATAGCTGAACAGCGCGAACTGTCCCTTGATGCTGATGCCTGGAGCGGCCAGTTTCAGTGCCAGGTGGGCTCTGCCACAGATGAAGGGAAATGCTCCCTCAGGAGCATATCTGGCCGCAGGTCGTTTGCCTCCTGGGTCTGCCCCGAGCACCGTGACAATGATCCCTCTGGTAAAAAGTGCCTGGAGAGACTCCAGCTGTGGCACCGAGTTCCAAGTTCTGAAACACCGAGGCTGGATGAGAGACTCACTTCAAAGGAATCTGAGAACCGCACATTAGAAACAAAGCTCCAGCAAACCATTCCCTGAGGACACTCATCCTCAGCTTTCTGCATGCTCATTGTTCATTATTCATTTTTGCTTTCCTTTCTTAGAGGGCTTTTTTGTGGCTGTCTAAAATTACAGTCTTCTGAAGTTTTGTCCAGGATGGCCCTCAAGCTTCAGAGAATGGTTGTCTGTATTTCTACAGTGTCTGTCCCTCCGGCATTAAAAAAAACAAAACAAAACAAAACAAAACAAAAAACAAAACTTGGTCCAAGTCTTCGAAACAAAATTGAATTTTTCAAGTAAATTATGACCTGAGGTTAGGTGCCAATTAATGGTTAAGGAAAGGGGGGGGAAATGGTTTCTAATTAATGTCAGCCACTTGGCCCCTACTTCCAGTTCCCTCATGGTTTTCTTAGGCTTGTTTTCCATGAAAGGTAAAAAAGAGTCTCCCGCTTATTTGATTGCCTTTTCCTAATAATCCAGGAAATTGTTTTTTATATAGCAAACTATATTCTATTGTTGTCTCAGCTAGAGTGCTGTCACTTAATAATGTAAAGGTTCCAGGGGCACCTGTGTGGCTCAGTGGGTTAAGCCTTTGCCTTCGACTTAGGTCATGATCTCAGGGTCCTGGGATCAAGCCCCGAATCGGGCTCTCTGCTCATCAGGGAGCCTGCTCTCCCCGCCTGCCTCTGCCTGCTTGTGATCTCTGTCTGCCAAATAAATAAATAAAATCTTAAAAAAAATAATATAAAAGTTCCAACCACATTAAGCATCAAGTTTCATAAGCATTTGGCTTAAAGAGTCTTGTCTTTCAGCTAACAGCTGCTCTTCTCTGTCACAGACCCCCAAGACCACCTCCATGTTGGAAGATTCACTGGGAGGATCACAGGACTTGCCACACAGTCATACTCATGGCTATCATTTATTCCAGCAAAAGGATACAACACAAAACCAGCAAAAAGAAAAGGCGCATGGGGCGAGGTCTGGACCCCCACAGAGTCACAAAGGGCAAGACAGGTTTCATTTCTCCAACTATAAGTGTTGCAAAAACCCAGTGAAGTGCTGCTAACTAGGGAGGCTAAGTGTTCGGGGTTTTTCCTGGGGCCCGGTTCCACAGGCACTCTCTGCCTAGCATATGCTACAGCTCCAGACTCCCAGAAGGCAAGCAGGTGTTCACCATAAGCCGCACTGTTTGCACAAACACTTCAGCACAGTGAGCCACTCAGCAGTTAAGGAATTGTGGGAACCTTGCCTATGTCTAAGTGCCTAGATGCCAGGCAACACTCAGTCTTGGGAGCAGGACTCTCATGGGATAGTAGTCTGAAGGCTGTCTTTCGCTCTTCTGCACATCCTCTCTACACTTGAAGCCTGGTTTGCCTACCTACAAATTTCCTTAAAATAATGACCTGTATTATTGGTTCTTAAGAGTGGGCTGGGCAGGTGCATGTCCAAGGTTCTCTTTCCTGTCTTGGCTGTGTATTCATGGCAGGACCCACATGTCTGCTTTCAGGGAAACAAAGCAACATTTTGCTGGGCCCGTGCATTGTTAGACTGAGGGAGCTAATATGGAAGCCCTTGTATGGCTGTTCACAGAATACCCAAGACAGGTTAGTGAGGCTGTGCTCAAATCAGGTAATTACAAGTCCGTGTATTCACGATCTTTTTTTTTTTTTTTTTAAGAGCCTTACCCTTCAATGGCATATAGAATCTTCACATCCGTCATCTCCCATCCTCTTGTCTGCCTGCAGTGTCATTAGCCATCATGAAATATATACCCAAGTGGTCATGCGTTTTTAAGCACTTACCCTTATTTTAATGATAAGCAAGTAAGAAAGTCTATTAGCCTTGGCTAATAGAAGGAGAAATCACATTCACAATAAATGTTCACAGTAGAGAAATGAAGACCTCATAATGTCAGCAAACATGTAGGGACATCCCACAGTGTTATGGCAGGGACTTTGGCCAAATCGATGTAGAAGGTGTTGCCCCCTGTTTAGGAAGAGGATGCTCACTAGCGATCATATGGAGACTTTCCGTCAAAGTAGTAGTGGGTTTGATTTATCTTCCCAAGTATGATGATGGGTTTGTGTTGTTCAGACTGTAGGCTGGGAGTGGCAAGATTGGCGAATGTTCTTCACTCTGCAACGGAAAATCCATATCTTGGCTTTGCATGGTGTCTTCAATTCCCAACTGAGTGGACCATTGTTATGGATTGAAGCATGTCCCTGAAAATTCATGTGTTTAAGTCCTAACCCCCAGTACCTCAGGCTGTGGCCTTATTTGGAGATAGGACATTTACCGAGTTCAAATGAAGTCATTATGGTGAGTCCTAATCCAATGTAACTAGTGTCCTTACAAAAAAGGGAAATATGAACATGGATACACACAAAGGGAGACTGCCATGTGAAAATCAAGGCAGAGATTGGGGTAATATGCCTCCAAGGAATGGCAGAGATTGCCAGTAAACCACCAGACGCTAGGAGAAAGATTTCACACAGATTCTCCTTCACAGCTCTCAGCAGAGACTAGCCCTGCTGACAAACTGATCTCAAACTTCCGGCCTGCAGAACTGGGAGGCAATAAATATCTGTTGTTGAAGCCCCTGCGCTGGTGGTACTTTGTTACGGTAGCTCTAGCAAACTCAGAGGACCAGTCAACCAATTCAGCAAAGGTGTGCAGAGCCCTGCAAAGGCCCAGAAGAGGATTAGGCACTGGGGAGGAGCCCTCAGTCTGGCAAGAGAGGCAGACAGACACACAGCGCTTGCTGTCTGGCACCCCGGCAACTCCCAACTTGGTTATGTCTGGTTTTCAGAAGGATCCCTCTGTCCCCAAAAAGGCAACCTGTAAATAGCTTATACCATTAGGTTTAACTGAAACAAAACAAAACAAAAAAACTCCAAAACTTAGTAAAAATAATCATCAAAATTGCTTGAGGTTCTAATCCATGAATAATATGAATGAACACAACACTTGCCAAAGCTTTCTACCAGGGTCTCATCTCATGGAAACTCTTCAAGATCCATCCCGATGTATCCTCATTTCTCAGACTAGAAAATTGGGGTTCAGATGCATCGCCTCTTACCCCAGCTCCTGCGTTCTGCACATGGCTGTGCTCAGCATGCCTCCAAAAAAATTAGCTCCTGCCAGTGTTTCAACACAGGTGATCTGTGGCCCCTCATATCAGAACCACATCCATCACTTGGTAAGATGAACCAGGGGACCCAGCTCCAGAATTACTGGCTTAATGAATCTTGCTTCTGATAAAATCTTGTTTGTTTGTCAACAAAATTCTCCTGGTGATGCTGACTGACACGCACTATTAATGCAGTCTGTGATCTCTGATGCCTTTGAAGAGCCTGTCTGCACTTAGCCTGTTAGGATCAATGGAGCAGCTTTTAAAACTCCCAACCTCCTCCCCATCTGAATCAGAGTCCCCAGTCGTAGATCTAGGGAGTCATTTCTAAATATGCCACAGGTGCTCTGAATGGACAGCCCCCGTTGAGAACCGCCGGTGGGGCATCCATGCTTTTCATTCAAAATGTTGGACTCAGTCTTAAAAAATAAAAGGCAGATCTAAACAACAGCCAAACAAACTTTTAATAGCTACAACTTCAAGCCATCTGAAGGTAGGAGGAGGATTCTGATGGAGGAAGGAGGACCATGAAATCAGTGGGCACCAGGGTGGGGAGTGGCTAGAAGTCAAAGAGGGAACCACTAATAGATTAAGAGGCCTAAAAGCAAGAGAGGGAAACTCAGGACAAGATGTTCTGACTTCACAATTAGCCTTAAATTGACTTCTGGAAATGCTATTCAATACCCTAAATCCACAGGACAGCCACTACAACAGAGAATTATCTGCTCCAAAATTATGTGGTCAATACTGCTGAGTTTGAGAAACCCTGGTTTAAACACTCATTTTATCATGGCCTTAAGCTTAACCCCTCTGAACCTCACTCAATCTCCTCCATGAAAAATGGGGAGAATAAAACCTATGGCACAGTAACACCTAAAACACTTATGAAGAACCTACTATGGGCCAGACGCAAGAAACCAAAATATAGAAGTTGGCATTCAGAGAGGTTGGTGACGAGGTCAAGTTGCATAGTTAGTGAGGATCAAACATTATCCCTTACATCAAGGTGTCTCCAAGCCGCCAGCTTGGGTATAGGGCTCCCTGGACTTTTCAGCTGTATCCTATAACTTCCTCCCTGAGAACTGATCAGAATACTGTATTGGCAACAATTGTTCATTGGCAACAATTAGTTCATTTACATAAAGCTGAGGTGTCAAAGAAAAAAAAAAAATGTTGCAGTCAGGAGGAAGAATGCCCAAACATCTCCAGAGGGCAGTGATGCATTGCCATCAGTGGCTAATAGTCTTACTGGATATAAACAGACAAACAATCTAACATCACTTTTCCAGGAACAAAAATCCTGACTCTTGCTTTTCAGAATCTTAGGGTGTTTAAAATTTCCAACACCATGCCCTTTACTGCTGCCAAACCAATAGCTAAAGTGCTTTAGCTGGAAGCTTCTTATCCAAATGGGTTTCTTTGACAGAAAATGATGGCTCCATAAATGCAGCTACCAAAGATCCTGTCTTTGTCTTTGGTGGATATATATATTTCCATTGCTTTTCTGTCTTCAAACCTGCAACACTTATTTTATCCTGAGAAGGATTTTGTGAGCATAACTTACAAAATTCTAGTTTATTTAAAGATTTTATTTATTTATTTGAGAGAGAGAGAGTGAGAGAGAGAGCATGATCAGCAAAGGCAGAGAGAGAAGCAGGCTCCCTGCTGAGCAAGGAGCCGGATGCAAGACTCCATCCCAGGACCCTGGGATCATGACCTGAGCCGAAGGTAGACACTTAACAGCTGAGCCACCCAGGAGTCCCTCAAAATTCTAACTTAAATAGCAGATATGGCTCTAACTCTGGACATATCACTCAATTTTCCTGGGTTTAGGAATCCAGATTTATAGAAAATAATATTCTCAGTTGTAAGTAATAATAACAGTCAATTATTACATGTGTATTATATCCCATATGTTTGACATGTACTGTTATTCTCATTTGACAGTTGAGGAAACTGAGACTCAGTTTCCTGACAATGGCCTGTCTAATCACAGAGATAGGAAATGACAAAGTGAGCATTTAAAACTGCAGCTCTCAGGGTACCTGGGAGGCTCAGTGGGTTAAGCCTCTGCCTTTGGCTCAGGTCATGATCCCAGGATCCTGGGATCAAGCCCTGCATTGGGCTCTCTGCTCACCAGGGAGCCTGCTTCCCCCTGCCCCCTGCCCTCGCCTGCCTCTGTCTACTTGTGATCTCTGTCTGTCAAATAAATAAATAAATAATCTGGAAAACAAAAAACAAAAAACAAAAATACTGGGGCTCTCTGAATCTGAAGGCTGACGTCACGCTCCTACTACCACCACCATCCCCACCATCCCCAACAACCCCCCGCCCCTGGTCAAGTGTGATACAAACACAGAGGACCTGCCATGACAGCTTCAAAGAAGAAAAGGAGGGGCACCTGGGTTACTCAGTCGCTAAGCTCGGTGTAGAGCCTGCTTCTTCCTCTCCTACTCCCCCTGCTTGTGTTCCCTCTCCTGCTGTGTCTCTGTCAAATAAATAAATAAATAGGGAAATTCTCAAACTAGGATTAGGGTTAGTCATATGATATTAAGGATGGGCTTCTGGCTCCTTTGCAGGAGGCAAAGAGTAGCTAGTAGAAGTAGGGAAGGGGAGCCTGGGTGGCTCAGTCATTTAAGCATCCAACTTGATTTTGGCTCACCATCATTTCAGGGTCATGAGACTGAGTCCTGTATGGGAGTGCGCACTCAGCGGGGAGTCTGCTTGGGGTTTTCTCTCTCTCTCTCTCCCCCCACTCCCCCTGGGCACATACTTTTTCTCTCACTCAAATAAATAAAATCTTTTCCAAAAAAATGTCCATTCATAGTATCCACTTCTTGAAAACCTTTCAAGTTGCCCTAATTCCCAGCACGTATTACACTTTTCAAGCCACTCTGGGATCTCCGATATGCTCCGTCAGCAAACTTTCCCTAGCCCTAGCCTCACTCCGGTTGTTGGCAGGCCTCAGTCCTTTGCCTCCCTGCAAGGCCTCCCTGCAAGGTTGCCTTAGGACATGGCAGCTGGCTTTCCCCAGGGCCAGTGATCTAAGAGAGTGAGGGACATTACGTCCGAGACAGAAACCAAATCCTTTTTATAACCTAATCTTGGAAGTGACATCTCATCACTTCTGTCTTATTTTGTTCATTAGGAGAGAATCAATAAGTCTAGCCACACTCCGGGACGAGGGATGACACAGGGACATAAATGCCAGTAGGCAGGGATCATCAGGGGCCCTCAGAGACCACCTACCTTATTCTTTTAAGTTATAATACAGTATTCCAAAGTTTGGACCAGACTAGGATCTTTTTAAAACTATCAGCCATGATTTCTTGTTTATTTTCTTGAATTCTCTTTTCACTTCCTGCTTTTGTTCGATCGGTTCTACTTTTCTCTCTTTTGGAACTCATCCATTATGTTCATGGTGACTGGTTGATATTTTTGTCAGGATCTGTATCTTACTACCTACCCAATCCTGAGAGTAAGACAAGACTCTCAGAATGCTCTTACTCCCCACCTACTTCTTTATTTTCTTAAAATCATTTATTCTCCTAGTCTAGATCTGGCCTGTCCCATACGGTCACAGTAGATTCACAGAGCTATTAGCATTGAAAATGTGGCTGGTCTGAACTGAGATAAGCTTTGTGGATAAAATGCACGCTGGATTTTAAGACTCAGCGTGGGAAAAAAAGTGAGATACATTGTTAATAATTCTTACACTGATTATACGTTGATTATATTTCTGATTCTGGTGTGCAGTCAGAGTTGAGAACCACTACTGGCTTTAAAACACACAACAGTGGAAGAGGAAGAGGAAGTGAGAAGGTCTTATCAATAGCAAACATACATACTACATTATCTGAAATCAGAAGGAACTAGAGAATACACATTCACCCTTTTAAAAAAGAACTTTAAGCACAGCACAATACATCCATGGATATGTTGGTTGATTAGAGTTTTGTGCTTGGGAATAGAAGGTCTGAGGAGTCTGCAATGGCTTTTTTAAATGATTTAGTATTAAATCATTGGGAACCATAGCGAAGATTAGCTAGCCTGAGCCCAGCCCCTACTGGCTCAAACTATGACTCTGATCACAGGATTTCAAACCCTAAAGAAAACAAACTTGTTTTGATGATGTCTCCTCCTCTCTGTCCATTCGACGGATGCTGCTCCGAGACTGAGGACATTAGGGATGAAAGACCGAGTGCTAATAAAGCCTAACTCTAACCCAATTTTCAGAACATGCTCAGACAAACAAAAAAAGAATTTAGACTCTAATTTCCAAGTGCTTGCCACTATTTTGGAGGAAGGGAGCAGTGGAAGAAGGGTTCTATAGGAACACCAACCATCAAAGGGAATTTAATAAACAATCACTTTTTTGTGTGCTAAAAGCTTGCCCAAACTAAGTGGTACCCCTTAGAGAGGACAAAGGGGCCTTAGATATCTTGCTGGAAACCAGCACTCAGTTCTACAATGAGCTAGAAACTCAACCACCTGCAGGACAGAGGCAGATAATCAAACACAGATGACACACTGGTAATGAAATGCAGTAGGAGTTAATTAAACCTTGAATATTGATTACTATGCTTTTCATGGTGGTCTTTCTACTTGACCATTTGCCCTTGAATTCCAACAGCTGCTTTCCAATTTACTGCAAACAGGTGAGACCTGGTTTTGTAGTTATTATCAAAAGCCAACACGGCAACTATGTTAAAGCCTAGAGGGAGTGTATATGAACTAATTTCTTTTCTAATTTCTGGACTCAGAGAAGTGGGTATTTGAGCGTCCAGCCACCTTGGGGCCTCCGCGTCATACCTCCCACATACTGTACATCATCCTTCAGAAAACTGTCACACACCTTTCAAAGTGCTTTCAAAGAACAGCCCCGTGGGATAGGCAGGAAGTCTTACTGACCCCAATTTAGGAGGGCTATGTCTGCCAGGAGGACTTCAGCGGCAAGTGATGGAAAACCCAGTTTACATAATGAGAAACATTTATTATCTCACACAATAATTGCAAATACAAACTAGTTTTTCTACACAGGGGAGGAAGTCCATTAAAATCACTACCTGACAGGATGGAATTTATACATCTATCAGTTACCAACAATTTACAAAGAGTTTCAAAATAGCTCAAACACAAGGACTCGGGCAAGAATCTAGAAATTTGAAATGGTATGCTATAGACAATGCAGATTTTTCCACTGAAATACAAAAAAATTTTCTATACCCTCAAAAAAGTCATTGTATTTGTTTACCCACTTGGAGCCAAAAAAGAAAACATCCATATAGACAACTTTCTTTTTCTCCAAAAAAATCTCACAATTGCTGGGTCATAAATTCTTTAAAAAAAAAAAAAAAAGGCTAGATAACTAACCTTAAAAATAAACCTGCCGATTATTTTACCAACAAAAATGGGTTTTCTTCAGGAATAGCAGACACTTACAATCCAGGACAAGCCAGCAACAGCAAAACCATAGGCAAGTGCAGAGGATAAAAGAGAGGAACACTCTTCTAGAGAGGAAAGGGAGAAGCTGGGAGGGTGGTTATAAACAGAAGGCCCGTTGGGGTAAACTGGAAGTTCAAAGTATGGTGGCTTCTTTTAGCACCCCTGGGAGACTTGAAAGTGGTGGACTCTTGATCTCAGGGTCCTGCATCCAAGCCCTCCCTGCTCTGGACCCTAGACTGGTTGTGGAGCTCGCTCAAAAAAAAAAAAAAAAGTGTTATGGGTTTTCATTGGCTCCGCTGTTGTCAGGGGAGAAGTTTTCTTCCAAGTGCTGGGGGTAGTAAAGTAATAGCTAACGTGCTAGGGACTTCCTAGGTATGTCTCTTCCTGTTGGTTCTGCAGTTGGCAAGGAGTGGTAGGGCCTGAGAGCTCCCCATTCTGACCTCCCAATTCTATTGTAAACAAGGTTCCCTTCCACTAAGTTTCACAGAACCAAAGAGAGATTCAGCATCAGTCAGCAACACTAGAGAGAGTGTTGGCACACTGGGATTAGAGTGACTCACAGAGAAGAACACGTCCCAGGGTCAGAATTTGGGCAAGTGTGAGGCAGACTCAGGAATGGTCTGAGCTGGTGAGAAGCTGTAGAAACTAGATGCTGAGGCCAAGTTCAGAGTCAAGCTCCTGGTGAATCCTGTTTCAGGTCTTGGAGCTCTGAACAAGGCAGATGAAGAAGCCAAAAAGGCCAGGAGGAGTCTAAGAGCATTCTGGACCCAATCTGTGGGTTCAAAGTCAAGGGAAGGGGACATTTACTTATCACCAATGGCATGACAAGCACTTTAAACATATATCCTATTTGATCCACTAATGAGACTAGAGAGTGTACCTGGTATATTCTGTTGACCTCTTCAGACCCACTCCTCACCATCCTCTACCTTCCTTTGTGCCAGACGTCATCGGCAGTTCTCCCGGGGTGGGCCTCTGATGAGCGGGATCAGCAACACTTGGGAACATGTTAGAACCCTAAAATCCATCTCCCATCCACCACCATTGAATCCAAAGTCTGTTTTTCAAAGAGCCCCGCAGGTGATTCTGATGCAGGTCCAACCCCAGAACCCTTGGACTTCATCAGCAGGCCCTCTCACGCTCTGGACTCAGGTTGGTTTCATCAGCTGGGAAGCACATGCAGCAGGTGAGAGGGAGGGGGCATCGGAGCACGGGTTACTAGTGTTCCCAGCTTCTCACCTGCATGGTGACATCAGTCTTCACAAAAGGTGCAGACCCTGTTGGGTTGGCCTCAACAAGATATGCTCCATGTGTTTGGGTGAGGACCCTGCCTCTCTTCTCCTTATGTGTAGGGATAAAACTGGCCCTCTCTCTTTCTAGCCTTGAGGTACTGTACTCTCTCAGTGGCTTCCTTACACCTTGCCCTTTACATAGTTCCTTTATTAAATTTGTAAAAAATAGTCCCCTTAATAATTTTATTAACTTCTTCTTAGATTATGTATTTAGAAGACAAAATGTTAAAGAGAGAAAGAAACAGCTCTTTACAAGTTAACCTATAGGTTTAAAATATTGTAATCTAGAATCTCAAAGGACTGTTTTGGAACAAAATAAAACAAAGAGATTCTAAAGTTTGTCCAGAAGACTAAACGGGGTGCCTGGGTGGCTCATTTCATTAAGTGTCTGCCTTTGGCTCAGGGCATGATCCCAGGGTCCTGGGATTGACCCCCACATTGGGCTCCCTGCTCCTTCCCCTTCTGCCTGCTTCTCTGCCTACTTGCGTTGTGTGTGTGTGTGTGTGTGTGTGTGTGTGTGTGAAATCAATAAATAAAAACAAAATCTTAAAAAGAAAAACCCACACAGAAGAGCTAACAAACTAGTATAGCCAAAATCATGGGTGAAAAAGATGAAAAATGATGGAAAAACATTCCTAGCCCCTGACAAAAGCCCACAAAGACTTAAATTTTTTTTAAAGATTTTATTTATTTATTTATTTGACAGAGAGAGATCACAAGTAGACAGAGAGGCAGGCAGAGAGAGAGAGAGGAGGAAGCAGGCTCCCTGCTGAGCAGAGAGCCTGATGCGGGGCTCCATCCCAGGACCCTGAGATCATGACCTGAGCTGAAGGCAGCGGCTTAACCCACTGAGCCACCCAGGTGCCCTAAAACTTAAATTTTTTTATTGCAGCATTAGAACTGGCATACAAATCAGTAGATCAGAAGAGAAACTAAAAAGCAAACTAAAGTATATAAACCAACTCTATTATAAAGGAAGTTTCATAAATCAACTAGATAAAGAAGAATCATCCCATTAATAAAAAGCGAAATTGACTTAGGTATTAGGGGGAAATAAAGCAGTTTAGATTCTCATCTCACAATATCATCCAAATAAGTCCCACATGAATCAAAGAACTGGATGTAAAAAAATAACAAAACAAAATAAAAACAAAACACCACAAAATTAGAGGAAAAATATTTTTCCTCACAGAGTTTTAAAGTAAATGGAAAATAATCACAAAAAAAAAGATTTATCATTTCTATTACATATCATATCTATCTATATCCTATCATATACATATATTCATATATACATATATATATAAAATACACACACACATATATATATATGATATCATATCTATTACAAAGGGGCACCTGGGTGGCTCAGTGGGTTAAGCCTCTGCCTTTGGCTCAGGTCATGATCTCCAGGTCCTAGGATCCAGCCCTGTATCCGCCCAACTCTCTGCTCAGCAGGGAGCCTGCTTCCCCCTCTTTCCCTATACCTGCCTTTTGCCTACTTGTGATCTCTGTCTGTGAAATAAATAAATAAAATCATTTAAAAATATATTACAAATAATCACAAGGCTAACAAGTTATGAAAAATATCTAGGAGCAAAAATACAATTTTTTTCTAATATGTAAGTATTTTCTAGAGATCAATAAGATAACGGTAATATAGTTATAGAAAAATAAGCAAAAGATAAGGGCTGACAATTTAATTCCAAAAGACCAAAGGAAATTTATTTTTAAGATTATATTTTCAAGTAATCTGCACATCCAAAGTGGGGCTTGAACTCACAAGCCCGAGATCAAGAGTCTCATGCTGCACCCACTGAGTCAGCCAGGTGCCCCCAAAGGAAATTTCTTTAAAAGAAGAAAATTCAATCTCACTGAGCATCAAAGGATGAAAATTTGAAAATTTAGTAAGAGGAAAATATGTTCAGGCCTTTCAACTGTACAAATTTTGTTTAAGTGAACACAACATACATTAACTATAAATGGAATCTATTAAATATATGTCTTTTGCTAATGCAAAATGAATACAGACAACAATATAATACTATAATCATTAAATATGCTGAGCCTAGATTATAATTATTCCAAACATTAAAAAGAAGTGATAATTATGTGACATGATAGAGGTGCTAATTATTACTACAATGGCAATCCTATTACGTTATATATATCAATTAACATATTTTATACCTTAAATTTACACAATGTTACATGTCAAATATATTTCAATTAAAAATAAGAAAAAAAATATGAATTAAAAAAGAGAGTTACCCAAAAACAGACTCTGACCTATGGAGAACTGATGGTTTCCAAAGGGGAGGCAGTTGGGGGGATGGGTGAAATAGGCGATGGGGACTAAGAGCACACCTGTCTGGTGAGTGCAGGGAAATGTACACAATTATTCAGTCATTGTATTGTATATCTGAAACCAATATTATACTGTACATTAACTATCCTGGATAAAAAAAAAAATCAAAACTGAATATATGTGGGCACCTGGGTGGCTCAGTGGGTTAAAGCCTCTGCCTTCTGCTCAGGTCATAGTTTCAGGGTCCTGGGATCGAGTCCCGCATCGGGTTCTCTGCTCTGCAGAGAGCCTGCTTCCTCCTCTCTCTCTCTCTGACTGCCTCTCTGCCTACTTGTGATCTCTGCTGTCAAATAAACAAATAAAATCTTTAAAAAAAAAAAAAAACTGAATATATGCTGCTGCCCAAATCACAGAAAGGGGAAAAATTTTTTTTTTAACTTAAAAAAATTGGTAAGAAAAAAGTATATATCCTTTGTTCATCAAAATACCATTAAAGAGGAAGAAGGCAACCCAAAGAGTAGAAGATATTTGATACCTGACAAAGGATTATAACCTAGAATATAAAAATAGTTTATATAATTCAATGAGACAGAAAACTTAATTTTAAAATGGGCAAGGGGCACCTGGGTGGCTGAATGGGTTAAGTGTCTGCCTTTGGCTCAGGTCATGATCTCAGGGTTCTGGGATCTAGCCCCATGTTGGGCTCCCTGCTCAGTGGGAAGTATGCTTCTCCCTCTCCCTCTGACCCTCTTCTTTGCTTGTGCTCTCTCTCTCTCTTTTTAATAAATAAATAAATAAATCTTTAAAAAAAAAAAATGGGCAAAATACTCAGACTATTTACAAAAGAGGACAACTCCAAATGATCACCAAACACTGAAAAGCTGTTCTGCCTCCTGAATCACCAAGAAATGCAAATTAAAGCCACAATGATGTATCACTACACAGCCCAGCCAAGCAGCGAAGGTGAAAAAAGACTGATAATATTAAGTATTAACCAAAATTAGAAGAAGCTAGTACTCTTAAACACACTTGGTAGAAGTCAAAATTGACACAACCATTCTGGAAATTGCTCTCTCTAGTATGTACTGAAGCAGAACATATAGTCCAGGAATTCTGCTTCCAGGGACAGGCCTCTCAAAAATGCATACGTGTAGTCACCAAAAGAAATGGAGAGAATGTGTTCTTAATCCCAAACAAGAAAGTACCAGATGTTCATTAATAGCAGAATAGTTAACTACATGGTGATCTACTGTGTTTATAAAATAGAATCCTACACCAAAATGAAAAAAAAAAGTGGGACTAATCTATTGTTGTTAGAAGTCAGAATGGTAGTTATTCTTGTGACAGTAATAAGAGTTGGGGCGTCAGGGGGATTCTGAAGATGGAGAGTACATTCTCTTTCTTGTGGATGCTGAGTACTCAGGTGTGCTTGCCTTGTGATAATCAGACACTTTTCTGTATCTATCTTTATGCTTCCATAAAAGATTTAAAAATAACAATCAAATAGCAGTCTTTATTATTTCTAATTGATAATTCTCAATGTTGGCAAGGGAACAGAAAATGAGTACTTTCATATACTGTTGGCAAAACTGTAAATTGATTCTACCTTTCCGGAAAACACATTAACAATATGCATACATTTTTTAAAAGTCTATGCTCTTTGACCCATTAATTCCATCTACATGAAACTATCTTAAGGTGATAATCCATGCTAAAAACTGACAAGGAAAAAGGTTTATGACAGGATATAAAACTATGTCTAAAACTATCTATACACTACAATCCCAACTATTTTAAATACATTTGGAACAAAAAGAAAAGACTGGAAGGAATGATACCAAAATATGATTGTTGTATGCTGAACGCTTGTGTCCCCCCACCTGCTTGTGTCCCCCTACCCGCACACCTGCATGTTCACGTGTCACAGCCCTATCCTTATTGTGATGGTGTTTGGAGGTGGGGCCTTTGGGAAGTACTTAGGTTTAGATGAGGTCATGAGGGTGGGGCTCTCACAGAATGAGTAGTGCCCTTTAAAGAAGAGGAAGAGGTGTGAGAGCTCTTTCTCTCCGTCATGTGAGGATACAGTAAGAATGGGACACCTGGATGGCTCAGTTGTTAGGCATCTGCCTCTGGCTCTGTCATGATCCCAGAGTCCTAAGATCAAGCCCCGCATTGGGATCCCTGCTTGGTGAGAGGCCTGCTTCTCCCTCTCTCACTCCCCCTGCTTGTGTTCCCTCTCTGGCTGGGTCTCTGTCAAATAAATAAGAAATCTTAAAAAAATAAAATAAAAAAGGGATACAGTAAGAAAGCAGCTATGGACAAGCCAAGAAGAGAGATCTCACCAGAACAGACCATGTTAGCACCCGCATCTTGAAAGCTCCTGGCCTCTAGAACTGTGAGAAATAAATGTCTGCTTGAGCTACCCCAGGCTTTGGTATTTTGTTATGACAGTCCCAAGCAGACAAAGACAATGAGTTTATGAGATAATAAGTGATTTTTCACATCTATTCATTTTTTTCCCAAAATATCTATTATGATCTTTATGAATTACTTTTTAATTTCTATTTTGTAATGCCTCTTCTTTTTTAATATTTTATTTATTTATTTTTGAAGGAGAAGAGACACAGAGCTGGGGGAGGGGCAGAGGGAGAGAAGAGACTGAGAACTTCAAGCAGACTCCCCTCAGATGGCAGAGCCTGGTGCAGGGCTCAATCCCAGGATCCTGAGATCATGACCTGAGCCAAAACCAAGAGCTGGACACTTAACTGACTAAGCCACCCAGGTACCCTTAAAATATTTCTTTATTTAAGTAATCTCTATACCCAGGGTGGGACTCAAACTCACGACCCCAAGATCAAGGGTCACATGCTTTTCCAACGGAGCCAGCCAGGCACCTCTACTTTTTATTTTCTGTAAGGCATAATACATCCCCATCGCACAGGTCAAACAATAGAGTGATAAAACAAAACATCAAAAGTCTCCTTTAACATATTCTCTCACCAGCCCCCTTCCCCAAGTTTGGTTTCTCAAAGATATGTCCCAAGAAAAATTTATATATGTATCTTCCTAGGCATTTTATTTTGTATTTATAAACACACACACACACACATCTACAAGAGAATATGCATAGCAGAGTTAGCTTTTTAAATTATTGTTTACAAATAGCCTTAGGGGAGCTGGATACGCCCAGTACAGTGTTTGGTTTGACCCACACAATAATTTAAAAGGTTGTATAGCTACCCAAATAGTACTTTTCTACAACCCCATCAGCGTGGCATCTGTTGTCATGGACCTGGCCCTTCACACTTCTATTACCTGCTGGGCCTCCCTGAGTGTGTGTCTGTGTCACCATGATCCCTTTAACATACTGCTCTGTAAAGTGTTTCTTAAAAAAAAAAAAAAAACCACCAAATAATAAATACTTTTGCATGTCAACATAGCTACCTCATTCTTTCTCACTTAGTATTCCATAGTACACATCATTTTTATAATCAAGATTTTAGAAAGCACCTATTTTATTTTAAAGGAATTCAGATGCGAAATTTCAATGTGACTCAAGTTTCCGGAATGTGTTCCTGCCTCACATAGCTCATTAGCTATGAAGCAGGAAGTCTTTTAGTCTCTGTTTAATTTTTCATCAAAGATGGTTTGTGAAAGGGCGCATGAGCGATCTGGAAGGCGTTCTCATGCTGCCTTCACATCAACAAAGACTCCTGCTTGCACCGTGGAAAAGCAAAATTATTATTTGGAAACTCCCTTGAGGAAGCTTGCTTTTTGCACAGAATGGATTATTTGTCTTAATGTCAAAGGACTCTCTATAATTTTTGTAAATATTCTTCATGCCCAGAAAGCAGCAGTTGGTTGGAGATTTTGTGACTCACGATTGCCTCTGCCTCCCTGGGATAGAGCTTAAACCTTTGATTGTACTCAGGTTCATACATTTCGGTAGACTGTCTTATTTTATGTTTTAATCATTTCATACCTTCATTTAAACATTTAAGCCATGAGTCCCCCAGATATGGCAATCTCCTGGACAAAAGGATTCTTTTATCTATATGCAGACCAAGTAAATCCCAGGCACCCACCTGGCTCTGTGTCAACAGGGAGTTGCAGTCTGAGTCCAGCAGCCAAGAGTAATTAGAAGTAATTCCAATCTTACTGGCATCTCTCAAATACCATTAAAGCTGATCCAAATCATAGCCTGTGGTGACAGTTCTCCAAATGCTCTTTCCCAAGCCTTCTGCATTTCCTACCCTTCTCAAAAATCTGGCCAAACACCTTTCTTCCTGTGGCTCTCCTTAATTTCTCCTTTTCAAAGCCAATCGCCACCCTTGCTTCTATGTTCTTCCCAATGAATTGCCCGCGATATATAGTTTAGAACCTTGGAGTAGGGGCAGACGAGGAAGGGCACAATCTTATCAGACAACACCAAAATAAACCCAGTAAGAGGGGAGAAGGCATGAGAGATGGGACAAAATCTATATACTTCTGCCTAATATATGTATATGTGTGTGTGTATACACATATATATATATTTTGTACACATTGAATATACCTAGCATGACTAATATTTTTCAGATGAGCAATTTATATGCACAATCTATAACCGGGCATCATACTGAAGCTGAGATTATTCTGGAAAATCAAGGGAGAGATCTTTTGTGTTTGTTGGTTTGTTTCTTGAAAAGAGGAAACAAGTCACGTTGACTGAGTGCAAGAGATGGCGGAATGCACCTATCCCCCTATCACGTGTTATTTTGTTTAGCTGATAAGGATATGCCACAGTCTCCATTTTACATGTGAGGACAGTAACAGACACATTTGGTGTACCTGCTCACCTGTCTCCAAAGAAGCGCTGCGTTCTCTAGGAATTGTCCTGTCAAATTCCCTGTCCACAAAGGGAACTTCCCCAGCCAACGCTGACTGGACCAGAGTTGTGGGCCTATGACACAGGCGGGCCGATCA
The DNA here is from genome assembly GCF_011764305.1 of Mustela putorius furo. Classification (NCBI taxonomy): domain Eukaryota; kingdom Metazoa; phylum Chordata; class Mammalia; order Carnivora; family Mustelidae; genus Mustela; species Mustela putorius. The sequence continues at coordinate 56,307,995 of NW_025421998.1, forward strand.
GACATTCTTTCACAGAAATTTGGAATTGCAATTCAGAGACAGAATTGGAACGTAAGACAATTCACCCTCTCAGAGAGCGGGTACTGTGTCTGGAGGATCTCTGTTGGAAGACTGCCGTGGGTGGATGGGTGCTGCTGAGACTTCAGTCAGCTCTGGAAGCTGGGAGAAAGTTTGCGCTCCCGCTTGCACAGGGTGAGAGATGGAGAAGACTGGTGGAGGTGGGGTGGAGCAAAGTGGATGACATGTAGGGACAAAAGAGAAGAACCCTTGATTGGCATGCTGCCCGGAAGGTCCGAGAACATAGGGAGGATTTGAAAAACATGCCGGGCAGTGCACACGGTACTCCCAGTTTCGTCCTTCCCTTGAACCTTAAACATGGTTGAGTCTCTCATGATTTCCAGAGAGCAGGCTGTTTCTGGAGCAGTGCTGAGTCTGGTGTCAGGGGTGAAACAGGACCAGGGAGTGGACAGGGAGACAGCCAGCATTTGGGCTGAGTGGGTAAGCTCCAGGGCTCAGGAAGGTCCATGTGGAGAGGGAGCCGGTAAAGCCTGGCTGTGGAGAGAGAGAAGAAATCTGGCACGAAGAGGGAAATCAAGGTGAGTGACAAGAACAAGTCTGGTTTTGTGGGTGATGGTGTTTTATTATTCCCAGGCCTTGCTTCTAGTTCTTTCCTGTCTGTACTTTCTTTCTTTTTTAAAAATTTTATTTATTTATTTGACAGAAAGAAAGAGAGAGAGAGAGAGAGAGAAGAAATAGGGATTGCTGCAGGCAGAGGGAGAAGCAGGCTTCCTACTGAGCAGAGAGCCCAACCGGGGGCTCGGCCCCAGGGCTCAGGATCCTGACCTAAGCCAAAGGCAGATGCTCAACCAACTGAACCACCGGGTGTCCCTGTAACCAGAATTACTAATAACTACAAGGACTCTAGGGTTCCTAGAGATTAAATTAGTTGAGAGAAGTTCTAAGGCTACTCACTGGTCGGAGGTGCACTCTCCAATGCACTCTCCCCCTCACACTCTTTGCTGGAGAGAGGGTGCCATTCCACAAACACAGCAAGATCGTGTCCTGCCTTGTGGGATCTGTCTCCCCTGCCCAGAACAGGTAAGCCTCTCCCTCCTCTCATTCAAGTCTCGATTCAAATGTCTTTCAGAGATACCTTCCCTAACAACTTCACCTGAAATAGTCACTCTCCAACCTCTTTTTCTGTCTTATTATGATTTATGTCCCATGGGTATCTATCTGCCCCCACCAGACTATAAGCTCCTCGAGGGTCAGGATCAACTCTGGTTCACTGGCGTATTTTCAGCATGCTGACTAGAAGAGAACTTGACATACGGAAGGCACCCAACAAATACTTGTTTCATTAACCAGTTCATTAAACTCCAATCTGTTTTTGACTTCCATGCTATTTTCATGGTCTCAGTGGATGATATAATTCTAGAACCACTCGGAAAAACCCTCCTAGATTAAGGAGGAAACTGCTGTCTGAGGGACATCTGTGACTCTTGGCTCATCGTCACGGAGGGAAGGGGGAGGTCGGCTGGCTATTCGAGGGGACGGAAGGGAGGCAGGAGGCTGAGGCAGGCTGAGGCCGGTTGCTCTAGTCCGGCATTTATAAGAACCAAACCGCAAGCTGGTAAATTTGTTTCTAGATGTTCTCTTCTAATGAGTGTTCTGGCTGGGAAAACAAAGCTTCAATGACAGTAAAAATGCCTTGTTCCCGTAGTACCACATGTTAAATGACAAATGACATCTACTTTGCTCTTGGGATAATGTTATTTTCCAGCTCCGTTCCATACGGTGGTTCGCATTTATCATGCTCCCTGCCCCCAAGCTTACCTGTCAGCCGAGACAGGCTCTGGCTTGCTGAGGGTGCCCTGCCCCTACAGCCCTATGGGAGGAGAGCTGCTGGCAACTCACTTGGAAAATGAGGGAGGAGGCAGATGACACGGGCTATGCTCGCATCTAAGCCTCTCCAGGCTCTTTCATAGTTTGATAGGGAAAGCACACCATCAAACAGAGAGTCCCTTTGGTGATGGCCTTCAGATCCTGTCCCCCATCCCTCATATATACACCAATGTCAATGGTGGCTCCGACCTTGTTACCCTAACACGTGTGTTATTTCATCTATTTATTAGTTTGCACCTGTATGTTACTCTTAATGACCTTAATGTATTCACGTTCACAGCTCTTCATAGGTAAGAAACTCACCATGATTAAATGGGGGGTTTCGAATCTTCAGCTAGTTAGTGGCAAGGCCAGAATTCAAACTCAGATCTCTAGACTCCAAGATCAGGGCTCTTGCCCCTGCAACTGCCTCTCTACCTTTACATTTAAAGAATGGTTTGCTATAAAATCTATTTTTCATAGCTATGATGTATTGCTAAGTGAGCCGAGTCTTTAAAGGGCCACGAATCCTGAGAAAGCTGAAGATAAATCAGCAGCCTATAAAAGATAGTTGATAGGGATGCCTAGGTGGCTCAGTTGGTTAAGCGACTGCCTTTGGCTCAGGTCAGGATCCTGGAGTCCCAGGATCAAGTCCCATATCGGGCTCCCTGCTCGGCAGGGAGTCTGCTTCTCCCTCTGACCCTCCCACTTCTTTTTTTTTTTTTTAATTTATTTGATAGACAGAGATCACATGTAGGCAGAGAGGCATGCAGAGAGAAAGAGGAAGGGAAGCAGGCTCCCTGCCAAGCAGAGAGCCCGATGCAGGGCTTGACCCCAGAACCCTGGGATCATGACCTGAGCCGAAGGCAGAGGCCTTAACCCACTGAGCCACCCAGGCGCCCCTGACCCTCCCACTTCTCATGCTCATTCTCTCTCTCCCACTCTCTCAAATAAATAAAATCTTAAAAAAAAAAAAAAGACAGTTGATAGCTTTTATTGGTAAATTACAACCCGAAGTCAGACTTTTCCCCAAGTTTGGGTGACGGCTTCGTTTCTCCTGAGAGCCGAGGCTGATGCGATACAAAGAAGCAGGCTCAGCTTCCCAGCACCCATCTCTACGGCCTGGGAGGCAGTGCCCGAGCCCTCTTACCCGGCAGTGCGGAGTCAAAGCCACCAACGGGTTCAGTTCCACAAATGGCAAAGGGCACTTCACTCCTTGGTGGATTCCTACCAAAGTTAAAAACCTGGTGTTGCAACGGCCAAGCAGACATCATTCCCTCAGGAGACTCTCATAGAAAATGAAGTGGTGGGGTGCCAGGGTGGCTCAGGGTCCTGGGATCAAGCCCACCTCGGGCTCCCCGCTCAGTGGGAAGCCTACTTTTACCTTCACCCTCTACCCCTCCCCCTGCTTATATTTCCTCTTTCCCCATCAAATAAATAAATCAAATCTTTAAAAAAGAAAAAAAAAAGTGGTGAATTCATTTACTCTCTACCTGATTCTGGCGATTTTAAAGATGTTAATAATTAATTCTAATTTTCCTTCTCTTTCAGCACTCACTCATGCCAGATAAAGGGGAGTTAATGTTTGCTTGAATGATCCAGATAATTGCTTATTCTTTCCACTTGCCTGAGCATGTTCTGAAAGCATAGATATCAATTACCACCAGGAAGTGGTGGTTTTCCCCCTTACCTCTTTGTTTTATCAATTTGTAAGTGTCATGTGACCAGAGGGATAGTCCAATGCCCAGAGGCTGAGACATGTAAAGAGATGGGGTGACAGGAGAAGGGCCTGGCTACATATGGAGGTCGACAGGTAGAGGGGAGGGCTTACGGGAGAGAAAGACAGCAGGAAGAAATGTCTTTAAATTTTGCTTTTAAAAATCTTGGTTTTGACCTCATAATTCAGCTTCTGAGAATTTTTCTGAAAGATTTTATTCATTTATTTGAAATAGAGCAAGAGAGTGAGAGAGCGCAATCTGGAGAAGGGGGGAGGGGCAGAGGGAGAACCAGGCTCCCTGCTGCAGGGAGTCCAATGTGGGGCTCAATCCCAGGACCCTGAGATCATGACCCGAGCAAAGGCAGAGGCCTAATGGACTGAGCCACCCAGGTGCCCCTGCTTCTGAGAATTTATCCTTATATCAGCGGAGGTCCGGCCTGGAAAAGAGAGATCTCTCTGAATGGTTATGGCAGGGATGACCCAGAGCATCATCATCAAGAAGCCTCTCGAGCTCCCTAGGCTGAGGGGAGATAGGGGAGAGGACCAAGGTCTAGGGTCACCTGATAGAAGCAGGGAGCTTGATGCACCTGTTGGGCAGTGATGGGACCACCAAGAAGAGAAACACTTTGTGCTAGAGCCTGAGGCTCCCCCCTTTCCCTTAGCCCCACCTCCCACCCAACAAGTCCAGCTGGAAATGGCAGACACAGGAGTCTGAGGAGCTCAGCTTGCAGGGTACACCCACCCCCAGGGACACAGAGCAGACCTCTCTGTGTCCCTGGGGGTGGGTGTGAAGGAAGTGGCTCCGAGGGCTTACAGGCCCAGGAGAGCAGCCTTGAGTGAAATAACATATATTTTGATAAGCAAATTGCTTGCAAACAAAAGATAGATGAGGTCATAGACTCCCGTCCCTTATCATAAAGAGTGAGTTTGGATTTAAGAGAAATGAGATCATCAGAAGCACTAGAGGAAGAGAAGTCCTGGAAATGTAACAGATACAGGTAGAAAGAAAGCTGGAGTTCGGATAGATACAAGTGGAACACATATTTTAAGTGATAAGAGAAAGAGGGAAATAACCTTGGCCGAAGTAGAGAGAACACACCAAGACGAGCTACACACACAGCTTCCTTTCTCACATGTGAGCCGGGCCTTATTCAGAACAGCAGAGTGTCAGAATAGTTGTGTGATGTGACATGAGATGGGCCTGTGACAAAGAATCAAAGAAGGTGTGACTCTCTCTCTTGAAGTCCTACCACCCGTCCGGGTATGTGTTCAGTGTCTTGAGACCCTGAAGTCTGTATCCTGGTACATGATCAGGAATGAAGGATGAAACGGACAAAGGAGTCATGGCGGAGCTGGGGGTATAGACCTCTAGGGACGTGATCAGAATAGATTAAAAATCAATAAGCAACTCAGAGGGATGATTAACAACGACATCCTCATTGTTATTTTGCCAAGAAAAGCCCAAACAGAAAAAAGCTATGAGCTACAAATACCATTTATCACTAAAGAAATAGGAAGACAAAGATAATCTTGGGCCATTTTGTATTTAAATTGAATACATTTAGATAAAACAAAGCTAGATACAATGTCCGATTTTTCTCCTTCTGCTACAAAGCAGTATTTGGTAACTCCCAGATTTTTATGACCCCTGAACCTCTTCCAATGCCCCAGATTCTATGATCCTGGCCTATTTTTGTGAGAGTGGTTGGTGCTCTATATAAGACACAAGCTGAAAAGGTTGCTAGAGGTAAGAGCAGATTTAAATGTAATTGATACCCTGCCAGGTGACAGACATGTCACAGATCACTAAGAAGCCTACTGGCAGAGGGAAAATTGCTCTCAGCCAAAGGAAAGAGGGAACGTAGTGGCCATTCCCTCTTCCCCAGCAGACCCTTCCACCATGTTTGTGTCCAATGAACAGAACTTCCTTTGGCTACAGTTCTTTGGACCACACTCAGCTCCCGACTCCAGTGCCATCAATCTCCAGATCGCTCAGAAGTTTAGGGGGTGGCCCTGGTACAAAAAACATTGTCCAAACAGGGATGGGGATGGCTTAACAGACTCTTGGGCTCTTTCTGAGAATTTGCCTATGAAATAGATGCAGAGAGAAAGATGGTACTGTCGGGAAGCTGGAGATTTCCTGTTACCAGAAGAGGTAGCAAGGGCTCTGTATCTGCTGAGTGGCTTTGTGAGTGGTTCCTGAAAGCCTAATCTTGAGCTTACTTTTCCCTCCGCATGACTCCATAAGCCATATAATAGCTACAGTAAATCCTTTCCAGGTTGAACTGGTTGGAGTGGATTCTCTTCTCTGATCTCCAGCCCTGAGTGATACAAAATGTAATTTCTGCATTAAAGGCATGCCACCTTATGGGGAAGAGGGGCATGTGGACAAGTCCCAGAGGATATTGCTGTAATTCAGGTGCTTTACACAGTAGCTGGGTACACAGAGGAGCAAGCATCTAAGCTGGAGGGTGTGAAGGAATGATTCACAGGGAAGGTAGCACTGACATTTGACACCTGTCTAGGAGGTTAGTGGATGCACAAGGAGAGGAGGGCACTGCACACCAAGGAAATGGTGAAGATACAGAGAGGAGTGTTGAGTTGAGGGACAAGGACAATGAGAGAAGGGTCCAGTCAGGTTGCAGGTGCTTTAAGAAACTTTAGGCACGTTCTAGTGCACTCCATTTATTTTACATATCCCCAAACGGAAGCTAGAGAGGTGACATGACCAACTAGTTTCAAGACCAGAAACTAGCTTTATTGTCCATGTTAGAGCACAGGTGTTCTGAGTCCCAGGTCCATGTCTTTTGAGGTAATGTACTGGATGTGTTGTTCGATGGTGAATGTTGTAAACAGCAGAACAGAGAAAGCGGGTGAGTGACAAAACGTCCCGAGAGCTGAGAATGGTGAGGCTGTGATACCCTGAGCCAAAGTGGCAAAGAACTGTCTGACTTCGCTCCTTCACGTAGCACATGGCCCAGGACAGGGGACATCTGTGACCCATTTCTGTCATTCAGCCTCTTGCCTACTGCATGCTTCCAGTGGCCCCATCGGGGTCAGTTGTCATTTGTCATGACTCTGTTCCATAAACCAAAGCCCCCTTGGTACCCTGGTCGTGGCACACAAAGGAAGAAGGGAGCGACTGTTGGTAGAATGGCTCAAATCTGTGCTCAAAACTGCTTCTGGAAAAACAATGCAGGGATCATGCTCTCTCTTTCATCCTCCACATTCAAAATTCATTTATCAATTTCTTTACCATCCATCCAACCACTCATCCACCTGTCTGTCCATCCCTCCATTTATCCACTCATTTATCCTTCCCACCACTTATCTATTAATATTTCTACATATCTATTTATCTATACATCGACAGCTACAATGTCAAATACTTCCCTAGTGCTTCCCCTATGTCAGGCAATGCACTTTATATGAATTAACCCAGTTCCTGCTATCTTCACATCCCTGTGATGTATTATTTTTATCTTTGTTTTACAGATGAGGAAATTAGACACAAAGAGGTTAGGTAACTTGCCCAAGGTCTCACATTTATACCTGTCTACCTTCCTTCATGTTTACATCCTTTCTCTTTCCTTGAAGTGGGACTCATGTCACTGATCACAGAGTTTGTTGTTTCTATTTCTTAGTTACCTCTCAACCTGTCACCTTCCAAGTTAGTGCAGGCTTCTTCCCCAGCTGCCTGGCCAGCTCCTGATTTGAAATGATCGCAATAGTGTTCCTACGAGTCACTCTGATTTCAACCTCCACTTCTTCTTCCTCCATATTTCACACATTTCCCCTGCACAGGTAGAGAGATCTTTGCAAAATGTTTCTCCAGGGAGCTGTCCTGAGCACTGAGGGATGTCTGGTAGGTCTGGCCTCAGACCACTAAGTTAGCAGAGGCACCCCTCAATTACTGTGAAAAAGAAATGCCCCCTGGACATGTTCACACATCAGAATTAAGAATCTCTGGGGGCGCCTGGGTGGCTCAGTTGGTTGGATGACTGCCTTCGGCTCAGGTCATGATCCTGGAGTCCCGAGATCGAGTCCCACATCGGGCTCCCAGCTCCATGAGGAGTCTGCTTCTCCCTCTGACCTTCTCCTCGCTCATGTTCTCTCTCACTGTCTCTCTCTCAAATAAATAAATAAATAAATAAATAAATAATTAAGAATCTCTGTTAAAAACCCTACATAATTGGGGTCATCTGGTTGGCTCAGTGTGTTAAAGCCTCTGCCTTTAGCTCGAGTCATGATCCTGCGGTCCTGGGATCAAGCCCTGCATCGGGCTCTCTGCTCGGTGGGGAACCTGCTACCTCCTCTCTCTCTCTGCCTGCTTCTCTGCCTACTTGTGATCTCTGTCAAATAAATAAATAAAATCTTAAAAAAAAAAAACCCTGCATAATTGAAAATAGAGTTACCCTACAACCCAACAATCGTACTACTGGGTTTTTACCCTAAACATACAAATGTAGGGATCCAAAGGAGCATGTGCACCCAAATGTTTATAGCATCAATGTCCACAATAGCCAAACTATGGAAAGAACCTAGATGTCCATCAACAGATGAATGGATAGAGAAGATGTGGTATTAAAAAAAAAGAAGAAGAAGATGTACACACACACACACACACACACACACACACACACACACAATGGAATACTATGCAGCGATCAAAAGAAATGAAATCTTGCCATTTGCAACGATATGGATGGAACTAGAGGGTATTATACTGAGTGAAAAAAGTGAATCAGAGAAAGGCAATTGTCATATGATCTCCCTGATATGAGGAATTTGAGAGGCAGGGCGGGGATTTTTGGGGGCTAGGGAAGGATAAAATGAAACAAGATGGGGTCGGGAGGGAGACAAATCATAAGAGACTCTTAATCTCAGGAAACAAACTGAGGGTTGCTGGGCGGTGGAGGGTAGGGATAGAGTGGCTGGGTTACGAACATTGGGGACAGCATGTGCTATGGTGAGTGCTGTGAATTGTGTAAGCCTAACGATTCACACACCTGTACCCCTGGGGCAAAAAAACATATAATACATTATATGTTAACAAAAATAATTTTTAAAAAACCCTACATAAGATCACCTCTCTTAGGGGCACCTACCTGAGTGGCTCAGATGGTTAAGCGTCTGCCTTCGATCAGGTCATGATCTCTGGGTCCTGGGATCAAGTCCCACGTTGGGCTCCTAGCTCAGTGGAGAGTCTGCTTCTTCCTCTGCCTTTCCCCCTGCTCATGAACACTCTTATTATCTCTGTATCTGTCTCAAATGAATAAATAAAATAATTAAAAAAAAATCATCTCTTTTAGGCCTACTTTAAACCCTAAGATGAGTCTTAACAAATATTCAACACATATCTGTTCATCTCTTCCCACGCCAGCACTGGGTAGGGAGGCAGCAGCCAACAAGCCAGACACAGTTTACCCTCATGAAACATGCTGTCTCCAGCAGAAGCCAGCTGTTGATCAAATGCACACAGATGTGTTCAGTGCTGCACAGAAGGGCAGGCAGGGGGCCCCAGGAGCTAAGGAGCCAGGAAATGTTCCCTGAAGGATCTAAGATTTCAGCTACAATCCAGCTACAACGTTCACCTTCTGCCTGCTGCCCATGGTGCCCACTTGAGCAGGAGGCAAGTGGGCACGATGGACAGCAGGCAGAGGGTGAACGTTCTGGGTAGAAGAACAGCACAGATGAAGTTCTCAAGGAGGAGAAAGGCATGTTGAGTCTTGCAACCAAAGTAGCATGGCGAGGCTGGGACAGAGTGGTTTGGGGAGATCATTCACCAACGTGGAGATAGACAACGGGTCCAGTGTTTGACCCAACGACTTGGAGGCACCAAATGCTAGGAGATGAGACGAGGACAGACAGGGGAGCGGCTATAGATGGCGAAAGGGTCAAGGAAAGAATTGTTTTATTTATACATTCATTTGCTGCCATTTATGTATTTATCTGAGCAGAACAAATATTTCCTTTCTGCTTCCAGCCATCTGCCTCTTGTCCAAGGAGCATGTAGCCCAACTTGGATGGGTGGCTGGAAGTGGGGGAGAGAGAGACAGCATGTTTTCCACAGGAGGCAAGGAACCAGAAAGAGGAGGAGGCTGAAGACGCAGGAGTGAGGGGAGTCTGGGGGGGGGTGTGAGATGGGAGACGGAGAGCAGCAACCCCCCCAGGATGCCTCCGGTCCTTGCAGGCTCCTGGGGACAGAGCTGGCAGGCAAGTCTTGCCAGAGAGGTGAACTGTGCCAATTATTCAATGGCCTGCAATTATGAAACACTGGCATGATAGCTGGTACCTGCCAAGGAGGCTCAGGGGAGGCTGTAATTCAAATATGAGATAGATTAGTTGAGCTCTTTGATGAGAATCTGATTGACCTCTCCCTTCTCCCTTCATTTAGCTGAGCCCGTGGCCACCCCTTAAGTCTCCTTTTAGGAAAATTGATTTCAGTTGCAGTTGATGGGCAGAGGACGAGCTGGGGGGGGGGGGGGGCTCTGTTCCCTGCAGAAGAAAGTCTTTCCATTTCTTCCACCTGCTTCTGACTCCTGACCCCAAGGACAGCTTTTGGGATGTTCTTGTCCTTCAAACAGAGGGAGGAGAACCAGATATCCAACACTTCTGTTCCTGTTAAAGAACAGCTCTGCCAGCTTCAGTATATTACATTGTGGATGACTGTATGCTCCTGACACATACTTATGCAGATGCTGTTAACATGTTAGATTCCAAATTCTTTTTCCAAAGGGAAAGCGAATAGCTTCTCTATATCTCAGAGCCCTTTGTTGATCTACTTTTATAAATCTTATCATATGATCCTGATTTCTCTTCAAATTTATCATCCCCAGTAATCTATAAATTTGCCAAGAGCATAATTTTCTCCAAGATGAAATTCTTGACTCCTCCCTTCCTTTTATTTTCATATCCCATCAGCCACCACGTGCTGTGAATTTTATCCTTTCTAATTAGGGTTCTTATGCCAGGGTGACACACAGGGTCTTTGATCCAGGTAACAGATAAAAATTTGGCCGGAATCAGGACTGGGACTAGGACGAAGTGAGTAAAGCACTCACCTCAGATGCAAAAACTTTAAAAGAATCCCCCCCCCCTTGCAAAAATCCTTCAGTCATCAAGATAAATAATATTTTAGTGCCCTATCTTTTAAAAAATCAAAACCAGTGCCCAAAAAATCCATTATGAACAAATGCCAGAATTTTAGATAAAGAACTGCTTTGCTGAGCCATATGAGAGCCTGAGGTAAAAGGAAGGAAAACTCAACACTGATCCTATCTTTATTCAAACTTTTGTGTTAAAATGTGATCCTGATGACCGAGGCTTTGGTGGCCCCTGAAATTTTGTAACCAAGACAAATACCTTAACTGCCTGACCTTAGTGCTGTCCCTGTCTGGGATACTCCTAGATTGTTTAGGACAGTATCCCTGACTTTCTTTTAGGTTTAGCAAATGCTAACAGTAAGCTGTCTTCGGTGTAGGACACCATCCTTGCCCCCTTACAGTCTTCTCTTTTACAGAATGCTTGAGTCATACTAAACCATCACGAGGTCCCAGGTAGTCTTTGTCTTTTCATACCTCTCTCTGGTGTATATGTTAAGCCTGATGCTTGGGTGCCCTTCCCCCACTTGACAAATTCCTAGTCATTCATCTGACCATTGTCTAGTCTTTAAGCCTTCTTTTACATCTCCAGTTAGAACTTATTATTTACTTCCTCCTTCCACTTGTTAGAGTACCAAACACTCTCCATTGCTACTATTTATTTATTGGTGTATTAGGAACAAATGATTGTTTTAAATTGGTTCCAGAATATCATTAGGGAGAGCACAATCTTTCTGTCCTCTCTGAGGGCACAAGCCATTTTGACTTAGATATTAAAGGCAAGGTGACTTCATAACGTCGGAGGATGTGGGGCTAGACACGTTTTCATTTCCCAGTGGACTATGAGTTCCCTGAAGACAGGGACCACATCTTTTTCATCCTCTAGCAGGCACATGCGGAGGCTTCAAGAACATTTGACTAGAACGTGGACTCAGTTTGCTAACACTGCTTTCATCACCCGGGTCCTATGGGTTGTTGGTGGTAGATGTCTATCAGCAGAACAAAAGAAACAAAACATTGCTATTAAGAGCTGTCCAGAGGTGCCTGGGTGGCGCAGTTGGTTAAGCCTCTGCCTTTGGCTCAGGTCAAGATCTTGGAGCCCTGGGATTGAGCCCTGTGTCCGGCTCCCTGCTTAGCAGGGAGTCTGCTTCTTCTTCTGCCACTCATGCAGCTTTTGCTCTCTCTCAAATAATTTTTTTAAAAAAGAGAGCTGGTCAAAAAACAAATTCTTTTTTTTTTTTAAGACTTTTTAAAAATTTTATTTGAGAGGAGAGACAGAAAGAGAGAGTGAGCAGGAGCAGGGGGAAGGGCAGAGGGAAAGGGAGAAGCAGGATCCCGGGCTGAGCAGGGACTCCAACTTGGGGCTCCATCCCAGGACCCTGGGCTCATGACCTGAGCTGAAGGCAGATGCTTAACAGGAAGGAAGCTGGTTAAAGAGAAGCTACCAATCTGTGCTATTCTCCCTGGATGGGGGAAGAGTTCATTTGAGGTGAAAGGCTTTGCGGACATAGGAAAATAATTACCGCACTGCTTTCAGTGGAATTCTTAAAACCAAAACCTATTCTTTGGAGGAAAGAAAGGGTTGGCAGCTGACTATTCTCTTTCTCTCTGAGAAGTCACTGGAAAGAAAGGAAGAAAGGAAGGAAAATAAAGTCAGTTGAATGGATCAAATCTCCTTGTAAATATATTAATGATATGCCTCCTGGAAAGGAAACAAATGGATACTTACTAATGAGAGAGCACTTCTCTGGGAAAAGCTTTTCAGCAGGATGGACTGGTCAGGCTAGGATGGCTTATGAAAAATGCACCTGGAATCTAAGGCTTTATGGGGCATAGTTCCCTGAAAAACCACATGTAAACTACGTAACCATGTGAGTATAAAACTGAGATGTTTTACGACCCAAGTTGTTCTTTTGCTTTGGTGATGACAACACATATGACTTAGAGATCTCATATGTTATTCTGGACCAGAGCAAATTCTAATGTAGCAAGAAAGGACCCAGAGAGCTGCTTTCATGGGCCAGAGTTTCCAGCATTCACCTGTCCCTCACAATTACCTGTATATTTTTAAAAAGATTTTAAAAAATTTATTCATCTGAATCAGAGAGATACAGAGAGAAAGTATGAGCAGGTAGAGAAGCAGAGGGAAAGGAAGAAGCAAACTCCCTGTTGATCCAGGAGCCTGACATGGGGCTTGATCCAAGGACCCTGAGATCATGACCTGAGCCGAAGGCAGACGATTAACTGTCTGAGCCACCCAGGTGCCCCAAATAACCTGTATTCTTGAAATTATTAGTAACTCTTGTTACTGGGAAAGATCTCTATCTCCTCTGAGTTTGATTTGACAACTTCACCCTTTGTGTTATCCTGAAAATCCAAGTCTTATACATAGTTTGTATTATCTTCATTTCCCTTAGTTTTTAAAAATCTTGCTTTAGGTGAGACATTTATAAAGCCCTTGTGCCTGATACATACTAAAGCACTCAGTAGCTATTACTTTGTCTTCCTTCTTGTTCTTCAGTCATGTAGGCTTATCTCAGTTGTGCTATGGAAAATAGGAGAAAAAGAGGATCCCATGTGGTAGTGACATTGGGATAGAATTGAAAGATTTCACAAATACAAATGCTTAAGATGAAGGACCTGTTGAATATTTATACAGCCTTCGTTTCCCTTTTGGAGACTTTTCTCCATCAGAAGCTCTTCTCTGTTCCTTGAGAAGTCCCAAAAAGAAGCCCAGGGCACACTCATGGTAAGGCTATAAAGGTCATGCGTGGAAGGTCAGTGCTCACTCAAGCAGGGTACCTTTCCTCATGTAATGCTTCTCAGAGTGGAGCACAACTCTCAGGTCTACAAGCTCAGGCACCTGATTTGTTAGTGCCTCAAGACAGAATCCATCTATTAGGGACAGACTCATATTAACTAATCTCACAGAAGCTGAAGTATATAAATGCAAACCTGCATGTATTTATTTATATGAAAAATAAAGGAAACAGGGGACATCCTTGGCCTCCGGCTGGCACATTCTCTATAAGCAGTCTATTTGGAAACCTAGAGTCAGAAGGTCACTTGGTGAGTAGGCATTCATTCCAAAAAATTTACTTAGTGCCTACCAGGGGTACCAGAAACATTTGGGAACAGAGGTTGCAGCTGTCAACAACACTTAAAATTGCCTCCTCAAGGAGGGGGCACATTTCTAAGGAAGATGAACAGAGAGACAAGTAAACAACAGTTAAAGCTATCTCCAGATATAAATTAGAGTCCTATAAGGAAAATAAAACAATATGAGGAGATAGAGTATAGTGGGTGACCAAGGGAAGGCATGTTATTTGGGAAAGTATGACAAGAAAAATCCAGCCACATAAGCTGGGGATGGGGAATTAGCACAGATCCTGACACAGACAGAGTTGGCAAGTTTGTGGGACAGAGGGAAGCCCAGCATGGCTATAGGAAAGTGAGTGAGGCAGAGGGGTGGGTAACACAGCAGAGAAGGAAAGTGGAGGTCAGTTCTCACGGGGCTTCGAAGGCTGTGATTAGGAATTAGGGTACTGTTCTACATGCAGTTCAAAACAACTAGATGATTTCAGTCAGAGGAGTGACTTTATAAACAATCATATGGCAGCTGGGTAGACCACAGATGGGAGGGCAGAGAGGACACGGGGAGACCTGTTAGGAGACCAGAGCAGGGGTCCCAATGGGAGATGATGGGGTTTGGGGAAAGAGCCACAGCAAAGACAGAAAAGATTCAAAAAACCATTTCGGGGGTGCTGCTGATGTGGCTATTAGATGTAGAGGAAATGAAAGAATCAAGTATGCCTCTTAGGTTTGGATAGTCAGGAAAGGGGAATTAATGATGCATGTTTTGAATAGGGGAGGTACCTGGCTGTGTTAGTCTGTGGAATCCTTCTTTATTCCTGCCCCCAGGACTGGAGAAAGGAGTCAAGACTTTCCTTCTCCAGGCACAGAGGGGACAAAGAGGAGCTGTCAGTGCTGCCTTTTGATCCTTGTTTGCTGTGGACCCATTCAGTTCATTCAGCCAGCCCTTACTAAGCATTCCTGTATGGCTAACACCGTTATAGGTCTTGGAACTAAAGCAGCAGAGAAATAACACCATCGGATATCAAGAGTGTATCGGAAGAGTTTGTGCTCTGTGGAAGAGAGCCATTCGCCATTCCTCCCTCTCCTTCCCCTTCCTGACAACCTTCCCCTTCTGTAAATCTTTCTCTGGGTCATCCCTCCACCAATCCACCCTCCCTTCCAACCCTTCCACCTCCATCCTCTCTCCACAGTGGTTAGAGTCTCAGCAGCCTTACGCAGTCAGCTCCCCCAAGAACCGTCTGTGGCTCTTCCCCTACCTCCAGCCGTGGACAGTCAGCTCTTGTGAGTCTTCCCCATCCAATCTGGCAAACCAAAATTGTGTCTTCTTCTGACACAATTTGGAGATGAGCTGAGGGACCGCAGGAAGCATCTGAAATCACTATGAGTCCCTGAAACCAAGGAAATCCTAAAATACCTTGACCTCTGTCTTAAAAAGCCTGTCTCATTATCTCCTCAGAGCAGTGATGTACTGGTACTGACCAGACCTCAGCTCATTTGTAGAATGGCCCCTTCCTAGGCACTTGTTTCTGCCTGCTTCTTATTCTCTAAGAACAACTCACTTTATATTTGCATAACATTTTGCAAGTTAAAACATGCTTTACCTATCTGGTGAGACCTCAAGTCATCCTTAAACAACTGCGGGCAAGCAGATGGCGCAGATATCCACATGTCCGTTGAACATGTGAATGGCTTGTCTGAAGCCACAGGCCTTTTAGTCTGGTGGTATTTTTACTGTGGTCACATTACCCTTTCCCTCAAAGCTTTAAAAAGAGCATGTTCTTTAGTAAAGCCCATATCTCTATTAATATATACATGTGAGCTAAATCTAAATATGGAAAATGCCCATAATCTGAATGTATGTTACCCATGCTTTCTTTC
Organism: Mustela putorius furo; assembly: GCF_011764305.1. Taxonomy (NCBI): domain Eukaryota; kingdom Metazoa; phylum Chordata; class Mammalia; order Carnivora; family Mustelidae; genus Mustela; species Mustela putorius. The sequence goes on from NW_025421998.1 coordinate 56,323,673, forward strand.
TCAAAGATATATTCCTGGAAACTATCTGATAAAGAGGATTCAAGTTTCCCATAGAAAAATGTAATCTCTGAGAGTTATGTTACCAATGACCTGGTATCAACTGAATCACAGATTAGAATCAGAGTTTGGTGGAAAAGCAGTGTTCTATCAAGTAGAAATTTCTAAGGCAATCTGATTCACCACTTAAAATGATAAATAATAGAATTTTAGAGCTAGAAGTAACTGTGAGGTCATCTAAGGCAGTTCATTTATTTTACAGATAAAGACCCTGAGACCCATAGAGACAAAATGAATCCCACAAGTTTATGTATACAATTAAGTCAGGGAAGGGACTGAGACCACAAGGAAGCTTCTGGTTCTTGCCTGGTCCTCTTTCCACCACTTCACTTGTCTCCATTTTAAAAGTCTTAATTCTATTCACACTGATCATTTGAAGAATCCCAGTGTGGGGGTGTGGGGGAGGAGAGGTTCTTGTTTCAATTCCCAGTTCTTTTTTTAAATCTTTTTTTTTTTTAAGATTTATTTATTTGAGAGAGAGAGAGAGCACACGTGCATCTGAGCATGGGAAGAGGCAGAGGTAGAGAATCCAAGTAGACTCTGAGCTGAACGAGGAGCCCAAAGTGGGGCAGTTCTTGCAACCCATGAGATCAGGACCTGAGTCAAAACCAAGAGTGTGATGCTTTAACTGACTGAGCCACCCATCCATCCCCATTTTTCAAATCTTGAGATATAAATTACATAAAGGTTTTAAGCAAATGCTCTGGTGAATTTTGACAAATGTATACATCTTAAGAGACATTTCTCAGAGTTGAATTGGTGGGTAATAGGGTAGATATATAATGAGAGTTCCCGTTTCTCCACAACCTCACCAACACCTGTATGCTCAGTCTTTTCAATTTCAACCATCCTAGGAATATATAGAGCTATTTCATTACAGTTTTAATTTATATTTCCCTAATAATTAATGATGTCATCCATCTTATTATGACCAATATACTATCACGTGTACATAGAACAATTTATAAATTCAACCAAGTGAATAAGTAAGCTAAAGAATGATTTTTTTTAAAGTTTCCTTAGAATTGAGAGCTTCCAAGGGAAAATTTGGACATTCTGGTTTTCTTTTCATGAACTCTCCAGGGAAGATTCAGCTGATGATTTATTTTCTGTCGACAAATCATTTGTAGCAAGCAGATATATTCAGAAGTATGCCATTAGCTATTCTTTCTAAAGTAGTTGTCCCAGCAGTTATATATTTGATGATGATTTCAGTAAGGACATTAGCTATAAAAATTTAAGAGAGCATCAGTGGAGTATAGAGAAAGTATGGTCATCGAAGCAATAGAGAATTAGATTTTGATCCTGGCTCAAGGTTCAGTTTTCTCACCTTTAAATGAAGACAAGTATACCTACTCTGATCGGTTTTTTTTTATGGCTGCCTTAACAAATCAACAACTGTGGTGGCTTAAAACGAATTTACATTTCCGGAGGTCCGAAGTCCAAAATGGGTCTCCCTGAGTTAAAATCAAGATGGCAGCAGGGCTGCATTCCAGCTTCTGGAGGCTGCCTGCATTCCTGGGCAGGTGGCCCCTTTCATTTTCATTCACGGCTTAACAGGTGTTTTCTCAGGTGGTCGTCCTAAGGCACAACTGGCCACAATAATAGCAACTAAATAATAGCAACTATTATTTAGCGTTAGCTGGCGTTAGCCCCAGCCTGCGGAATTACAGGGCCTCCAGACCTCACCCCCATCCCCACAGGAGCCTTTCGGTTCCAGTGGAGACCTGGGGCTACTCACACACCATCTCTGCTGCAGAGCACATTTCTAACTGCTGCTCCGCAGCAGAAGACCCCTCCTGCGCTCCCCCGCATCTGGCACCTCCCTCCTTTCTCTGCTGACATGCGGGCGGCCTCCGTGAAGCCTGTGGCACTAGGGCCAAACCCAGAGCCGCGCCTCCGTCAGAACCACGCACGCCCAACCTTCTGGAGGTCTCCATGTCTGTGATCTGCGGGGGGCTCCCCAGGATGGGGCTTGCTCTATCACTGCTGTTGCCCACATGCCAGTTCTGCAGGACTGTGGGGCTCACCCAGGCCACTGAAGTCACGGAAGCCGTACCTCACCTGCTATCCCCTCGCCCATCCATCTGACCACAGGGCACAGGTCTCCAGAGAGCCAGTCTTCCTCACCGTGGCTGTACGTGCTCGTGTCTATTACAACAACCTTCCAATAGATGGCAGTCTAGAGCCTTGGGGAAAGGATTTTTTTGGGGGGGGTCTCTTTGGCACATTAATTAGTTTCAGGTGTAAAACATAGTGACTCAACTTCTCTATATACTTTCCTATGCTTATAAGTGTAACTACCATCTGTCCCCATACGATGCTATTACAATATCACTGACTAGGGTTGCCTTTTCTAATTCACAAAAAGTACCAGAGGGATTAGCCGCAGCGTCCCGGCCAGGGAAGGATCTTCACAACAGTAGTTTGTGTTCACTCTAGAAACATGTGAGAGATGCAGCCCTGAGGCTCCTGTGCTTTCAAGTCCTGATATCAGCCCAAAGGATCCAGAGAGCAAGTGCTAGGGTCAAAAAGCATGAAGGTGCCCAGCAAGTACTTCCACCCAGGCTAAAGAAGAGGAGTGCCCCTGCTGTGCTGCCCCCAAGTGCCCCCAACCCCTCTCTGTCCCTGCAGAGGAGGGACTCTGGCTGGAATGCAGGCAGGAGGATGACTCAGCACTCCTGCTCTCTGCCCTGCCCTCAGCAGCTGGAGGTGCTACCTCTCGGATGTATGGGGGTCAGGGATTGGTTTCCTGTGCCCAAGGTAGCAGATGTTTTTCCTTTTCTGCTCCGTGACTCCCTAAGGCATTGCAACCAAAGGGGGGGGGTCTGTGTGGGCCTTAGAGAATGGCATTCAGGGGTCCCTCAGGTGGCCTCGAGTGTGCTCAGAGTGAAACCAGAGGCACAACAAAGCTCAGGCTGCCTATTCGGATAGAATGAGTCACACAGAGCAGAGGGTGTGAAATATTAAACAGTTCAGCCCAAAGCAGTCTGATAGTTTAAATGCCAGTCACTGCCCCAGGAAGCAGCGTTGCGGGGGTGGGGTGGGGGTGTCAGGAAGTCAGGAAGTCGCAGACACTGAGGCTTGGGTGACCCAAGCAAAAGAGAGTGTCACCACAGAGATAACAAGTTGTCAGTGACCAATTAGGTCAATTAGTGGTTGCGTGGGTCATTAGAACAGGTGACACCAGAGGAAGATGATTTCTGCGAAGGACCTAGTCTGTGTGGGGAATGAGCTGGTTCCTGACTGATAAAGACATAAATGATTAAGTTAATGGTGAATTTAGTGATGAACTGACCATGAGTGGCAACTCAGCAGACATCAACAAAGAGATTCCTACAATGGAAAAACGTTCCAGATCCTCTTCCTCCTCCTTCCCAAAACTAGGAGTGGATGGAGTCCCTGCACACAGCACCGCATGCGTGCTGATGCTCACTAAAGCCGGGTTATAGGAGATTCCTCAGTCGTCTTACAACTTATACATTGTCGTTAGGGAGCAGTTTTAGGAAGATGCCTGTGTTCTCGATTTCCTAGCTTTTTCTCGGATAAGTCTCAGCTATTCCATCGCTTTCCAACAACTGCTTTCTGAAAAGATTAACGGTGACATAGTCATTATGACATAACAGTGACATAAAGATGAATAATGGTAAAATGATATAATAATGTCATTTGACTAACATCTATGCCTTAAAATCTTTCTATACACTATCCCATCTGTCAGTATTAGGGTGCTTTGAAGAAAAACAAATAAAAGTTTTGGCACAGTACTTTGTAAATAATTAAATACCAGTCATTTATCCCACTAGTATCCTTAAAAAACAACAACAAAAACAAAAAACAATACTTTGTGCATTAAAAAAAACATGAAATACTTAGGATTAAATTAAACAAAATATGTGTAAGAGTTATACTCTGAAAATTACAATATTGTTAAGATAAAGTGATCAACCTGAAATAAATGAAGATGCCATATTCATACAGTGAACACCCATTAATGCTGACATATCATTTCTCTACAAGTTATCGAGAGTTTCAACAGAATCCCAATCAAATCTACAAACTGATTTCAAAGGTGATATGTAACTACACAGGATCTAGATAACAAGAATGACTTTGGAAAAAAAAAAAAGTTGAAGAACTCAGATGTGATTTGAAGTTGTAATATCAAAGTTATTAGAGTTATCAAGATATAATCACAATTATCATATATGTGTTCATCCCGGTAACACTGTGAGGGAAAGTAGCCTTAGGCAATTGTGAGGGCTTTCACCATAAATAAGCCACCATAAGTCACCATACACCATGGTATCAGTCTTCCCTTCAAATTGTCCTTCTGTCTTTAAAAAATATTGCAGCGCAAAACTGAAAGGAGCAGAGCAAAGGTTTCAAAGCAAGATGATAGAAAGGACTTCTACAGACTTCCTAGGCAGGAACAGAAGAGCACGAGATTGACATTTAATTGCACCAACTCCTTCACAGAGTCATTTTATGACAGTGGTCTTTTTCCTGACCTTTTAGCCAATATACCGAGCCCTGCTTTCCACCCCCACCCCACCTCACGCCAAACCTCAGGCAGGAAACTCACAGCCCAGGAGATTTTTTTTTCCTCTTACCCTTTGAACAACTGTGTAATTAGCACATAATCTAAAAGATTAAGAACCACCTACATTTTTATTTACTTGTTTTCCAGCACAAGCCAGGTACAATAGTTAATTTTTGTTGCTTGTCTTCTGGCTGTGATGTCCTACTCACTTACTTCAAAGTTACATATTTGCAGTTAATGGTGACTCCCTCTCTTCAAACAAGTAAAAGCTGTTTGTACTTTTTGTCATGTTTGCTTTTTTGGCTTATTTGATATTGCCTAAAAACCACTGATGGTTATGTAATAATGGGCAAGTTCCCTTACCCCAAGGAAGGTCACATCCATAGATACAAAACAGCCTTAGGCTTGAGGATGAGAAGAGAGAAAGCGTTCCCCCAACTGTGAACTCCAAGATGCAGAGGTCAGGGTAGAGAAGACTCCTTAGGACATTCTGAGGCTGTGGTCAGTAATCTTCTGTGGGCCCAGCTACCCTGGCTGTGATGCGATGTCTCTGGGGAAAATGTGTGTATTTACACCTGAAGAGCTATGTCATTAAAGGACTCTCGTGTTGGCCTGGAGCACCCAGAGTGAGCCCAGGGACATATACTTCTTTTTCTGAGTGACCCAGGACCCAGACGCATGATGATAGACCAGCAATTATGAGCTCATCAACGGTTCAGCTCATTAAAATTTTTTACTTGGATGGCCAGAGATGGTATCAGACATTGGGGTCAAAGCTATCTGTGGCAAAATCAGTCTTGTCACCACAGATGATCTGATAGTGGATGGAAAAAGGGTAGCAGATGACTGTCTGGCCCATTTGTAGGGATCATTTTTACCTCAGAGCTTAGAAAATGTTTGGGATGATAGTTTAAGGGATATTATCAGTGGCTTTTTTGTTTTTTTTTTAATCAGTGGGTTTGTAAATTGTACCAAAAACAATTGTGTATTAATAAGAAAACCAATTAAAATGGTTTTCAATTGACAATTAATAACTAAATATTTGAACACAAAAAATTTCATTGATTTTCTAAGGATGTTTTGTAAGATGCTGTCATAACCATAGATGTGGGTTGGCTGTTGGAAGTGTCAGTCTGTGTGAGACGATTTAAATGTTGGAAATATTTGGGGTGCCTGGCAGGCTCAGTCGGTTGGGCTTCCGACTCTTGGTTTCAGCTCAGGTCATGATTTCAAGGTTGTGCGGTCAAGCCCTGCAACCGACTCACCTTGGAATCTGCTTGTCTCTCTCCCTTAGCTCCTGTCCCGATCATGTTTATGCCTCTCTCTCAAATAAATAAATACATAAATCTTTAAAAATAAATAAATAAATGTTGGAAGCATTTGGGGCACCTGGCTGGCTCAGTCAGTAGAGCATGACACTCTTGACCTTGGGGTTGTAAGCTCAAGCCTCATGTTGGGTATAGAGATTACATAAAAATAAAATGTTAAAAATAAATAAGTAGGGCACCTGGATGGCTCAGTGGGTTAAGCCTCTGCCTTTGGCTCAGGTCATGATTTCAGGGTCCTGGGATTGAGTTCTGCATCGGGCTCTCTGCTTGACAGGGAGCCTACTTCCTCCTCTCTCTCTCTGCCTGCCTCTCTGCCTACTTGGGATTTCTGCCAAATAAATAAGTAAATAAAATCTTTAAAAATAAATAAATAAATAAATAAATAAATAAATAAATGTATGTTGGAAACGTTTGTGAGTGGCGTTAAGGGAGCATCTGGGGAGTAGATAAGATAACTGGCTTCAGAGGCCCAGAGACTGGCTTCACCACCGGGTAAGTTCGGTTAACAGCCCAAATCAGTGTATCCTGACGGAGCCTTGAATTTCAATTCCAACAGTCTGTCCCCATTTAGAGCCAGCTGCACTTCCATTCATTGCTATGGTAAGTATCTGTCTCAGCTGTTAGTCTGGAGATAAAACCCTCAGCAAAGTCCTGATACGGGAAACAAAGGCAGAAGAAAAATTATTAAATTTCCTTACTACTTATAGCCCAGTGCTAAGTCCTTGAAATAGGCAGAGTGACCTTCCTCTAGGGACTCAGAGATGCCTCGACTTTGCTGAGGGCAAAGGTATCTCAGCCCGACCCTCCAGGATCCTGTAAATCTACTTTAACATATAGAAATTCCTTTGGAAGCTCCCTTTTTCTTTATCTCCCGCACCCTCAAGAGACATGTTAGGAATCGGCCTCCTCTGTCCTCCTCCAAGCTTGAGAGACGACTGTAGAGTCTCAGGACCACTTGTTTACTAAACAGTAATAAATGACCTTTCCTAGCAATAGCTACGCTCCTAGGGTCCTTGGAACCTTGTTTCCAAAATACCTTGGAAGTTTGTTCTGTCCCTAACCCTCTCTCAACTTGAAAGTATGCAGTGGGCCACTTCTCATGACCCAGGGCAGCTCTTTCTGCCCCCAGGTCCTGTCCCTGTGCTTTAATAAAACCATCTTTTTGTACCAAAGATGTCTCAAGAATTCTTTCTTGGTCGCTGGCTTTGAAACCTAATATCTTTCCTACATCACTGACCTCAATCTAACCTCTATTTGTAGCAGAACAAAGCAAATAATAAACAAATAGGCTCACATATAACCTAAGGTCAGGAGGTGTTGGGGCCTAAGGAGAGAAATAGAACAGGTCAGTGGGGAGGGGCATGTCATCTTAGACAGTATGACCAGGGGAGGCATCTTTCAAGAGGCCCCCTGAGAGCCAGTCCCTAAAGGAGGAAAAGGATTCTGAGCTTGGGTGGCCAGAGAAAGGCCCCATGGTGGCTCCTGGAGCTGTTAGGACCACTGGGACTGGAGTGAGATGAGCGGTAGAAAGATACCCGAGAGCTATAGGGGACAAGATAACCAGAAGAAGGTCAAGTAAGACCTAGGTGATGTCTCATGGTAAGACATTTGGATGTTATCTTCTGTGAAATGGAAGCCATTAGAACATTTTGAAGAGGGGAGAGCGACCTGATGTGATTTACTTTGTTGTATCAGTTCTCTGGAAACAGTTCCTTCTGTTTGGCCTGCAAAGAACGGCTGGCATGTCGTGGGTAAGGTTAGGGAGGAGCGACTGGTACCAGGGTAAGATGGTGGAGACACATCTTGTGGAGGTATGAGAGTGGAAATGGTATAGGAAACAAAGGCAGAAGAAAATGTGGTTAAAATTAACTTTCCTTATAACCTGCCCCCCATTGACAAATACTTAAGGTAGGCAGCATATAATGTTTCTCCTGGAGACTCCCAACTACCTTAATGTTAATGTCTTGCTAAAGGAAAAGACAATTGTTTGACAATAGCCAGGCCTCCAATAATCCTGTGAGTCTTCTTTAGCATATGAAAATCCTTTTGCAATTTCCCTTATCTTTAACTCCCCCAACACCAAAGGATATAATCAGATGCTCCTCACAGTCCTGGACAGCCACTCTTTCTGCCCACAGGTCCTGTCTCCATGCTCAAATAAAACCACCTTTTTGCATCACAGATATTTCAAGAATTCTTTCTTGGCTGTTGGCTCTGGACCCCAACACTACTCCAAAAAAACCACATCAGAGAGGATGAGAAATTACCTGTTTTGCAGCTGAAGCCAATAGGAGTTGATGTTGGGTTGGACTGGATTTGGTGATGGAATCTGGGAGAAAAGAGTGTAGAATGACTCTACAGTGTTTCGCCTATGCAACTGGGTAAATACAGATGTTTTTTATAGAAATGGGTAAGATTTGAGGAGGAACAGGCTTTGAAGGGAAAGATGCAAGTGAGTTATTGATAGGCTAAGCTTGAAACAACTGTTAGATGACACTGGAGATGTCAAGCGGGCAGCTAGATATGGAGGCTGGGGCTGAGGGAAAGGTCAGGAATGAGATATTAATTTGGGAATCCTACTCTACAGATGGTATCCCAAGCCACTGGGCTGCATGTAGGGAGTGGATCATGAAGGTGTTGGGGAGTCAACTAAGACTAAGAGGCCAGAGAGGTCAGAGCCAAGTCAGGAGAGGGCAATCCAGAAGCGAGTGGGTTTCAGTAGGAAGTAGAGCCTGACCAACCCTGGCAATTACAATCAAGAGATCGAGATCAATGAGGGCTGTGAGTCAATGGAGCATTGGATTTGGCAACAGGAGGGAAAAGAGTTTTTCAGGGTACAGAGTGGGAATAAAACCTGATGGAAAGAAAATGGGAGGAAAGAAAGTAGAGACAGTAAGGATAATCAACTCTTGAATCTTCCTCTGAACAGAAGCAGAGAAATCAGACAAACTGGAGGTGATCTGGGACCAAAGGTAGACTTTCTTTTTTTTTTTTTGTAAGTGGGAGATATTGTAGTATGTTTGTTTGCTGATAGGAATGATTCAGTAGGACAGGGAAAAAAAAAAGTGATAATGCAAGAGTCCAGATGAATCCCAAAACAAATAGCCCAGTTACTCAAAAGCTTTTGGATTCCAGGAGGTATGCGCCCTTCCTTCCTCATCTGCTCCACTAATGCCTGGGGTGTAAATTGGTAAGGGCCCAGATCTAGAGAAGATAGATGACAACAGTAGGTAATACACGTACTTGGTTGTTCAAATTTCTCTTGTAAATTGTTACCTCGTTATATCTTGACATTTAACGGTGGGATTTTACATTTGTGTTTATATTTTTCAATCTATTTTTTTAAAAAATCTCAAGCGAACTGGACCATTGTGGGGTAGATAACTCAGGTTTCATTAGCGACACCTAGTGGCAGTAAATAGCACTAGCTGAAAAGAATTGAATTTCTGACCAACCGTTTTCCCTTTTTTCCTACCTCGGGCTAATAGTAACTGAGACTGACCCTTTGTATTAAATAAACATCTCTAAAGTTTCTTGAAGTGATCCAAGGAGAGAAGTCTCCAGAAAAAGGAAAAATCTACTTGCCTGGTGGATAGGGTTGGAGTCTAGAGTCGTAACACAATTTGAGTAACAAGGACAAACTATTCATCTTCTCAGCTTAAATGCTCTGAGTAATTTGAAGGGTTCAGTTCTCCCTTGATCTGAATATTTTGAGGACTGGTTTGGGCTGATACATACAATTCTTTTGCTAAATAAACTGAAGGGAGAGTTGGAGTAGATTCTGGCCAATAGAAGGTCTCACCTTATGACTTTGAACTATGGTGTAAGGGCAGTCACCTTTGTTCACATCCCATGAATTTTGGTTGACTTAATTTATAACTTCTCCTGAAGGAGGGCTACAGTCAATTTTATTATTTTTTTTTTAAAAAGATTTATGTATTTGAGGGAACACGCACACCAGGAGCAGGGCAGGGAAAGCAAGGAGGAGAGAGAGAAACTTAAGCAGGCTCCAGGCTCAGGGAGAGCTCCATTGAGGGCTCAATCCCAGGATCCTGAGATCATGACCTGAACTGAAATCAAGAGTTGGTCACTTAACTGACTGAACCACTCAGGTGCCCTGCCAACAGTCAATTTTAAAGACAGCATTAAATTTCATCTTTTTTTTTTTTTTTTTTTTTTTTTGCCAATAGCTTGATGCTGCCAAAATGTCCCAAGAATCTATAGTTCCCCAGATGTGAGAGCTCATGCAAGTTCATTAGTGTCATGGGCACATCACATTCTCAGTCTTCATTTTAAATAATGAAAAGAATAAACTGTGCAAATAGATGAAAACATCCAAAATGATAAAGGGAGAAACTCACACAGCTGAAAAAAATGTTTCTACTCTGAAGTATTTACCATAGTAATATTATAAAAGATCGTGACAGATATGGGATTATTACAGGGATTAGGAGAGAAATATGATTCATTGGTTGGGTTTGCAAATCAACCTTTGAATGTGTAACAAAAAATGTGTGTTGGGTTGGAAATTATACATTGTTTATACTCTACAGGACACCCCTCTGGATGTTCTGTGATTCCAGTGACCTGGAAGCCATTATGTAACTTTGCAAATTGTAGTTCACTGAGAGCAATGCAGACTTCATTCCTGTGTATAGACATGCAAATTCCATCCCATCTAGTAGAGGTTCAGTTGGCTTTCTTCTCCTGAATGAATGTACATTCATTTCAATATTCCTGCTCTTTAAATATCTCATTTTTTCAACTTCTCTTTTAAACTGGTTGTGACCCAATTTCATGAGTAAAATAATATATTTTCACTTTAAATCTGTATTTATGTCATGATTCTACCCTATTTTGAAAACATCATTTTTGAAGTTATCAAATTATCTTGAAAATTATCATCATTTCTTTTTTTCTAAAAGTTCTTATGTTACTTCTGTTTTATATTGCCTTACTATATTTTATGTAGTTTTTAAGTTGCCTCAAACTCTTTCTGAAATAAGTTAGGGCATAAATGAATAAAGAGTAAGTGCTTAACAACCAAAAATTTTGTTGGCTTACTTTTTTTTTTTTTAAGATTTTATTTATTTATTTGAGAGAGGAGAGAGATCACAGAGGGAGAAGGAGAAGCAGACTCACCGCTGAGCGGAGAGCTCGATATGGGGCTTGATCCCAGGACTCTGAGATCATAACCTGAACTGAAGACAGATGCTGGACAAACTGAGCCACCTAGGTGCCCCTGTTTGCTTGTTTTTTTAACAAGCAAAATGTTTAGGGGATCTCTACAGTTCTTTCTTTGGTATTCTATTGATCTGGGAACAGGAAGTTCAGGGTAAAGCTTTTTATCTGATATGACTTTTTTTATTACGGTAAAAAATATATATGTAATATACAATTTGCCATTTTAATCATCTTTTAAGGTATATGTTTTTTTTTTTTAAAGAGGGTATGATTGATAAAATACAGTTGATCCAGGGGACAGTGATGTCTTAGCCAAGCCCCAAATTCAGAATTTGATCCCCCAATTCGCCATTGGGATGCTCCACCAGCCTGATTTCACCATTTGGAACAAAGGGCATTAAAACCATGATGCGGTTGGGTGGGGAGACCCAGGATTACCGCGCTTGTGCTAGAAACCACAAATTCTTGATTTAAATAAATTTTTGAGGACAGACTTCAGCTATGAAATTTCCTGTGATAACCATGCTTCCTGTGACAACAGTTAGTGAGGGAAACCAATCAGAGTAATCAACTTCATGCAGGAAACTTGTGATATATGCTGACTCAAGGAAGCTGGGAAAAAGTGAGGGAGGGAGTAGCTTGCCACTGGCGAGTGTTGTAATCATCTGTATAACTCAAGGCAGAAAAAAAACCCTAGTGGTTTTAGAAAAGACTGTTTGTTTTTTCTTTAAGATTTTATCTATTTATTTGACAGAGAGAGATCACAAGTAGGCAGAGGGGGGGGGGTGGAAGCAGGCTCCCCACTGAGCAGAGAGTACGATTCAGGGCTTAATCCCAGGCCCCTGGGATCATGACCCAAGCCAAAGGCAGAGGCTTTAACTCACTGAGCCACCGAGGTGCCCCTAGAAAAGACTGTTTCATGATCTGTCAAAACTGAGGGTGTTTTGGATTGCCTGGGACAGACCCTTCATCGTTGTCATCACCATTTCATTATTTATGAAGAAAGTGAAGTGTCAGGGGCACCTGGATGACTCAGTGGGTTAAAGCCTCTGCCTTCGGCTCAGGTCATGATTCCAGGGTCCTGGGGATTGAGTTCTGCGTTGAGTTCCACATCGGGATCCCTGCTTAGCAGGAAGCCTGCTTCTCCCTCTGCCTTTCCCTCCCCTATTTGTGCACTTTCTCTCTCTCTCTCTTTTGCTTTCACTCTCTCTCAAATAAATAAAATCTTAAGGAAAAAAAAAGGAAACTGAAGTGTGACGACACTGAGACACAGGATGGACAAAGGAAGCTACTCTTCTTTTTTCTGTTGATAAAATACAAGACTGAACATGACTCCGAGGTCATCTGTACTGTCCTGCACCTCTGCCTGAAGGAGTATGTCTTAATTATCCAGATAGTCCAGAGCACCAGAACCCTGGGCATGTGGGGCGGGTCATGCAGGGATGGGGCTGTCCCCACTCCAGGCCACCGAATCTGCCAAAGGGAGCAGGTGACTGTTCCAAAAAGGGAAGGTGTTCTGAAGGCTTTCAGTGCTTTCTTTGGGACAGAAAATACGAACTAGAAGCACCCCGTCCTAACTCTCAGAGACAATGACGGGTGAGATTTTTTTTCCTTAACAGAAATAATTTTTTTAAACAACCAGTACAGTATTTTAATAGAGACATTCTTCATAGGCAAATTGCAAACATTCCAAATTCCCTTCTGAGGAACAAACTCATAGTCTGTGTTCTGGAAAGGTACACACAGATGCTGACAATACTTCCCTTGAGAAAAATAGGTAACAGTTGGTTAGATGTCTGCGTTCCAATCAGGTCATGATCCCAGAGTCCTGGGATGGAGCCCCACATTGAACTCTCAATGCTCCTGCTCAGTGGGGAGCCTGCTTCTCTTTCTCCTTCTCCTTCTGCCTGCCACTCTGCCTACTTGGGCTCTCTCTGTCAAACAAATAAATAAAATCTTAAGAAAAAAATTCTATCCCAAAGAAGTCATTTTAAAGATGGTTAACTGTGGTGCCTGGGTGGTTCAGTGGGTTAAGCTGCTGCCTTCGGCTCAGGTCATGATCTCAGGTCCCTGGAATCGAGTCCCGCATCGGGCTCTCTGCTCAGCAGGGAGCCTGCTTCCCTCTTTCTCTGTCTGCCTCTCCATCTACTTGTGATCTCTCTCTGTCAAATAAATAAATAAAATCTTTAAAAAAAAAATAAAGAGGGGTAAGTTTATGCACTAAGATGTTCTATGCATCATCATCCATATTAATGAAAGAAAAATTAACATAGATTAAGTGAAAAAGGGCATTTGCTTATTCAAGAAAATACTAAAGGGTTATTAGAAATTCTTACAGTTAGGGGCACCTGGATGGTTCAGTCGCTTGGTGGCTGCCTTCAGCTCTGGACATGATCCTGGGGTCCCGGGATTGAGCCCCATGTTGGGCTCCCTGCTCAGCGAGGAGTCTGCTTCTCCCTCTGCCTGCTGCTCGCCTGCTTGTGCTCTCTCTCTCTGTGTCAAACAAATAAATAAAATCTTTTAAAAATAATAAAAATTTTTACAGTTATATAGAATGTCATAGTAAGTGCTTATTATAAAACAAGTGAACAGGATATAGAATTATAAATGGAATATGATAAAATTATTTTAAGAACACTATGTATCAAAAAATATAAGGGAATTCAATTAAATATTAATGGGAGTTGTATTTGTTAGAAATTTAAGTGATTTTTTTTCTTTCTTTTACTTTTATTTTCCTGATAAAAATGAAATACTGTTTTTGAAACTAATGTCTCAGGGTGCCTACCTGGCTCAGTTGGAAGAGCACGTGACTCTTGATATCTGGGTCATGACTTTGAGCCCCATTTTGTATATAGAGATTACTTAAATAAAAAGAAAACTTAAAAAAATTAAAAACTAACATCTTTTTTCTCTTTTAAGATTCTATTTATTTATTTGAGAGAGTGGGTGGGAGAGAGAGGACAAGCTGGGGTGAGGGGCAGAAGTAAAATAAGAAGCAGACTCCCTGCTGACCAGGGAGCCAGATGTGGGGCTTGATCCCAGGAACCTGGGATCATGACATGAGTTGAAGGCAGACACTTAACTGACTAAGCCACCCAGGCATCCCTAAAAACTAAGATCTTATCTTTGTTTAGCAGTTCCATGTTACAAATGCCTTTCATAAACTGTACATCATACTTAGAAATGCCGTGATCCTATGAGATAAGTAGGGCAGAATGTATTAGTCCCAATTTACAGAAGGAAAAATTGAGGCTCAATGATTTTTTCCAATATTACATTTGTCCAAGAGTCTGCATAAAGGATGTGTGAAAAGTAAATAATGTTTTTTTTAAAGGTTTTATTTATTTATTTGACAGACAGAGATCACAAGTAGGCAGAGAGGCAGGCAGAGAGAGAGAGAGAGGAAGAAGCAGGCTCCTTGCTGAGCAGAGAGCCCAATGTGGGGCTCAATCCCAGAAATCCCAGAACCCTGGGATCATGACCTGAGCTGAAGGCAGAGGCTTTAACCCACTGAGCCACCCAGGTGCCCCATAAATAATGTTTTTAAATGCCTGTGAGGAGCTCCTGAGTGGGATAAGTGTTTGCCCTCAGCTCCGTCATGATCACAAGTTTCCTGGATTGAGTTCCTGAGTTGGGCTCTCTGCTCAGTGGAGAGCCTGCTTCTCTCTCTTCAGCTCCCCCTGCTTGTGCACTCTCTCTCTCTTTCTCTTCAAATACTTGACATATATGGAAACATACTTGACATGTATGGAAAGATAAAAGTCCTCAGCAGAGAGAAGAAGCCATTAAACCTCAGAACTAAAAAATATGTATCAGAAATTAAAACTTCACTGGATATGCTTCATGTTAGGATGGAGAGAAGAACCAGTGAACTTGAAAGCCCATTAATAGAAAGTATCTACTCTAAAGAGCAGGGGAAAAGACTGAAAAAAAAAAATTAACAGATTCAGAAACCTGCCAAAAGGTTGAACGCAAGTTTCCTTGAAGTCCCAGAAAGAGAGGTGAAAAATGTGGCATAGACAAAAATTTTGAAGGTAAAAGATAACTGAAAATTTCTCAGAATTGGTGAAAGACATACATTTAGAGAGACCACAAGCTCAACCATCCCCAAACAGGATAAATTAACATACAACCATTCCTAGACACTCCTCAGTCAAATTGCTGTAAAAAAAGAAGAAAAAATCTTAAAGGCAGGTAGAGAAAAAGGATACATTACATACGAGGGGGTTGCTATGGGATTCTCATCAGAAAACCATGAAGTTTTTCCCATCAGAAGCCACAGACTGTGGAGGAACATATTTAAAGTGATAAAAGAATTGTCAACCAGAATTTTATAGCCTGAAAAAATTACCTTCCACAATGCAGGTGAAATAAAAGACATTCTCGAAGAAGGAAAACTAATGGAATTTGTTTCCAACAGCCTCACTCCAAAAGAATTGTGAAAAGAAGTCCTTTGGGCTGAAGAGAAGGAATCCCAGAAGGAAATCTGTATCTGCCGGGGTAAAAAAAGCAACAGAAATGGTAACTATCTGTTCATATAAATATGAAATATATTGTATATAAACATAAAAGTTTATTTTTTTCTTGAGTACTTTGGAATATGTATGACTTTTGAAAGCAAAAATTATTATCTGGTGGGATTTTCAGTATATATACATGTGTTGTAAATGACAACTATAGCCAAGTTCAGGGAGAGGGGAGTTAAAGGAAGTATATATATATATAAAAGATACATAGCTGCAAGGCTTCTATATTTTACTTAGACTGGTAAATATTAACTCTAAATTGTGTAAGTTTAAAAATGTATACATAGTCTAAAGTAATTATTAAAGGGGAAAGTATGAACAGATACAATATAAAAAGCCAACAGATAAGTTAAAATGGAATACAAAAAAAATGTTTCTAATAATTCAAAAGAAGGCAGAAAAAAGGAAAACAGAAATGAAAAACAGAAGGAAGAAACAGATAACAAAATAATATAAGGGCAGACTTAAATCCAACAATGTCAACAATTATATAAATGGGAAAGGCCTGGACATACTAATTAAAAGATAGATATTGTCAGATTGAGTAAACAACAAGACCTAACTATATGCTATTTATGAGAAACCCTTTTAAAATATGACACATACCTAGGTTAAAAGTAAAGGACGGTTAAAGATATACCATGCAAACACTAGTCAAAAGAAAGCTTAGGAACTTAGACCGATATCAGAAAAAGTAAATTTCAGAACAAGGGATACTACCAAGGGCAGGAGTGATATTATACAATGATAAAAGCATAATTTACCAAGACAACATAACAATAACTATGTATGTACCTAATTACCTGGCTTCCAATTGCAAAAAGCAAAGGTTGATGAAATTACCGGGAGAGAGAAAACTCTCCCTCAACCCTAACAGAATACACACTCGAGGGCACAAGAAACATTCACCAAGATAAACCATTTTCTGGGCCAGAAAACAAAACACATTTGAAAGAATTGAAATCATACCAAGTATGCTCTGGGACCATAATGGACTTCAACTAGAAATCGGTAACAGAAAGATGGCTGAAAATCCAAAAATCTATAAATGAAAATTTAATAAATATCACCTGAGTGTTTTCCCAAAGTTTTAGCAAAGCAGATCCCCATGTAGGAGAATGTTTGTTTCCTAGAGAGAACTTCTTCCTTCAAAGGTGGTTTGGAGGACAAACGAGACTCAAGAATGATCTCTGGTACAAATATCTTAGAAGAGGAAGTATATGAATAAAAATAGCATGGGTTCTGGGACTAACTGTCTGTGTGACATTAAGGAAAACACTCCGCCTCTGTCTCACTTCCCTGGTACAGAGTCACTACTGAAGACTCTAGAATCTAGAATCTGAATATTGGGCTTCCAGGGCTGACACCATCACTTACCTATGTGTGATCTTGGACAATTTTTTAAAAATTAAATTAAATTTTTTTTTCAGTGTTCAAGATTCATGGTTTATGCACCACACCCAGTGCTCCACACAATATGTGCCCTCCTTAATACCCACCACCAGGCTCATCCAATCTTGGACAATTTAATTGACTTCCCCATGCTTCAGTTTCATCACTGGTGTAATAATAATAATAATTACTATTACTATTATTATTGTTATTGTTATTCAGGTCATCGTATGTCCTGGTTTATCTGGGACAGTTCTAGCTTATGTTTGTTATTTGGCTATAATTAGTAACAGTGTCCTGATTTTGGTGATAAATTATATGCTCATTCTAATAACAGTACCTATATATTATAGGGTTGTTGAGAGGATTGAATTGTCATTGTGCATAGTATTTTCGAATGGTGCAGGTAGTCAGGCTCATATCCACCCTTTTGGTAAATTTGATCACCTGCTGTGGCCCAGACACTTTCCTAGACTCGAGGCTATGGTGCTATGGTGCTATGGTGCAGACACCACACTCAGAGTCGGTGGCCTGGCACAGTGGTTAAGTGCACAGACTCTGATGCTAGACTACCTGAGTATGGATCCTGGCTCTGCTCTCTACTAGCCATGTGACTTTGAGCAAGTAATTTTGGTTCAGACTTGTCATGTGAGTTGTTACGAAGATTGAATGGGTTACTATTTGCAAAGCACTTAGATCAATACCCGGTACATAGTAAGTCCTATATAAATATTTGTTAACTAGAACTTATATTCCCAGTGTTAGGAAGATTAAGCGCTTTGGTACATGCAATGTTTTATGTATTTGTACTGGATATTTGCTTTTCATTACTAAATTTGTCCATTCTGGTATTTTTCTCAAAACAAAGGAAATCTCTGAAGGTGTACTGATGACTCCTCTACTTCCAGAGACAGTAGACTTCCAGGAACTTCCAGAGGACAATTTTTTTTTCCTAGCTTAAAAAATATAGTCCTGGGGTGCCTGGGTGGCTCAGTCGTTAAGCATCTGCCTTTGGGTCAGGTCATGATCCCAAGCTCCTGGGATTGAGCCCCATATCCAGCTTCTTGCTCAGCAGGAAGCCTGCTTCACCCTCTCCCACTCCTTCTGTTTGTGTTCCCCCTCTCTCTGTCAAATAAATAAATAAAATATTTAAAAAAATATATAGTCCTGTCATATTATCACGACAACTGTAGTATTATTAATATGATTCTTATAACAAGACAGGCTCAAAGACTCACCAAGGTCACAGAGCATTGCATCTTTTTGATCAAGTCTTTGGCAAAGCTGTTAAGGTGAGTGTTGCATTTCATTGTGTTTCTAGAGGACAGCAAGCAAGCTTCATTTGCTGAACCAGGCCAGAGCAAGTTCAAATAACACATTATCAAAACCAACATGAAGAAGCTAGCTTGTTCCATTATCCGAGATAGAAAAGCTGTAATAATGAAACCTTAATTCAAACACAGGCAGTCTTAGCCCTGGAGACCATCTACAGAAAATTGCTACAATAGGAAGACAAGAGATCCTGACGGGTTGCTGAGTGCTATAAATACACTAGTCTGCCTTCCCCAGCGTGGGATGGGGCAACACCCCCTCCAAAGTGTGCCACCTGCAGCCTAACTATATCTGCCACAGGTTAGGGACCCTTTCCACCCATCAACTCTGAGCCTTGGATGGATTTCGCGCATCACTCTTTCCAACATCCATACATCCAGGGAATGCTTTATTTTCTGCTAAGAGACTCCAACAATTCCAATGGCTAATGCGTGCAGGTCTAATTCAGGCTTTGGCGGCTGTAACCCGACTATAGTGACATTCCTATGCCATAATATACACAACCAAAGCACTCATCAATGCTCCTTCCTCACCCCCAGCCTCTTGGAATGTGCAAAATGTGCCTGTTAAGTAGCATAATCCTTTTTACTTGGAGTGCCTTTCCCGCTGGAGCCTTGCAAGCACTCACCACTAATGGCCTGTTTTTAAGGATCTCCTTGAGACCAGAGATGGCACCTGGGCCTTAAACCTAACAACATCAGAGCCTATCCCTGTTTCATACATTTTGGGTACGCTCAGAAAGAGGCCCTGAAAAATGGATTATCTTACCTTGGTTTCTCATTCAGAAGATGCCCCTCTCACTTCAGGCAAAGCTGCTCCTGCTGATGGTGCATCTGACCTCAAGCAGCTGGCTAAGATCCCAGGCACAGGTGGTCAGCCTCTGACCCAGGCCCCAGCCTTCTCTGGATAAATGTGTGCTCTTTCATGGACCTAAAAGGAGAGGAATCAAGAGCACAGACTAAAAATTTCAGAATGGTAAAAAAGAGGAAAAATCAGACATTTTTCTCTTCGAATACTAATTATTTTAAATGTGCAATTTAAGGATGCATTGACCCTAGAAGCAAGCAAGGAAAACTTGTTTTCCTTTCTTCATCTTCCTGGACTCCCTTCCAGCTAATAGCTCAAGCCAGAGGTGGAGCCCCATTGAGTGAAAGTGCTAGAAATCTCATGATTCACTCAGTGGGTGGCTTTGAATTAATTGTTAATCTGGAGGTGGGTGTTACTTCTTCTACCACTAGAGCAAGAGAGGGAACACTAACAGGGAGAGTGGGAGAGGGAGAAGCAGGATTCCCGAAGAGCAGAGAGTCCGATGCGGGTCTCGATCCCAGGACCCTGGGATCATGACCTGAGCTGAAGGCAGGCACTTAACGACTGAGCCACCCAGGTGCCCCAGAGTTTCTAACTCTTGGGATGACAGGCAAAAACACTTATGAAAGAAAGCAAAGGACAAAAGGATAAAAAATCTGAGATGTGCTTTCTCGACCGGAGTCCTTCCTGTCTTCGTGCCAATGGGGAACAGCAGAATCATCCACAAACCATTCATAATTTGTGGTAGTGAAACCGGGAGCTTTGGGGGATATCAGTCCCGAGCAAAGGCAAGAGTAGCAAATCTTGATCAATTTTGCAAAAAACACAGGATTTTTTAAAAGTGGAAATTTTTGTTGCTAAACTCATATGGCTTTACTTAGGGTAATTTTTTTTTTTTTTTTTAAAGATTTTATTTATTGGGCGCCTGGGTGGCTCAGTGGTTTAAGCCGCTGCCTTCGGCTCAGGTCATGATCTCAGGGTCCTGGGATCGAGTCCCGCGTCGGGCTCTCTGCTCAGCAGGGAGCCTGCTTCCCTCTCTCTCTGGCTGCCTCTCCATCTACTTGTGATTTCTCTCTGTCAAATAAATAAATAAAATCTTAAAAAAAAAAAATCTTAGAAAAGAAAAAAAAAGAGACAGAATATTCCTTAAATTTAAGGACCAAAAGGAGAATCCAAGTGATAAAGACAATTAATTGACTCTCCTCTGACCATGTCTAGGCTCACGTATACACTGTATTGTGTTCAGAAGGTCAGAGGGCCACTACGGGTGTTGTCATAATGCAGGTTTTCCAAGCAAAGTGACTGTTGCATACATTTCTAGACCTCTGCCTTATTAAAAAAAAAAAAAAAAACACAGCATTTTATGTCAGAAATTAGATGGAAGAGACACAGACTTTCGTAAGACATCACGCAGTATCTACTGCAGACAGCGGGGGAGACAGGCAGTGCGTAAGCTTCCTGATTATGCTGCATTACTACCATTTTATTAAGTTTGTGCCTGTTACTCTAATTCTGGAAATCCTCTGAGAAAGGGTGCTATTTGTGACACTTATCTTGGTATTGAAAAAATTAGCAGAGAAGGAAATCAACTCTGAATTTAGGATTCCACAGGTGACAGTCGTACCCTACTTCTCAATGCTCTTAATTTGTGCTCTATTTTCAGAATAGTAAAAATGGAAAGTCTTGTTCTTGGGTGCCAGCAGTTGTCATTTAAATTTAGCAAGCTGAAAGATAATAACTGAATTACCTTGAAGAAAATGCGTATTTATGAAAGGCAAGCATGTTTAATGTTAATAAGTAACCAACTACAGAGTAAAGCTAACTCATGAACTTACGTGACCCAATTCTTGAACTAAAACTATACACCAGTGCGAAATGATTCAAAATTTAAAATATGATTTATAAATAGCCTTCTGATAACAAACTAACCCAACACTGACCTGTGTTTAACTCTCCAGGATCAAATACTGACGGCTAACTCCATTTAGGATGATATTCAAGTATCCGTATACAGTTCTGTACCTGATTTCTATGTAAGTAATCTGAGGGAAATTTTTTTTTTTTTTTTTTTTAATATTTTATTTATTTTTTGAGAGAGAGAGAGAGAAAGAGAAACAGCATGATAGGGGAGAGGGTCAAAGGGAGAAGTGGGCTCCCTACTGAGCTGGGAGCCCAATGCGGGACTCGATCCCAGGACTCTGGGACCGTGATGTGAACCAAAGGCAGTTGCCCAACCACTGAGCTACCTAGGCGCCCTTGAGGGAAATTTTTAGAGAATGATCTATCTACCACTGCAATCTTTAATGGATAATCTCAGTAAGAGCTACGTGTAAATGTCATGTTTTCCGAGAGAATACTTAAATTTCTCTTTAGGTATCAAGATCTTTCTTTCCCTTGTAGTTAAGAACTGTACTTTCTCGGGGCAACGGGCCAACTGGGTGGCTCAGTGGGTTAAAGCCTCTGCCTTCAGCTCAGGTCCTGATCCCAGGATCCTGGGATCGAGCCCCGTACTGGGCTCTCTGCTCAGCGGGGAGCCTGCTTCCCACTCCCCTCTCTGCCTGCCTCTGCCTACCTGTGATCTCTGTCAAATAAATAAAATCTTAAAAAAAAAAACCAAACTGTACTTTCTCTATATAATTTGAGTCTAGAGAGTCTCTGAACTTATGCACACAGTATTTTTATATTCCTCCTCTGTGTTTTAAGACCTTCAGTTCCCAACAAATTCTTCAAAGTTCTTTTGATTCCACCTCCCACAATTTCGTAGAAGCATGGTAAACTACAACAAGCAGAGCACCTTCTACCAAGGCTGCCTAGTAGAAAAAAAGCACACACTTGGAAGTCTAGCAGTTTTAAGATCAACTGTGTATCTTGAGTCTCAGACACTAATGGCACAAACTTGGGCAAATTATCTGGCCTCTAAGTCAGTTTTTGTATCTATAAAATGGAGGTATGCTACCTATCTTAAAGAGCAGCTGTGCTGATTAGAGAGCGTGGATGGAAAGCACCTAACAATACCCAGCCTGTGGGCTGCTGCTGCTTCTGCACTGGCGTCCTCCTTCTCATGCACCTTAAGCATCTGTGATGCAAAAAGCACCAGAGAAGGGCAACAGGTAATACAAAGAGGTATGAGATGCCAAACTTTCTAAGAAGAGACTCAGGGACGATCATGACTCTCCCTATAAAATTAGATCCATACTTCACACAAATGAAAATAAAGTCCAGATGGAGAAAAGATTTAAATGTAAAGGTTCAGGAAAGATACAACTAAAGCACTTGAAGAAACTGTGGCTAATTTTTCTTTTCATAATCAGAGTGAACAAAGACTTTCTTTTTTTAAAAAAATTTATTTATTTTTAATTTTTATTTTTTAAAAAGATTTTATTATTTAAGAAAGAGAGGGAGAGAGAGAACACAAGCAGGGGGAGAGGCAGAGGGAGAAGCAGACTCCCTGCTGAGCAGGGAACAGGACCTCAGGATCATGACCTGAGCCAAAGGCAGACGCTTAATTGACTGAGCCACCCAGGCGCCCTTAAATTTTATTTTTAATTTAGTACTCATACCCAGTGGGGGCTCAAACTCACAACTCAAGAGTCATATGCTCTACTGACTGAACCAGCCAGGCTCCCCCAAATACTTTCTTTTTTAAAAAAGATTTTATTTATTTATTTGACAGACAAGAGATCACAAGTAGATGGAGAGGCAGGCAGAGAGAGAGGGAAGCAGGCTCCCTGCTGAGCAGAGAGCCCGACGCGGGACTCGATCCCAGGACCCTGAGATCATGACCTGAGCCGAAGGCAGCGGCTTAAACCACTGAGCCACCCAGGCGCCCCTACTTAGGGTAATTTTTTAAAGTAAACGTTATGCTTTCAGTTGTGTTCGCAGTGGCCGCCGCGCCTCCTCTAGCTCACCGACCTCCAGCCGAAGGAGAAGGGGGTAGGTAAGGAGGTCTCCCTACCATCGCTCCTACAAGGCACAGACTGCCCGCAAATTAGCACCGAGGAAGCAACTGGCTACAAAAGCCACCTGCCAGAGTGCGCCCTCTACTGGAGAGATGAAGAAACCTCGCCGTTACAGGCTCGGTACTGCGGCGCGCCGCCCAAAGGAGACGTTAGCAGAAGTCCACTGAACTGATCCGCAGACTTCCTCTCCAGCGTCTGGCGCAAGAAGTAGCTCAGGACTTCAGAACAGATCTGCGCTTCCAGAGGGCAGCTGTAGGCGCTTGGCAGGAGGCAAGCGAGGCCTCTCTCGAGGTCCTCTTTGAATGAAGACACCAGCCTGTGTGCTCTCCATGCCAAGCATGTAACAGTTATGCCAGAAGACGTTCAGCTAGCATGCCGCGTAGGTGGAGAACGTGCTTAAGAATCCACTATAGTGGAAAAAAATAAATCCACTATAGTGGAAAATATTTCATTCTTTAAAAAAAAAAATCTCTCTATTATTGGTAGTTCTGAACGTCAGATATTTTTCCCCACAGGGTCAAAATGTACCTAAGTATATGATTCCAAGTGGAAAATAAGGGACAGAAATCAGGTATTAGCAGTTTTTCCATTTTCGTTTGTGTGTGAATCTTTAATATGAATGCGGGTACATAAAGCATTAATGCAAATAAAAATGTTCCAGTGAGCAGGTTTCAGCACTTCATCTTTATAACAATTATAAATAAATCTGTTAAATTTTTCTGGACAATGCCAACATTTGGATTTTTAAAAAAAAAAAAAAAAAAAACAACTCAATTTCTTACTGACAGCAACTAAATGATGTTTGTAGCGTTTTTATCATACAGCAGATCTATCCATTCGCTATACTTTTTTTTTTCTTTAAAAGATTTTATTTTTATTTTATTTATTTATTTTTAAAGATTTTATTTATTTACTTGAGAGAGAGACAGTGAGAGAGAGCATGAACAAGGAGGTCAGAGAGAGAAGCAGACTCCCCATGGAGCTGGGAGCCCAATGCAATGTGGGACTCGATCCCGGGACTCCAGGATCATGACCTGAGCAGAAGGCAGTCGTCCAACCAACTGAGCCACCCAGGCGTCCCAAAGATTTTATTTTTTTGACAGAGAGATCGCAAGTAGGCAGAGAGGCAGGCAGAGAGAGAGAGAGAGAGAGAGGAGGAAGCAGGCGCCCTGCCTAGCAGAGAGCCAGATGGAGGACTCGAACCCAAGACCCTGAGATCATGACCTGAGCTGAAGGCAGAGGCTCAACCCACTGAGCCACCCAGGCGCCCCCATTTGCTATACTTTTCTGAGTTGTCCTACATGCAAGTATGTTTTTAATGTTGTCTGTCTTTTGTGCTGTTCCGTAAGTTTGCTTTTAAAATGCATTAAACTATAAAATATTAAATGTTAGGCTAGGCGCCTAAATGTTAAAGCCTCTGCCTTCTGCTCAGATCATGATCCCAGACTCCTGGAATCAAGCCCTGCATTGGATTCTCTGCTCCGCAGGGAGTCTGTTTCCGTTGCTTTCTCTCTGCTTGCCTCTCTGCCTACTTGTGATCTCTGTCTGTCAAATAAATAAATAAAGATCTTTAATAAAAAATGTAAATGTTATAATGTTATAAGGGAAATGTTATATATATATAATATATATATATTTGTTGTTGTTGTTGTAGGAGTTACTTTTATTTGGGACACTGGCAGAACCACAACATGTTACTGTCTACATAATGCTGATTAACGCCCGCTCGATGGCAGAAAATCAAGGGTGAGGGATTCGGTGTTGTCAGTGAACTGACCACCTCGGGCTGGAGGATTTTCCCCAGGGCAGTTCTTACCATCACCTAAAGTAGCCACCAAAGAAAAGCTTAGAGTATCTCTGTGCTTCTTCACCAGGAGCAGAGGGGACTCAGTCAGAGTACAGGTTTCCTTAGCTATCTGAAACTAGAGTGTTCTTTTTTTTTTCTCTTTCTTTTTTTTAAAAAAAAGATTGTATTTATTTATTTATTTGAGAGACAGAGAGAGAGTGAGAGCAGGGGGAGTGGGAGAGAGAGAAGAAGCCCACCGAGAGAGCAGGCTTCCTGCTGAACAGGAAGCCCATGTGGGGCTTGATCCCAGGAGCCTGGGATCATGACCTGAGCCAAAGGCAGGTGCTTAATGACTGAACCACCCAGCGCACCCCTGCAACTAGAGTGTTTTTATGAAAACTTCAGAAAGCAGGAATGGCATAAATTGAAGAAACTATTACCATTAATTTACATGGTAAATTTACTGAACGTTCCTAGACCAAAAACATAACCCCTCTTAGGTTTTTCTGATGCCTGAGGACACATCTTGCTAACAGATGCAAAAACAAATCAAGATAAAGCAGAGGACTCGGTCAAAGCCAGGCCACTTGCACAGACATGCCTCCCAGGGAAGGATACAAGCCTCACCGCAAAACAAATGCCAAATGCTATTTTCACTTTTTGCCTTTTTCCCTAAAAGCAAAAATGCTCTCCAGATTACGTTCAGTTACCGAAAACCTGTGCTTAGGTAGCAATTTCCTCACAGTGGTGTGCTGGGTACTGCCGCACAGCTGGAGATCCCTGCGTTGCAGGAGCCGTGGCAGGAGAGCTACACGTAGGGGCTGGAGTGGAGCTAGCAGGTGAATCCACACGGAAGCTTCCTCTGGGTTCTTTATTAGACTTGTGTTCCTTCTCAGCGCCAGCACCTCCAGTGCTGCTGTCTGATCTTCTTCCTTTCTGCGCTGAGATCCATCCAATGGGCCATGGGGTGTGGACTGCATTTACTGCTCAAATGCCAGGCAAATCTGCCCAAGTACCTGCTCTAAAAATACTGTGAGTGAAAAGGTGCCTGCGTGGTGCAGTCAATTCAGCATCCAGCTCTTGATTTGGGCTCAGGTCCTGATCTCAGGGTCATGAGTTTGAGTCCCACAGTGGACTCCATGCTGGGCTTAAAGCCTACTTAAAAAACAACAACAACAACAAAAAAAAAAAAAAACCACAACTGTGATTTAAGGTTGTGCTAATAGAGCATGTCAGTCTCTGGAGCTTCCTGGCATTCCGAAGCAGAGGATTAAGTCAGGCCAGACTAAATAATCAGGTTTTTCTGCTATAGCTTTGTACTGTTTACAACATTATTTTTTGGTGCCTGCTTCTGCAGTACATATATTAAATTATTCTTACCAGCATCCTGTTATTTGGTGGGCAGCCTTGTTTGGTGGAGAAGATAGGCTTTGGAGTAAAGCAGGCCTATGTTTTAATTCTGGTGCTTCTACTCAGCAACTCTGGAACCTCAGGAGCTGAACGCTTTACCCCTCTAACCTCTGTTGCTCATTAGTAAATATGGGTGATGCTACCCAGCTATGAGGAGTGCAAGTGATAACCACATTTGAGTTCTTAGTAGAGTGGGTGGCCTCAGGAGCACACTTTGAGAAAAAGGAACCTGGTAACTAATATCTTACTGAATGTTGTTTTCTTAAATAGGGCATAAACCTCCCCATTCATACTGATGTGTCTTGCTTTAATTCTTTTTATCACTACCAGAGTTTTTAAATTACTTCCTTGACAAAATCTCCTGTCTTTAGTTATTAACATTTTTTCACTATTATGAATGGAATTTTTATAAAGTTTATAAAGTTTATTTGTGTGGATTTCTCATATAGTCTGTGACTCTCACTAATTTTTCATTTCCTTAGTTTTATAAAGCTTATAAAGTTGATTTGTGTGGATTTCTCGTATAGTCTGTGACTCTCATTGATTTTTCATTTCCTTCATTTTGTAGTTGTGTTTGTTGATTTGCTTAAGTTCATAAGTAACAGTGTAGCAGGTACATGAAGGAGCTCAGGCTGGAAAGTTCACCATCTGGTACAGGAGTACTGATGTATTTTGATGATTGGTTCAGACCTTTTGGTGTAGACGAGCTCAGGATCAGCCTTATTCTTAAGTCATAAAAAATCAACTGGTCATGTCTTGTGCCAAGCCATGATTAAAACTTTATGTCTTATATGAGAAAAAATGCTAAACTTCATTTCATATTAAAGTCTTTCCTCTTTCCCAACTGAAGAAAGAAGGGAAAATCAGCTTCTTTCTTTCCTTGCTTACCTTCTGTTCCCCCCTTTCCCAGTCACCAGCATGACTCTGACAACTCCATGACCGGCGCGGTTGGGGGCCATGGAGGCAGCTGATTAGAATCAGGGAAGGTGGGACTTCACAGGCACAGATGTAATCTGGAGCCGGTGTTCTTGACGTTGGCAGTATAGAAGACTGTATGTGAAAAGTAGATAGCTACTGGCCTTCATTTCTAGGACGGTAACACACGAGAATGTTTGTTACTAGGGGCTCTGGTTATGACCGAGTAAGTGGCAGACGGACTCAAGTGTGGATATTGCCACCCACTGGGCACAAAGTGTAATGCAGCACTTTCTCAGAGCAAAATGGACTATAGTCTACACTTTCAAAAAAGACCATCAAATAAATGGATAAGGCAACATGTCTACCTCCTTTTAAAAATAGTTTGTTAGAAAGAATGAAGACTAGCTAAAATGGGTGTATGTGTATTTACAATAATCTTCACTGACCAAACCACATTACCAAGAAATGCAAAGCACATAGAAAAAACAAAGAAAAGAAAACAGAATTCCTCTGCTCTATTACAATTATGGTTAAAAGTTTGGTGTGTTTCTTCTAGCATTTTTCCTGTAACAATATTAATTACTAGGTAGGGGCATCTGGCTGGCCCAATCAGTGGAGCATTCGACTCTTGACCTGGGGTTGTAAGTTCAAGCTCCACATTGGATGTGGAGATTACTTTAAAAAAAAAAAAAAAATCCTTAAAAATAATTACTGGGGCATTCAGAATGCTCATTTATATGCCAAATACTTTAAAAAATTATTTTATTTCATTTGAGAAAGACAGAGAGACAGACAGACAGCATAACCGGGGAGAGAAAGGAGCAGACTCCACACTGGATAAGGAGCCTGACATGAGGCTCCATCCCAGCTCCCTGAGATCATGACCTGAGCCACAGGCAGACACTTAACTGACTGAGCCACCCAGGTGCCCCAGGCCACATGCTTTTTGAAATGCTTTCAAAATATTCTCTTTGGTTAAGCGTCTGACTCTTGGTTTCAGCTCAGGTCATGATCTCAGAGTTGTGGGATCGAGCCTCGTGTAGGGCTCTATGTCCAGCAGGGAGTCTTCTTGAGATACTCTCTCTCCCTCTGCCCCTCTCCCCCTGTTCTCTCTCTAAAAAAGTAAAAATCTTTTATTATTTTTTTAAAGATTTTATTTATTTATTTGACAGACAGAGATCACAAGTAGGCAGAGAGGCAGGCAGAGAGAGAGAGAGAGAGAGAGAGAGAGAGAAGCAGGCTCCCTGCTGAGCAGAGAGCCCGATGTGGGGCTCGATCCCAGGACTCTGGGATCGTGACCTGAGCCGAAGGCAGAGGCTTTAACCCACTGAGCCACCCAGGCGCCCCCAAAATAAAAATCTTTTAAAAAATAAAATATTCTCTCAACAGATGAATGAATAAATAAAATGTGATACACACACACAGGAATTTCATTCAGCCTTAAAAAAGGAAAGCAATTCTGGCACATGCTATGACATGGATGGACCCCGAAAACATCAGGCTAAGTGAAATAACCAGACACAAAAGGACAAACTTGGAAAGATTCCACTTACACGAGGCTCCTGGAATAGGCAAATTCATAGAGAAAGTAGAAGAGAGGTTGCTAGGGGCTGGGGCAAGGGGAATGGGCAGGTTTTGTTTAATGAGTAGAGGTTCTGTTTGGAATGCTTAAAAATAGTTTTGGAGACGGATAGTGGTGATGGCTGCACACTATGGTGAAGGTACTTAATGCCACTCCATTGTACTCTTAAAAACGGTTAAAGGGTAAATTTTATATTATGCATATTGTACCACAAAAACATATTCTCACTCAAATCTCCTTTTAATCCTATGAGTTACACAGTAGATGGATTTGGCCCAGGCCATCTGACTACAGAGCCTGGGTTCTTTGCCCATCGTTTTAAAAAGAGAGAGGACGGTATAAAGAAAGACTCCACGTACACAACAGCCGGCTTCAGAGGTTACCTGCTGTGGCTAAACTTGCTTCCTCTGTTGCCCCACCTACCCTTGCCCAACCCCTAGGCTATTTTGATGCAAATCCAGACATCATATCATTTAATCTGCAAATGTATACCTCTAAAAGAAATATTTTCTTAAAAAACCAGTATTGTAGCACCTAAAAAAAAAGTAACAATTGTTTAATATTGATTATGCTATTATTGTTCGCATTTCTCCCATTGCCTATAAATTAGGACCCAAATAAGACCCACCCATCACAACCGGTTGAGGTTTCTAAGTCTTCTAACAATAAGTTTCCCTCCATCTTTCATTGTTGTTCTTATAAGGTTTTGTTGTGGGTGGTGGTTGGTTGGTTGGTTTTATTCTGTTGTTTTGTTTTATGTTGTGTTCATTTGTTCTGTGGAGTTTCCCACAGTTCGGATTTTGTTTACTGCATCTTTTGGAGTTGTTGAATGTGTTCCTTTGTCCTCTGTTTTTTCCATAAATGAATGGGTGGTTAGATGTGGAGGCTTCACCAGTTTTAGGATCTGCTGCTTTAAGAAGAAGTCATAGGTGGTGCTCTGTATTCTTGTCAGTAGGCACGGAGTATCCAGATGTCTGTTGCATTTTTGTGATGTTAGTTGTCATTGATCATTATTGTCCACATCCATTAATTCACGGAGGATTGGGGAATGATGGAGTTCTCCCTTAATGTAATAGCTGGAATACTTTTATAAAGAAAAAATTTCCTTTAACCACTTCTTGGTTACCAAGGTAAAGTTTGTACAAGAAGGTCAGAATACTTGATCATTTCCCTTTATTTATCTGTCTTCAAAATACTGTGCCAGTTTCCTGGCAGTGAGCTCTGTTTGTCTTAGAATCATTTTGAACCTCAGCGTTTAAACATATTTGATGTGTTTCAATCTATTGTAGTTATTGTGGTAGACCATGTTCCATATCCTGACCCCAGGACCTGTGAATATGTTCCATTTTATGGCAAGGAGAAATTAAAGCAGCAAATGGAATCAAGGTTGCTAACCAGTTGACCTTAAAATAGGGAGATATCCTGGATTACTTGAGTGGGCCCAGTGTACTCACAAGGGTCCTTAGACATGGAAGAGGGAGGAAGAAAGAGGAGGTCAAGAGTGATGGGATCTGAGGACCCAGCATTTGCATCTTCAAAAAGATGGAGGAAGGGGGTCATGAGTCAAGGACTGCAGGCAGCCCCCTTGCATTTCTTGGAAAGTCATGCTAGTAAAGACAAGCTGGAAAAGGCAAAGAAACAGATTTTCCCCTAAGACTTCCAGAAAGGAATGCAGTCCTGATTTTAGCTCAGTGAGACATGTGTTGGGCTTCTAACCTATAGAACTGCAACTTTGTGTTGTTTCAAAGAACTAAAGTGTGGTAATTTGTTATAGCAACAACAGAGAACTAGTACAGTTACTATCTTTATTGATACATCTTTACTGATGTTCCTATTGATTTGTCTTTGGCCAGTTACTAACCTTTTCAAACTGGCTTCCAGATCCTTGAGTTTTCTTGCTTTCTGGTATGACAAGATGTTTCTGGCTCACCTACTGGTAAACTCTTGGAATTTGACTTCTACCTAAACTTATTTTGTTCTCTTGACTGTAACCAGTAATCTTAAACAGGAAAATCCAGTCCTTACAGTTTGGGTCTTCTCTGCAGCGCTTGACACTACTCCTTTCCTTTCCAAAAGACATCTCTCCTCCCCTATGATAGGCCACAGGATCTTGGTGCATTGCCTTTTCTGGGTCTTGCTTCCTAACCCCCCAAGGCTGTCCTCAGGCCTCATTTCTTCTTTCTCCACACTAGTCCTTATTAATCCTATGCATGCAATATCCCCCCAACCCCCTGCACCCCATGCCAGTGGTTCCTTAACCTGTATTTCTCTCCCTCATCTCTCCTGGTACCATAAAGGACCTCATCTCCAAATACTTGGTAGTTGATAGCTGTCACCTATACAAATGGTCTGTACCTCAAATTCATGGCAAAACCTTAACTGCTATAGTCCCTCATCTCTTTTTTATTTCTGCTGATGGTTCTCTTCAAACTTAGGGTACTATTTTAAAATCTTCCTTGTCCTGTGACCCTCCTAAAACAAGAAATACAACTGCCACCAAATAGTTATAATATTTTCACTTTCATTTTGCCATAAGAAATAAGAATTTTTAAAGTTTGTTTTGCCCTTGAGCATCCGTATATGGACACTGACCTCCCATGAGAAGCCAAATAATCTCCAGAGGTTGCTTTGTGAGCAGGGACTTAGGGCATGGGGGTTAGATGGTTGGAAGAGTTAATGGTGTTCAGCGAGGATGATGTGAATATTTGGGTCTTCTCACGGGACGGCAACATTTGAAGTCTTTGCTAAGCCTCCCTCTTCACTGAGAAAGCTTAGGTGATACCCACCAACGCTTCTGCAATCTTTCTATGCGCCTGTGCCACACCAAACCTTTTTTTATTTCCTTAGAAATATTAGTGTCATTCAGGCATTAAAAAAAAATCACAAATTAACTGAGACTGGCATCTACTAAATTAGGGGTAGATATAAGTTCCTGTTTAACACTTGATATAACTTTTAAGAAATAACACTTGAGGGGGGCACCTAGTGGCTCAGTTGGTTAAGCGGCAGAGTCTTGATTTCAGCTCAGGTCATGATCTCAGGGTCCTGGCATCAAACGTTGCCTCAGTCTCCCTACTCAGCAGAGAGTCTGCTCAAGGATTCTCCCTCTCCTTCTGCCCAGCCCCTGCTATCTCTCTTTCTCTCTCTCAAATAAACAAATAGATCTTTAAAAAAGAGAGAGAGAAATATCACTTGAAAGCTGCTATTTGTATGTATGCCACGATGCTAGATGCAGGCCTTAGTGGCCCTGTGGATCATTGTGGAGCCTAGCGCCCTCTTGTGTTCACTACAAAGCCAAGCACGGCGGCTCCCCAGGATTTGCCCATCATATTTTGAACGGTATCTCTTATTTTATAGAGTGTCTCAATTTGGCTATCGGTTCTTAAAAGGACCCTTCACTCTGAGAATCATGTACACAGAGCCAGATCTAGGAAAAACTGAGGATGTAACATTATTTAGCTCCTTTATTTTCTCTTTCATCTTAGTCTCTCTGCCAAAAATTTCTTTCCCCCCCTTTTATTCCCTCCAGAGCTCCCAGATTATATCTGGTCTTGTGACTTATTAAGTCATCTAAATTTACATATTTGTTTATGCTTCCAAGAAATGTTTTCATATATTGGGCACCAAACCCTGTTGTCTAGCGAGAACCAAAGAGAACTCAGTCAGCTGCGTCAGATGGTGAAGAACACGGAGGGGAGAGCGGAGGGCATGAAGAAGAGGGGAGCTGGGAGGCAGTTCTACTTCTCCGTGACCTCCAGATAATGTCCAGTGTTCTGAAAGAGTCTGGAAAATGACTAAACATAGGTGGGGGAAATGACTTAATTGACAGCTATGGGCTTTAAACCTCTATCATCATACTCACCAGCTATATAAACTGAGATGAATTATTTAAGCTTCCTGAACTCTAATTTCTTAATCTTTAAAATAATAATGATATCTACCTCACAGGTATTAGGAGGACTACATCAAATAATGTATGTCGCATATTAATAGATATACAAAATGTATACAAAAATTAACGTTGAATTTTAAAAAACAGACATAAGGCAAACATAACACTCAAAGGCCAATTCAGGACAATATGAATTTGCTTATTTTTTTGTACTGAATGATTCAGAGAGAGACAAGGACATATTGCTCTGGTAAATGGTTATTTAAAAATAAAGTGTCTTAGCTCTAGGATCCAAAGGGAAAAACGTTTAACCTCAGAAAGAGCTGGCTTTTTAGCCAAAAGCATGGAACTAACTGTGAAGAAAGGGACAGGTTCACAAACTCTTCCAGAATCTCAAAACGGCAATGACAGCTACAAATAAAAGAAAAGGACATTTGTACACATTGTACACAGCTCAATGTTAAGGCCCCACCAAATATCCAGGATATACTACACAGGATTAAATTATACACAGTCATGAAATTCTTCTGGCTCTCCCTTCAGATAACATATAAACATAAATTTTGAACTTCGTGTAAGGCCTTTAATGGACATGCCAGTCCCAGGGACTGCCATGCCCACAGATATTTCCTCCTTGAGAGTCCCAAGCTAACTGAAGTAGGCTTTTGCTAGATTGTTTTTGTGTTAAAGAAGACCACCAATTGGGACAGAGGTGGGCACCTGGAAACCTATGAAGTGTCTTGGTTTAAAACGTTCTACTTAACAGGAATAATTAATAAGGTAATTGGATTTTCTCCCTCAGGTGGTTGAATGAGAAAGAGTCAGCTAATTGGTAACAGGTGTAGACAAGACATAAAAGAGAACCAATATAAAATAGGAGTCATATTAATGGCGGCATGTTAGGTTAGCATCCTTAGATCCAACAATTCCTGCTGGAGGAGCAAACGTGCTAATCTGGCCCCAGAGCTAGCTTAGACTGTGAATGGTGCTATTCTTCGAAGCCTGAATGATAACGGCCTCCATCCTTGCAATGAGTTTTTTCCAGTAAACCCCCACTACTTGAGATAGTGTGAGATCTCTGGTTTATGCAATCAGAGAGTAATTAACAACAGTCTGGGGACTGAAATAAAAGGAGACAGTCTCTGCCATCATTAAACTTAAATTAAGGTTGGGAAGACCGTGCATATTAATTCATGGAACGTTAAGTGCTAGGGATACAAAGATAAATAGAACACAGACCCTCTGCTCCAGTGGGAAATGGGCAGTGTGAAGGGGATGTGCAGCATGCAGAAAGGATAGGGGAGAGGCAACTCACTAATGGTTGTACCAAGAATCTAGGTTCTTTTTTTTTTTTTTTTTTTAGAGACAACAAGGTACATAAAAGCCTCAATCTTCTTTGTGTGTTCTCAGCCACTAATTGGTACTTAGGTGTAATAGTCCTAAATTTTGTTATCAGCGACTACAAATGTTCTGTGTGTCACTGCATTTTAACTGTTCAGTCAGGGTGATGGACTGTTCTGTGTCGTCCACAGTCTCTTTGGGGGTGATTCCGATGACTACAATGGGGTGAGGTTAGAAATTGTTTGTGACATCAGACACTGAGATTTAGGGGCCGAGGGCAAAGCTGTGTTTGAAAGAGTAAGGGCTTTGGACTCAGACTTGACTTTGAATCTTAGTTCTACCACTTACTAATGAGCAATGTAATATTTCTCAGCTTCATTTCCTGACAAAGTGTATTCAGTAATCCCCCCAGCCCTACCGTGCACAGGGCTGTTGTGTTAAATGAGACCAGGCATAGAAAACACCTGATACCCATGCAACTGGAGCACAAAGTCTCAGAACTATAAAATAGCTACCATTTCCGTTTTTAATAAAGATCTTTGACCCTGCTTACCAACAGCCACAAACTGACTCATTTATAATTTACAAAAGAGAATGCAACCTACAAAAGGGCTATGAAGGCTTTTATTTCAGGAATAATTGGAAAGACAGAAGGAAATATATCTATGAATGTCAAAATGAGCCTTCTTTCATGCCTGATTTGGAACTGACAAAGCACTTCAGAATTATCAACAGGGAGAGAGGAGGATTTAGAAGGCAGGCAATACCACTTTTCAGAAAACAAAAAACAAAACAAAACAAAGCAAGCCTACGTGGTTTCACTCTGCCCTGAGATGCAGAGGGACGCTGGTGTGGGGTCTGGAACTCAACACCGGCAGGTTGCAGGGAAGGAGAGAGGTCAGCCCTCTGTCATTGAAGCAGGACTCAGATACCGGGAAAGTTCCTTACAGAGGCAGGTCCCAGGACGGAGCTGGAGGAGAGCAGTTCGGGGGGCCTGCTGCTCACCACTCCCACATGGGGACCTGCCACGAAGTAGATTGCAGCTACTGTTTGAAGATAATGGAGAAGAAATCAGGTCTTGAAAAGATCAAATCTTAGAGAAGGGAGAATTTGAGAGGGAAATGAGCCCATGAGAGAAATGTGTGTGTAGCTGCATTTTCTTTCTGGGCAATGACTCATTCTGGGTGTGGGTCAAAAAGCCTAAGAATCCAGGGGAAGTACTTAGGCAGCGGGCCTCTACTAAAAGGTAGAGAAACTTCTTCAGAATGAAGAAACGAAAAGTAGAAAATGGAAGGCTGAGTGTCTCTAAGAAGGGGCAAAATGTATACCAACATCCTGCCCTTAAGACATTTGCCAAATTTTCAAGCTGACCAAAGTCAAGGAGCCAAGCAGACGGGCTCTAATGAGCCCGACGGAGTTTGTGTCAGTCTAGGAGTGCTGAGCAGACAAGGGTAGAGTTCAAGACTCACCTTGGGATGAGCCCAGTCAATTCCCCATACTCTATCTCACCCAAAAGGCTGCTGGAACCCTAAATGTCTACACTTTAACACCAGGGTTGAATCAGATGTAGAAAAAGGCTTTCCAAAATTTCAGTCCAGCCTTGAGCCAGCTCAATCTCTAAACAGATTGAGATAATCAGCCTCCATTCTAACTACCCTGCAAAGAAAGAGGAGGCTATCTTCCTCTGGAGGCTTGGTTGTACCAAGAATCTGGTACATCTTTTCCTTTGCATTCACAGCTTGACTATTTGGCACAAGAGGCCTAGCTTATGGCTTGTCTCAGCTTTTATGACATACCTTCCTCACGAATCTCAGTCATTGCGAACTTTTGAGTTAAAGTGAGAGACTGACTCTTTCTTTCACTTGAACATTGAGAGTTCATTGTAGGGTTATTAATTGGCCTAACCTCAGTACTGCTGCCTTGAGGAAAAAGAGGCTCAAGAAGAAGGAGAGAGATGGGGAGACGACCAGTGGAACAGTCAGTCAATTGAGAACTTCTCAGTTAAGTTCTCCATCTTAAATGGGTGTGGTTTCTGGCACCACCCCCCCAACGATTATAATAGTAACATCAGTGATTACTGGTCACAGATCACTGTAACAAATGTAATAATCTGGTAAAATTTGAAATATTCCAAGAATTACTGAAGTGTGATATAGAGACACAAAGTGAACAAATGCTGTTGGAAAAATTGTGCCAATAGACTTGCTTAATACAGGATTGGCACAAACCTTCAGTTTGTGAAAAAGAAAAATGTAGTATATGCAAAGTACAATAAAATATGATATGCCTGTCGATTTGCCCAGGGAATTGGAAATTATAATGATCATGATTGGAGTGGTAGTGAAGGGAGGCAGAAACTAGTTTTAAGAGTATGACAGGCTTTCTTAACATTGGCCGTATTAACACTTCAGGCCAGACAATTCTTTGTTGTGGGGACTGTTCAGAGAACTGTAGGATGTTCAGTAGCATCCTTGGCCTCTACCCACTAGATGCCAGCTGACAGCATCCCTCCACAGTGGTGACAACTAAAGATGTCTCCAGACATTTGCCAAATGTCCCCTCCCCTTGTCCGAGGTGGCACATTTACTCCCAGTTGAGAACCATTGTGCTACTACAGTAACACAGATGGAAGATAATGCAGAAAAAATTACGAACTGATTTGAATGACAGTTCATACATAGAAATGAAAATACGAAGTGGTGAGTGAAGAATGATAGAGTGGGGCAAATCTAGGATATATGACTAACCATATATTTCATATTTTGGATGCTATAATATTCAAGATGGGAAATATAAAAGGATCATGTTTTGGGGAAAAGTTAACGAATTTATTTTGGGATATGTTAGGTTTGAGGTGCCTGTATCAGTTTCCTTTTGCCATTGTAACAAATTACCATAAAATTTAAATCTTATAGTTCTGGAGGTCAGAATTTCAAAATGGGTCTCAGTGGCCTAAAATCAAAGTGTTGGAAGGGCTGGTTCCTTCTGGAGATTCAAAAGAGGAGTCCATTTCTTGTCTCTTCCAGCTTCTGGAGGCTGCCAGCATTTCTTGGTTTGTGGCCACATCACCCCAATCTCTGCTTCCATATTGCCTTCTTCACTGACTCATCAAGCCCACCCGAATAATTCAGGATAAATTCTCCACCTCAAGATCCTTAACTTGATCACATTTGTAAAGTCCCTTTTGCCATATGGGGTAGCTTTCACAGATTCCAGGGATTAGGGCATGGACCTATTTGGGTGGCCCTTTTTCAGCCTACTGCAGTGCCTAGGGGATAATCCAAACAAAGATGTCCAAAAGACAGTTGAGCTTATGGTTTTTGAGCTCAAGAGGAATTTAGACTGTAGATATAGATATGAAGTCCCTGGCAAGTGTGTGGCTATGCCAAAGGAGGAAATATAAAGAAAAATATCAAAGAGGTAACTGTGGGGAGTACTCTTATTATAAAGGGTGGGCATCTGTTAGGATTAGAAACAGCTGCATATAACAGAAACTTAAATAACAATGGTTTAAATAAGAAGGAAGTTTATTAAACTACTAAAGAAGTCTGGGTTAGTATGGCACTTTGACCACATCATCAATGTGTGAGTTCCTCCTATCTTTCTGCTCTGCCATTCTAAGGTATATGTCTTCCATCTCCAATGATGCAACATAGTAAAAAATGACTACCAGCGTTTTGCCATCCTATCTAGTTTCTAGGCAGGAAGAAGGGAAGGGGTAAAAGGGCAATCCTCCCAGCTGAGTCAGCT
This sequence comes from Mustela putorius furo, assembly GCF_011764305.1. NCBI lineage: Eukaryota > Metazoa > Chordata > Mammalia > Carnivora > Mustelidae > Mustela > Mustela putorius. Next base: position 56,361,483 of record NW_025421998.1, read on the forward strand.
CTCTTTAGAGATTTCTTGTTAAGTCCCACCCAAATGACTTCGACTTGACCTACTGACCCCACCTAGGGAAGTTGGAGAGTCTAGTCTTTTATAGGTATATTACCACCCTAAAAAAAAGAAAGAAAGAAAGAAAGAAAATCAAGGTTTTGTTACTAAAAATGAAGGGGAGAATGGTATTAAGTAGGCAAAGAGCAGTCTCTTTGAGAATGGACAACACAGACACACACAAAACCAAAAAACTCTACAAATGAGGCTGACAAGGAATGATTAGTGAAAGAGGAAAGGAACCAAGGGTGGGGAGTTTGGAGCTATATCCTGGAGGGTGGCTCCCTGTCAAAAAATAGTTGGATTCAGAAATTGCACCTGCATGTAGAAGCCCAAGGATAAAGTCCTTAGCTGTCTACTTGCAAGATATTTTGCTGGAGACCCAGCACAGGTAAAGGGGACAGCTATTCCAGCTAAGAGGGTTTCTTAGAAAATCACACACCTTGCCTGAATTCTCTTGTATCTTCTAATAGAAGTCTTGGTTTTGAACTGCTTCATCAACTTCAGGATGGAGAACAGAAAGCAAACTATCAGAATTTTCAGGTAGGATATCCACAAAAAGAATTGGGCACATGCAGGCCACCTTTTGTTTTGCTATGCTAGAAAAGAGCACTGGTCTTTACCTTGATTTGCAATACTTCACCTTGAGAGATACCATGTTGGGAAGGGGCAAAATGAGCAGGCCCTTCCTGTTTTTCCACTAAACATTGGCTCTTTAAAATCCCTTTCCCCCCTAACATTATGTACCTACCAAGAAACCAAGTATTTTACCCTACTCTGATTCGGGAGACTCACAAAAAAATCTTTCCCACAGATCTCTTCCCACTGTCGCTAACCTGGGTACTGGTTGGCTAGAATAGTGGTATTTTGTTAAAACACACATGATCCATCCAAACACAAGGTGCTGGTTTCTAGAATCAACATTCTTTAAAAATACAACTACTGAATATTCCTCATGGCAAGTTGTAACCACTGTGCCAAGACAGGACACAAGCACTAGGTAGTTCTTCCCAGGCAAGGGCCTCGCAGGTGGTATCTTACTGGGACCTGGATTAAGCCTCCAGGTAAATCCTTCTGGAAAGTGGAGCAGTGGAGGGCTGGAGTCAGCCTCTTAAACACTGCCCCCTAAACTGCTTTTATTCTTATTATTTATTTGAGAGAGTTAGCAGAAGGGGGAGGGAGGGAGACTGTGCTGAGCACAGCGCCTGATATGGGGTTTGATCCCCAGACTGAGAGACCATGATCTGAGCTGAATCAAAAATTTAGATGCTTAACCAGCAGCCACCCAGGTGGCCCTCTAAGCTGCCTTTAATGCACATGGTCCCATCTTGATTTGTCTCCTTTCTTGTTTACCTTTAAAGGTTCAGAATTGGCAGACAGGCATAATATTAGTGGTATTAACAAGTTTGTCTTTGTTAGGTTGCTGGAAAAATTAGACACACAAGTGCATGAAAATTAGGTGCCCATTTAACCCTTTGACGACATCTTAGACCTCCTTCCAAATACCTCAAGGTAAATGGAGTTTGACGGATGTTGCACTTCATTGGTTCTTATTCCTGGTCACTATAATAGGGAATGAGGTATCTCCCAGTGAGTGAGTTACTAGAATTATGGACTGGAGTCATGGATACAAATCTTTAATTCCAGGCACTTCTCTTCCATTATACCACTTCCGTTAGGAAGCCTCTTGGTCTCCCTTCTGTGCAATCTGTCCAGCTATCAATTTAACAAATTGTACTTCCCACCCAATTAAAAATTAGCTATCAATTGAGTGTGCAGAGTGTTAAGCACATTCTCTTGTTTAACCCTTACAACAACCCTCAGGGCTATTGTAATTAATGTCAGTTTACAGAGGAGTTAACTTAAGGCACATAAGTGTTACTGTGCAGGACTCCAGTAGGTCCCGTCAGCACAGAGTTCAGATCCTTGGGCTGTCTTCCTCCAATACTCAACAAATGTAGTTTCATCTGACAATGATATGCTCCAACGCAGGGTGGATTTTCTGTCCTATAGATTTTTCATATCCTACCCAAACTGTAAAGATTTTCTGTCTTGGTCCAAATGTATTATCCATGCTGAGCTACAATTTCATTTAACTGAGTAAGAAAAGCTGCATTTCCAGAACTTAGTGCATTTGTTCTGTTGGAGTTTGGGTACCAAAGTGCAGTTCCCACACTGAAATGAAAGCAAGCATTTAGCACTTCAAACTTCTATGGGTGAAGAGGCAGAGGACATAGGGTTGGGAGTTGGGTGTTACATTGATCATGCTGCTAAGTGTAACATCTGGAGCTCCTGTTGATGTCACTGAACATTCTAAATCATATCTGAATTAAGAATTGTTGATGGTGGGGGATAGGAGACAACAAAACCCTTCCTTCTAGTCAGGAAGTAAAGAATTCCTATCTGAAATGGGAGGCAAGGTCATCCATCTTCTGTGAGAACAGGGGAGAGGAGAGAGAGAAGCTTGAGGAGCATGATGTTATAAATTAACCATGAGGAAGACTGGGAGAGGAGGATTATAAGGACACTTGTGCTGGGTGTCTGCTGGTTCAGTTGAATCAGAGGTTTACAACAGTGCTGCCAATTGGCAGATGTGTGTGGATTTTTCCAGTAATGCTTAGATTGGGTGTGGAACTGAGTGGCAGAGCAGATAGATGGGTTGCTCCCAGGCTGGGTGTGTGTAGAGCAGATGCCACAAAAAGCAACACAGGTGACAAAGTAGAGGACACAGGCAACACAGTGATTGAAAAGATACACGGAAGGGAGCCTGGGTGGCTCAGTCATTAAGCATCAGCCTTCAGTTCATGATCCCAGGGTTCTGGGATCGAGCCCCGATCAGGCTCTCTGCTCTGTAGGAAGCCTGATTCTGTCAAAAAAAAAAAAAAAAAAAAAAGATACACTGAAATTGGCTAAGGAAGGAAAACCACAAGGGAATGATCAAGTACTGGGATTTTGAGGAATTCAAGCAAATGGAATAGAGATTACAAGAGACATGGAGTAGTATGAGGCTGTATAATGGGATTTCAAATTTTAGAAGTGGAGTACTTCTGGAGCAATGACAAGTTTAAGTTGCAACCAAGAGAAAGCAGTACTGAATTAAAACCAAGTAAAAAATGTTGAGGTTATAGTGGCACTAAGGACAGGTTATTCATTCATTTTTATGCAGTTATTACCAGTATAATTTTTGTTTTTAAAGAGTAGGAACAGATTATGTAAATTCTCAGTTCAACGTAGTGAAGGTTCAGAAGTACAGGAAATAGCAAAGGGTCGACAAAGATATCACGAATCTCACTCGGGTAGTTCTGCCTGTGAGAAGAAGAGTAGTATTTGGAAGATGCCAAAACCACAATGGCCTCTGCTGCGGACAGTGTGAGAGGACAAGCTGGCCCCACCTTCGAGGCTGCAGAGGTTTAAAGGCTCGGAGAAGTTTTTATTTTTTTCTTTAAGATTTTGAGACAGAGAAAGAGTGGGAGTGACTAAGCATGAGGGGGCAGTGGGTCAGGAGAAGCAGACTCCCTGCAGAGCAAGGAGCCCCAAGTGGGACTCAATCCCAGGACTCAGGGATTGTGATCTAAACTGAGGGCAGCAGCTCAATGGACTTGAGCCACCCACACACCCCTGGAGAAGGCAGTCTTCAGTAAGAAAAGCGAAACTGGAGTTCTGTCAAGAGGCTAATAGATGACCCGGTTTATATGGATACGGAGTTTTAGAAGATAGTGTAAAAAGGCAAGGTTAGTTCATGCGATACTACTCCAAGTAATGCCTGTGTGACCTTTGACAGCAACCACCTCTCTGAGCCTGTTTAGATATAAAATAGGAATGATACTTGTCCATACACCTTATGAGGTAATGAAGATAAGCTGAGAAATCAATGCAATGAACTTTATAAAGTGATCTGAGTTATAGGGGTAGAATTTGGCCAAAATGTCATGTGAAAAAATGTATTTGGCTTAACAACAGATTACAGCTACGTGTAAAGATTCTATGATGCCTAGGTTTTATTCCATATGGAGTGTGAAGCTACTTAGACAAAGGGAGATTAAAAGAAGAACAGTCACTGGGGCGCCTGGGTGGCTCAGTTAAGCATCTGCCTTTGGCTCAGGTCATGATTCTAGGATCCTGGGATTGAGCCCCATATGGGGCTCCCTGCTCTGCAGGAAGCCTGCTTCTCCCTCTCCCACTATCTCTTTCTCACCAATAAATAAAATCTAAAAAAAAAAAAAAAAAAAAAAGCAGTCAAGGGTATCAAAAGTTCTACACTAGCTATGACAATTCAATCACTGTTAACCTTGGAAGAGGTTAATTTTTCACTGTGACTTTCAAGGAATTTGACATGGTTATAAAATGAAAAGTATTCCAGGGATGCCTGGGTGGCTCAGTGGGTTAAAGCCTCTGCCTTCGGCTCAGGTCATAATTCCAGGGTTCGGGGATCAAGTCCCACATCGGGCTCTCTGCTAAGCAGGGAGCCTGCTTCTCCACCTCTCTCTGCCTGCCTCTCTGCCTATTTGTGATCTCTGTCTGTCAAGTAAATAAATAAAAATCTTAAATAAAATAAAATAAAATGAAAAGTATTCCAATGCTCACCAATTAAGTGCTTTCACAGATGTCAATGCTCAACAGCAATCTTATAATATAGCCATGTATGGCTATGTAAATTTAGCAATTCAAGGGCTTAATCACCAAATTTGACTAGTGGCTACTGTATTGGACAGCCCAAGTTCAATCCATCATCACAGAAAATTCTATCAGACAGTGCTGTTCTAGGCAAAATTCAGAGTGTAGGTGGCTCTTGGAAGAGACACTCCTTAAAAACCTGACTCACTTGTGATAGCAGCAAGCCACCTATAATGCAGCAACAGGCATGAAGACACGGGTTAGACAGTGCTTTTTAAAATTCTTTCTTAAGATTTTGTCAGAGAGCGTATGCACAGGAGCACACTTAGAGGGGGAGGGACAAAGGGAGATGAAGCAGGCTTCCAGCTGAGCAGGGGCTGGATCCCAGGACCTTGGGATCATGACATGAGCTGAAGGTAGATGCTTAACCGACTGAGCCACCCAGGAATCTGTCATTTTTATTTCTAGAACATATATACCTCACAGCTGGGAATCTCACTTCTAAATTAACTATAAGATCACCAAATGTTATATATAAATCACCAGGGGCACTTAATGAGTACCACTGTCCTAGAACACAGCAGGTACTTAGTAATTATCTCTGTTAACACAGGCTTTAGTTGATGTAGAAGGCACAGAAGTATATCAACTCTGGGCCTTCATGTCTTCCCATAATGATCTAGAATTCTTTTGAAGCTAAATTTCTGTACTGTCTCTGAATACCACTAACTTCTACAGTTAACAAGTTCTCTGTTAGAAAGGCTTTTCCTCTGAATTATAGCAGGCTTTCTTTTGCTTTCCCAAAATTGTTTCTGCTTGTTTCCTGACTTCTTTGCTTACTTACATTTCTCGGATAATTAAAAATAAGATTCACAAGTTACAAATTGCTTTGTCAGGCCTTAACATCAACCTCCATCACCTCTGAAACAACTGACAGAGCCTCTTCCCAGTCTCTTTGTCCCATAGAGGGCCTTCATCACCAGACTTCCTTCACTGAGAATTTCACCACCTCCATAAAACTTCTAGGGCCTATTCTCAATCTTATGGCATGGACTATGTATGCAATAACTTGGTACACAAATTATAGTTATATGCCCCAAAACTATGACTAGAAGCACATTAGTCTATCCACATTTGGCATAAACACTCCAGTGGTCATTCTGGCTGAGGAAACTCTATAAAGATGAATTATTGAAGTGTTGTTCTAGTTCACGGTGTCCTAGGGGACTAAGAAAATACAAGTACTCGAACTAGAAGCACTGCTCCACAAGTACTTGGAACTGTTTCACTCAAAATTTTGGCATCAGTCATTAAATCAAGCACATTAGAAAAATGATTTGTGATTGTTTTTAATTATCTTAAGCCTTATCACATAATTTACACATTTGTGCTGATGATGTATCTCCCATTTTAACCCTTCTAACGAGTTGGCAAAAGGACCATTACCAATCATACATATATGGTATTTCCACAGTTGTCTCTCTGAATAGCTATTTAGAAGACAATCCTGAATTATAACTTAGTCTGACTTAGTAGATAATTCACAAGCCATGTCTGCTGCTATATCCTGTCACACTGAATTTTAAAAGCATCTGACCTTAGATCATCTATAAAATGAGAAGTGTTAAATAACTCTTTATTTAATATTATACATAAACCACACTAAAATGCCTTTCATTAAGCAAAAGGCAACATTTTAGATGCAGGAAATTTTAATTAAATTGGCATAGTTAAGAAAAAAAAAAAGTGGACACTGCCAGCTTATCTTCAACCCTTGCCTGTAACAGGCTAATGAACACAACCTGAAACACAGCTCAATCTTGCTGGTTCTGAGACAGTGAAGGGATTTCCTCAGTATTTAAATATATTAATATAACCAGTTATATAAATCTAAATATAAAACCAATCTCCTATAAGTTTAGAGATGGCATTTACCACCTCTGTGAAAAGTTGAACATTACTAATCAATTCCGATCATATTTTTAAAAGGGGAAAACTGACAGCACTTGCTGAACCAGAATTACTATCAAAGTTCAAAAAGCCGATCATATTCATTTAACCACAAGCCAACCTTATTTATGTCAGGACTGTCCAAAAGAAATATTCTATCAGCCATTCATGATCTGAATTCTGGTGTATGAGATCAATTGAACACATAAAAAAAAGTCATGAAACATTTTTGTTTTGCAATAAATAAGGCAATGGCCAATTATTACTCCTTAGTAGCTTTTTTGAGATAAGCTATCAAGTCTGCTCTTTCCCCTGTCTTCTTAATGCCAGCGAAGATCATTTTTGTCCCAGGGATGTACTTCTTGGGATTCTCCAAATACTCCATCAGTGTCTCCTCTCCCCAGGTGATGCCTAAAAAGGAGGGATGTATTGTTAAATATTTTACACTCCTGATAAAGGATTTACCATTGGTTATATTCATGCAATTTGTGCTTCTGTTATTTACAAACTGCCCCCTTACCTTTATTCTTGTTGGCATCCGTGTAAGAAAATCCAGGGGCCTGACCGGTCTTTCGGCCAAATAAACCATGGAGATTTGGCCCAGTTTTGTGCTTGCCTCCCTTTTCCACGGTATGGCACTGGGCACACTTCTGAACAAAAATCTTCTTGCCCTTCTCAACATCACCCATTTTTAAATCTAAAAATGAAACACTCAATTTATTACTTTTTCCCTCCAGGTAAAAATCCAGTGGAAAGCAATCAGTGGTTACTCCACTGACAATTACTACTGACTGCCAATCTAGGATATAAGAACCAGGATGAATCTCCGAATCTCGTTTTACTCAGTACACTTGCAACAAGACTGTAATACAGAAGCCACTAGTTGGAAGGAGAACTTCCTTAAATACACATCCATGAGTGTTTATGACGGAATTAAACACCAAGTAAGTAAAGTGGGAGCCTAGTTCGAAATGGTTTCAAAAGTTGAGGTCAAGGTCACAAAGAGTCACAAATCTGAGTAAGTTGAAAACCATGATTACATTAAGCCAAAACCACCAAAATTTCAACCTTTAAGTAAGTCTAATTATTCATACTACAAATCGAAGCCACTTCGCTGATTAAGTTAGAATACATTTAAAAAACGTAAGTCGTGCTTGATTCAGGCCGCTCTGGTCACTATTAACTGCCTTACTGTGTAGGTGAGAGGGCAGTGGCGGGCTGCGAGGTCTCCCGGGGACACCCGTCCTCTAGCTCTGGGATCTCAGGAGGTAACCACGAGGTCACCCAATCAGGCCGGTTTCAAGGAGACTGATGAAACCTACCTTCCCGAGATGCCTAGGCAGGTTGAGGGGGAAAGCGGCAGGTGACCCAGAAGAAAAATGACCTCTTTTCGGAGAAGCAACAGTTTTACCCTCCCTGTGAATGTGAGGCGCTACACGCGTCCCTCACATTCCCGCCCTCATCTCGGTTAGTTTTGTTTGTCACTTCCACAGCCCCTCAGCCCGGACTACGAGGGCCTGGGTCTCAGTCGTATTGTACCCAAGTCTCCTCCGGCTTTCACGACCCTGATCGAGTCCATGTCCCCACGTAGTCGGGCTTCCGCCCCATCTCAAGCCGTAACCCATCGGGTGCTGGCTGGCCACAGGCTGGGGTCGTCGTCACTCCCGGGCCTGCCGGCCTCACGTGGGCCTCACCCGCAAAACCCGGGCGCTGGCCTCAGCCTGCCCGCGCACCCTTCAACGTAGTCGCGCGCCCCCGCGCTCGGCTTCCCGCCCGCTGCGGCCTCCGCGCCGCGCGCTCACCGCTCTTTCGTAGCGCGCGAAACGAAGGTGTCCGCTCACAAACCGGACGTCCCGCTCTCTAAACCCAAGGACACGCCGGTCTGCACCTAAGTACCGGTGTTGGTGCAACCGAGCCTTCTCCGTCCCTTCGCGGCAAGACGTGCGGCTGCGCCGCCTGGTACGTGGTGACGTCACCGCGCCTCATTGGCTCCAGTCTCCAGGGTCTACGTCAATGACCCGCGCGTATGCCGGCTAGCAGGGTAGGGTGTGCCGGGCGGGTGTCCTTCTGCTCTCTTGCCGGCAGTTACGACAGGCCATTGGATGTACGACAACGAGGTGGTGCCGGAAGGGCTGACATCACCGTTCTGCCCGAGTGTGCATGCGTGTACCCAAGGGGAGGGTGGAGCGGAGTTGCGTGCTGGACCGAGGGCGTTATCCTGCCAAGGTAACTGCTCTAGTGCTCGCTGACGTAATGTGCTTAGAGGGGAGGTGTTTTGCCTGCCCCGAGGGGAACGCCCTGACTCTGGCGCACGTAGAGATCTTCGGGCTACGGTGCCGTCAGCTGACGACCTTTACCCAATTTCTATCGTGTTTCCACGAAGGGTGCCAACCGCACCCAAAAGGGGTAGCCTGGAACTAAGAATTATTAAGAGTTGGACCAGAGCTCCTGCCGTGTTCTTGTTTCGCCTTCATTCTGATACTTGAAGTCGTGTTTCAAATCTCCCCTTGATGGACGCCCCAGGACTGTGGGATGGGGAAGGTTCTGCAGCTGCGGCAGAAACTGGACTGTAGGTCTGGCCCCACACCTGCCGGCTTCTTTTGTGCCGACAGCCGTCTCTTCCTCGCGTCTGCTGTACGGAACAAGGAGGATGTGTAGGCAACATTAGGAAGAAACATTTTTATGTGATTAGAGAATAGTTGGAAATCTAGAGAGGATTTGCCTCTCATCCTGCCTAGGTTGAATGATGTTCAACTAAGAGAATGCGGTTGGTGTCATATGAGAAATGCAGGTTTGGTACTACAGCTTCCAGTTACACTTTTCCTCCAGAACTAGCTCCCTTTCCAGACATGGTCAGTTCCACTGGCAGGTTTCTTCTTGACTCAATTGTCCCTCTGATTCAGACCCCAAGTCGTGAATGAATTTTTCCTCTTACATTCTAGCGCTGCCTGCATTCAGTCATGTTTACTGAATACATATTATGTACCTGGAGTAAATCATTGAGGACTCTTTCTCTGGTGGAGCTTACGTTCTAGTAATCTTTCTCCTGCCCCCAATTTAAGCAATAGATGTTAGATTGCCTTGCAACCTTTCCAAATTACGGGTACTATGATATCTGCTCCAGACCACCCATCTCTCTGTATAACTGGATTCTTCTTTTTGTTTTCTGTGTCCTGACTTCCAGTTCCCTCCTCTATAATTGCACACACTACTGCTACAAAAGCGGGCTGTGAAACAGCAGAAATCACACTTACTCCAGACCTTCTGTGGCTTTTGGAAGCGACCAAGATAGTGAGCATTTAGGTGTACTGCTGAAGTAGGCTTATTTGACTAACCAAGTATTTAAAAGACCAAGCTTAGCAACACCTTGAAAATTTACCCTGTACTTTGGAAACCAAGTACTGGTGTACTCACCCATTTCCCTCCGAGAAATATGTGTGGTCTTTAAATAGGTATAGTTCTATCAAAATATGTTGTGTTAGTTATATCAGAAGTTGCTAGTCTTTTTTTCACAGAGGAGTGGACTCATGGGAAGTATCATTGTGCTGATACTGCAGATCATGTAGATGTAATATTAAGTCACTTGACCAAGTGAATTGATTGACATCATTTAAAATTTATTCCCATGAAGGGGAGAATAGAAAACAGAAGTTTTTAATACTTTTAATTAAGAACATTGTGGATAGAGTCTTGTTATTGAGAGTAATGGGAAGATGAGGAAAGAGAAAACAGCAAAAGTAAATAATTGGCACATTCCTTTACTAAAGCAGATACCATAAATTATGTTTTATAATATCTGTGTATTCAAGTTGGAAAAGACAGATAGTACTTACAGTTTACTCAAGATACCTGAGAGAATTAGTTGAGAACAATAATATTCTGTTTTTTATTCTATGTCATGTCTTTTCCACCTACCTCTATCTTATCCAATACGTTTGATAGTGGCTGGTAAGGAGTATAGCTATCATAAAACAAATGCCTTTGATTTTGTTTTTCCTTCCACCAACATACTGGATGCCATATTTTTATTTTATTTATTTATTTTTAAAGATTTTATTTATTTATTTGACAGAAATCACAAGTAGATGGAGAGGCAGGCAGAGAGAGAGAGGGAAGCAGGCTCCCTGCTGAGCAGAGAGCCCGATGCGGGACTCGATCCCAGGACCCTGAGATCATGACCAGAGCCGAAGGCAGTGACTTAACCCACTGAGCCACCCAGGCGCCCCATGGATGCCATATTTTTAAAGACCCTTCTGATGAAAAAGATCTAATAAGATACCTTTCCCCCAGATCAGAACATTTAACAAAGTCACATAAAAGAAGGAGAAATCGGATTGGAGGCAGGGGTGATGTGGGGAACAAGAACTGAAAATGAACATGGCATGTTTAAGCTGACTTTAGGGCCATCCTGGGGACTTTTGCTGAAGTAAAAGAACTTTAGGCTTTAACAGCAGCTCAGCAGAATGAAGGTAAACCTCATAAAAGGTAAGAGTAAGGGGGTGAGGAGGTAGGCTTGGCTGAGACCCCAGCATAATGCTGAAACACTTGAATCCAAAGGATAAATTATAGTCTGTTAACCAGCAAAGGGAAGATCCAGGTTAGTCTTGTTAGTCTTGTTTGGCTTGGCCCGAGATGATGTAAGGAAGAACTGACGTTCTTTGGGTTCGAAGCAATTGGCCAACAAAGAATTCTTGAGACGTCTTTGATGCAAAAAGGTGGTTTTAGTAAAACACGTGGGCAGAACCTGTGGGCAGGAAGAGTTGCACTGGGGTCATGAGGAGTGGTCCATTATATACTGTAAAGTTGGGAGGGGTTTAGGGAATAGCATAAGTCTCTAAGGAATTTGGAAGCAAGGTTTCCAGGACTTTGAGGGGGCTAGCTATTGTTGGGAAAGGTCATTTATTACTGTTAATAAAACCTTAGTCATAAAGCCCTTCAGATTTATATCAGTGGGCCTATGCTTGGGGCAGGGGTGCTTGCCAACACGCATCTTGGGGGGTTTAGAGAATAAGTAAATTTCTTTTCTTTCTTTATTTATTTCAAGATTTTATTTCTTTGACAGAGAGAGAGACAGCATGAGAGGGAACACAAGCACGGGGAGTGGGAGAGGGAGAAGTAGAAGCTGGCTTCCTGCTGAGCAGGGAGCCCGATGTGATGATGTGATGCAAGTGTTGATCCCAGGACCCTGGGACCTTGACCTGAGCCACCCAGGCGCCCAGAGATAAAGGAAATTTCTAAAGGATTTTTTATATGTTAAGTAGATTTACAGGATTGGGGGGGCGGTGGGAAGAGGAAGTCTTTTGCCCTTAGCAAAGTATTAATATCGATGCAGTTGAGTCCGTAGAGGACGTCACTCTGCCAATTTCAAGGACTTGTCAATAGGCTGTAGGTAGTAAGGAAATTTAATAATTTTTCTTCTTTGTTTCCCACATCATTAGGTACTGGGTGGAAGGAAAAAGTATTCCCTGAGAATTCATAACTGCAGGTCAGCCCTCATGCAGTTTTAGGGTTTGATTTTACTCTACCCACATGGTCTGGGAAATCTCTAGCTGAAAAGTTAACACAGTAGTTCTGGATGAGCAGTGTGTTCTGGTGTCTGGCAGAAGCAAACATAAATCTGCAAAGGAGTATTTTAACCCAGGCTCTCAGGATTCCCATTCTCAGTGGGAATCCTGAGAGCCTGGGTTCTTAGGCTTAAGAAATGCCAAGCATAAGATTATCATGAAAAACAACAAAGAGCAAAATTACACCCACAAAGGGCGGTAGGAGTCGGAATTCTTAGATATCATTGCAGAAGTAAAAATATGACCAAGAAAGAGAAGTGTCCTCACTTTACTATATTACAAAAATAAACTTGTTCATTATTGAGTAAGCACAATGTAGTGCTTGTATATAGGTAGCTCACAAGAAACTACCCAATCAGAATAAAATCTCACAATTTATACAGTTAAATTATAATGCCTTTATGCCATGCTGTTTTTAGCTAGCATGTAACAAACATGAGGCTTTAAGATCAATAGTAGCCTGTTTGCTTTTGGCAGCACAATTACTGCTTGTTATTTGGATTAATTGTAACCAGTTTTCTGTAGGAGGACTTGTCATCACAGTTTGTGGCTAGATCCTTCTTGGTTGAGTTTTTTTTTTTTTTTTTCCCAGTCTTTCACCCTAAGTTCACTCAGGAATTGATGATTTGTTTAATTAGTTATCCTCATCCAAAAGAATAATAAAATTTATTTTCTGAAAGAACAAGTAGTTTTACCTACGTTAAGGTCCTAAAGGTGAAGAAGCTCTATACCGCAAGGTATCAAGCCCAGACCTCTCAGAGAGTCTTACATTCTTAAAGGCTAGAGTGAGGACTCCGGCCATTTTGATTTTCACAGGAAAAACTTAGAAGGGGGAAACAAGAGAAATGGTGTCATTTTCCTTTATAAACAGAAAATTTTTATTTACCTTTTGAATGTATAATATGAAATGATATTTAAAACATTTAGACAAAGTAGAAAACAGAAGTGTTTGCAATGAACAAGAGACTATCAAAAACAACCAGGCAGTTTTTTGTTTTTGTTTTTTTTAAGGATTTTATTTGACAGAGAAAGAGTACAAGCAGGAGGAGCAGTAGGAAGAGGGAGAAGCAGGCTCCCCTGAGTGAGCTTGATGCGGGGCTCCATCCCAGGACTCTGGGATCATGACGCGAGCAAAAGGCAGAACCTTAACCCATTGAGTCACCCAGGCACCCCAACCAGGCAGATTTTTTAAAAAGCCAAAGCTAACTTGTAGAAATAAAAATTATGACCATTGAATTAAACTGCATATAGTATGATAAGCAGACATTTATTATCTTACAGTTCCTGTAGAAGCAGCTTAGCTGAGTTTTGGTTCTGGCTGTGTTTGTAGTCGAACTGTTGAACAGAGATATAGCTATCTGAGGTGTCAAATAGGACTGGATTTTGTAGTCGAACTGTTGAACAGAGATATAGCTATCTGAGGTGTCAAATAGGACTGGAGAATCCAAGTCTCTCTGCCTACTTGTTATCTCTGTCAAATAAATAAATGAAATCTTAAAAAAGAAAGAAAGAAAGAAAGAACTCAGTTTGCACAGCAGATCCCTGAAATTGGTGGGCTTGACTTCCTGGCAAATTGCTGCATTTTTCCACTTTTCTATTCAGGACCACTAAATGCTGAGATATAGATGCATACCAAAATAAAAGCATTCGTTGTGTTCTAAAGTGTTTTTTTTTTTTTAAACTTATTGTTTGTGTAAACTACTTTTTGAGGCAGCAGCTTTCAAGTCTGAAAAGGAAGTGATGTTTCCATTAATCTTTTTCTGGGGGAAACCTTCATTCTATAAGATCAGTGCTCTAACCCCTGAGCTATGGAGGCTTCCCCTGGGGGAAACCTTAATTCTAAAGATTTAACATCCTCTAAGTAAAGTTTAACATAGCAATATTCCATAAGCAGCCTTTTTATTGTCAGACCATTTTAATATAGTAGAAGGTATACATTAATATTTAAAAATATATGTATACATAACAACTACAGCATATAAATCCAAAAAAACATTGTACACTGGTCATGTATGACAGATTTAAACCACTTGTAGGGAATGTAATGGTTTGGGTTTCAGTGAGGTTTTCTATGTTGGGGTTTTAATGTCAGCTCTCTCCAGTACAAACCTTCTTTTTGGTATCTGTGAGTTTTGGAAATGTTTTTATGTCATAAATGTTTCATCTTTTGTTGGGTAACAAGGTGGGGATGCATAGGTAGATAGCAAGCTTTGTTCTTAATCTTGTATTCTGAATGTTTGTCCTTTGTTAGATATGTGGTGTACAAAATATTTTCTTCCAATTTGTAGCATAGCTTTTCATCCTCTTAACAGGCTCTTTTATACAGCAAAATTTCTAAGTTTTGATGAAGTCCCCTTCATCAGTTCTTTCTTTTATGTATCACATTTTTGGTGTCAAGTCTAAGAATTTATGTCTGAATAGAGCACATCTAACAAATATTTTCTCTGTAAGGCGCATCCCAGACTTCTTGCACTTAGGGATATTAGATAGCACTTCAGCACTGAACTTGGGGACTGTCTTAAACAGCAAAATTACCAAAAAAAATACAAAAGTGTGAAAAACGTGGCATGAAGTAGAGCGTGAAAAGGACGTTTTTATTTATTTATTTATTTATTATTTTTTTTTTAAAGATTTTATTTATTTATTTGACAGAGAGAGATCACAAGTAGGCAGAGAGGCAGGCAGAGAGAGAGAGAGAGGAGGAAGCCGACTCCCTGCTGAGCAGAGAGCCCGATGCAGGACTCGATCCCAGGACCCTGAGATCATGACCTGAGCCGAAGGCAGCAGCCTCACTCACTGAGCCACCCAGGCTCCCGAAAAGGACGTTTTAAATATGAGAACTAAAATAAGAGAATAAGAGGGCAGTGTTCAACCTCAGCTGTGAATTCTTTCTGTCCTGGAGAGTTGATGTATGTCAGTTTTCTGGTAGCCTGGTGTGGAAGGAGGCTGTACCTGTCAGCACTGAGGAGTTGGTATTTATAAGAACATTGTGCTGGTTATTTTCTTCTTATCTGTCTACATCCATTTTCCACCATTCTTTGCCTTAGTACAGTGAAATCAAAGGATACATCACATGCACCTCCTTACTCTCTGGGTTCTGGTTGGGTTTATCAGCAGGAGGCACTGTAACACTGGACTTGACCTCTCCTAAAGGACTGGGAGTAGTACGATTTCCTAAACCTTTCCTAAACCTTTTGAGCCTGTGTAAATCAGGCTGTTTTCCCCAATGCCAGTTCATAGTTCTTAGTATCTTCAGCCAGTTAGAATCTATCTTTCATTTACCTCCTTTCCAGAATGTTCCTAATGTCTTGGCTCTATTCCCTCTACTGACCAGGCTGGTTTATACTTCTTTGTGTAGGATAAAACGAACAAAAAAATACAGTAAAAAAAACGAAATAATTTGCCATAGTTTTAACATGCTATTTGGAGTAAGAAAGAATAGATGCATGGATTCAATATATCTTAATCTGGAAGTCTCCATAAATATTTATCAAAGTTGAGCTTATGATGAGCATACTTGGAGGATAGGTATTCGCTGTCACCTAGTGAGGCCTTAACAACCAGAGAGTTAGGAGTAGGTCTGACATCCTCTTAGGAGTATTGAGGAGTTAGGGCTATGGGCATTCACTCTACCCACCTCTATGCAGGAGTGACACAGCCTTCTCTCTTCACACATACCCACATAGAGGTGGGTAGAGTGAATGCCCATAGTCCTAATGTAGCTCTGTGTGCCTGCAATCAAGGGGAAAATGTGTAATTAAACCCCCCAATTCCCATACTGCAGAGTCCCATTTTCCAGAGTTTTTCAGAATTGTAGTCTGATAATAACCTGTATGATAAAAAGATCAAATTAATTTGAGAAATGTGTATATCCCTCCCTTCCCCTGACGTTCCCAGATATGTTTCATATTAAAGTCTGTGGAGAATTCTGTGATTAGTAATGTGATGGTTTTGTTGCCCTTAGTTTTCTCCAATATTATTTTTATCACATAGCTTTTTGCATCCCATAATACCTAATATAACAAGGGCTCTAAAATTGAGATTGAAAAAAAATTTCATAATTTTGGTCCAGAATAGTTTTAAAGGAGGTGTAATTAAATGACATGGTCAGGAAACATAAAAAATAAATGAAATCTCAACAAAACACTCCTTAGAAATTCCTTATGAACTCTTCTTGATAAACTATGTCTAAAATAAGCCTTTTGGCACATTAAATGAGTTGACTTGCATTTGAGGGTTAGCCAAACTCTTGGTAGACCCCTTCCAAAAATATATGGCTTTAGAGTAATTGCTATCAAGCCGTCTGCTATGATGTATATGTTTATGTCCCCCTAAAATTCATATGTTAAAATCCTAACTCCTAAAGTTTATTAGGAGGTAGGACCTTTGGGAGGTGATTATTTCATGAAGGTGGATCCTTCATGAATAGGGTTAGTGCCCTTGCAAAAGAGGCCCTGGAGAGATCCCTTGCCCCTTCCACCTTGTGAAGTTACAGGGAGAAGATGGCCATCAGTGAGGAAGCAGGCACCAAATCTGCCAGTGCTATGACCTTGGACTTCCACCCTCTAGAACTGTGAGAAGTAAGTGTTGTTGGTAAGACGTCTAGTTTATGGAATTTTATTTTAGCAGCCCAAATAGACTAAGACACCATCCTTTCTTGCCACAATTAGAACTAACCAGTTACTAATTAAAGCCATTGTTAGATTTTCATAATAAAATCAATTTTTTTCCCTGCATAAAAGAAATAATTATGTTTCTCTGTCAGGGAGCTAAAGGAAAAGAAACATCTAGCTTTGAATGTGTGCATGCAAAGCATTTTCGGTTTCATTTTTTCTACCAACTTATTTTGTCCACATGTTTACTTAAAAAAAAAAAACCAGGGCCCATATATTTAATTTATTAAGTTAATGTAATTTATAGAGCTGTCTCGCAATTAACTGGGCATTTGAGTTTTGTCTTTTGTATTTGGTGTTATTTTGTACAAATATTTACAGAAGGGGACAGGGTTCACATTTATTAAGGTACTATAGTTGTATAGACATCTGTCAGTTACCGGGCATAGAAATTTCAACTACTCATTTTTGTAAAACAGTGAGGTAAATTTTGTCATACACATTGATTTTCAAGATTTTGGAAAATTTCCTTGGAGTATAATTTGAAAATGAGATTAAAGACTTTACATTTTTCTCATTCTAATATTTTATTGAAATTGTTAAACTTTTCAAGAATTAAGAACACCTCCTTTTCTGGGTTCCTCTGACCAGATCCTAACTTAAGTTCCTGAAAACATAAACTTCATTAGCAAGATCATTATGGCTCTTCTAGAAAACAGAATCCAACAACATGAAGAACTGTTATAGTTTTACTTTCCTTGCAAGAAGCTGGGTTTCAAAGGAAGGGATGAATATCTCAATTGTAGAAATAATAGGAATTATGGCCATAGAATTGGTGTTTCATCCCTGAATGCTCCTTATCCCTGAGATCTTTATGGTCTTGTAGAATTGATTTATGGAAACGTTTTTGTGCACCAGTTTTTGAAAAATTATTCTTAAGCTCCAGCAGGTCAGTCTGAGGCTTGGCCACTCCAGCTTTAGGAATCCAACCCAGAATGGGTCTTGTTTCTTCATCGTTTTCTATGTCCAAGGACAACTGTTCTTCTCGCTTACTTAAAAAATGTTCTAAATCTAAAGCTTCCAAGTCTGGTTTACTTTCTAAAATACTAGGCTTATTAAGGCTAACAGAGTTTTGACACATATTACACTGGTCACGTATGACAGATTTAAACCGCTCATATGGAATATAATGGTTTGGGTTACAGTAAGGTATATGTTGGGGTTTTAATGCCAGCTGTCTCCAGTACAAATCTTCTATCTTTTTAGTATCTGTGATTTTTGGAAATGTTTTTATGTCACAAATGTTAGCCAGATCTTTTGTTGGGTAACTAGGTGGGGATGCATAGGCAGATAGCAGTTGTTCTTGCTTAATCTTGTCTTCAATTTCCTGTTTTTTATGGGTGGCTCCCGGCAGTGTATTATCACGAAGTGCCATCATTTCTGTAGAACTGGGTATAAAGGTATGAAAAGTACACAAAACTCTAGGGGTACAATCTGGACAGGAAGGTGGTTTTTGCTGGACAGTAGCCTCTAGAGGACGTCGGTTCTGAATCAGTCGAGCAGTTCGTCCTTCCAAGGGCCTTGGAGGTTTTAAAACAGGATGGAATTTTTCTTGCTGTAGTGGTGGGATAAAAAGGAGGAAATCAGTTAATAAATCTGGCATTGTAAGTTTATCACTACAAGTGGCAGGTCAAATTCGTACCCATTTTCACTGAGTAAACACGGGATGGGTGTAGGAGTGCATATTGCAATGTTTATTTATTTATTTATAGACATTGATATTTATGCCATAATAAACACATGTTTTTCTCTTCTACTCATATGGAAAGGGGATAGATATTTTTACTTGGCTATAGAAAAACTCCTCTATGTAGGAAGTCTTTTCTTTCAAACTTTTAGAGATATTGAAGGGATCTCAGGAGCAAGACTTCTGCCGTCCTGAACAGATGATGGTAACAGTTATGTGCAGTTTTTAAAATCTCAGTGAAAGCTTTCTTTATTTGGCCAGCCCAGCCGTTCTTAAACCTTGGTTGAATCAGAATCAGCTTTAGAGCTGGGAGAAAAATGAGATTCCTAAGCTTGATCCTCTGAGATTGTGATTCAGAGGTTCTGCAGTAGGGCTCAGGAATCTGCTTTTTTAACAAGCATCTTGGGTGAATGCTGAGGCCAGTGATGTGCTGTGCTTAGAAAAACACCCATCTGTGGGGAGCTTGTCATGTCTGTGCTTTTTGAGATGTTTTACAAATATTGTGAAGTCTGTCTGGTAACTGCAAAAGTAGTGTGGGTATTTAAAAGGTTATTCATAGATGTCTGTGGTGGGGGGACAGGAGGAAGAGGGAGGAGTTGATGAAGAAGGGGCAGGTGGAAACTTCCTGGGATGATAGTAATGTTCATTATATCCGTAAGTGGTTGGGTTACAAAAATATGTGCATTTGTCAGAACTCATTGAATGTATGCTTAAAATTTGTGCAATTTCATTGAATGTGTACTTGCCTTAAAAGAAAAACTGCAACAAATTGAGCTCTGTTTAATTGTATGCATGCTGAGTATTTAAGGCTGAAGTAGCCTGTTGTCTGCAATTTACTCTGACATGTGTAAAACATAATAAAGTGTATTGATGGATGGTTGGAGGGATAGAAAGATGGGTAGATTATGTGATAAAAGAAGTATGGTAAAATGCTAATGGTAGAATCTAGATGGTGGGTAGATCAATGTTAACTGCAAAATTATTTAAACTTTCCATATGTTTGAAAATTTTAATGACAGTATATTGAAGAAAAATTTAAAAAGAATGGATGGGGGCGCCTGGGTGGCTCAGTGGGTTAAGCCGCTGCCTTTGGCTCAGGTCGTGATCTCAGGGTCCTGGGATCGAGTCCTGCATCGGGCTCTCTGCTCAGCAGGGAGCCTGCTTCCCTTCCTCTCTCTCTGCCTGCCTCTCCGTCTACTTGTGATTTCTCTCTGTCAAATAAATAAATAAAATCTTAAAAAAAAAAAAAAAGAATGGATGGATGGTGAGGATGGAATTGATAGCAGAGATAATACAAACGAGAATGGTGACAAACTGTATTTTGGATTTAGAAAACAAAATGGATTTAGGAGTGTCTTCTTGGATCCTAATTTGCTTGGAGTTGGAGGAATTTCCATGTTATTAACAGATCTGTTATAACCTTTAGGCTATCAGGTTTGAGTAGATACTATGAAGAAAAAAGAAACTCCAGCTCTTTGAAATACTGTGTTAAATTTTGATAAGGTAAAAGTCTAAGTTGTATCATATCCTACTTTACAGTGTCCTTTTATGCAAAAAGCAGTTTTAGTATCTGTATTTCATTCTACTACAACAAAATATTCTAACACTTTGTACCACTACAACATGCATTCCCAGAGTGTTGTCTTTTAGAAACCAGCAAGACTCACTAAAACTTACTTTTAAACTAACTATTTTAGGCATATTTTATCTTGTTATTAATAAAAATTTAGTTGATGATTTATTGCAGAATAATTTTGCATATAATATACTTGACAACCATCCTTTGTATAATTATATGTGTATTTTTTGGTAAACATGATAAAGCTGCTTTCCTATAGGGTCAAATCTGTGGAAATCTGGACAGCTGCTAAACATGCTTGACAATGTCAGTGTATGTATAGTGTTTTCTATATAGTGTTTTCTATATAGCAAATATTAGAGAATATTTGCTGCAAGTATAACATAAAGGAAAAAACCCTTCGGTGAATGATAAAGCACAGTTTGTGTAACCACTTCAGGTGTTTCAGTTTTATCACCTTGGGAAATAAGCTAATGTAAAATAAATGAGTTCAGTCTAAAAAGAGTTCATACTGAAATATCTTATAATTACTTTTTATGGATCTTTCCACAGTTTATATCTTTGAAAATACTAATTTTGTTTTAAAAACTTTGTAGCTTTATAGGATAAAATATAGGCCCTAAATAAAACAACATATGTGTATACTATTACATCATTATATTTCAAGTAAATCAACAGATGTTAATTTCTGTTACTAAGGGTTTGATCATTTCTTTCAGGTCATTTCACATAACTGATTAAAAAATTTGTATTAATATTGGCAGAGAATTTATTGCTTTCAATTTTAATTCAGCAAACTAATTATTGTGGATATTAGGAAGAGGCCCTATCTCTTCAAAAGCAGTGATACTGTACAAGATACAAAAATATATAAAGATGCATGGAATTTATTAAGAATCGCATTAAAGGGTAAGCATTTGTAAACTGACTCCTTTGTAAATTTTAGAAGAATAGTATAGTAGAAAATCTGTTTAAAAAAAGAAAACATAAATCACCAGCGCTGTGAATAGGAAAAGAAACCTTGCCTGTTTTTGAAATAGTGGACAAGGGTATTCAAACTGGTTCAACTCAATTCAGAATTAACTTCTAAGATGAGTTAAATTTTCCCTTTTGCTAACTTGGTCACCACGACTCATGAAGTAAAGAAAAAGTGGTAGGAGCCTAACACCTGGGTACTTTCACCCTAAATAACTGAGAGTTGACTGCAATTACTTACAGGCTCTGGGTCAAATCCTATCTGTCCAGTTAACTCTGCTACCTCCTTTTCATGGTAATCATCCAGTTCAAGGGGGTTCATGGGCCCCAGACCTTAATGAAAACATCACATCTTATTACATTGTTAAGAGTAAATGAAAGATGACACTTAAATGACCTTTTATAGAAAAACTTACCCATTTCCCTTTGTAATATAATTAAAACAAATAAATTAAAATGAATTTTACCTCCCAGTTTCTCACTAAGAGAAGCTTACCACCCACCCTAACTTCTTTTAGTACTTTGATTAAGAAACAGGGAAAAACACTAGAAGATATAAGCTATATAGATATAAGAAGATATCATTTATTTATGTTTTAAATCTGTCACTATATAAGATATAACAACATTTCTCAAATATTCTAATTTTGTTATTTTTACTTGGATTAAAGTAAACCCATACCTGTAAAATCATGAGTGTACGAAGTGATCCAATGGGACCTCTCAAGATTTCTTTGTATGTTGGCTTCTCTTAGAGAGCTAATAGGGTCCCACGAATTTAAAGTAGTGTTAGGAGCGAAGGTTTTAGGAGGTTTTGGGTAGAATATAGGCTTGTTTTTCTCAACGCATTTAGGAAACTAGAACATGAACATAAGAGTTTATCATCATTAATGTTACCTAGTAGAATAAGGGCTGATTGACCATGTCAGTAGGAAGGAGGGTAAAGGAAATTCTAAGCTGAAATCAGATATTGTTTCTTTCCTTCATTAGTTACTAACGTTCTTCAACTTAACCATATTTAGAGTTAAATACAATATTTTATCAAAGGAATGGTGAGGTCTTTTCTGAAAGGTTTTTTTTTTTTTTTTTTTTTTTTTTTTTTTTGCTTTAGCAGGGACTCTGTCTGATAATGTACATTGGAGAAATGTCCCTGGGAATACTCTATCTCCAGTAACATTTTGTTAGAGATATAAAGGCTCTGAGGTATCCCTTTGGCTAAATACAGCCAAAGTTGTGCGCCTCCTACTTCCTTTTCCTTGCCTGAAATGGCACCATTTGATATATTAATTTTTTTTTTTTTTAAGAGAACAGGAGGCAGGGAAGAGGAAAGAGAGAAAGAATCTTAAGCAGACTCCACGCCCAGCTCGACACTGCTCATTCAACCTGAGCCTAAATCAAGAGTCTGATGCTTAACCAACTGAGTCCCATTTTATTGATTTCTGATGAAGTTTAAGTCACTCAAATTCAAATAAAAATTTTTATTCTGTTGACATAACTGTTTACTATGGATTTTATTTTGTATTTTCAAAAGGAGGTATAAAAGTAAATGACTGAGTTTCATTGTAGTCTTTTTGGCTGTTTAGAAATTCACTTTTTCTCAGATTGATAACACTCAATAATATTTACTGAGTACCTATATGGGCAAGGTAGTTGCAGGGAACAAGGATGGATCAGAAACAAGTCATCCAGGAATATTGACTAGAGGGGAGATAAGGCATGGACATAAATGACTATAAGATGAAAAGTAACTCTTGGTTATAAAAGAGGTTAAGAAAGAATTATTTGTTAAAAAAAAAAAGTAAGAATTATTTGTAAATTCAGAGGAGGAAGAGATTGATTCCAGCTGAACAGGGAAGTAGGGCTGGGAGCAGAGAAGGGACACAAGAGACCATGTTATGTTATATTACAGAAATAGGCCTTAAAGGACATGCAGAGATGGGGAGGCCCAAGGAATAGTAAGAGCAAAGGTATGGATGGTGGTGGAAGTATTGAATTAACTTTCTTGAACACTATGCATTTGTCCTGACAGTCAGGCCCACCCTTACCATTTGCAGGTCTTAGGGCTAGATTATAGTGAGAGCCCACATTCCATCAGTCTAATTTAATTTATAAATTAAGCAAATAAGCTGCTAAAGAAATAAAATGTGTTTCATCCTTCTACCTTGACAAAATACCTTCATGACAACTTGGAAGACCACGTTCAAATTTAGACTTCTTCAACTATCCTAATTCTGTATTGGGATATGGTAGTTCAGAAAGAGCTAGTTGGTGGCCCTTGGCCTCAGCATCTCTTACGGCTTTCTTCCTGCCCCCAATTCCATCTCAAATGATGAAGTGTCTTGAATATAAGGGTACCCGGGCCCTAGGTTCAAGCTCCATTATGCCTTTTACCTCTGCTTCCAGCAAAGAGCCACCACTTGGCCACCCCTTTGAGCTAGAGGTATATACTAGCTTAGAAGCAGTGTCAACCCCGGGAGGATGGACCTGAGGAAGAGGCCCCCACGAAGGCCCTAGTACTGGGGTCAGTGCCATTTTGTCAAGGATTTCTTCAGTCCAACATCAGGCTGGGGTGGGAGACTGGGGAACATGGGCTCTTAATAGATAGATCCCCTTGTACCCACAAATATTCTGTGCCATAGGGAGGGGTACAGCCAGAGGAAGGCTAGGGCTGGGCCGAAAGGCATGGAGCCTTCTAAAGTTCTGGATCTAAGGATGATGCTGATTATAGCAAGCTTTTGAAGTTGGAATGATTCCCATTTTCCATATATGGAATAGTCATGGTAAAAGGCACTTGACAGAAGACTGTTTCAAGTATTAAGTAATCACCTCTATAAATCTTTTTAACAAATATGTGGCTTGTCTATTCTTTGTTCTCTCTCTCTCTCTTTTAAAATATTTTATTTATTTATTTGACAAAGAGAGAGAGCACAGCATGGGGAGCTGCAAGCAGAGGAAGAAGGAGAAGCAGACCCCCACAGAGCACGGAGTCCGACATGGGGCTCCATCCTAGGACCCTGGGATCATGACCTGAGCTGAAGGCAGACACTTAACGACTGAGCCACCCAGCTGCCCCATTCTTTGTTCTCTTGGTCATGATTTGCAAAGGCAACTTAGAAATCAGGACTTTTAAAAAAAAAATATTGTTCCAAGGGGCTGGATTAACCCTGTGTCTTAATCTAATTTAAAGAACTGTAATGATCTACTGAAATACAGGCAAGGGTACAGAGGAAGAAAGGAGGGGATGTGAGATTTTATTGGAGCCCGTGGTGTCTTGGAAAGAGTTTAAAGAGTCAGGAATAGGGACACCTAGATGGCTCAGTCAGTTAAGTGTCTGCCTTTGGTTCAGGTCTTGGTTCAAGTCCCACATCCAGCTCCTTGGACAGTGGGGAGCTTGCTTTTCCCTCTGTCTACCACTACCCCTGCTTGTACACTCTCTCTCTGACAAATAAAATCTTAAAAAAAAAAAAAAAAGAGGAATATTTGAGAGTGGAGAGCTGGCCGATTTTCGGTATGTTAAGGCAATGGTATATGGTATTCTGAGAGGATGGTGAGGGGGGGCTGCTGGTGATCATCCATCCACTCGATAGGAATTTGTTGATCCAATGTCCTATTCACAGGGTGACGTTTGTGTTTGATACGCAAGACAAGTACAAAAGCAGGAAGGAATTCCGGTTCCCGAGATATTATATAGCTAGGCAGATACTCCAGTCTACAAAGGAGTGGTGTCATTTGTTTTAACTGAGGAATACATTTTCAGAGGAGTGGTGCCATATAAATTGTAGTTACATTCCCTGGTAGCCCATAAAGTCTATGTAACTCATAAGTCGCCTAATAAACATTTGCTGAATACCTGGTACATGCACAGCTATATGCAGGCATCTAAGGGTCTGTGATAAGGACCAAAACTCCATAAGTTGCCATAGAATAACAGAAATTAATACTATTACAATACATTAAAAAACCCAAGAAATTAAATATCGTTTTTTGTTCTTAGTCTTAAATGATGGCACTTAATCAGGTTTAATAGGGGGAATAAGAACAGGTTTATTTTGGAGACCACTCTGCCCTTTGGAGAGCTTAGTACGGATATCCTGGCTCCTTAGTGGATCATGCTTCACTTAATTCTTTTATATCAGCATCATTTTACATTAAGTTGTGATTAGAAATTATTTCATTTATATACGAAATGAATAGAGAACACAAAAGAGAGTGCGTGTGTAAATAAGAGATGAGAGACTGGCAGAGATACTTTCCTTTGGTAACTAGCTAGGACTTGGGAAGAGAGAGATGAAGGGAGAAGAGGTTGCACAATAGGAGGAAAGTCTGCCTGTGATGGAGGAGAAAGAGTGGAGGGGCAAGACCATAAATGGGGAAGCCTGCAGGGTAGAGAAGAGAGAGCCTACCAGTTTATGTCCCATTCTGGATGCGTTAGCTGTTGCTGGAGATGAGCAGGTGGGAGGGTGGGGCCCAGGGTCCAGGTGGTGATGGGAAGGTGAACTGTGGGCAGCCAGTTATTTGATGACACATCTTTAAAGGAGGAACCTGTGTCCTTGCCAAATCTATTGTGGTTATTTGAGGATGAGTGTGGATTATGGGTGTTCTTGTGGAGAGACAGAACTGTCCTAGGAATAAGGAATGTAACTTTAGGAGGGGAATGGGCACTTCAGATTAGAAAAACAGCAGGTAGTTCAAGCAGGAAACCACAATCCTCTGTAGGGGTGATAGGAGTGGATGCTCTTTCCAAGAGAAGCCAAAGGTCTTTCCAAATATTTACAGTTAAGGAAAATTGGATAGCAGGCTCAGTTAGGCTTTGAAAACAGTTTGTTGATTAGAGAGGTTTATGGCACTTGACCTCCGTGGTTATTATATCTCATCATACTGTAAAGATCATTACAAGGGGCAACTGGGTGACTCGGTTGGTTAAGTGTCTGACTCTTAATTTTGGCTCAGGTCATGATCTCAGGGTCATGAGCTTGAGCCCCTATGTTGGGCTCTGAGCTGAGTCTGGAGCAGAAGGCAACTTTAACCCTAAGCTTTCTGTCTACTAATAGTGCTGAGTGCTCTTACATGCATTTCATTCTCAAGACAACCCTACAAGGTAGAGTGCATTACAATTGCTATTTTATCTATGAGGAAACTGAGGTGGTAAAGAGTTAAATGTATTATTCAGGGCCATACAACTGATACATTTTAGAGCCAGGAGCTGTGCCACTTTAAAATGTATACTCTTTACCAAATGTTACACATGTTGTCTTATTGGCTTGGATAGAAACACTAAAATATGGCTTCTGCGGTTTTCTGTTCTATAGCCAGGAGATACATTTTGGAATGACTTAAGTTACTCATGTCCTTACCCCTCCCTCCCACCCTCAGGGAATGACGATTATAATTACGTCATCAGTTATGATGTGAGTAGAGTACAGCCTGAGAATTGGGATTTCTAAAAGCACCTCAGGTAATTCTAATGTGCAGCCAAGGTTGAGCACCACTGTTCGAGCAATAGGAAAGGTAAATACTCTAAAAATATTCTCCTTTAACAAAAATAGAACATTGCAGATAAAGTTGACCACTTCCACCGGTGAAGTGGTGAAAGGCAGGGGAGGACAAGTATAGGTATTATCGTAAAGGGGGAAAAATGAGTCATGAGATACTCCCATCAAGCTCAGTATTAATTTTATTTTTATTTTTTCATCCAGCAAAGTGCAAAACTTGATTAGAATTAGGGATAAACCAGAAAAATAATTGAGAAGTTGACGAGATTAGAATAGATTAAGAAAAGATTAATCATTGGAAGAAGAGTCAGATAAATCAGTCAAAAATATTTATATACAAAGTGCTATGGGAAATATACATATTATAAAATATTCCATTTTTAAAGAGCTTGTAACTTAGTTGAAATATAAAATACATGTGAAAAATTACTGGTTACTATAAGTGTTACATAGGGGCACCTGGGTGGCTCGGTGGGTGAGCCTCTGCCTTCGGCTCAGGTCGTGATCCCAGGGTCCTGGGATTGAGCCCCCCATCGGGCTTTCTGCTCAGCAGGGAGCCTGCTTCCTCCTCACCCACCCTCTGCCTGCCTCTCTGCCTACTTGTGATCTCTGTTGAATAAATACATAAAATATTTAATAAAAAAATAAGTGTTATAGAAAGAAGAAGAGAAATCATTTCTATTGGAGTAATAATGCTTATAAATTATAGCACTTTCTATTTTCCAAAATGCTTTTATATCGTTCATATCCTCATATCCTGTGAAGTTTATAGGACAGATTTTACTGAAATCATATAGGTACATTTTACTAGTGAAAGCTCAGAGAAGAGAAACAATATTTCTTACATCACCAAGAGAACAAATGGCAGAAATCGGAATAACTAGAACACAGGTCTGCTGATTTGGTTCACTTTTTGATGTGCAGCAGAAACAATAAGAGTTGCACTGAGCCCTGAGGAATGAGCAAGTCTGAGATAGGTCAAGGGGCCCTGAAAGGAGAGCACTCCAGGAGTGGGTCATGACCATCCACCTGTTCAGGGACCGGGAGCTGAGCCAGGCTGTAGGAAGGAAGGCAGGCCAGACTCTGAAGGGTCTTTGGAGCTCCGTTAAAGCCTTGGGATTTACACTTAAGTAAAGTGGAGCTAGTCAAGAATGTTGCAAAGGGGCAAGATTTGGGGACAGCAGCGTTTTCCTGAGCAGGATTAAGGGAGGGAGATTGAAAGAAAGAACTGAACCACAGAGCTGGAGACTTGGGCTATTACGTGTAATGACAGAATAGTCTCAAGAATAACTTCTATTTCTAGGTTACTTTGATATACAGCTTGCATGGAAGAATGAAAGAGGTCCAGTAATATAGATGATTCTTTAAGGATTTTTCTTGATGTACAACTTTACAAAGAACAGACACGAAATTGCTTCCTTCAGAGGTGACTGTGTGACACCGCAGGGACCACACTCCAGCCTGCCACAGTCATCGCCTCAAATAAAATTCAAATGTTTCTAGCCTTGTATAATTATTTCTTGCCCACCTCATGGATTCTTAGGTGCAAGACGATGATATATGGAGAATGCTTGGCACTGCCTCTCACAAACTAACTGGTCAATGTCAGCTCTTATAATTTTCAAATGTGTAGATCTTTTCCTTCAGGATTTAAAATTTTTTCTTTCTATCTACCTGGAGTCTTGGTACAGAGGATAAGAGCAAAGACTGGAGTCTGACAAGCTTGAGTTCTATGATTATAAGATATCCACAAACTCTCTGAGCCACAGAAATGGGAATAAGTTTTGGAGTTCATGTAAGGGCTAAGTGATATATTGTATCCAAAGTGCTTAGTGTGTAGCAATTTCTCAATGCACAGTGGCCATTGTTTTACTTTTGATTCTATACAAATATAGTGCTTGGAACAATAAATTGTAAATCTTCCTGAAAAATTTTCATTTACTCTGTATATTTGGAGTTACTTAATATACGGTGAATTATAAGAATAGAGTTGGGGAGTACACAGTGAGTGAAATGCAGCCCTCCACCCTCTTTCAGTGGGGAACCTTTTTTTGTAATCATGGAAATATATAACTGCCCAAAGTATATGAAATCAGCTAAGAAAATAAAGGATGTGTATCATGGTCAAAATCTCGAGTTTTTTAACCAGATAGAAAATAAAAGAATCCATCTTTTGGGTTTTTATAAATGCATACAGTAAAAACATTTTTTACTTTGTTTTAAACACACATTTTAAAAGGTACTTACATCATAGTATACACCCTGTCCTGGCCAAGTCAAGCCTTTCTTTTTTGAATCCATTGGAAGATCAAGCAGTTCATATCTGTAAGGATTACCTGAAATTTTCAGGAAGAGCACAGTTATCCTGAATATACAAGAAAGTTTTCTGTGAATGGGGTTTTGGGGTGCAATAAATAGAAATGAGATGATGGGGTAGAGAGCAATGCAGGTGCACGTTTTAGCTACTGTTATAGCTTTGTTTGAATTCTTCCTCCTCTTAATGAGCAGCACACGGGTCACAGACAGTGAGACTGAGCCTCTAACCTGAGGTGTGGCCAGCAGCACAAGAGAGCCCCATACTGCATCACTCTGATTAATGAAAGGGATTCCCCGGTAAGTTGTTAACTTTTAAAAAAATTATCATATAATGTATTATTAGCCCCAGGGGTACAGGTCTGTGAATCATCAGGCTTACACAATTCACAGCACTCACCATAGCACATACCCTCCCCAATGTCCATAACTCAGCCACCCTATCCCTACCCCCCACCACCCAGCAACCCTCAGTTTGTTTCCTGAGATTAAGAGTCTCTTATGGTTTGTCTCCCTCCTGATCCCATCTTGTTTCATTTTTTCCTTCCCAACCCCCCAAACCCCCAACGTTGCCTCTCAAATTTCTCATATCAGGGAGATCATATGGTAATTGCCTTTCTCTGATTGACTTATTTCGCTTCGTATAATACCCTCTGGTTTCATCCATGTCATTGCAAATGTCAGCCATCTTTTGATGGCTGCATAATATTCCATTGTGCATATCTACCACATCTTTACCCATTCATCTGTTGATGGGCATCTAGGTTCTTTCCATAGTTTGGCTATTGTGGACATTGTTGCTTTAAGCATTCGGAGGCACGTGCCCCTTTGGATCACTACATTTGTATCTTTAGGATAAATACCCAGTAAATTAAAATTTTCCGGGATCCTCTTTCTGGTCTCTGAAGGCTTGGCAAATACATTTCTATACCACATGATTTGGGCTTTCCCTGACCAAATATCAAGACACAGAATTAGTACTTGCTTACCAGAAATTTATTGCAAGAGAACATTTTAAAGACTCTAGCTTCTTAGGTATTAGTGGTGGTTTGATAAACTTTATCAAAAACAGCATGGCCTCCCCTGATCCTGTAATAAGTTCTGCATTAAACAATGCTCTAACATCCATCCTCAGGGGTAATAAGAGTGTAGGTTGGCATTTAGTGAACATTTACCATGTACCAGTGCTGTACTAAGTGTTTTATATCTATCATCACATTAGCATGAGGAACGTATTGTTATTTCCACTTTAACAAATGAAACTGAGGCACGAAGAATTTAAGCAGCTTGCCCAAGATCACACAGCTAGTAAGTTGAATAATTCAAACTCAGGCAATGTGGTACTAGAGCCTGCACTCTTAACCCATATACTATTGATTTCTATTAGAGAAAAGTTAAAGTAAGTGTAAAAAAAAAGAGTAGGAAACCTAATGCAATAGTAGTTTTTGGAAAGGTTATTTATGAGGTCATACAATATACTCATTTTTTTAAATACTCATCTTTTTAAAGTCCTCCAAGGGGAGCTTTGCTATGGTCCATGGTATGTGGCAGAGCTAGAATTCTATCCGTGTAGTCTTACTCCATAGCTCTTAAACACTCCACTATTATGTCTCTCAAAATGTTACTGTGTCCTAATGAGGTGCTGAAGCCGATATTGATGATGGTAAACATTTGGACCTCAATATTTATGACCAGAGGAACTGCATTATAGGATAGGTCTTGGGTCTTCCCTTCCTCAAAGCCTAAATGTATTCAACAAATGTCTTTCTTGGCCAACCATGCACCTTTTCTGTCACCTTCAATTACCTCTTCTCTAGTATGTTCAGTCTTTCTCCATAGGTTTTTTTCTTTGTGTTAAGGTGTCTAGTGTAGAGGAATCTTGATGACTAGTATATGGGCTTACTATCCTAATACACATCTGGAAAGACCCCAAGGTTTGAATCTGAAGAAGATGCCCCAGGGTGTTAAGAGGACCTAAACAAACTGTTCCCATTTCCTTCCGAGTGTTATTTCAGTGACAGCCTTTCAGTTTCATCACAACTGCTATACTCATGTCTAGACCCTGATGATCTGATCCAGATATCATCCTTGTGCTGATCACCTGAACTAGGGTGAAATCTTGAAAAGGTAAACCATGAGAGAGAGCAGGAAGGAAATAAAATAGAAAATACAAGTAGAATAAAAACAATGCTACAATGTTTGGTTTCTGATTCTACCATGGAAGGCTCTGTATAAAGAAGAAAAGTTAAGAGCACCTGCAGAGAATCTGATGTACTTGGTCTGTGGTAGGGTCCCAGATAATTCTAAAGTGCAGCCACTGTTAAGAACAACTTTCATAATGTACTGGTGGGTCACACTTTTGTGACTTGAGTCCTTTGCCCTACTTAATTTTATTATTGAATACAGTTCACATATGAGAAGACTCAATACTGTTTTGATATCAAATCACATTTACCTCTTGTTTTCAAAATCGTTGTACCATAAGCCTTCGTTGGCACAGTGGGAGGAAATGGCTGTTGGCTTCGGCCTTTAATGCCTGTGTAGAGATCCTTCGGTGATGTAAACGTCGGGAACATGGCACCGCGGGAGATGTGTGTGTGGTATGGATGTTCAATCGGATATGAGGAACAGATTTCTCTGAGATTTAGTTGAGCAAACAAAACAGAAGTACAATTGAAAAAAATTAATCATCAAGTATTTATTGGGATTCTTGTGGCAGGTACTGTTCTAATCCCTGGGGATATGATAGTGAGCCAAAAGTCCCTGGACTCATGGAGTTAGTGGAGTATATTCCACTAAACATGAGATTTTCTTAATTTGGTAGACAAATTAATTTTTAAAGTAAATCATACTGAATTATTTATTGGTGTATAACTCTCACGACTGTGGCAGAAGATACATGAAATTTGTAGTTTTTAGAATGCTATAGGAAGTATTTCCAGTTGCTTTTCAATTCCTGCCACTTGTTTTAAGAGGATTCCATTACTTTATTTTATGGGATCATTTTGGGCATTCAGTATGCAGAGTGATCTGTAATCATTTTGCATTGAACTTTCAATCTAGGCCATCTGTTTCTTTTAAGCAGTTAATCAACAAACTATCCTGCCTGTTTATGCATGCGGAACTGTTTAGAAATCAAAAAGCCGAAAATTGCTAGTGTGCTGATGGAAAAAAAAAACAAGTTAAAAAACCCATAGGGATATAATTTTCCTATGATTTGAAAAACTAGCAGAGTTCTTAAAAGAACTAGCAGAGTGTTTAAAAAATTGTGAGAGCTGGCCCAGATTTGGGCCCCTACTACTTCCTTGGCATACTGATGCTAATCTGTACTGAATTCAGCAGCCTTGGCATCTTGGTGGGCTCTCTGAAATACCTAGCAGTATAAGATTCTTTATTTTATTTTATTTATTTATTTGACATATAGAGATTACAAGTAGACAGAGAGGCAGGCTGAGAAAGAGGAGGAAGCAGGCCCCCTGCTGAGCAGAAAGCCTGATGCGGGGCTCGATCCCAGGATCCTAGGATCATGACCTGAGCCGAAGGCAGAGGCTTTAACCCACTGAGCCACCCAGAGGCTCCAGCAGTATAAGATTCTTAACAAGTTCCTGGTCTCTCCTAGATACCACAAGAAGTTAAGGTTGATTTGTAAGAGAAAAAGTTGACTCCCAAGCAAAAGTCATTCACAAGGCCAGCGAGTTTTTTCTGTTTTTGTGTATGGTGATTGGTTTTCTTGCCCTTGTCACAAACTCTTCTCAGGTGAACACATTTTTGTCTT
Organism: Mustela putorius furo; assembly: GCF_011764305.1. NCBI lineage: Eukaryota > Metazoa > Chordata > Mammalia > Carnivora > Mustelidae > Mustela > Mustela putorius. The sequence goes on from NW_025421998.1 coordinate 56,394,150, forward strand.
GGGTGTAGATTCATTTTATTGTGAATCACTAAGCACTTTTCTAACTTATTTACTTTGCTTAAAAAGCACCACATCAACTACTACATGCTTGGTATGAGGCACAAGTTCATCAGCTCTGTGATGACATGAGAACACAGAATCAAGACTTTCATTCCTCAATTCTAACTGACTGATGTCCCTTGTAATTATAAAACCACTAGCCCAGTAACTGCTTTGAAGCAATACCAGCTGTACTTCATTTTATAGAAGACACAATAATTTCCATTTATTCTAAATAAATATTTCCATTGTCGAATTTGGTGCATTCTGTAGTTTACTATCCCTCTTGAATTCACTTCCCCTTACAAACTGGCTTGAAAATAAGTGATCATTTATAGTTTGAGCAAACTATTTGTGTGAATAAAACAGGAATGAACACATTTTTGCTCATGGGGAGGATGTCCAATCTAAGTTAGGAAAAGGATGGAGTTTACTGAGGTCTAGTAAAAAGCCCATGTTCTAGGGGAAGTTCTTAGACATTCAGAGCCTTGGGTGACTGCAGGTGAAGTGGTCAGGAAGCAGGTGACCTGGGCAAGAAAGAGATCCCAGGGACAGTGGAGAATGAAATGAGAAAGGCTGGGGTTCAAATACTGTCCAACAGTCAAAGACATTTAGTCACAAAACATATTGGAAAGAATGGCTGAGTTAATAGAGTGTAATGATTGTCTCAATATGTGCTGATTAACTTACTTCTCTGGGAAGAAGATTCGTCCTGATTCTCTTGGATTTTTTCCTAGTATGTGTCAGTTTGAGCAAAGATGGATGAATTAGTGGGAATGGGGAATCAATGAGGGATTAATTTTTTAAACTTCCAGTTCTATTTCCCACAGACTTGATGAAGTTTAAGGAAATGTGGTATGACTGTTTCATAAAATGGTCACATTTGTACAAAAATATCTCAGTGGGTAATGTGGAAGGTCCTGAGACATTGTAACTACTGTATGAATAGGAATTCTACTCAGAGGACATTGCCTTGACGTGATAATCCCAACAATAAGTACAACAACAACAGTGAAGCATTTATATGGTAGGCTTTGTGGTAACTGCTTTATCTCTAACCTTTATCAGAGGATCATTCAACAAGCTAAGTAAATGCTAGCATGCTCCCAGAGGTCAGGGCAGGGTGGCCCCATTTTCAACTAATCTGATGTTGGTTAGGACTTCCTGACAAAGGCCATTACATTGGTTTTCATTGTATCTTGTTCTCATCACAAAGACATGAACGGAAAGTAGAGATTGAGGCCAAGATCATGTTAAATTACAAAAAAAGAACCACAAAAATTTCATAAGCCATTTTTTCCCCCTGGGAATTGGTTCCCTTGATAGAAAGCTTGCAAAATGTGTATACATAGTTATTGGGTCCTTTTGGTTTTGTCTGTAGCTAGGATTTTGGCTTTGTGAAGAAGGGATAAAAGGTTAGGAAGTTAGGAAGGCATGGAGTGGCCCTGATTAATTATGATCATTTGGGATGAAGGCAGAAATTTTTTCCCCTCAGATTCTAGAAACTGTTTCCTAGTTAATAGTATTGAGTTATTTCTGGTAATGATTTAGCAAAACATATTTTATTCTAAGACCTGCAGGCTATGGACTCTGTGTGTCTTGAGTCTATGTATAATACAAGATTTTATTCAATATCTTGTATGTATTATAAAGGTTATTTTTGTTTGTTAAACAATCTGAGTAAAGTATGGATTTTAGTTAATAGCAATGCATCAATAATGACTCATGAATTATGACAAATATACCATACTAATATAGGATGTTGTTAATAGGGAAACTGGGTATGAGGTATATAGGAGTTTTATACAATTTTTCAAGTAATTCTATAAATTCAAACTCTACTAAATTAAAAAGCTTGTTTAAAAAGGTTAGCAGTATATAATAGCCTCTCCTCCCACTTGTTAAAAAAAATCTTTCATGAGGGGCACCTGGGTGGCTCAGTCTTTAAGTGTTTGCCTTCAGCTCAGATCATGATCCCAGAGTCCTGGGATTGAGCCCCACATTGGACTCCCTGCTCAGCGGGGAGCCTGCTTCTCCCTCTCCTTCTCCCCTTGCTAGTGATACATCTCTCACTGTGTCCCTCTCTGTCAAATAAATAAAACCTAAAAAAAAAAATCTTCCATGAAAAGGTGTATTTATCCTTACACTGTCTGAGGATTGCCAATATTTCTTTCTTGATTGTAACAGGGAAGGAAAATATAAGTATATACTTACCCTACTGTTGAATTAGGTGGTTTGGGTATCCTAGAATAAAAACAGGAAATAAATCCCAATTTTTAATATTAAGGACTTTTAAAAGCATACATTCCTTTTAGAAATTTGCTTAAGAATAATGATGTATCCCACTTTCAAACTACAGTATTATCTTTATGATAATATTCTTGATTGGCTTTCTGGAACACTGGATATTGGCCAGACAGATACGATGTCCTCATATCTCAGTTCTGTTGATCCATCTAACTTTAGTCCCACTCACCACCCATTTTTCATTTCCTATTTGCAGTACAGGTGCAGGACTTACTGCTTCTAATGATAATATGGTTTTGGTTCTTATTCACATTCACCCTCATAATCAGGCAAGAGCCAAAGTGCTCAGAGGCAGCCTGACACAATACATGTGGTGCAATTACATGACCTAAAGTGAACTGAGTGGCTGGTGGGACAAGATGTGTAAGTACTGTGTGTGCTTTGTCCCTTTGCCCAGGATTGCTGATCTCTCATGATCGTAAATATTGCCCACTTGACAGAAGGGCTAGAACAAAACTGAACAAGTTCCTAGAGGCATATCTTTTCTGAATCAGTTCATTTGAGGCCAAGATCATGTTAAATTACAAAAAAAGAGCCACTGTTGTGTATTTACTAATTACTCTGAGCCCTGCCTGCCAAGAAATAATACTGAACCTGAGGAGCAAAGTCCACACTAGAGAAGGAATGTTACCTGCTTTTATTGGACTCAACACTTAGTTTCAGCCTATGCAGATATTTCTGAAATATTTCAGGCACGAAAAATGAATATAATGTTATCTGTTGATAGCAAAGATCCATAAAATATACTATTCAATTGTTGTATGTTTATTTAGAAAGTAGTACATAAGCTATATACTTTTTTGAGTCCACAGTGTATTATAAACACATAGTTCACATTAATTTTAAGAAACTTATGTCTTTCTTTATTTGGACTCCAGGTTTGTAGGCTTGGTACTAGTAAAAAAAAAAAAAAAAAAAAAAAAAAAAAACCAAAAACCTGAAATATATCTTCTAGTTTTATTTGTGGTTGAGTTGGGATGGGGGGGGCAGTGAATATGAAGAATCCCAGGGGTATTGTTACTAGGGTGGCTATGAAACATTAAATCAGCATCTAAAATTTTTCTCAAGTGACAAATTTAGCTATGCTATTGACAAGAATATACCTAAAATGCATTTACTTTAAAATGGAAAAAATAAAGGAAAGTTTTTCAAAAAATTACAAGTTTAAAAGTTTGAATAAAAATTAAAAATGCTCAGAGACACCAGTTCCTTGGCTTGAACCCGTCCATTATTTTACTGCTGCACTCTACATTTACTTTTCAAAGTTTACTGATCCCAAAGGGATCAGTAACCAGAGCCTACCAACCACAAAATTCATGTCTTTTTGGCTCCCTCTTGTGGCTGAACTCTGTATTAACTTTCTTCCTATAAATAGTCCCAACGGTTCTAATAGTTAAAGGGAAGGAAGTGATATTTTCATTTTTAGTTCAGTGTTGTCAGTGTTTTATTTTTATATGAAAATTAAAAAGTATGCTTTTGTAATAATGTACCCCAAACTATTTCAAAGAGGAAAACATAATACACTGGAAAATAACTCCTCTGATTAAAAATATTCCTATCCTAAAAGGAGACTAAGGGAGTAATTTTATTACAAATTATTTGTTAGTTGTCATAATTAACCTCCAGGCTCATAAGATCCTGATGAAAACTATTGTTGAGGGAGCTGGGGCATTTTCTGTGAATGTTTTAAGAAATTTAACTGATTCTTACTAGATTAACTAGGTCAAAGGCAGGGAAAGGGACCCAGATGACTTGTGTGAATTCTTTCAAACATTACTATTCCATATTTTGTGTTTTTTTCTTGTTAAATGCCACAAACTCTTAGTGGGTTTTGGATTATTTGTTTTATTTCTGTTTCTTTGGTCTTGGTTTCTATTATTAATGATAGCTGTTTAAGAAAAAAAGGAACACTTTTTCTAAAAGTTCCCATTTTGGGGCTTTTTTATTTCTCATAAAACTCATTTTTACTTAAAAAAGTTATTTGTCCCAATATAAGGAAAAGAAACCCCAAACTTACAAAGAATCATTTCCATAGATGTCACTTTTTTTATTCTGCGTCAAATAATAGAATTGTTCAATAGGAAGTTTTCTGAAAAGAAAAGATTAAGTTGAACACCTTTTCAAATTAAAGCAGTGATGTCAGATATAAAAGACAAATAGACAAATAATATAACCATGTTTATATGGAAATTCAGTATATGAAAAGTGGCATTTTAAGTCAGTGGAAAAGGATTTACTTTTCAGTAAACAATGCAGGAAAAATTCACTAGCCATTTGAAGAAGAATAGATTTGTATTTCATACTGTGCATAAAGATAATTTCAGATGGATTAAAAATCTAAAGAATTGGGAAAAACAAATATTAAGATATACAAGAATATGTTTTTTTCTTTGTGGTGGGGAAAACTTTTTTTTTTTTTTTTAAATAAAGGGAGAGAGGAGGAGGTGAGGGGGAGAGGGAGAGAGAGAATGTTAAGCCAGGCTTGCGCCCCCGGCAGAGCACAGTGCAGGCTCAATCTCACAACCCTGAGATCATGTCCTGAGCTGAAATCAAGAGTCCAGTGCTTCACTGACTGAGCCACCCAGATGCCCCATGTGAGGAAAACATTTTAAATTATATTTTTCTTTTAAACTCAAAATCTAAAAGGAAATTTTGTAACATCAGCAGAAAAACTTTTGAAGACAGGATGGAATAAAAAAAGCTAAAAGTTTGGAAGAAATTTTTGCAGAAAGATATGTAAAGGATTAATATGTAGAACATAAGAATCTGTAACTAAAATACAATAAAAATGGATGGGCAAAGAACAAGATCTGAAAAGGGAATATAAATGACCATACATAAGAAAATATAAACATAAGTACTCAAACAGAGAAATGTACTCTGATAACCAAGATAACCTTTATACTTATTAGATGGGCAAAAATTATAGTTTGATAATATAACACAGTTGTCCAAGAGTATGGGGACATAGATATTATTATATACTACCATGAGAATATAAAGCATTTGGGCTATATTACTGAAATTGAAAATAGTCATATATTGTGACCCATAACTTTCACTAAGGATTTTCTCTAGAGGAATATTTGTGCCTGAGCTCAAGGAAGCCTGTATAAGAAGAATATTCATTACATATAGTTAATGCCAAAAAAAAAGAGGAAACAATATGAAGATGTCTAAATAGTCCATGATGCATCTATATTGTGGAACACAAAGAGAAATTAAAAATAATTTAATAGATCTGTGTTTACAGTCTCTAGATTGTAAAGAGAAAAAAAGAACCAAGTTGCCTACTACTATATATGCAGTGATTCCACACATAAACAATATACTGCATATATTGTCAATGGGTACATGTACGATTATATAATTGTGAACAAAAAGTGTGAAGGAGACATACCAAAGTGGTAACAGTGGTTCTCTCTAGGAAGGAAACTGGGTTTAGTGGGGCAGTGGTTAGAGGAAACTGGACCTTGTCTTTGATTTTTTTTAGAAAGACTTATTTTTTTAGAGCAGTTTTAGGTTCACAGCAAAGTTGAGAGAAGATAAATTTCCTATACACCCTTCGTCCTCACACATACTAAGCCTCCCTCACGATTAACACGCCCCACCGGAGTGGTACATGTGTTACAGCTGATGAACCTACATTGTTACCACCTAAAGTTCATAGCTTACATTAGCCTTCACTCTTGGTGCCTGTAATGTTTTAGGATGTATGGTGGTGCTCAACTGTCACTTGTGGCTCCCCGTATCTTTTAAATACTCATCTTTTATCTCACCTACCCAAGATAGGTTCTAAAAAACTTGCTTTTCAGCCTCTGAGAATGGTCCTAGAGTGTGAGGGTTATTTTTACCACACAAGAATGCTTGAAGGGTACTTCATAATTAGGTAGATAAAGTGACCAACTCTGTATCAGTCAGGCCCTCTCCAGTCACCCCAGGGCTTGCTCCGTGGCTTCATGGAGGCAGGACAGAAGTCATGGGTAGATTCAGCAACATGAACTTCTCTTCAAACTCACCTGGCCACATCTGAGTTTGCCAGCAGAAGTCACTAACCCTAAGTATCTCATAGAGAAAAACCTCCTTAGGTGTGCTAGTCAGCCCTCTGGGGGCAGGTTGATTACACTGGACCCCTTCCATCAGGAAAGAGGTGCTTTATCCCAGCATGAGTATATACTTACAAAGATGGATTTGCCTTTCCTTCTCACTAAACTTCTGCCAGTTACATCACCAGTGGATTTACTGAATACCTTCTTCGCTGCATGCCATCTTACAGAATACTACTTTTGACTAAGGAACTCAATTTACCACCAAAGAAATAAAGCACTGATTGAATATAGAGAACACACACACTTACTTTACAGAACGTAGATGAGCCTAATGAAGATTCATTTCTGGTTGAAGCTTGTCCTTAAGAGTGTGGCACATGCTCTGAATGAGTGACCAGTAAATGGTTTCTCTAGCCAGAATGGATGGTGTAAAAAAAATGAAGGGTGGAAGTGGGAGTGGTACCTCTCATTGTTACACTTATTACACTTGAGAAAAATTTTACTTCCTTCCCAGCCACGTTGAGTTTTGCTGGTTTTGAGGTCAAGGGAGAAATGCTTCATCAGGAAACACAGTGGCCCCATTGAATTGGAAGTTGAACTGATGATGTGGTAATTGGGGTTCCTTATGATTGGGGGAAACAGGCAAGAAGGGATTATACCAAATAGATTGGGATGATTGATCCTGAATGTCAAGAGTAAGAGGACTGCTGTTATGTCATGATGGGGAAAAGGAGTGTCTCTAGAATCTAAAGAATATTTTGGGCATCTCCTGGTATTGTTTCTAGTGGCATAAACTTAATGGAATACTGGAGTAGCTTCACACAGGCAGAACCACTAATTGCTAGATCTCTCAGGAAGAAAACTGCAGGCCCTGCACCAGGTAATGAACTCCTACCAGTTCAGGTACTGGCTGAGGGAAAGGGAACTTGGATATAGGTATGTAATTATATTAATATATAGATAATGATATTATACAAGTATGTTTTTATAGACTGTAATATATATAACATGGAAATATTATAACATATTTATCTAGTTTTATTTTTTTGCATTCACCTTTTTCCCTTATTTCTTTATTACTCTTTATAGGGTATTAACGATGATTTACTTCATTAAGTGCATAGCTGTGGATATCAGGACAAGGTTATAACTGAACTAGAGAGGAGAACATCACTCAGAGCTCTTGGACTTGGAGCTGGATGCAGGAACTGATAAGTCTCTGAATTTCCCCTTTTGAGGAGGTGAGTACATTTTCATTTGTATGAAAAAGTCTTGCATTTTCTTACTCTGGCAGCAGTTCTCCAATTTTGTTACATGTTAGAATTACCTGAGGGGTTTTCTTAAAATGGGGATTTTGTCTCGGTCAACCTGGGGTGGGGGGTGGTCCAAGATTTTGCATTCACCGTTTCCTTGATGCTGCCGGTCCCTGGACCCCACGTTGAATAGAAAAGTATATTATTGTCTTTGCTGCTGTTATTTAGCATGGCAGTTGGCTGGCTGGCACAGATGGCTTGCATCTTTATAACACCCTCTCTACATTTTGTTAGTTTTCCACATTTTGAATATCCCATTTGCCCAGGAAGAATCCAGAAAATCTACTTCCAACCTCTTGAGCAACCAGGGTGCAAATGTGTACCCTCCGTTCTGCCAGTCGTCCATATCTGCCCTGGACTTTGATTTGAATGTGAGTGGCCTGAGAACACAGGCTTCTTTGTGAATAAAATAATATAACCAGGTTGTATCTCAGTGTCAGTAGTTCCACTTCAGTTTTTTTCCATTGTATTAGATAAGTCTTTTTGATTTTCAGATTCAGTTCTTAATTTCAAGGGAACTTTTTTTTTTTTAAAGATTTTATTTATTTATTTGACAGAGAGAGATCACAAGTAGGCAGAGAGGCAGGCAGAGAGAGAGAGAGAGGAGGAAACAGGCTCCCTGCTGAGCAGAGAGCCCGATGCGGGACTCGATCCCAGGACCCTGAGATCATGACCTGAGCCGAAGGCAGCGGCTTAACCCACTGAGCCACCCAGGTGCCCTCAAGGGAACTTTCTTGTGTATCTCTGAGTACTTAGTTCTGTTAGATTTACTATTTGTTGTTTTACTTGTTAGATGATCTACATTTGGGACTTTAGTTTTCCTTATGATAAGTAATTATTATCTTTTTAATTTAGCATATCTTCATTTTTATTGCTTTAATATCCTTATCTTTCCCCTCTGCCTTACCGATGTGCAGTCACATCTATCCGGTTTCTTGCTGCTGCTTTTTGTACTAGATTTGTGCATGCTTTTGTGTAGTTGTTTTTCTCATTTTTCCCTTAGCCCTGTGATCTCCCCTTTTATAATGTTCTATCATTTAATCATCTTTAATTAGATTCATATACTTATTTTGTCCTTTAGAGAATCTACTTTTGTTTCCTGGGCTGTTTTTTCTCAGACTAGTTTCTTCATGTGTTTTATATATTAAAAAAATATGTAATATATGTATTATACATATATATCATATCTTTTCTTTTCCTGTTTTACAAAATTGCCTTACCATATGTTCTCATGTTGTGTGTATTTAATTGAACAGCTCTGTCTAAACCCAGCTATTTGTTGTGATACAGTGTGAGTAAATTCTTGATTCTGTCATCTGAAATCAGTTGGCCTTTCTGTCTGTTCTACAGACTTGACGATGGAATATTATTGTCTCTGTATTTCTTTAGCCTCAGGATGGAGGTGCAGAGAGTAAGTGCTGAGGTTGTGTCAGATAGAATACAAGCATCTGGGGTACGACAGTCTAAGATCCTGTTAAATGTCCTCTATAGGGCTCATTCCTTTCAGTTAGGGAAGTAGCCATACCTTCCCTCCAGTCATCGCAGTATTCTGAAAGAGTACACATTCTGCACAACTTCATCTCTCTTGAGATCTTACTGTTTTAAGATAGAAGCTTCTATTCTTGAGGCATTCTTTCTACTCTAACAGGATTACCTACTCAGACTTTCAATCTTCTCTTCAAATTGGAGGATTTGAACACACATCAACAACATTGAACAAACACTGAACAACAAAATCAGGATTTTGTTGACTCACCTAGTCTCCATGTGCATTTGGAATGAAGGGATGGGATTGGGTATAAATCCTCTCAGCCAATAGTGTGGCTTTCCACTGTGCCTCCAGCACTTCCAGGGAGAGTCTGGAAGTACAGGCTGCTGGTATTATTTTGGTTGTCACAATGAATGAGACTGGTATTAGGTTAAGGGCCAGAGATGTTGGGCCAAAGAAGTGTCCTGCTCCAAATGCCCTCTTGAGGAAAATTTAGTTAGAACTGCAATAAACTACATATAATTTTCTTTCCTTAGCACATTCAAATTAATGGCATAAGGTGTTCTTTTTGTATTGTTTAGGGGCCTGCTGGTAAATTTCCCATTTATTTCACTTATTTAGGTAACAGGAGAGGGATATTCTATGATTTTGCTTCATAAACATTAACCTTCAAGCATCACTACCATGACCACCACTGCCACTGCCCCTACTACTTATCATTATTATAGAGTGCTAGTTATAGTTAGCAGGAATTTCAGAGTAGTCTTTAGTTCACAGAGCTCTGGATATCTATTTAACAGCTTCTTAACATTTGCCAGTACCTTAGAGGAAGATCCATTTCCTTTTTCTGAAATAAAGTAAAAATGTTGCTACTTTACTAACTTATAAAAAGAAGTGCTTATGGGGGCGCGTAGGTGGCTCAGTTGGTTAAGCGTCTGACTCTTGGCTTCAGCTCAGGTCATGATCTCAGGGGGGTGAGATTGAGCCCCACATGGGCTTCACGCTCAGTGCAGAGTTGGCCTGAGATTCTCTCTTTCTCCCCTTCTGCACTGTCTCTGCTTTCACACACACATGTGCACTTTCTCAATAAATACATAAAATCTTAAAAAAAAGAGAAGTGTTTATGGAAGTGAAAATGAAGTTACAAATTTTTATTACTTTGTAACGTCATTCTTCTAAATGAATGTGTGCCAAATTAGGTGATGACAGCTTTGCTTGGAATTTCTGAAACTTGCCCCTCTGGTTAAGTAGATACTGTTAAAGTTCTTTACAAGAGTTTTACTTAGATATAGTTATGTCATGAAGCGCTGGGAGGAAGAGTGACATTGGGAAGGGGGACGTTGCACTGGAAAATGCATATATAAATGCATGTGATCATAATTCCATTAGTAAGCCATGTTCTTTTACTTTCTTAACAATGACATACCGTAGGACATTTCACTCGATACTTTTCTAAGCAGTAGGTACTTTCAGTTTGCCAAGTCAGATGACAGGAGGGCTGGTGAAGCAAAGGAGTGATCCTGTTTCTGATAAGTGATGCCTGTTTGTCACCACAGCACTCCCCTGCAAATCCCCAGCAGGGAAGGTAGTAGAGTATGATTGGTAGCACAAGCTCTTATGTGGACCACGTGAGGCTTCACACCTCAGAGAGCTAGAGAATACTCTTATTATTTTGTATAAAAGGCCCTTTTTTTGGGAGAAAGAAAAATACTGTGACACAAGTTATTCCCTATTAAGAAACAAGTAAAAACTATGTTGTAGTGGTTTGTCAAGGGATGTGCGTTATATCTGAAAACAGAACTGTGTCCTAAATATATTTTTAAGAGATAAATACGCCAAAGTGGTTACATTTGACCTAAAAGGATATGAAGAGAACAGAACACAGGAACCTGCATTTCTGAGTCGGGGATGGTGGGTATTCTAATTGGAACAAGTACTTCATCTCCCAGTGGCCTACCCAAGGCTGCCTTCAGTGAGGCAGCAGACACAAACCTCTTATTTCAAACTGATTTCCCTTAAGACACTCCTCTTTGGGTCTCTCTTTGCTCTAGGATTCTGTGAGTACAATTCTGATCCTTTTAGAAGGTTGTGCATTTTTTAAATACATAAATTTCGAGGGTAACCCACATAAACTCCATAAGGAGCTGTACCTCTAGTATCTAGCACAATACTTACTATACTCAAATTGTTGCATAAATGAATAGCTAGAGTAAATCATGAATGGAATGAGCGGATGAAAGAATTTGCTTGGGCTTTGGGCCCAAAGAAACATGGACTCCAGTCCCTTTCCACAACTTCATAGTTGTCTGATCCAGGGAAAGTTCCTGCTGTGTATTGTAAAACCAGGAGAACAATAGTTTCCTTGGAAAGATATTATAGATCGGTATTATATCATAAAGTAAGTTCCATGAGAGTGGGGACTTAAAAAAAAGTGTTGGATGAATGAATGATCTTGAGGTCCTTGCTATCTGATAATGTATCAATATTTGCATCTAATAGGACTGACAGGCCTTTTCATTTGCCTGCTTTTTATTGAGGCTTCATTAAAGTTGTTGGCTGCCACATGTCATTAATGTGGCTCTTTCTCTACTTGCAGCTTGTCTTCCTTTATTTTTTTTTAATGGCTTTAGCTAGATTGTTGTAAACTAGGTAAGCAGGTTTGTTAGATAAAAGCAAGTAGGTAGGTACCGTGTTAAAGGTTGATTGTGCTTTGAGTAAATTTCATAGTTTTTTTTTTGAAGTTTCATATTTTTCGCAAATAGTTAATGTGACATTTAATTTGCTCAGATTTTTTTGCTTTCTCTTCAGTTTTAATGTGTTTTGAATAAAATTGTTGAAAGTAACTGTAAGGGCGCCTGGTGGCTCAGTGGGTTAAACCTCTGCCTTTGGCTCAGGTCATGATCCCAGGGTCCTGGGATCGAGCCCCGCATCGGACTCTCTGCTCCGTGGAGAGTCTGCTTCCTCCTCTCTCTCTGCCTGCCTCTCTGCCTACTTGTGATCTCTGTTCTGTCAAATAAATAAATAAAATGTTTAAAAAAGAAAAGAAAAGAAAGTGACTGTAAAAGTTATAAATGATTATTGCAATATTTTAATACTTGAAAATGGTGCCCAGTAGTTTCTGATGAGTACAGATTGATGAACAATTAGAAATCAAAAGTTCCCCAAATCAACAACGTCTTTACAAATTAGGCCAGCTATTTGCTCAAGCAAAAACATTTTTAATTTAATGTCTCTCAGGAATATTCCCGTCTAGTTTTAGATAAAATGTGATTAGCAAGGGAATTAATCAAAATTTCTGACCACAATACTTAAACATCTTTAAGGATTGCAGAAATATCCATAAACACAGATTTTTTTTTTTTTACTGATTTCAGAATTAGAAATTATATAATTAGTTTTTCCATCCGTGTCTTTTCATAAAAAGTAAAAGAAGTAAGTTTGGAGGTAGATTTAACTCATAGTAGAAATAAAGAAAAATGAAAAATAAAGACCTCTGTGTGAAGGGCAGAAAGTTTACTTACCTCGGCCAGGTTTCTCCACCAAATCCATAATGCTGATGTCCTTTGCCCATGACACGAGGAGATCTACATTTTCGCCTGTGTTCCTCAGGGAGTGAAATGGGCATTATCCCACCATATTCCCTATCAGCACCCCATCGATGTCTACATTGTTGGTGTGACTCCCTTAATTCCTGATACCTATGAGAAAAGAGAGACTTCTGAAATAATTTCAACATGGAATGCAGTGGTCAGAATGTTTTTGTCCCCAAAGTCCATAGGTTGAAATCCTAATGCCCGATGTGATGGTAGAAGAAAATGGGGCCTTTATTCAGTGACTAGGTCGGAAGAGAGTCATCATGAGTGGGTCTCTTATGAAAGAGACCCCTGATGGGGCGCCTGGGTGGCTCAGTGGGTTAAAGCCTCTGCCTTTGGCTCAGGTCATGATCCCAGGGTGCTGGGATCGAGCCCCACATCAGGCTCTCTGCTCAGCAGGGAGCCTGCTTCCTCCTCTCTTTCTCTTCCTGCCTCTCTGCCTACTTGTGATCTCTGTCTGCCAAATAAATAAATAAAATCCTAAAAAAAAAAAAAAAAAAAAGAGAGACCCCTGAGAGCTTACTAGCCCCCTCCACCATGTGAGGACACAGCAAGAAGGTGCCAGGTCTCCACAAACAGACACGTAGATCAATGGAACAGAATAGAGAGCCCAGAAATAGACTCTCAACTCTAGGGTCAACTAATCTTTGACAAAGCAGGAAAGAATGCCCAATGGAAAAAAGACAGTCTCTTCAGCAAATGGTGTTGGGAAAATTGAACAGCCACATGCAGAAAAATGAAATTGGACCATTTCCTTACACCACACACAAGAATAAACTCCAAATGGATGAAGGACCTCAGTGGGAGAAAGGAATCCATCAAAATCCTTAAGGAGAATATAGGCAGCAACCTATTCAACCTCAGCTGCAGCAACTTCTTCCTAGAAACATCACTAATGGCAAGGGAAACAAGGGCTAAAATGAACTATTGGGACATCATCAAGGTCAAAAGCTTTTGCACAGCAAAGGAATCACTCAACAAAACCAAAAGACAATGGGAGAAGATATTTGCAAATGGCATATCAGATAAAGGGCTAGTATCCAAAATCTATAAAGAACTTATCAAACTCAACACCCAGGAACAAATAATCCAATCAAGAAATGGGCAGAGGACATGAACAGACATTTCTGCAAAGAAGACATCCAGATGGCCAACAGACACATGAAGAAGTGCTCCACATCACTCAGCATCAGGGAAATACAAATCAAAACCACATGAGATACCACCTCACACCAGTCAGAATGGCTAAAATTAACAAGTCAGGAAATGACAAATGCTGGCAAGGATGTGGAGAAAGGGGAACCCTCCTATACTGTTGGTGGGAATGCAAGCTGGTGCAACCATTCTGGAAAACAGAAAGGAGGTTCCTCAAAAAGTTGAGAATAGAGCTACCCTATGACCCAGCAATCGCACTACTGGGTATTTACCCTAAAGATACAAATGTAGTGATTGGAAGTGGCACATGCACCTGAATGTTTATAGCAGCAATATCCACAATGGCCAAACTATGGAAAGAACCTAGATGTCCATGAACAGATGAATGGGTAAAGAAGATGTGATGTATACATATACAATGTAATACTATGCAGCCATCAAAAGAAATGAAATCTTGCCCTTTGCGACGATGTGGATGGAACTAGAGGGTATTATGCTGAGCGAAATAAGTTAGTCAGAGAAAGATAATTATCATACGATCTCCCTGATATGAAGAATGCGAGAGGCAACGTGGGGAGTTTGGGGGGTAGTGAAGGAAAAAATGAAACAAGATAGGATTGGGAAGCAAACAAACCATAAGAAACTCTTAATCTCACAAAACAAACTGAGGGTTGCTGGGGGGAGGGGTGTAGGGAGATGATGGTTGGGTTATGGACATTGGGGAGGGTATGTGCTATGGTGAGTGCTGCGAATTGTGTAAGCCTGATGATTCACAGACCTGTACCCCTGGGGCTAATAATACATTATATGTTGATAAAAAATTAAAAATTAAAAAAAAAAAAAAGAAAGAAAGAAGGTGGCAGGTCTCAACTAGGAGGAAGGCTTTCACCAGAATGTGACCATGCTGGCATTATGATCCTGGACTTGAAGCCTCCAGAACTGGGAGAAGGAAATGCTGTTTGTAAGAAGCAACCCAGTCTATGCTATTTTGTTACAGCAGCCTGAAGAAACTAAGACAAAGTTCCTATAGCTTCAAAATTACTTTTTTTTTTTTTTTAAAGATTTTATTTATTTGACAGAGATCACAAGTACAGAGAGGCAGGCAGTGGGGTGGGTAAATGGGTAAATAGGCTCCCTGCAGAGCAGAGAGCCTGATTCGGGGCTTGATCCCAAGATCCTGGGATCATGACCTGAGCCGAAGGCAGAGGCTTTAACCCGCTGAGCCACCCAGGGACCCCTCAAAATTACTTTTGGATTGCATTTTTAAAATAGGGACTTCTCTGTGCTGGGTAAATTATGAGATACACTGTTGCTCTAGGAGATCTTCCATGCCTTCTCACCCACCCTCTCAGAGACGTGGCCTGCCCCCACCCCCCATTCACTGCCTGAAACTCTGTCCCATTGGAATCAAACTACCCAGAAGACCCCAGAATGTCCCTTTGTTCAAAACTGGCTGATGGTAACACAGGAAAGGGAAAGCAAGATGGAGATCACTTAAATGCCAAGCACTGTATCATGCACCTAATATATGCTATTTCGCTCACGAGAGATCTATGATATGAAAGTAATAATGATATGCCTAAATAATGGGGCAGTAGGACACAGGGGGAGTCAGCATTATTTCAGGAGTCAGCAAAATCACAAGCTCACTAAGAATGATCTGTAGAACAAATAAACAAACATCTTACGAATACCACACTACCAATTTTCAAATACATGTGGGCATTGCATACTTAAATGAAACTTCATTGTAAAGCATTGTCAAATACATAAAAGCTTCTGGTCATTATGTTCTTTTTCAGTGTCAGTCAATGAATCATGACACGTGTGTGGGAGATAAAAACTGTTGACAATGAACAGAAAATCAAAGAGATCCTCATCTTTGAAAAATACTGAGAATCACTGCACTGTCGCATTGTAACCGCACTGAATCCTCAGCAGAGTCATTACCTTTGGGACAATGCTGAAAAGTATTAGAGTGGTATCCTTATGCCAAAAGCCTAATTTTTGCCATCAAAGTATTTAAAACTAGACAAGGAAGTCAATACACAGCTATGAAAGACATCATCAGATTGCTGAAGGAACAAGGTTAAATTCTTGAGGGCCTACAGATGATGACTATTATTTTTTTACTGTTATTCATGTGCTAATTTCTTTTAAACATCTTTACTGAGATACAGTTTACATTCCATATGAGTCATCCATTTAAAGTGAACAATTAAATGGTTTTTAGTATATTCACAAATATGTATAACCATCACAATAATTTTAGAACCTTTTATCACCTCAAAAAGAAACCTTGTACCCTTTAGCCATCATTTCCCCACTTGGCCTTCCCCACCCAGGCCAAAGCAGCCACTAATCTCCTCTCTCTCTTTTTTTATACAGCCTTCCTAGTGCCTGGGAATAGTAGCTCTTTGTGGTTCTGATTTGCATTTTCCTAATGACTAATGATGTTGAGCATCTTTTCACATACTTATTGGCCATTTGTATCTGTTCTTTGGAGAAATGTCTGTTACTCAGATCCTTTGTCATTTTTAAATTGGGCTTTTTTTTATTACTGAGGTGTAAAATTACTAGATAGTAGGAGTCCCTTCTCAGATATAGGATTTGCAAATATTTTCTCTTACTTTGTCTCTATGTTGTCTTTTCATTTTCTTGGTAGTATCCTTTGAAGCACAAAGTTTTTTATTTTAATCTTGATGAAGTCCAGTTTATCTGTTTTCTCTTGTTTCTTGTGCTTTTAGTGTCAAGAATATAGTGCTGAATCCAAGATCATGAAGATCTACCCATATGTTTTCTTTTAACAGTTTTTATAGTTTTAGCTGTTACACACTTAGGTCTTTGATCCATGTTGATATGTTGTTAATTTCTATTCATGGTGTGAGATAAGGATACAGCTTCATTCTTGTGCATGTGGATATCCAGTTGTCCCAGCACCTTTTGTTCAAAAGAATAGTTTTTCCCCCTTGAATGGTCTTAGCTAGAGATTTTTTTTTTTTAATTTAAATCCAGTTTAATTAACATTTGAGCATATTATTAGTTTCAGAGGTAGAATTTAGTGATTCATCAGTTGCATGTAACACCCAGTGCTCCTTCTGTCAAGTGCTCTCCTTAATGCCCATCACCCAGTTACCCCATCCCTCCATCGTCCTCCCCTCCAGCAGTTTCTTTCCTATAGTTAAGAGTCTTATATAATTTGTCTCCCTCTCTGCTTTCATCTTATTTTTCCTTCCCTTCCCCTATGTTCATTTGTTTTGTTTCCTTCTTTTTTTTAAGGTTTTATTTATTTATTTGAGAGAGAGCATGAGGGGGGGTAGGGTCAGAGGGAGAAGGAGATTCCCTGCTGAGCAGGGAGCCTGGTACTCCAGGGTCATGACTTGAGCTGAAGGCAGTCACTTAACCAACTGAGCCACCCATATACCCTCTGTTTTGTTTCCTTAATTCCACATTTAAGTGAAATTATATGATATTTGTCTTTCTCTGACTGACTTATTTTGCTTGGCGTAATACTCTCTAGTTCACCCACATTGTTGCAAATGACAAGATTTCATTCTTTCTGATGGCTGAGTAATATTCCATTACTTACACACACACACACACACACACACACACGCACCCCACACATCTTCTTTACACATTTATCTATCGATGGACATGCAGATTGTCTTTTAATTTTTAAAAATGGAAAGTCATGGCGTGCCTGGGTAGCTCAGTGGGTTAAGCCTCTGCCTTCAGCTCAGGTCATGATCTCAGTGTCCTGGGATCAAGCCCCGCATCAGGCTCTCTGCTCAACAGGGAGCCTGCTTCCCCCCACCTCTCTCTTTGCCTGCTTCTCTGCCTAGTTGTGATCTCTGTCTGTCAAATAAATAAAATATATTTTAAAAAATGGAAAGTCACGTAAAGGAGCAGAAGCCCTTGCTCCTAATTTTTATCTAGAGCTCCTTTAATAGTGGTTCTCAAAGTGCGGACCATGGACTAACAGTAGCAGCAGCATTTCTCTTTTTAAAAAAGATTTATTTATTTATTTATTTGAGAGAATTTGAGCTCACAGGTGGAGTGAGGGGCAGAGGTGGAGGGGGAGAGAGAGAGAGAATCCTCAAGCAGACTCCGTGCTAAGCATGGAGCCTGACACGTGGCTTGATCCTAAAACCCTGAGATCAGGATCTGATCCAAAACCAAGAATTGGCTGCTCAACTGACTGAGCTATCCAGACCCAACATCAACATCTCTTAAAAGCTTACTAGAAATATAAATTCTCAGGCTTTCCCTCAGGGCTAGGAATCAGAATTTCTTGGCGGAGGGCATAATCTGTTTTAATAAAGCCCTCTTGATGATTGTTACACATGCAAAAGTTTTAAAAGCGTTGCCCCATTCAACAGTTACTTTTCATAGGAATCAGATGTGATTCTTCCTTTTGATCCCTAACTGATCAGGGAAGTTTACCAGGCTCACAAATGATCTGTGTGGATGAGGTCTTTGGAGGAAACTGGAGAATGACTGTGTTTCACATCTGGGTCAAAGTGTTACTGAACAAAAGCAGCAGAAGTAGAACCAAAGGAAAACAAAGTCAGAAAGTCTATTGGTGACCACTCCCACCCCTGTCCTGGGAATGTGGAATATTCTGAGGAAGGCTTTGGACCTCCAGAACGTATGGAATAAAGACTTGAGTAGAATTTATTTTGATTTTAAGGGCTGAGAAGTGGAGTTGAATTTTGGGCCAAATCAGTAGAGATGATATAGAATTCAGGTATTTAGAGCACATTGGAGAAGTGGTATGGTAAGAGGTGAAGCAGGAGAGGACAACAAGAACAATAGCCTGGGGGCCTTATAAGCCCTTTGCACTGTAACTGTGTAGTGGGGAGACAACCAGAAACACAGGAGAGGAGTTCAGAGAGAGGACTATGTGGAACTTCTTTGTACCGGTATAGCACTCAGCTTAATGTAAGCCCTCTGTAAATAGCTGCTGAATGGAATGAAGAATTAGCACTGTCTTATAAATGGAATACTTTATCTCGTGAAGTTACTAGATAGGGATTGGCAAATTATGGCTTACAGGCCAACTCCAACCTGCTGCCTGTTTTTGTTAGTAAAATTCTATTGGAATGCATCCACAACCATTCATTATGTATTGTCTATTATCTGTGGCTGCTTTTTGCCCTGCAATAGCAGAGTTGAGTAGTTTGACAGAGACCATAGATAAAGCCTAAAATACAGTTGACCCTTGAGTGATGTGGGAGTTAAGGGTACCGACCCCTTATGCCATTGAAAATCAGCATGTAACTTTTGACTCCCCAGGAACTTCACTATTAATAGCCTACTGTTGACCAGAAGACTTACAGATAACATAAATAGTTGATTACACTATTTTTAAATATTATACACACATGTGAGCACACATATTTGGTATAGGTCTTACATACTATATTCTTACAATAAAGCGAGCTAGAGAAAAGAAAATGTTAAGAAAATCATGAGGAAAAGAAAATACATTTATATCACTATATTGTATTTATGGAAAAAAATCTGCACATACACGAACCCATGCAGTTCAAACCTATGTTGTTCAGTGGTCAGTTGCATTTACTGTCTGACCCTTTACAGAAGTTTGCCAGCCTCTGTACTTGCTTGTCAAGGAGAACCTGGGTGACCACTGATTTAGGGTGCTGTAGAAGGCATGGCGGTATTCAGCTCACAGACCTCTCAGGCCTTCACCAGCTTTATGGCTGTGATAAGTAGACATGGTATGAAGGGCTTGACAAGTGAAAAATATTTAAACACATTTGATTGATGGCAACCAAAGCTTTAATATCTAAGTTTTTAAAAAGTTATATTTATTTATTTTTATTAACATATAATGTATTATTTGCTTCAGGGGTACAGGTCTGTGAATTATCAGTCTTACACAGTTCACAGCACTCACCATAGCATATGCCCTCCCCAGTGTCCATAACCCAGATACACTATCCCTACCCGACCCCACAGCAACCCTTAGTTTGTTTCCTGAGATTAAGAGTCTCTTATGGTTTTTCTCCCTCCCTGGTCCCATCTTGTTTCACTTTTTCTCTCCCTACCCCCATAACCCCCCTGCCCTACCTCTCAATTCCTCATATCAGAGAGATCATATATAATTGTCTTTCTCTGACTGACTTATTTCGCTTCTCATAATACCCTCTAGCTCCATCCACGTCATTGCAAATGCCAAGATTTTGGATTTTTGATGGCTGCATAGTATTCCTGTGTGTGTGCGCGCACGCACGCATATTACATCTTCTTTATTTATTTATCTGTTGTTGGACATCTAGGTTCTTTTCATCCTTTGGCTATTGTGGACATTGCTTCTATAAATATTCAAGTGCATGTGACCTTCAGATTACTACATTTGTACTAAAAAGTTATATTTAAATTAGATGAGTCAATTTCCCAACATCTGATCTCCATATATTATATTGTCCTAGGAAGACAAGCCAGGAGAAAATGTTAATCATTTGGGTGGGCATCCATCTAAAGTTAGTAAGTTGCAGGAAGCCACTTAAAAGACAAGGGGCGCCTGGGTGGCTCAGTGGGTTAAAGCCTCTGCCTTCCTCTTGGGTCATGAGCTCAGGGTCCTGGGATTGAGCCCCACATTGGGGGGGTCTCTGCTCGGCAAGGGGTCTGCTCCCCTCCCCCCACCATCTCTCTCTGCCTGCCTCTCTACCTACTTGTGATCTCTGTCTGTCAAATAAATAAATAAATAAAATCTAAAAAAATTAAAATAAAATAAAAGGCAAAAGCAAAAATAAGTCCTAGTTTCCTTTATTTTAGTGTCTCACATATCCCCCCCTTAGCTTGAATACTAACAGCATCTTATAGAAGGAACTAATTAAAATAAATATTGAAATTTTAGGATTAAATAATTTGAAAGCTTAAATAATACATGTCACCACAGCAAAGAAAATAACAGTAAATTGTTAGCATTGCAGTTTGTGGCCACATAAAATTGTTTACTTGCTTTTGAGATAGATAGGTTTCCTATGGTTGAACCAGCATCTTACTTTGGAGTCACTAGGGAGTTTAGAGCATTACATTCTACATGGGGGCTGAATCTAGCCAGTAATTATTGGAAGGAATGATTAAAGGATAGCTCAGAACAAACATATTCTCATTTTTAGTTGGCAGAGGACTTGTGGCAAAAAATAAATAAATAAATAAATAAATAAATAAATAAATAAATAAAATAAATTCAGGAATCCTAAAGCAATTGAATGAATCCAGAAACCAAATGGGAATGTTTGATGAAATCTTAAATAATTCTCTAAGCATGATACACTCTAGTTCCATCCATGTTGTCGCAAATGGCAAGATTTCATTTCTTTTGATGGCTGCATAGTATTCCATTGTGTATATATACATCACATCTTCTTTATCCATTCATCTCTTTCTGGACATCTAGGTTCTTTCCATAGTTTGGCTATTATGGACATTGCTGCTATAAACATTCGGTGCACGTGCCCCTTCGGATCACCACGTTTGTATCTTTAGGGTAAATACCCAGTAGTGCAATTGCTGGGTCATAGGGCAGTTCTATTTTCAACATTTTGAGGAACCTCCATGCTGTTTTCCAGAGTGGCTGCACCAGCTTGCATTCCCACCAACAGCGTAGGAGGGTTCCCCTTTCTCCGCATCCTCGCCAGCATCTGTCATTTCCTGACTTGTTGATTTTAGCCATTCTGACTGGTGTAAGGTGATATCTCATTGTGGTTTTGATTTGTATTTCCCTGATGCTGAGTGATATGGAGCACTTCTTCATGTGTCTGTTGCCCATCTGGTTGTCTTCTTTGCAGAAATGTCTGTTCATGTCCTCTGCCCATTTCTTGATTGGATTATTTGTTCTTTGGGTGTTGAGTTTGCTAAGTTCTTTATAGATTTTGGACACTAGTCCTTTATCTGATATGTCGTTTGCAAATATCTTCTCCCAGTTTGTCAGCTGTCTTTTGATTTTGTTAACTGTTTCCTTTGCTGTGCAAAAGCTTTTGATCTTCATGAAATCCCAATAGTTCATTTTTGCCCTTGCTTCCCTTGCCTTTGGCGTTGTTCCTAGGAAGATGTTGCTGTGGCTGAGGTCGAAGAGGTTGCTGCCTGTGTTCTCCTCAAGGATTTTGATGGATTCCTTTCTCACATTGAGGTCCTTCATCCATTTTGAGTCTATTTTTGTGTGTGGTGTAAGGAAATGGTCCAATTTCATTTTTCTGCATGTGGCTGTCCAATTTTCCTAACACCATTTATTGAAGAGGCTGTCTTTTTTCCATTGGACGAAATCTTAAATAATTCTCAAGGTGCTTCCTTGATGTTTGTTTGCTTAATGAACTAGAGAACTTGCTAGAGGTAAGGAGATGTCAACTGAATGGAAAACAGAGATAGACATCTGTCATGATTTTGAATAGCTAGACCAGCCATTCTTTAATTTTCACTGGAAGGAATACAAAAGAATACCACTTGCTTATTGATATCTTTAAAGGAGATCAAGTCAGAGTATATATAATAGTGAATACTATAATTGCTCTAAAACCCATCAGTGAAGAAAGTAACTGAAGGATAAAGAGTAACTCCCCTTTAGCCAGAGGGTAAGCCAGAACCACAGTCCTGGTTTTCTTACGCTTTGGGCGTAAGAAAGCATTTTCAGCACTTTGTGCGTAAGAAAGCATTTTCAGTGCTTTCTGCTAGCCCACTGGTTCTCAAAGTAAGCTGAGAAACTTCTAAAAATGAAGATTTCACCGCAGACCTTGTGAGCCAGAATATCTCCAGACTGAGCCTGAGAATCTCTATTTTAGAAAGCTGCTCACGTGGTTCTGATGTGTCCGCACACTGGTGCTGGGCAACCAGTGCAGCTAGACTACCTATTCAGAAAAGAAAAAAGTATGCTGATGTGAGGAGTCATTCTGCATTGTTGTTAAAACGGCTGAGTTCAGAACACATGATATTTTAAAACAAGTATCGCCTTAAGCATGTCCAAGTTCGAAAAGGTGAACTGTTGAGAGCTAACATCTGCAGGGATTCATGTTCACCCTTAGCATTATGAAGGGTGATTCCTGAAGTCTAGGAGCTTCTTGTCTTGCTTTGCTCTTGAGATACGATACCTTGAGGCTTGAGTTGGGAGCCACAGACCCTGACTGTGCTCTGAAGAAGTAAGCCTCAGCATTGAGAGTAGAGGTACCAGTGTTAACTTGATGAACACTTTTCAGAGCAGTTCAGAAGAAAAAGAGAACTTCTGTTTCTGTAAGCTGCCCAGCTGCTTTTTAAGAGGGAGTTAATAGGAAGGTTTGTGAGAATGCATGATCATCCTGGCTCTCCCATTTGGGGATTATGATAGGAAAAAATTCACATGGATTAAAGCGAAAGGAAGTTATTAGCAATCAGGAACATGGATTTGTACCTACCTTTTGCTTCAAGTAGTACCTTATTGCAGTAACTGAACATATGTTGTATTTAATTGTATAATCAGTTAACAAAAAGCAGCATTTTCTGCTTTTCTGCTGATTTAATTGTATAATCAGTTAACAAAAAGCAGCATTTTCTCAAAGATGCTTCTCTTAAATTTCATGCCAGCTAAAAGGTTTGGAACCAATTACTAACCAACCATAGCTTGGTAGGTAGAAGAGACAAACATTTCAGTGAAAAGCCTTACATAAGTGCTTTTGAGGGGATAGTGAGTTCATTCAGATAGGATAGCCTTAAATTCCTGCTCTGATCCCTTTTGGCTAAATATAAAGTTTTATATTACTTTTGAGCCAGGGACAGTTGCCTGTTCCCAGATCATGCACAGTCTGCTAAGAGTTCCCTTTGACTCAAGGGAAACCTTGCCTAATCTGATCCAACTGACAGCCATTTTCAGGAATCAGGTAGCAGAAGAGCATGTGCAGCAAGGACTGACTCAGTGTACGTGAGCTGGGCCCTCTTTCTCACAAATATGAAAATATTCCTTTTCATTAAGTGAAAAATCCAGTTTACAAAAAATATGTTAAATACGATCTTTAAATTTAAAAAATGGAGAAGACACATACTGAGATGTTAACGGTGGTTATTCTGGATAAAGGAAGTATGGGGTTTTTCTCTCTTATGCTTTAATTTCATAGCTTTTCCTTCTGTTAGAAAATGGGAAGTTTGTTTTCTTTATGGATATACATGATTTCTAAATTATTTATAAGGAACATGTGTTAGTTTTATCATTAGAAAAGAAAAGCTTTCTTCTTTTTTCATATAAAGGGCATATTTACAAACTGGACTACATCCATGGAAATCTGATCAAGATAGTAAAAGCCTCAATGGAAGAAAGAGTAAAGTCTATAGAGAACCAGTGTTTAGTCTGGCAAAGAGAATTCTTACAGTGCCAAAGGATCTTTGAACTCTTGAAGGGCTGCTGTCATGGAGTTGATAGATTATTCTTATTTTGCGTGGCTTTGGAAAGAACTGGGATCAGCGGACAGAAATTTGGGGGAGGAAAAATGTTCTCAGTAGAAAGAAAATTACCTAGTAATCAGTAGCATTCAGAATTGGGATGGATTGCCTGTGTGGTAGAGACATTCCATGTTGGAAGTGTAAACTGAGGCTGGGTGGCTTTCTGTGTGATTTCTTTTTTTTTTTTTAAATTTTTTAAATTATTATTATTTTTTTTATTTGACAGATGGAGATCACAAGCAGACAGAGAGGCAGGCAGAGAGAGAGA
This sequence comes from Mustela putorius furo, assembly GCF_011764305.1. NCBI lineage: Eukaryota > Metazoa > Chordata > Mammalia > Carnivora > Mustelidae > Mustela > Mustela putorius. The sequence continues at coordinate 56,418,797 of NW_025421998.1, forward strand.
GAGGGAAGCAGGCTTCCGGCTGAGCAGAGAGCCCGATGTGGGGCTCCATCCCAGGACCCTGGGATCATGACCTGAGCCGAAGGCAGAGGCTTTAACCCACTGAACCACCCAGGTGCCCCTCTGTGTGATTTCTTAAAGAAGGAATTCTTAAATGAGAGATTTGACCAACTGAAATAAACAAAATAAAACAACCACACAGGCTGTTTTTTCACTGTCCAAGTGTTTTGAGATTTTTTGGGGCGGGGGGAGAGCCTCAAAATGATTCAAATAAATACAGAAAGCTGGCCCTAAGATCTTGGAAAATTACTTGTTTGTACCTGTTACTTCATATGTAAAATGAGGATAATGGACAGTATTTACAGGGTTGCTGGGAGGATTAAAAGGACTGCTACATTCAAAGCATTTGGTTCAGTGCCCACTTACAGTAATTACTCAATATACATTAGGGGCAATTTTAATAATAATTTGTAGTTAATATGTTACAGGAAATTCAATAAAGCAAATATTTAGGTAGCAACTGTGAATAACAGATTCTGGGACTGTTTTTGAACAGATGGTGTTAGGGGATGTTAGGGAACCACTATACTACTCCTTATAAAATAAAAAGTTTGATTAAAACAGGTCAATTTTGGGGGTGCTTGGGAGGCTCAATGGGTTAAGTCTCTGCCTTCAGCTCAGATCATGATCTCAGGGTCCTGGGATGGAGCCCCACATTGGGCTCTCTGCTCAGCAGGGAGCCTGCTTCCCCTCTCTGCCTGCCTGCCTCTCTGCCTACTTGTGTGATCTCTGTCTGTCAAATAAATAAAATCTTTAAAAAAAAAAGATTAGTTTTCAAATGAAGGATCATTCTAGATCTGATCATTCTGGAGTTCTAAAATGTAGTGGATAAAATTGATGTCTTTCTTGCAAAAATATACCAACTTACTTTTGATCAATTGCCTAACAGATATGGATACCTCATAGTTAATTGTCATGTTATGGCATCCCTATGATGTGAAAACAGAAAGCCCCCAACTGAATGTTTTTTTCTCACATATATCACATAGAAAAATAAACTAATGTATTAAAGCCCTTTTTACTTATTTATGTTTTCTAGTTTTTGTTTTACCTGTCCTCTGAGGCAGTTGGACGAACAGTTGTTTGTAGCGGAGTGTGCAATTCATTAGAGTAGAAGGTATTGGACAGTATGTCAGCTCCTTCAAGCTCTCTGCAACAATAGGGCCTGCCGTGAATTACCTCCATGTTTCTTGACTAAGATGGCACAGACTGGAAGAGAAAAGGAGGGCACACTTCTGCAGTCAGCTTGACTTGGTCACTATCACAAAGACTCCCTCAGGGAAGGCAGGGAACATAATTTATACTGCTGGTGTTCAACACTGCATAAAAATCACTTCCTTCTTTACAAAGAGGCTGTCTGTGGACCCTCAGATTGTCACATCAGTAATTAATAGCAGCTTAAATTCTATGGAAATGAATTTCAATGGAAACAAATCCACAAGTGGAAGATGTTCCTAAGTACAGTCTAAACACTTTGTGGATGACATGTAGGTTCATATCCATAAAAGGCCACTACTGTAGGGACATCGACTGAAATTATATTTTTTGCCTCATAATTTACCATAACTATTCAAGAAAGCTCAGTTGATCCCCCTTCCTCCCCACCGTATAATATTTCCAAAAAGCAGGCAGAATCATCCAGCAGATTAAGCAGTGTGTTTCTAAAGGTTTCAGGGATCCGGAATGAGAGAAGCCCTTTGCAGAGAGGTTGGAGAGGCAGGCGCGCAGCGCAGGCAGGATCCCAAAGGGTTTAGAATCCCACCCTCTCCCTCAGACTTAGACAGGGGAGCCAAGGAGGCACCCTGGCTGGGGCCACGTGTCTTCCGGGCCATCAGCGTCCCGCCAAGCAGTGTGACTCGAGGGTTCGAACACACCTGGGACATCGGCCTGGGAGCGGCCCTGCACTGTGTCTCCCCTTCTCCTCCCCAAAGCTGGTGGGCCTCTGCGGGGCGTGGAATCCCGCTGTTGCCCGCACCTGCGGGCCCGGGGAGCTTGCAGGCTGGGGGCAGGTGCGGGTGGGAGAGAGAGAGAGAGAGAGGGACCGCGGACAGGCCAGGGGTGGGGTTGAGGGTGCCTGTGACGGCAGCGGTGACCGTGGCACTAGGTAATGCATTCTTGCGGGGCAGGGGGCAGCTCTTAGAGGTTTCGCGGGAAGCGAGCCCAGGAGCTCCGTGACTCGCGACTTGTAGGAATCGGAAGTGGGACTGGAAGCGCGGAGGAAGGGCTGGAGGCTCAGGATAGAGGTGAAGGGAACTCTCACGGAGCCCCAACCCCGCCCCCCGGCCCCCGCCGGCTCCGCGCTAACGCCTCCCCCTGCTCGTCCCCAGGCGTCCTCGGGTGGCGGCTTCATGTTCTGCTTCGTGGGCTACGTGTTCTAGGCTTTTCCCCTAGCCGAGGCGTTCGCGTGCGTGGACCGGGCACAGACGAGCACAGGGCCAGGAGAGCGGGCCAGAGGGACACCCTGGTGAGGCGAGAGCGTCTAACCCATGTTCCCCTTCCACCTCCCCTTGCTGGAATGGGGGAAGTGACGCTACCACATCCAAGGCGGCTTCGCAGAACTCCGCACACTGCTCGCGGGATTGCGCCCTGTGAGAACCTCAGCTCTTCCTCCCCTGGGTGGGTGCGGACGTGGAGAACCGGCGTGCATGCCCTATGCAGTTCCTAAGGATCTAGCCCCACCTCAATGACCTGTCAACAGCGACACTGCCTTTGGCAGCCCCCACCCCCCAACAAATGTGAACCACGTTTCTGTACTTAAAGAGGCGCGAGTTTCTCTGATGACTGATAACTGGGCTCCCCAGAAGGATGGGGGTGTGGAAAGCTTAGGTTTGGGGAGAGACTAGAACCCAGCCTGCAGGAACACAGAAGGATGTGGGGGCTAAGAGTGATCACCACCTCTGAGAAGGGAGGTGTGACAGTGTCCTCCTTGCGCCCCCCCCCCCTTTTAAAATGTTTTGATCAGATCAGCTGACCAGTGGTATTCATTTTATGCTGTGCCTTCTAGGTGAATGTTAGCTGATGTGAGGAAAAGTGCATTGGAATAGGCAAAGTAGTCATTTTGTATTCTTGGTCAACTTCTTAGTTCCCACACCTCTCCCACAACTCCACTAAGCTTGCAAGAGTAAATACTGCTGGAGATAGGGTTGTGAATTAGGTGGTTTGTTTATATCTTTACCCCCTTTATACACCCGCCCCCGAAAAAAAACCTTCTTGTGGAAGTCCATCTTAGCCTTTTTAAAAATTTTATATTGTCTTTTTTGCTGCTCTGGGGTTTTCAGGGTTTCCCTTTAAATTCCTTCCCATTAAATTCCCTGTCAGCTCAGCTTCTTTCCTGTGCCCAACCTTCCAGTAATTTCCATATTCCACCTTTCTGTTGTGCTTGACCTTTATTCTGTTTCCTAATGGCTTGATTCTTCCTGGGAGGTAATAATTGAGCATAATAGATTTAATCAGGCATATTCCTGAAGCTGCATCACTAGCCACATGTGAATGGTTGTGATACCAGGGAAGTTAGGGCAACAATGGGTTGATTGACCAGGATATGTGGTGATAGTCTATAGGTTCTACTGGGTTTGAAATTTTATTTTCTGTCAAATGGGAGTAAAGGGTAGGAAAGCACATTTACTTATTTTTAACTTTGCTATTTCCAAATAAAATATATAGGCAAGAAAAAAAATTCATTGTCAGATTTTTATAAAACAAGTATTCTCTTTGGAAATCCTTCCTTATCTGAAAGGTTCTTGAAGATTTTAAGACTGGGTCTGCTTGACCATGCTTCTTGTTCTAGGCTTTTTTTGACTGCACTCATACAGCCTCAGCCATCAGGTGTTGTATATGTGACCCCAACAACACAAAGTAGCCACTTAACAGAGGGGTGCTCAAAATAACTGACTTTTTAGCTGTATCACCACCACCAGTGGAGTCAGTAGCCTCAGATCACTTATCTGCTTCTCCCGACAGGTTGATCTCCTTCGTCCCCTCATTTACCTTAATATATTCTTTGAGTGACCAGTAATCCTTCCAGTGGGAAAATAAAATTTAGGATTGAAAAAAATATATGCATAGAATACTGTGGCTGGGTTGACAAAAATTCCAAACCACTAAAGTTAGACCTTTAAACTTCAAGGAAATAATATATAGGAAGTATAAATAAAGTAAATTATTAGTTATACTCTATAACCTTTATTTTTTTTAAAGATTTTATTTATTTATTTGACAGAGAGAAATCACAAGTAGATGGAGAGGCAGGCAGAGAGAGAGAGAGAGAAGGAAGCAGGCTCCCTGCCGAGCAGAGAGCCCGATGCGGGACTTGATCCCAGGACCCTGAGATCATGACCTGAGCCGAAGGCAGCGGCTTAACCCACTGAGTCACCCAGGCGCCCCTCATGAGTATTTTTTTAAATAGAAAAAGTTTGAGCCTTATTCCTTGCCTAGAAGATGGGTTGGGAAGTCTCTTTCAGAGACTTTAAAATATACTTAAAAAAATTGCAAAACTTAAAATCTCATTGATTCCAATGAATTTATCCTTTTTACTAGGATGACAATTTAAAAGTACATATTCTGCTGGCTTTAAAATTAAACTGTTTACAAATGAGTTTAATGACACTTTAATTAATAGTAAATTGAGTTTTTTGCCTTGAGTAGCTAAGGGACTACACAGTCATTGAAACGACATAGATGCAAATATTTACAAAATATCTTTACTTAGTAAATAATCCCTAATTGCCTAGACTGTGTCAGCGATTGTCCCAGTACCTGCAGTCTCTGGGGATACGGAGCCAGGGACCAGTTATAATCCAATGTGTAGGTGCAGCATTGAGAGGCAAACACTCTTGCACTTCTAGCCTCAAGAATTATGGAAATAAGGACTGTAGTTATGCTATATATTTTCTTCCTAGTCTAGGTGGGCTGTGCTCCAAAGATGGCTCCCAGTGAACCACAGCTCCTACTATTAATGCTCATGTGTACTTCCCACCTTCATTTGTATGGGCTGGTCTGTGACTTGTGTTAACCGCTTGAATGCACTAGAAGTGGTGCTGTACCAATTCTAGACCTGGTCTTTAAGAGAACAGGCCACTTCTATTTTCTCCTTCTTGGAACATTTGCTTTTGGGAGCTCTGAATGACCATGAAATAAGTCTGACTACCTTACTAGAGAGATGCTGTGGAAAGATTGCATGAAGAGGGAGAGAGACCCTGTTGTTACGATGTCCCTGTTATCTGAAGAGATGACTCCAATCCCACCTGTCATCTGACTGCAACCACATGAGAGGCCCTAGGTGAGACCAGCAGAACTGCCCATATGATCTCAGTCAACCAACAGAAGCACAAGGTAATAAAACAGTTGCTCTTTAAAACCACCAAGTCCAGTGATAACCAAGCACTTGTTATGTAATGTTTGTATATATTACATGATTTTATTCTTTCTTATCTTTTAAAATATTAGAATGTTTTAATATTTTAATGTTAATTAGGATGTTTGTTAGTGGTTCACTTTACAATGTAGTTATTTAAGATGCAGAATATTTTGATGGCATTGTAACTAAACTAGGAGAAGAAGTGAACATTATTCGGAAGTAGACAGGTGACTGAGCCTGCTTCCCGTGCCCCCCTCTGCCTGCCTCTCTGCCTAATTTTGATCTCTTTCTGTCAAATAAATAAATTATTAAAAAAAGAAGGAAGTGTAGATAATTAAGCACCAGCTCTTAACTATTTCTAACTCATAAGTGATTTGCATCAGTTTCTAAATATTTCAATGGCCTCAGGAAATTACATGGTGTGGCCTGAGATATGTCCTGTTCCCATGTACCTAGACAAAGAGGGAACTGGAAATGTTAGTGAGTTCTGGAGACATCAGTCACAGTGTTCTATACTTTGTCTCCCTCCAAGTTTTAGTTTCATCCTATCATTCTCTACACTACCACATGGGAGATTTTTGTAAAATGCAAATCTGACATGTTTCTTGCTTGAAATCTACGGCACATCCCTATTACTCACAGAATGAAGGCTAACTGAGAAATTTTTTCATAATATTTTCATTCTCAACTCTTAACCACAGGCAGCCTACCCTTCGATTATTTTGAGCTTTTTGCAGTTTCTTAACTTAGCCTTTTTCTGGTCTCCATACCTCCCCCCTGCCATTTTCTCATACCAAGCTTCATTGTTTTTGGTAAACCGCATCTGTGAGTCAGGGTTCAGTGAGGGACAGAAGCCATACCCATTATTTGAGCAGGACAAATTTAATATAAAGGATTATTAACTAGTAGAAGCTGGGTCACTATTGAAAGGGGAGATTTAAACTTCTTGGAAGACAATATGCATGTCATAGCTATACACAGCCTTCAGATGGAGAAAAAACTTGCTAGAGGTATAGATTGGCACTGTTCTCTAGAAGAGGTCTGGTCTTGTTGGAGGATGTGAATTGGCCAGAACTGGCCTTTAGAGGTGGCCTGGAGGGTATGGGCTGGTTATAGCTGCTGGTAGAGAGGGAGTGGTCTAATGGCACAGCTGGGACTCTTCTATGTGGCTTACAGGCTCTGGTGATGAATAATAATAATAGGGGATCATTACCTGAAACAGAAGTGTCTTATACTGTTATCTTTGCCTTGCAGGGTCATTCCAGTGCCATCTATTGATGAAGCTTAAAATTCTGCCACCTAGCAAAGGAGAAGCTTTTGCAGGATCCAAGTCCATTACCACAAAATGCAGGGAAAAGAAGAGTGAATTTAGAATGGAGAACCAATAAATTGATAATTTGCACACCTTAGCAATGGTAATTTATTTAACACATACTATGTGCCAGGTGCTATGATAGAATTGTGTGTGTGTGTGTGTGTGCGTGTGCAGCTGTATGTAATTTTAAATCCCACAGCAGCCCTCTGAAGTAGAAACTATTCTCATTTGACATATACAAAAATGATCCATGTTTGTTTGGACATCAAAGCTATGCTCTTCTCTGCTATCCTGTTATTCCTTTCTTCTCTGTGGAAAATTAAATGCACCCTCATGTCTTCCCCTTTACTGCTTGCCTCTTGTATTACAACACTTATATTGCAGTACCTATTGGTTTATATGTCTACCTGTCTCCATAATATAGGAGTTCCTAAAAAGCAGGAATAGTGTTTTGTTTTTTTTTTAAAGATTTTATTTATTTATTTGAGAGAGATTTTACTGAGAGAGATCACAAGCAGACAGAGAGGCAGGCAGAGAGAGAGGAGGAAGCAGGCTCCCTGCTGAGCAGAGAGCCCGACGTGGGGCTTGATCCCAGGACTCTGAGTCCATGACCTGAGCCGAAGGCAGCTGCTTAACCCGCTGAACCACCCAGGCGCCCCAGGAATAGTGTTTTTTGATTCATTTTGGTTCCCAGCGCATACCTTTAGTACTTAGTACCTAATAGGCACTTAAATGCTCATGAAAAGAATAGTTGTTTGGGTGTTCCCTCCTTGGAACCAATGCCAGTGGACTGAATAATTCTGGAAACACCTAGGTAGGTGCTGAGTAAATCTTTTGAATTGGGTTGAATATTTTCCTTTGGATTAAGCCAGTTGTGTCTTGTTGAGTCTTGAAAATAGGGAAAGCCTTTTTTATTATTATATTTTATAGCTTGGTTTATTTATTAATACTACACTGTAGTGGGGAACTATTTATAATCTCTTTGAGGGGCGCCTGAGTAGCTTAGTCATAAAGAGTCTGCCCTCAGCTCAGGTCATGATCCAAGGGTCCTGGGATCGAGCCCTGCATTGGGTTCTCTGCTCAGCAGGAAGCCTGCTTCTCCCTCTCCCATTCTCCCTGCTTGTGTTCCCTCTCTCTCTCTCTCTCTGTCAAATAAATAAATAAAAATAAAATCTTAAAAAAAATCTCTTTGATATGTTTTTGTGCCTAGGAAATCTTTGATTCCTAGAAACACTTGGCCCATAGTATAATGGTACAGTTTTAGTTCACACTCATTGGTAGGTTTGATGTTGGTCACTCCATTAAATTTCCTTTAGGTTCGGGTTTTACCTCTGTCACTTTTTCAAGTAAGGTACTTTGGAATCATCCTTTAGATTATGTTACTGGTATTGAAAGAGTATTGAGTTTTGTTCTGGAAGGCAGTTAAATTACCAGCATGTATGAGACTTGGTTTTAGGATTTATTAAGGGGTCTATTTCAACTTGGCCCCAACTGTTCCTTTATAAAAGGGCCTTAGCTGAATGGCCAGAATGTTCACCAAAGTCCCTTCAGTCTCCTCGTAGGACTGAACTCCAGTGTGTCCCCAGCACTGTTCAGTGTCCAGAATCTTTGTTCAGCTTTTGTGCTTCCAGCGACTATTCTAGGCCTGGATTTTGCTGTGTGTTTGAGAGCCTTCCTCACAGGTCAGAGTATAAGATTCATGAACTTCTAGGGTTTGATAACCCCTAATTTATCCTCTGCTTCCCCAGCCTATTGTCTTTATTATTATTTTTTTCTATTCTTGTTTTGTTCTTTCAGTACATCTCTGTCATCACTTTTCTACATTAAATTCCCTCTGCTGAAATGCCTAGTTTGGTTTCTGTTTTTCTAACTATACATACTGTATCACACACAGGAAAGAAAAACGGTTGAATAAAAAAGAAACGAGATCTAAAGCACCACAGCATTTATTTAAATTAAACACAACTGAAAAAGTGACGTAATCAATACAGTGACATAGGCTACTCTTCACTTCAGTCCCCTTTTATAAGAAGATCCAACTAGCAACTATCCATAGACAAGACATTGTGAAAATCACAGAATTCTGGGATGAGGCTGAAGCATATCCATGTCACAAAGAGATTGAGAAGAACATCATTAGGAGAGTAGAAGGAGTGACTGCACTCTGATTGTATTACCCCTCCATGCCTGGAGGCACTGAGGTCCCTCCAGGGCCCATGGTTTTACCAGTGGGGAAAAATACAGAGTCCCAGATGAACATTGAGCCTCTGAGCATTGTGGGATGCTTCCCCTGCTTCACTTGGGTCTTGCCTCACAGAGATGGCTGGGAGAATCTGTGGGGCTCAACCATTGGGGATAGATAGAGATGAAGAGGGTAAGGCTTATAGGAACCAAAGCTCCGAACTTGGCAAACCACATTCCTGCTTGCAGTGGTGCTTAAGCAGAGATCCTAGTCAGTGGCCCTGTCTGGAAGGGAACTTGGTTGGCCGTTTTGCTTGATTTGGGTCCCTAGCTAACAGGCTTTACTAGCTGTTGAGTCTGTTCTATGCCTCCTCACCCCAGGCGGGGAAGCAAATTTCCATCCCCACCCAATTCTTGAATATAGCTTCCAATCCCACCTGATTAGGAAGTCCAGGCAACCACAGAGTTCCTCCTACAGCCATGCACAGGCAGGGAACTAAGTCAGCAGTTTTGCCCAACTATTAAGTATAGCTTTGGCCCTACCCCATATAACCAGGGAGTGTAAAGAGTGACCTTAGGGAGTCAAGCCTATGTTATTGCCCAGTGTGGAGCCCAGCCTATAGCCCAACCCAATTGCTGGACCCAGTCCATCGCATTGCCTAATAGGGAACCCAGCTGGTGATCATGTCAGACCTCAGTGTACACTATCTACCTCCACCAAAGTGCAGAACAGAGCTAGAGGCCCCTTCTGACCATAGATCATTGCCAGCAGCCTACCTAATCATGAAGCATAGCTTGTAGTCTTGCCCCATTTCAGGGCCTGTGGCCTTACCTATTCATAGGAACCAAACAGGTCTGTCCAACCCTGAAGCTCAGCCTGCAGTCCCACCTTAACTCAGAGGCCAGTCAGCAGCAGCATCCAGTTGGAAAGCACAGTCTTGAGATCCAATCCAACCAGGAACAATTGCAGAGCTCAGCCCATAGCCCTGTCTGACTATGGAGTTCAACCAGTGGCATCGCCCACCATGGAACATTGTGACCTTGCCTGACCAGAGATGATTGCAGAGCTCAGCTAGGGACCACATCTGACTATGAAGCACAGCCAACAGCCCCACTCCATGAGAGAGCCCATCCAACAACTCTGCTTGACATGTAGCTCATCCAGGAGGCTTATCCTGGAGCTCAGCCAGTGGCACCCTCCCTCTACCCCCGCTATCCTCAGAGCATAAGCAATGGCCTCGTTCAACTAGAGATCCTGAGAGCAAGCCCACTTGCTCAAAGATTGTGCCAGCTGACCCATCCAGTCTACCTGAGCTGATTAGTGAAGGTCTTTCTCTGCTGAAGTGAACCTGTAAAGTATTGAAGAAGAGACTGCTATTCAAATGGGTAGATACTAATTCAGGGAATCAAGGATCATGAAGAATCAGGGAAACATGACCATGGGAAACTAATAAAGTTCCATAACTGACCCTTAAAAAATGGAGATCTATGAACTGTCTGATAAAGAATTCAGAATAATCCTTTGAAGAAATTCAGTGAACTATAAGAACAGACAAACAAAAAGTTAAACAAAATTAGGAGAATAATGCATGAACAAAATGAGAAGTTCAACAAAAATATAGAAACCATAGAAACCCTAAACAGAAGTCCTAGAACTAGAATGCAATTACTGAACTGAAGAATTTAATAGAAAGCTTCAACAGCATACTTGACTATGCAGGCTAAGCAGAAGAAAGAAACCGTGAACTAAAGGTGGGTATTTGAAATTATTCAGTCAGAGGAGCAAAAAGAAAAAAGAATTGAAAAGAGTGAAGAAAGCCCACGGGACTTATGAGATACCATCAAGAGAAACAGTAAAATGGAAATCCCATAAGGAGAATGGACAGAGAAGGGGACAGAAAATCTCTCTCTCTCTCTCTCTCTCTCTTTTTTTAAAGATTTTATTTAAGAGAGTGAATTGGAGGAGGAGAAGAGAGAGAGGGACAAGCAGACTCTGCTGAGTGTGGAGCCCAAAGCAGGGCTTGATGTAACAACCCTGAGATCATGACCTGAGCTGAAATTAAGAGTCACACGGTTAACTGACTGAGCCACCGAGACACCCCCAGAAAGTCCTTTTTAAAGAAATAATGGCTGAAAACTTCCCAAATTTGGGGAGAGAAATTGGCATCCAGATTCATGAGGTTTAAACAACCCATAATAGGTTGAACCCATAAAGGGCTACATTAAAATATTATAATTAAATTGTCAAAATTTGGAACAAAGAATATTGAAAGTGGGAAAAATAAGTTGTCACATACATAGGTACCCCCATAATACCGTAAGCAGAGTTCTGAACAGAAACTTTGCAGTCTAGAAGAGAGTGGTATGATAGGTTTAAAATATTGAAAGAAAAAAAGACTGTCAGCCAAGAATGCTATACCTGGCAAAGATGCACTTTATAAAGGGAAGAGAAAGTCTTCCCCTGAGAAACAAAAGCTGAGCAAGTTTATCACCACTAGATATGACTTACAAGAAATGCCAAAGGGCATTCTTCGCACTGAAATAAAAGGATGCTAATTAACATAATAAAACAAGTGATCTGTAAAAGTCACTGGTAATGGTAAACACATAGTCAAAGTCAGATTTTCTAATATTGTAACGGTGGTGCATAATTTACTTACAACTCTTGTTTAAAAGTTCAAAAACCCGTATTAAAAATAGCCATATCTACAATAATATGTTACTGGACACATGATATGAAAAGATGTACATTATATCATCAATAACCTAAAATATAAGATTGGGGAAGAAATTAAAGTGTAAGGTTTCTGTAAAGCTACCAAAGTTGCTATTAGCTTAAAATAGGATATTATAAGGTATTTTGTGTGCATCTCTTGGCACCATGAAAGAAAATCTGGATTAGATACACAAAAGATTATGATAAAAGAGTCAAATATACTACCACAAAAAGTCATCAAATAACAAAGGAAGACAGCAAGAGAAGAAGCAGGAAAGACTATCTACAAAGAGTCAGAAAAAAGTGAACAAAATGTCAATAGTAAGTCCTTGCTTATCAATAATTGCTTTTAAAATAAATGGATTGGATTCTTCAATATAAAGACATAGAATGAATGGATAAAAAAAGACCCAATGATATGCTGCTCAGTAGAGATTCACTTAACTGTAAGGCACATGTGGATGGAGAGTGAAGGGCTGGAAAGCGATACTTCAAGCAAATGATAATCCAAAGACAGCAGGCATAGCTTTACTTAGACAAAAGGACTTTAAGCTAAAAATGGTCAAAAGAGACAAGATCATTATAAAAATGATAAAGATTTCAATTCATCAAGAAGATACAACAATTGTAAATATTTATGCAACCAACATCAAAGCCCCTAAATACACAGAGCAAATACAAACAGAACTAAAAGGAGAAATAAACAACAATGCAATAACAGTGGGGGACTTAAATACCTCTCTCTCAACAATGAGTAGATCATCCAGACAGAGACTCAAAAAGGAAACAGTGATTTGAATAACATTCATCTAACAGCAGCAGAATACACATTTTTCTTAAATGCACATGGAACATTTTCTAGAATGGATCATATATTTGGTCACAAAAGAAGTATTTAAAAAGATTTGAATCATTATCTTTTTTTTTGATCACCATATTATGAAACTAGAAATAAATAATAGAAAGAAAATTGGAAAATTCACAAGTGAAAATTAAACAGAACACTTCTGAGCAATGAATGGGTCAAAGAAACAAAAAAGAAATAAAAAATATGTTGAGGTAAATGAAAATGAAAGCACAGCATACCAAAATGTAGGATATGCAGCAAAAGCAGTTCTAAGAGTTTATAATGATAGATGCATACATACATCAAGAAAAAAGAAAACCTTAAATGAATGACCTAACTAGTTCCTCAAGAATTAGAAAAAGAGCAAACTAGACCCAAAGTAATCAGGAGGATGGAAATAATAAACATTAGAGTGGAAATAAACTAAATAGAGAATAGAAGAACAATACAAAAGATTAACAAAACTAAGAGTTGGTTCTTTGAAAAGATGAACAAAATTGACAAATCTTTAGCTAGACTAGCCAAGAAAAAAGAGAGAGGACCCAAGTTAATAAAATTATAAATGAAAAAGGAGACATTATAATTGATACCACAGAAATACTAAGGAATATAAGAAACTACAATGAATAATTGTACACCAACAAGGTGTATAACCTAGAAGAAATGGATAAATTCCTAGAAACATGCAACCTACCAAGACTGAGTCAGAAAGAAATGGAAAATCTGAGCAGATCAATAATAAGGAGACTGAATCAGTAATCAAAAACCTCATAACACAGAAAAGCCCAGGACCAGATAGTTTCATTGGTGAAATCTATGAAGCTAATTTACAGAAGAAGTAACACCAGTCCTTTTCAAACTCTTTGAAAAGAAAAATAGAAGAGGGGTAACACTCTCAAACTTATTTTACAAGGCCAGCATTACCCTGCTACCAAAGCTTGATAAGGACATTACAAGAAAAGAAAATTATAGGCCAATATCCCTGGTAGATATAGTTGTGAAAATTCTCTACAAAATACTACAAAACTAAGTTCCATAGCATATTAAAAGTATCTTATCAAGTGAGATTCATCCTTGGGATGCAAGAATGGTTCAGCAGATACTAATCAACAAATGTGATATATCACATTAACAGAATAAAAGATAGAAATCATATAATAATCTCAATAGGTGAAGAAAAACCATTTGATTATATTCAACATTAATCCGTAATAAAAATTGAACAACTTAGATCGAGAAGAAGAATACCCCAATATAATAAAGGCCACATAAGACAATCCTAGAGCTAATGTACTTAGTACTGGAAGGTTGAAAACATTTTCTCTGAGATCAGGAAAAAGACAAGATTCCTACTCTCACCACTTCTACTCAACATAGTACTGGAAGTCCTAGCCAGAACAACCAGCACAAAAAAGAAGTAAGAGGAATCCAAACCAGAAAGGAAGAAGTAAAATGATCTCTGTAGAAATTATCTACAAATAAAATGATCTCTATATGTAGAAAATGTTAAAGACTCCACTGAAGAGTTGTTAGAACTAATAAATGACTTTAGTAAAGTTGCAGGAAGCAAAATCAACATATACAATTATTTGAATTTCTATACACTAACAAATTATTTAAAAAGAAATAAAACTATCACATTCACAAAAGCATCAAGACCAATAAAATACATAAGAATAAATTTAACTAACAAGGTGAAAGATATGTAATGAAAACCATGAGATGATGAAAAATTGAAGACACAAACAGGTAAATGGAAAGATATTCCATATTCATGGATTAGAAGAACTAATATTGTTAAAATGTCCATACTACAAAGCCATGTACATAGCCAATGCAATTTCTATCAAAATTCCAGTGGCATTTTAAAAAGAAATAGAAAAAACAATCCTAAAATTTTTATGGAAGCTGAAAAGAACCTAAGTAGCCACAGTGATTCTGAGAAGAAGAAAGCTGGAGACATCACATGTTCTGATTTCTAACTATATTACAAAGCTAATCATCAAAACAGTATGGTATAGGCATAAAAACAGACACATTGACCAACAGAACAGAATTGAAAGCTCAGAATTAAACCCATGCATATATGTCAGCTAATATTTGACAAAAGAGCCAAAAACAATCAAATGGGAAAAGATAGTCTCTTCAATAAATGGTGCTGGGAAAATTCATGAAGAATGAAGCTGGACCCTTTTACTACTCACAAAAATGAACTTGAAATAGATTAATGACTTAAAGCCTAAACCCATAAAACTCCTAAAAGAGAACATGGAAAAAACTCCCTGACATTGGTCCTGGCAACAATTTTGTGGGTATGATATCAAAAGCATAAGCAACAAAAGCAAAAATAAGTGGAACTACATTAAACCAAAAAGCTTCTGCAAAAGGAATGATCAAGAAAATGAAAAGGCAACCAGTGGAATGGTAGAAAACATTTGCAAACCACATATCTGATGAGGGGTTAATAGTCTACATATATAAGGAACTCATACAGCCCAATAGCAAAGAAAAAGAAAAAAAAAAAAGAAAAAAAAGAAACAAAAATCCCCCAAACAATCTGATTAAAATGGGCAAGGGGTCTGAATAGACATTCTTCCAAAGGACACATTCAAATGGACAAAAGGTTCGTGAAAAAGTGGTTAAGGTCATTAATCATCAGGGGAATGCAAATAAAAACCACAGTGAGAAATGACGTCATACCCATTAGAATGGCTATTATCAAAGAGACAAGAGATAACATGTGTTGGTGAGAATGGAGAAAAGGGAATCCTCATGCACTTTGATGGGAATGTAAACTGGTGCAGCCACTGTGGAAAACAGTATGGAGTTTCCTCAGAAAATTAAAAATAGAACTACTATATGATCCAACATTTCCAGTTTTGAATATATATTGAAAGGAAATGAAATCACGATCTCAAAGAGATAACTAGACCCCTATGTTCATGTGGGAGTTTTTACAATCACCAAGACATAAGTGTCCATTGATGAATAGATAAAGAAAATGTGTTTGTGTGTGTATGTGTGTGTAAAAAATGGAATTGGTAAAAAGAATTTTGAGCATTTTGGTGATACTTTTTTTTTTTTTTTTAAGATTTTAATTTATTTGTCAGAGAGCGGGAGAGAGAGCGAGCACAGGCAGACAGAATGGCAGGCAGAGGCAGAGGGAGAAGCAGGCTCCCCGCCGAGCAAGGAGCCCAATGCGGGACTCCATCCCAGGACGCTGGGATCATGACCTGAGCTGAAGGCAGGTGCTTAACCAACTGAGCCACCCAGGCGTCCCTGGTGATACATTTTAATGTCACACACAAACACATACACTTTACCAATATATGCTACAGTTGACCTTGAACACCACAGATTTGAACTGTGTGGGTTCACTTACACA
Organism: Mustela putorius furo; assembly: GCF_011764305.1. Classification (NCBI taxonomy): domain Eukaryota; kingdom Metazoa; phylum Chordata; class Mammalia; order Carnivora; family Mustelidae; genus Mustela; species Mustela putorius. Next base: position 56,434,654 of record NW_025421998.1, read on the forward strand.
TGGATGTTTCACAGTACAGTACTTTTCTTATGGTTTTATTAATACTTTCTTTTATGTAGCTTACTTTAAGAATACAGTATATAATAAAAATAACGAAGTACCTGTTAACTGATTGTTTAGTTTACTTGTAAGGCTTCTGATCAACACTAGGCTGATATTAGTTAAGGTTTGGGGGAGTAAAAAATTATACTCAGATTTTTGACTGCTTGGGAGTTTGGTGCCCCTAACCTGTTGTTCAGTAGCAAACTGTGTATATATATTTGTAAACAACTTTTTAAAGACATATTGGTGGTAAATATGCATATTGAAATGAGAGATTTTATATGCTTATTTTTATTGCTTACCAAATTTATTCTTTTTTTTCATGACTTCATTTATTCTATAAATGATAATTGAACCACTACTGTATGTTCGACATAGGGGAGGCAAAGTTGAAAAAATCTGATCCTTGATCTCAGAAAACTGCCGTTTAGTAAGCTGTTGGATTCCAAAGTGGGGTGAAGTGTTACCAACATGGCACAAGGTGATCCAATAGGGCATGGAAAAAATATTAGAACCTCTATATTTTTTATCCAAACATTTAACTTTTCTACTTTTACTTATATTTTATATTGGACTTTATTAATTCTGAGATACACATAAAGGAAGTATATGGGGAAATAGCCTCTCATTTATTTTTTGAGGGAATATAAATTGGTACAATATAAATGGAAGGCAATAAATGGAATATATTGGAAGGCAATTTATGATATAAATGGAATTTTCCAACATCTATCAAAATTGTGATTGGATAGCATTTTGACCTAAAAATTCCTTTTCTAGGAGTTTTGTCTGCACACATGCATACCCAAAGGGCTCCAATAGTACAGCACTGTATGTAGCAGAAAAAGCTTTGATATAACCTAAATGTCCATCAACTAAGTTCTGTTACATCCATACAATGCAATACTATACAGTCATTAAAAACAGTGATGATACTTTTTACTTATTGTCTTAAAACAAGCTCTGAGATATATCTGAAGGGAAGAAAAATATAGGGGAAAAAAGTATAGAACAATTGTAGGGTAGGCTGCTATTTGTTAGTAAAGGAAGAAATTGATATATTTTCTAATAATTGTATATATGTCTATACATCTGTGTAGACACCCATTTCCTATATATGCTTAAATTATTTCTAGAAATATGCACAGGGACCTGGCCACATTACACTGATTGACCTTGGGAAGGAGAACTAGTGACTGGAACTCAGTGGAGGGAGGCAGGTGGTTCACCATATTCCCTTTTTGCACCTTTTGAGTTATCGAACCATTACCTATTTGCTGTAGGTGAGGTTTCCTGGAAGCAGATGCTGAGAGGGAGTTTCGGGTACAAGATGTTTGTTAAAGACCAACACCTGTGGGGGTGCCTGGTGGCTCAGTGGGTTAAGCCTTTGGCTCAGGTCATGATCTCAGGGTCCGGGGATCGAGCCCCATATCGGGCTCTCTGGTCTCTGCTCAGCAGGGAGCATGCTTCCCCCTCTCTCTTTGCCTGCCTCTTTGCCTATTTGTGATCTCTCTCTCTCTCTGTCAAATAAATAAATAAAATCTAAAAAAAAAAAAAAAAAAAAAAGACCAACACCTGTGGAAGGGAGGAAAGGAAGCAGGACTGGGCAGAGGAAGAAGCCTGTCTGTGTCTCCAGCCTGACAAAAACCTTAACTAACCTTCTGGGGAGCATTTTTTTTTTTAATTTTTTTTTTAAAGATTTTATTTATTTATTTGACAGAGAGAGATCACAAGTAGGCAGAGAGGCAGGCAGAGAGAGAGAGGAGGAAGCAGGCTCCCTGCTGAGCAGAGAGCCCGATGCGGGACTCCATCCCAGGACACTGAGATCATGACCTGAGCTGAAGGCAGCGGCTTAACCCACTGAGCCACCCAGGCGCCCTCTGGGGAGCGTTGGAACACAAATGGCCTGACATTGTTTTTCCTACCCCTATACCTCGTTTAGAATTTGGGTGGATATAAAATCCCAACAGTGTGCAGGAAAAAAGTTATTCTTAGATTAGTAAATCTTTGAACAATGTACCTTCCAGGAATCTTTTACAGTTTGTCAATGATCCTTCCCATCTCATTCCGGTCTTTGAATTCAGAGGTAATTTTTAAATGAAGCAAGTGTATAATCATGTTCATTTGTTTGTTTGTTTAGAAACCTGACACCATATAGGAAGAGTCCTAAATAAGTTGAAAGTAGTTGCTCCTGGGAAATAGAAATTGGGAGTGGATGAGGTTGCATTTGAGACAGTAATTTTCATCCAGTTAGATCATTTTTTTTAATGGGTGAGAGGGTGGCACTATTAAAATTACACTAGGATAAGTCTAAATTAGAACTATCCCTGGAAAACTGGATGCAATCACCCTATACAAATCCTACAGAATTTTTTGACTTCTTAAATTTTGTACACCTATTTCTTTCTAAACATAAAATTAATCTTAAAAGAAGACTCAAAGTTTGGAAGTCAATTAGTACAACTTCACAGTCTATGCAGAAGTGATGTCTTGGAAATTCCTGATGTATAACTATCATCCAGTCTTTGCTCACACACACTTCCATAGCTTCTGTTAGGTCAATTACTCTGCAGCTATAATTGTTAGAAGTTCCTTTTAAACTTGCCAATGTGTAACTTCCACAGAATAGGTAATAACACAGAAGCTTTTGTCTTCTCTGACTAGCCTTGATTTTAGAAGCAGGTTGCTTTCATTAGTCTAAAAGAAGTGACTTTTTTATGTCCTACCGTTCAGCTTTTCTCTACCACTTTCTGTGTTTATTAATATGAGAGCGAACAGTTCTCATAGACCTGAAAAGTGGGGAGAACAGGTTTACTTAGGGTAAGAAACAAGACTTCAGAAATGATTTAGTGTTTCGAGTAAGGTCATGCATAACCCTACAAGGTAAAATCTTTATCCAGTTTGATTGGCAAGTGAAAGGCTCATGCATCAGAGAAATCGCTGACTTCAGTGATGGATACTGCCTGGCTCCATGCCTGCCCATTTCCCTATCAGGAGAGGGCCATTGCCCTCTCGCCATCCTATGATGTAGGACATGGCCAAGATTGACAGAGAGAGAAGGTTGAAAGGGCGGTTGTTAAAATGTCACCCACCCAGACTGAAATCCAAATGGCTTTATTTAGCATGATGCATTTTAATTAATGAGAGTGAAAAAGTGAAGAGGTTGTGGTTTCTAATCAAACAGAGTAATGCTTTAATTACTGAAATGCAAATGACTTAATTGAGAGGGAAATAAACATTAATTAGATCAAAAAGATATATTAAGAGGAGACTAAAGACATCTTTGCCAGAAGTAGATCTATAGCTGGTTTGTGGTAAAAGAGGGTACATACAGGGATTACAGGGTCTGGGGCACCTGGGTGCCTCAGTCAGTTGAGTGTCAGACTCTTGATTTCAGCTCAGGTCATGATCTGAGGGTCAGGGGGTCGAGCCCCTGTTTCAGGCTCTGGTCTTAGCACACTCTACTTGGATCCCTTTCTCTGCTCCTCCCCCTGCTTGCTCTCTTTCTCTCTCTCTCAAAATAAGTAAGTAAAATCTTAAAAAAGAAGAGTCTAATGTAAATATTTTAATTTTGATCACTTTGTGACTTGAATGACTATTTCAATTTTGTTTTATTTTTCATATTTATTTATTTATTTATTTATTCTTTTTTAAAAAACATCTTAATTTATTTTTTTCAGTGTTCCAAGATTCATTGTTTATGCACCACACCCAGTGTTCCATGCAATATGTGCCCTCCTTAATACCCACCACCAGGCTCACCCATCCCCCCAACCCCCTCCCTCCAAAACCCTGAATTTATTTCTCAGAGTCCACAGTCTATCATAATTTGTCTCCCCCTCTGATTCTATTTCAATTTTATAATAAATACAACCCTTGGATTTCATTACAGATATTTTAACATAGAACTTTGCTGATTCTCAGTGGGTGCTGGTTTTTTTTTTTTTTTTTTTTATAAGTACTTTGCTTTTCTGGGTGCCTGGGTAGTTCAATTTGAGAGGTTTGTGACTCTAGATCTCAGGGTCCTGAGCTCCAGCCCCACGTGGGTGTTGAGATTACTTAAATAAATAAAATTTTTAAAAAGATAAAGTACTCTGCTTTTCCTTAAGGATGTACTAATTCTCTGATGCCAGTCATCCTTAACTCAAAGCTAGACTAAGGCTGCAACAATGTTTACTTTTGCCTCCTAAAAACTGTTGAATTGAGGTGATTGTACATTAGGTTTAAAAATTTTAAGTTGTTAACTAAGCCTTAAGTTTACGGTATACTGTATAGTATAAAACAAGAGGATATTAAAGACTTTTTTGGTGATGGGGGTGGGGGTGGTTATTGATGTTTTGGGTGTCAGAATTTAAAATTGGTTAAGTAAAGGGGTGCCTAGGTGTCTTAGTCTGTTAAATGTCTGCCTTCTGCTCAAGTCAGGATAGCAGAATCCCAGGATCGAGCCCGGCATTGGGCTCCCTGCTCAGTGGGAGCCTGCTCTGCTTCTCCCTCTGCCTTCACCCTGCTCTCGTGCGCTGTCTCCTGCTCTCTCTCTCTCTCAAATAAATAAAATCTTAAAAAAAAAAAAAAAAAAAAAATTGGTTAAGTACAAATGCGGAGCGTTTTCTGCCCTCTAGTGGTTGAAAGTAATTTTGCAGTATCTGTTCTATTTCGGCGCTTTAAATTACATGGGAAAAGTACATGATATTTCATGATATTTTAAAAGTGGTTTGAAAATTACGTGGGCGCCTTTCTGTAGGTAATTACTATCGTTGCATATTTTAAGAAAGAAAATTTTATATTTTGTTAACCACAATATGCCAATTCCTAGAAATCTGGTGAGAAATAAATTTTGAGAGAATTGTTTTTCAGGATTAAAATAATACTTCTCTACCTCTATGAAGAGAGTATTAATTTGACATTGATATCATTATAATTTAATTCTGCTCCTTTTTTTTTTTTAAAGATTTTATATACTTATTTGACAGAGAGAGATCACAAGTAGATGGAGAGGTAGGCAGAGAGAGAGAGGGAAGCAGGCTCCCTGCCTAGCAGAGAGCCGGACGCGGGACTCCATCCCAGGATCCTGAGATCATGACCCCAGCCCAAGGCAGTGGCTCAACCCACTGAGCCACCCAGGCGCCCTTAATTCTACTCCTGATTCTAATAGTAATTTTCCTGTTTGACTCCTTTCATAGTTCCTATATATAGGAAGAGACCAATGAGTGATAATTCCTTCCATTTCCTAGACATAGGATTAGACACATTATTTTGGTGTTATAATATGAGAGGAAAACTTCATAATAGATGAAAGACAAAAGTAGACTGTCCATCTTTGTAAAATCTGTATATAGTGTTCTAAAACACTGAAGATTTATTCCTGGGCTTCAGTGCACTTGTGTTTTCCCTTTTTAAAGCTTAATTTGACAAATGTTTCCTGAATGTTTCAAATGTTTGAGGGCCAGAGGGGAGATGGTTGTGGGGTGGTGGACAGAGGAGGAAGAACACCAATGTGGAAGTCAGGTCTCAGTTTTGCCCTCTTTTTAGCTCACATTTCTTCAGAAAGTTCTTTCTGAGCTTATTTCTCACATATAAAATGAGCACCACAAAAATAGTTAGAACAGCGTTAGATGTTAAACCAGACGTAGTTATCATAACAATAAATAGTCACTATTACTAAGTGGGGGAGAGGTACAGAAACATGGAAGTTTTTGTTTCCAGGAATAAAGCATAGTTTGGTGTGTTCATTAAACAAAAGGGCAAATTCCAAAGGAAGAGTGTCACATGATGTCTACAGAAAGAGCTTGAGGACAAATAGAAAGCTGAGGCCGGTGCTCTCACCTTTCAAGCCTATTTCATTTTGTTGGTCACAGTTAGGTGAACACTGATCTTTCATTTTTCTCACTGAGAAATTGGTCCCAGAGTCAGTATATATTTTTTTCCTTTTTGTATTTCTCAAGGTCATTGTCATAGTGTGATGTATGAAATGTGGACCAGAGATCACATGGAAGTTACTTCCCATGAAAATCATTGATGTTGCCCATCCCAGCTTTCCCGAAGCCCCTACACTTTTGCTCACTTTACAGGCTGACTGAGGTTTAGGTCAGGACCAATTCAAATGGAATATGGGAATGTGGGAAAGAAGGGAAGTGTTGGAAGAGAGGAGGAAGGGTATAGAATGGGATATTTTGGGGATATGCCCAGGAAAGCACATTAAGGAGAAGGGCATAATTACCATGTCACTTCCATTTTATGCTACTGTAAAAAGTCAGAATTTGGAGGAAGATCAGGTTAAACCACTTGAGTGGTTCTGATTGTTTTGGCATTACATTCTCTGCACTTAATTGTCTAATTAGATAACAATATTTACTTATAAATTGAATTAGATGTTAATTTAAAGTTATTCTAGAAATAAAAATCTCTATTGAAGTGATTCTTAAACTTTATGGAAACACCACTGAGAATTTTCCCAAGAACTCTGAACTCTTTTTCAAAAAGATTCATATATATATGTAATGATTCAGAGAAAATGACATTTTTAGCAGGTATAAGCATTCCTTGTAAGGATAGCTCCAACACTGTTGCAAAGGATGTAAAAAAGAAGTTTTAACCAAACATCACAATCTAACAGACTAAAATTCCAAAGCGAGATCACCATTTGCAAGAGGTTCCATTAGTCCTCAATCCCCTTACCTATGTGGAGACTATAAAAGGGTAGGATTTGGGTTTATGAAGAGATTTCTTTGAGGAGCTTTGTTCCCTCACTCTGAATGCCCCCTTCCCATGCCCAGGTGTCAGAGATTACTACGTTTCTTATTCTTTACCAAGGAGGGGCTTCCGTATGATGAAGAAATGTGTTCCATGTGGTTGAGAGAAACAAAAGACTGTTGCCCAACTTCAGGCCAAAAAGGTAAAGCTCTGGGAGCAGCAGGATAACAGAGGAGTGTTGGGAGTGTGGAGGGCGAACTGTGTGTGACCAGACTTTGGTAAAGAGAGGTTTGTGAGAACCATCTGGAATCCTACTGAAGAGGCTCTTCAGAAGACAAACAGGCATGTGTACAGTGGATGGTTGAGTCCTAAGGTCGGAGCTGAGGCCCGCTTGTGGGTTGAAAGGTATTATGGGCAACAGAAGGTGGAGGGAGAGCGGCCCAGCAATGGGGCCCAAAGGTGAATCTATCCACCCTGGTAAGAACTGTCCTATCCCCTTGACTTTGATCTCAGACTGTCTTCCATCCCAGTAGAGTTCAACAAAGCAGCCAGAGTGAGGAATCAGGTGAGCCTAGAATGGAGGCAGAAGTTGAGTATAGTCCTGACCCCAAACTCAGGCCCGGTGTGGCAACAGTAGAGAATGAATTAATGGATGGCTGAACATAGACTGAAATGTTGATCGCAGTGGAATTGAGACCCCACATTTTTTACTTAGACCAAGAGTCTGACGTCACTCAACACCTGTGAGGTTCAGGGCATCTGTGTAAGCGTCCATCCAGGACCGGGGGAGATTGCTGTATACCTTCTTTTCTGTCCTTTACATCTTAAGCAGGTAGTGGGATACAAAAATAAATTTGCATTTGGCCATATCTTACAAATTGTGCAGTTATACTGATATCCGCTGTATGATATAAGCAGACCTCCCAGGCCCATGTGACCTGCTGACCCTTGGGTTTCATGTGGAAAATGGGAGCTTCTTTGATTAATAAACATGGGGAGAAATGGAATACTAGAAGTGTGGGAAGAGCCAGAAGGACAAGTCTGGGGGAACAGGACAAATTGAGGGAACCACTGCAAAATAAAAATACTGGCCCCTTCTTCAAATTTATTATGAATTCCAGAAGGCAACAACAGAGCATTTAACCAAGCAAGGGCCCTGTGTGACTGCATGGGCTGCACATCCACGATGTTACCCTGGGGTGAAGAAGGAGGGAAACCTACTAGTTGTCCAGTTAGAGATAGTCGGGAGAACAGGCTTGTCCAATTGAAACTTTTTCAGTGAAACAGACTGAGTGAGATTTCCTTCTGAAGATCCCACAAATGCTTAGCAAAATTGTGAACTCCCTTGTGTGAATGGTTTCTTGGGGAAGCCAGAGAACAAGACAAGTAGGTAAGGGAACAGCTGGCAGCAGTTATTTACCTGACACTTTCCATGTATTTCAAGGGTTTAGGTAAAGAACTCATGTTATATGACAAGAAATTTCCCCATGTCATACAGTATGAAGGGATCACATGGCTTTTTGTTTATTTCTTTATTAGTGTATCAGGATGTTGCGTGATACTTTCTCTGTTGCTCAGAACTGGTGACTAGGGACCAAATCTGCATATAAAAGCTGCCGAAACACCTAGTATTATAATGAAAACTGTGGATGGTAGGGACCAACACCCCTTCAGGGTTTACAACGAGGTGTAGAGCCACAGAAGACCCTCCCAACTGTGTTTGAGAGGTAGGCCCAGAGGAGGCCCTGCTGCAGGGGCTCTATACCCTGAAGCCAAGCTAGAGAAGTTTCTAGAAAACCCCTCATTGAGAGCAGGGGCGTGAAGCAGGCACTGGCACTTCACTTCTGACTGGCTGTTTGCTTAGGCAGTAGACTTACTGATCTCCCCCTGCCCCTCCTAAACAGGGAAAAGAGGGTTGGAGACAAATGTACTCAGCATGGAGCAGCCGAGGGGCAGCGTGCAGTCCAGCCCTCAGCATAGAGGGATGACTGTGTTTTCTATGGATCAAGTGGATGCTGAGAAAGTGGTTGGCTCTAGCCTTCCTTTCTGGCAATAAGAAGCTAGGGGGAGTACAGATGAGGTAATGGTCATTGGAAGAGATCAAGTAGCATCCTTGTCTCTCAGGTCACTGCCCTAGATAGGGCTCCCTGAAGAACTCACTTGTAGAAGCAGTGTCATCATTTAGAGAAGACACAGAGGCTACTCTTGACCCCCTACTCCATCTCTCCTTTGCCCATTCAGACACCCTGGAGAAAATAGGAGAGGAGATTGTTTTCCAGAGGCCTATCATTCCTCTGAGATGAGGAAGCGGAGGAAGAGGGGAAGAAGAGCAGAGAGATGCGCCATTCACCTCTTTAGGTTCTTCCAGTCACTGGCCCAGCCAGCAATGGGAGATGGGAAGCTTTGCTTTGGATATGAAGTTGGCATCTTTAACTGGACTTGAGGTTTTTTTTTCTTTTTTAAAAAATTCCAGTTAGTTAACATACAGTGTAATATTAGTTTCATGTGTACAATATAGTGATCCAACACTTCCATTCAACACCCAGTGCTCATCACAGCAAGTGCCCTCCTTAATCCCCACCACCTATTTACCACCCTCCCCCCACCACACACATCCCTTCTGGTAACCATCAGTTTGCTCTCTGTAGTTAAGAGTCTGTTTCTTGTGGACTTGACTGAGTTTTTTAATATCAGGAAGTGACCGAGGAAGTTATAGATTCTGTCCAAGGTCTCTCATTAAGGAATCACTACCCAGCAGGGAAAGGATATTCAACACAGCACAGCTGGGGGCAGGATAGGAGGGAAAATAGCACCATTTCTTATTTGCACCCTATGGACTTGAGACTGTTCAGTAAACCAGCTATATCTGATTAGGGACCTCATGTTCTTATGACTAAAGTTGAATAACTGTGCATTTGTGTTGTAGTGTACTGTGTTTGTAAATTGTTAGTTTAGGAGTGACCAGATTTTTTCTGCAAATCAAAAACTTGAACTATTAAATGAGAAAAGAGACACACCAGAAAGCAAGTTTCCAAATAGAGGATACACTTAAAGAAGTATATAATAACTGCCTTAAAAATAATCTCTCTTTTTAGAAAAATTTCAGCCTATCATAGAATCACTAACAGTTGATGCGATGGAAAAAAAAAGTGGGTGTATAAAAACACGTTTGTAAGTGATTTGTTATTCTTGTTCACTTGTCAACCATGTTACTCTCTTAAATTATTTAAATTTCATAAAAAATTTGTTAGGCTATTCCTCTATTTAATTTTTTATTTCAGTGTGACTGTGTCTATGATTTTTACATAAGATGGTGAGATGGCTTCAGCCTTCCTCTGTGCCCCCCTCCTTCCTCTTTCCTCATTACCAGAGGCTTCTTAAGTATTTGCCATGTTCTTTTTATTTAGACAAAAATTATTTCATATTTACATTATAATATTCTTTAAATTTTTTAAAATAGCTTTTTAAGATACTAGCTCTAGTGACGAAGAAAAATTGTTGTCAGTGATAACCCATCAGAAGAATACAGTGACTCTTTATCCATTGGTGTCCTCATTGTAGAGTTGCTTGTAGATTATAGACCACAGCTTAAATCGTCTTCAGGGACAAGCTCCAGGCTTATTTTTCTTGTTTCAGTTCTGCACCATCTATTTCCTTGAATCCCAGTCTCCTAAAATGGAAGCCACACAAAATGTTCTTATCCATCATAACAATGCCATGAATACATACAAAAATACTAGCCATGATCCTAACTGCCTCATTATACTTGAGTTGAATTGTGTTGCACTTGAAACGAGTGAGATGTTGATGAGAACCTTAATTTGTAATGGGTGCATACTCAGGTTTACCAACTTACCCTTGACTCATCCCTCTCCCTCATGACTGTCCCACTGGCAACATCTGGTGAGCTGCCAAATTCTGCTTCCATGTTATGTCTCAGGACTTCAGCAGAAATGTCAGTGGTTCTCCTTTCCTTGATGAATAATGTCCTTTACTGAGCCCCGAGTGCACTTTCTGCTCTTACCCCTACCTCCTCGCCTTCTTACCTTCTTTCTTCTCCTCTTCGTACCCCTGCTGCTTTCATACCCCTTCGTACCCCAGCTGTGGTTCATACTCTGCTCTTTGCCTGAAAGTATCTTCTCTCCTTCCCCCAGTCTCTGAATATTCAAAACAGAGCCATCTTTCAAAGTCTAACTCAAAAAAATTTCTCAGATTTCCACATGTAGAAATACTCTCCTTTCTCTCTCTCTCTCTTTTTTCTGGGCACTGGGGATATGCAGTGGACAAAAAGCATGGGATTTATGGGCCCAAAATTCTACTAAGGGGGAATGGACTCTGAACATATGTCAGATGGGGACAAGAGCCATGGTAAAAAATAAAATCAGGAATGTTCTGAAAATGTCTCCCTTCTAAGGTGTCACAGCTTGCTGCCTTCCTTTCTAAAGGCCTTAATTAAAGTGTCATGTTCCACTTTATAGAAATTTGTTGGTTTTGTTGTTTTTACATATACTCTATTAGAAAATAATAGGTAAGTTGCCTATTAATTTTATGGACCTCTTGCTTTCTGATTTGTACATAGTAGATATCTTATTAAATACTTCCTAAAGCAAACAATGATTGAATTAGAACTCACTTATAAAATGAGGTCCAGAAAAAATAAAAAAAATTTGATTTAAGGTTGAGGATGAAAACCTTCTGAATTTGAGACCTGGGGTATTGGGATGCCTTCCTTTGTCCTTGTAGATAGCTTCCTCATGCGGGACCTTTCACATTAAAGAGGTCAAATGTTGGACTATATGTCACAGGCCTAATTCCCAATCACATCATCGAATCTTCTTACTCAGTGTGTGGCTATAGAGTAGTGAGGTTGATGCCCATGTGGGGCTTAGGGGAAGCCACGTCATTACTTCCTACTGCTACTCATGTTTATATCTGACCCTCTGTAGGTCTCAGTTTAGGTACTTATTTCCCTTTCTCTTTGCTTTTTTCCTCCTAAGACTCTTAACTCTCTTAGAAATTTCTTTTGAAAAGAGGTAATCCTTTTTCACATTTCTGGCAGCTACATACAAGAGCCCATGCATTTTAACTGGTTTTCGGGTATTTACCCTGGGAGTTTTTGATCAGAATTCTGGATTTCTTGAGGCTGGCAGTTCATGGAGTAGCTCACTGGCAGATGGCGAATGCATGAATTGTTGGAGCAAATCACTCAGTGTCTTGGCGACACTTTTGGCTGTTGTTCTCCCAAACCTCTGGGGCAGGTTAGGAACATGTCTTGAGATGCTTTCCTTTATATTTCTTCCAAATCTCAGAGGCAGATTGGCCATCACCCCAGTGCTTCTTTCTTCTTCCACGGTCCTCCCAAATCTTAACGGCAAGTTGGCTGCCGAGTGTGGCATTTTGTTGACTGTGGGTGCACTCATCTTAATGACAGTTTTTGGACCCCAGTTTTTTAGTTCTTCAAAATTCAGACTTCTTTCCTTTTCCCCCTTAAGGTCTCCTTCAGGCTATGATTGGAAATGTATATTAAAATAAGTTATTGTTACCCATAAGAGACTCTTACTCTCACAAAACAAACTGAGGGATGCTGGGGGGAGGGAGGAGGGAGAGGGTGGTTGGGTTATGGACATTGGGGAGGGTATGTGCTATGGTGAGTGCTGTGAAGTGTGGAAACCTGGAGATTCACAGACCCATACCCTTGGGGCTAATAATACATTATATGTTAATAAAAATTAAAAAAATTAAAAAAAAATTTTTAAATCTTAAAATAATAAGTTATTGTTATAGGCAATAGGTTTAAACCCCGAATTAACTTAAACCCAGACTTTAGTTTGCAGAACTGTTAAAGCAACAAACAAAGTTTGTGTTTTCATAGGCAGAATTTTTAAAGAAATAGTTCATATTAGGTTTCTTAAAGCAGTCCAGTTTCTCTATCCCTGGACTATTGTAAGACAACCGTAAAATATTACTAAAGTCCATAGAGCGAATACAGCAATGTGTTTGAGCAGCAGGAGCATACAAAGGATTGAAAGGAGGCAAACATTTATCTTACTGCAGTTATTCTCCTTCAGCTTTTGATCCATGTTATTTATGAAATATTTCATGTATTTTTTATATTTTGATTTTAGAGAAACCTCCCACTGCCTCTTCATGTCCCTGTGTCTCCTCTTTTTAAATGCTGAAGTGGTGGATACATGAAAACAGAGATGCTGGCCAGGTTTTGGGGTAGAGTTAGAGGAGGCTCCATCGTCTTTCTTACCCGCTCATATTCAGAGCTCTGCTCTAAGAAACTGATTGTATTTTTATTAGTACACAAGTTACATTTTTAGGAAAGCACTGTTTGGTTTGTGGGCTATGTACCACTAACATACCAACCTTAAATGAACCATTTAAAATACAGCAAATATTTAATTAGATTTAGCTTTACCATGAAAATTTGTCCCTATGAAGATTTTTAAATGATCGTTTCTCTGATTGTGAAAAGAAATACATACTCATTTCAGCAAGTTTGGAAAATATATAAAATCATAAAAAATAAAATAGAAATATCTTGCAATTCCACCATCTAAGGATAAATACGTTACTTTGATATAGATGTACCATAAACTTACTGGCTCATCATTACTAAGTAGGACAGATAATCCTTACATATTTTTCTTTTTGTTGTTGTTTGTAGTTGAAGACAACTCAAATGTTCAGCTGAAATATATCCAGGTCTTATTTCTGCAACTATTTATTACAATTGTGTACTTCTGAATCAATTGAAAATTATTAATGTACCTTGTGCTTGCTAAGTATCATATCCTGTACATAAACTGTCATTATGCCAGACTGTTTGCTGTTGTATTAAAAAATACAAGTTACATCAACGCACTGTCATGGAAGGCTGCAATTGGACAAACAACAAAGCACAAACATTCCTTTTTCTTTAAAAAATAAAAATGCATTAGATTTAGGACAAATATATAGTTAATATTAGTCATGTTGGAGTCAAAAAACTTACCTCAGAATATTTGTCATAATTTTCTTTGCTGGCAAGATTGGACATCATTAATTCATCTGAACAAAAGACATTTGATGTTAACAAGCTTGAAGTGGCTAAAATCACTAAAATGAAGCATTTTGATGAAATAACTTTCATTTTGTTCAGAATCTAGAATTAAGTTTCTATGTGCAGCCTAATGTCTACAAGGAGGGGAATCATAGTCTTTTTATACTGTCTAAAACAAAGGAAAGTTTCATTTATCAGTGAAACCAATCCCACATATTTTAAGTACTAATATTAATTAGTGTTTAACTATATATTTAAGGAATGTGGGTAATTCATTCTGGAAAGACAGCAATCTTCCTGTTTGCAAATTCATTAACTTTGAAAATAATTTTCCTCATTATGAAGGAGCTTCTAATTAGGTAAGTTTGGGACCATGGTGATTAAGATTCCAAACAAACAGAATGCTTCATTTCTTTGACCTCGAATGAAAAATATTTTGGTGTTTGCGTCAATTCTTGAGAAGGGAAAAAAATAGTATTCAATTCATGCTAGCTATATTAAAAAAAGTGCTGTTTTTTTTTTTAACCCACACAAAAGAGTTAGGCATAGTATTTTCAAAATGTCAAACAAAATTCAGAATATAAAAAGAGTTCTAAGTCACATAGTACCCAAATAAAATGACATTAATTAACTTTTCGTAAAATGCTGTTTGATTATTAAAAAGTGTCAGGATTAAATGCCAGCTATGATGTGAAAGGAGGGCATAAGACCATGAGCTAGGCGTTTTGACAAACAGGCTGTCTCAAGAGAAACTGGAGGCAGTTCTAGGCCTTTTCTATCTTCCCCGTGGGCCTTATTTGGCAAAACTGTATAAATCACTGGGATTGTATTTCTGTGATGATGCCGTATCCTACCTTCCTCCTCAGAGCCCTTAAGAACCCTGGCAAAGGTTTGGTAAGTCACACACATGCTAATTTTGTTGCTCCCCTGGCTCGTATTATTTGGGTAATCTCACATTGCCACAGGCATACTGACATCATGGCATCAGAAAATAATTTATAGAAATAAATGCTTATGTCCTGAAATGCCAAAGCACGTCTCTTTTGGAGCAATGACTGATATTCTTAAAGACCTGCCTTATCATTAGACTGCCTAGGTTCTAGAGAAATCATTACTTGTTCCCATCTGCCCATTCAACCCTCTCAGGAGACAGAGACCTTACAGTGATTGATCTCTAGCTCCTTCTAGACACAGACACTTAGAGGTGAGTTCACAAAAGAGCAAGTCATAAAGTTGCACCTTTTGTGTCAAGGATTGTGCCACCTCGAGCCACTCCCACAAAGTGCCATAATTTAAGGTATGTGATGGGCGGAAGTGAAGATCCTTCTCCAGATTATAGATCTCCAGAGTAAATTAGAAAAACAACAGTGTGTAAACTCTTGGGTACCCTGAGGTCCCACTGCCCACAGCTTCTCTTCAGGCAGTTGACATCATTGGCCTCATTTGTTTTGGTCCGTGCTAGCCAAGAATCCCCGCAATAGGAGGCAATTAATTCAATTTATAGTCTAGGGTTAATTTTGTAAGACTGTTATTGGATTATTTGGGTTTAATTTCCCCGAGGATTTAATGCATTTCTCTTTCAAATTGTTCCTTTGCAAAGTGCTGATGGAACTTCCTTTTTTTGTGGTCAGTAGATTCAAACTTTTGAGAAATGGGTGAAGCGAGGAGCAAGTTTTGTGGGGCCGAGTTCACACCCTGGAAAGAGTGGAAGGGATCAGCCTGGGTCTCTTTCAGGATATGCTCGCTGGCTGGTTGTTTCAGAGGTTAGCATTACACCAGTTTGCAGTTCTGCTACTTGGGGTTTTGGCACATCTATGAGCTTTTCGGATTGCAGTCAGCACCTAGTATAGCCGATCTGACTAATCACTCCTCTGCCTCCACCAGGTTCAAACCTCCAAGTCTGGTGTGTACTTAGAGTTCGCTTATTAATACAGGGCTTGGCACTTTTCAACCATATTCTTAGTTAGCTTGGAAAACATCGATATAAAATAGCATGACCTGACATACACAGTACGAAATCACTCTGTCTTTCGATGAAATGTGCTCCTGTATACGTAGCCTATGTAGGGATTCCTGATGAGACATAGGAGCATACAAAAAATCAAAACAACGTCTGTCTCCTGGCCATGTGGCATTTCCATACATGCTTCATTTTACTAAGACTTTAGAGACTTGAAGCTACTCCTGTCTAAGACTCTCTCTCCAGCTTGGACACTTCACGTCCTTGGCTTCCTACCAGATGGTGCTGTTGGGATGCCTCACAGGCGTCTCAAGTGCTCTATGTCCCAACTGAGAAAGTATGGATGTCAGAGAAGGGTACTACTCCAGGCCAGAGCCTGTCTCTCATCACAGGTGGGAGGTACTCTTCTGGGGTGCGAATGGGTCAAGACTGGGAAGGCAACTTCTGGGGAACTGTGAGACTCATTGGGAATCTGCCATAGCCATGGGGATGAATGCTGCCACGTGTCCTTAACCTGTACCACCGGCAGCCATGTGTAGGCAAAAAGAAGCAAATGGAAACCCATTTGATCCAGAAAGAGATGTCCCTTCCTCCTGTAGTATACCCCCTCTAGTGCCTTTTACTGACAAAGCATAAAATTATACCTGCTGCAAAGGATAAATGCTTAGGGAGTCCATCTCTCTTATCTCAGAGCATGAAATCAAGAGTGGATTTGGAGTTGAGAGGCAGTAAATAGATCAACTGTCATGGCTATCCACCCACTTGACCCAGCCCAAATCTTTTGGGAGATCCATGACTATTTCCTCCCCTTTTCTCCCTCATCCTTTTCTAGAGTCCATGAAAAACTAGTTTCTAGTTTTGAGGTATTACACTCAATAATACTAGACACACTATTTTTCTGAGCACTTACCACATACCAAGAACTGTCCTAAGTACTTTGTGAATTAACTTGTTTAGCTTTCATATTAATCTCATTAGCAGTTATAACTACTACTGCTCCTCCTCCTCCGCCTACTCCTCTGGCTTTCTGGAAAGGAAGACTAAGGTGCAAAAGGATGAAGTAAGTTTCTCTACAAATTGCAGGGCCAGGAGTTGAACCCAAGCATTCTGAACGTGTTCTCGCTGTGCCAGTCTGCCCCATCAAACCTGGTCTGTTCTAAATTCCAATTAATCTCTTCACATCTCTCCATCCCCGGTGCCAGTACTCAGCTCACTATGTTCTCTTGCTTACACTTTTTCCTTGGTCCTCTCCAGTTCTTCCTCTATGGAGCAATCAGAAATATCTTCACCAAGTAGAGTGGATTTGTGATTTCTTTTTAAAAACCTTCCAGTGGTTTCCATTTTTTGTGGAATCACTTTAGGCCACTTTTCATTACTCGTAGACGTCTTAACGTCTCCTGCGTTGCCTCTCCCACTCCTCCCTGCCACCTCTGTGCTTGATGACAAACTTCTTTCTATTCTTCCAAATGGCTGCAATTTCTCTTGCCTCTGCTCATGGTTTTCCTGTGCATGGAATATCTGTCCACTCCCCTCTCTCCTTCTTACATCTCCTCATCGTTTGAGTCTCAGTTGAGGCATCACATGTTGTGAGAAACGTTCCTGTTTGAATATCTGACTTTTGACGTCCAGCGCCAATAAATGGCTCTTTGTTCTTGCCCAGTTGTGGTTTTTTCACTTTTACAGACTTGTTCTGTACTGTACCTTGCCTCCCGTCCCTTTGTACTGCTTGGGGGAGCCATGTGAGGGCAGAGCCTTGCTTGTGTAGATCACAGTGGCATTTCCATTGTCTATCTCACAGACGCTATAGCACTTTATTTCTATCTTTTAAAAAAGATTTTATGTATTCATTGGAGAGAGACAGAGACAGAGACAGAGACAGAGAGAGCCCAAAAGCAGGGGGAGAGGCAGAGGGTGAGGGAGAAGCTGAGCCTTATGGGGCTCTATCCCAGGACCCAGAGATCATGACAGTCGAAGGCAGATGTCTAACCATATGAGCCACCCAGGTGCCCAGGACACTTTATTTCTAAACAAGTGAATACATTTTTTTCTCTGGTATAAGGAATAAGGGTTAAAACTGAAGGTGCTGTTTTTCCTGGTTTTGGCTGTTGACCAGAGTTTCCTCTTTACTGTGACTTACAGATTATTAAAGCTTAAGTTTGTTGCCTTATCCTGAAATCTTAACATCTTAACATTTTCTCAGTGAGGAATCCCTCCTAAAGCTTTCCCAGACTGAGACCTACATGTGCACAGTCAGGTATGTGTAGGTTGAATGTGAGTGTAGGTTTATCCTGTTAACGGTGCTACATGCAGCTTGATAAGTTCAGTATGTTCTGATGTATCTTGCTGTGTTGATGGGTCCAGACACCAGGAAGGGTGTGAAAAGGGATGATACAGACCTAAAAAGGGCTTCCTGACGATGCTTCAGGGTTGTCCAGGAGGCGGACTTCATAGGCTCCCCTGGCTGAGGACAGAAAAGTGTTCTCTGATTGTTCGTTATTTTTCCACGCCCACTAGATGCCTCCAACCTCCGGCAGGCAGTTAGAGTAGGGGACAAATCCTTCCTACCCATCAGGAACTGAGCTGACTGAGTTGGGTCTAGGACTTTGTAAGGTTCTGGTTTATCTGGACCTCTAGGACAATATTTAAAATAAATGATTGTTTTTGTGCCATGGGCTGCAAGTTTTTACTTAAAATTTTATGCAGCAGAGCTAGCTTCCCCCCCACATTGATCCGTGCCCCCTAGGGCCCTGGTGAGGTCTGCTGAAGAGGTGGTGAGTGTTAATATGCAGAAGAACTTTGTTATAGAGCCCTGTCCCTCGCCCTCAGCCCAGCAGTGGACTCCCAGGCCTTTGGCCTCTTGACAGTTTTTTTCTTCCTCTCCATCCAAGCATAGTCCAGTTGTTGCACTCTGCAGAAGAATTTATGGGCATTGTAGTCTTATTTTGCATTGCATGTTTTCAAAGTATTTTGTAACCATTTGTTAACTAATTTCAGGCCGCCTTTAGAGGTGGGTGGTGGCATTACTGTATAAATACATTTCAGTATATTGTGTGCAGAGACAAAAGAAATACCTGTCTTGGTTCCAAATGAAATCATCCTATGCAAATTATATAACATTACTATTTTAAAAATGTGTGGTGGTGCCTGTGTTTCAAGATTTATGAGTGGTTTTTTATAATGAGCTTGTCATATTTTGATAGCAGGATTGTATTTACATCTCCTGCTCTTTATTGTGACACAGTATAGTGCCATGGCCTTGGAGATGCTGATGTGGACAAGAGACAAAGATGATTCCTCATGTAGTAAAAGCAGTTGAAATTCAATTCTACTTGGAGTCACTTAAAGAATTTGTTTGTATAGGAATACATATTAAATAATTATGAAAATCAATTCATAAGATTTATTCTAGAAGTTTGATGAAATGACAAGGTCCCTATGACTAAAGGACGTATTTTAGAACAATATACTGAACAAACTCTTCAGTATTAAATCTTTCAAGTGATATGGAGTGGTAATGTTTTAAAGAATTTTTACAGCAATTGTGCAAGGTTGATTAGGAAGCTGCCTCTCTACAGCACAGCTTTCCAATTCGAGCTTTTACGCTTTTTAATGTTTCATTTTTATTGACATTTTTTTCCTTGCAGGAAAAATGTGTGATTTTTACTAGCCTGGCAGGGGGTTATGGTACCTCTTGCCAAAGTGTCAAGAAAACTCAGAATTCTCTACATGAGGGACAAAGACCAGATGTTTAGTTAAAACAGCACATAGCTTTTACACAAATATAGGTAATGGAAACCAAGTCTTTTCCTGGGATTTCACCCCCCCCCCTTTTCTTGAGCCGGTTTTGCATTTGATATTTTTAAAATAAGCAAGCAACCATCTTGTTATTCTAACCTGAGCAGAATAATTTAGCTTTTTGCAAAGAGGGTGACTTTTCAATATCTTGCTTTTGTTTTGAAGGATTCTGCTCTAAAATGTGGAATGTGCTCTTCAAATAACAATTTGCTTTAGTGAAAAGAAAATTTGAGACTTTTATAGTTTAGGAAAGACCTAGCCTAATCCACTAGCCTGATTTTTCCACTAGCCTGAACACATCTTCACTGGGGAGGACATTTGTTGCTTAAGCCTACAGTGATGTGGGTTTTGGAGAATGTTTTTAAGTACAACTGTTTTCCCATTTCAAATAGGAGTTAGGGCAGATGGCTAACTAATAATGAGCATCATCACAAATGTGGACTTTTCTAGATCCTTTTTCATCACTGATGAAAACAGATGATAAGGGGGCTACTTGAGAAATACACATGAATGGGCTGTGGTTTGTTTTTTCTTTTTGATTAGGGGTCATCTGTCTCCTGTGCTCCCTAGTACTACTCGTAGGAGTTTCTTGAAGGCCCACAGCAGCCATGCAGTTGCTATTCTGAGCAGAAGCTGGCCCTTGTGTTAACACACTGGCGCTGGGACTTTATTCTTCTCTGTTACTAGTTCCTTTGGCTTTGGACATACTGCCTGCTCCTTCGTTCTAGGTCTGAGCTCACATGGGTACCTCATCCCAGTGGGCACCTGTATCCCTTAGATCATAGTGGCTGGATCTCATTACTGAGGAGGGGTTTACACTTTCCTTCAACACCGGGTTTATGGGACCCTCAAAAGGATGTGTCCATGACGTAGCCAGGAATGACAGCATGGCAGTTCTGCTGGTTAAACTCAGCCAATTCCATGACAAATAAAATGCAACCAATGCCAAGCAACCAAACGGAAAACCCTTAGTCAAATAGTTGTTGAAGGAGGACTAAAAAGCGTACTTTTAAATCTGTAGTGACATGGAGTATAAATTTAATTAGAGGAGAAGATTTTCTGTCCATCTCCTGATTCTAAAAGGTGAAATCTACACAGAAAATTCTGTACAGACTTGAGATTAAATGAGCTAAATAAATGTTAATACCTAATGGATATCATTTTATACTGGGTTCTGTACCAGAAGAGTTTAAGAAATCAGGTATTTACACTTTGAGAAACAATAATAAAGAAGACAATGGTATCTAGAACATATTTTTAGGTCTTCAGAACATATTTAGATATACAAGCAGCCTTACCATTTCTAGGGACAATAGCCTATTGTAGACACAATAGTTTACATGACAGTGTAAATGACCCAGAGCAGTTTTATGATGGTGGGCTTTGGCTGATGGGCCCTGTTGGAGCCCTCTCTGATTCATCGAAAAGGAGTAGCTGATGATCCATGATCTAGAAACATCCCACTAGGAGACTGGTGTGGATCTTTCTGTGAATACCACCTCTGTCCATGCCCTGTTCCTCAATACCTAAGCCAAGAGCGGTGGAACTGCCCTTCCTATGTTTCCATATCTTTGGGTTGATTTGTTTCTTTAAATGTATCACTTCAAAACTTCCCTTAATGACTCTCTTAACCTGATCTAACTTGGATGAACATAACGAAGGAGGAGGAGTCCCAGAATCTTGGCCATGGTGAGAGATGAAAGAGGAGAGAAATCACTGTGAGCTTACTTTGGACCTCCCTGCCTCTTGAGTGGTTTTCTAGTCTTGTAAATGTTTCGCAGTTGAGGCTTTTCATAGGCACAGCTGCAAAACTAGCTCTCCTTTACCTGGTATATTACTCAGAGCTCCTTGGTTGCATGTTACTGAAATTCCTAATGTGTTAAAGCAAAATGGAGAATTTATTATGAGGATATGGGGATATCTTATGAATGGGGTTGGGGTCTCTAGAACATCTGGAGCCTAGGACTCAAATCACCATTGGGACTTTCTCCTTGATTCTGATTTCTTCTCTCAATGCATCGGTTTCGTTATTCCTTCCTACTGCTGTTTTGATTTTCCCACCTCTCAGCCCATTTATTAATGCCTTCTGAGAAAACTGCTTTATATCAGTTCCAGATTCAAAATCACCAGGGAAGGATTCTGATTGGCCCATTTTAGATAAGGAGCCCCATCCTGAGCCAATCATTTATAGCCAGAGGAGGGTCACATTGCATTAACATTGAAGATAGTACCGCAAACCTGTGAAAGCGTTGGGGGTAAGTGTTGTTACTGGGAAGACAATACAAAAGCGTCTAAAACAGCTGGTTAGATAGAGCATGAGGAAGAATCTGGATGCTTTTCTTCCTGAGGAAGAGAATTCCCCAGGCAGAGGAAAACTACTTCCCAAGCTGGTGAAATACTGAAGTTCTGAGTTGCAGATAGAAAGCCACTTGACGGGGTATGTCTCTGTTTTTCTTTAAAGATGCTGAGGAGGTCTCTGTCCTAGCTCAGTGATACTGGTAGACAGTGCTTTCATCTCTGCCATCTGGGTCTTTGTTTTTGCAAGCAGGTGTTCTTGTGAGATATTTTTGTGGCTCATATGGGGCTTTGATGGTAAAAACAAAACAAAACAAAACAAATTCAAGATCTTCCTTCCCCAGGGGCAGCCGAGGGCACAATTCCCAGCTATTTCTCCATATATCCATCAAAAGCAGTGCCAACTTTGAGAGCCTGTAAGATTCCCTTTCTCCCCTGGCAGGTGGGAGGCCTGGCTCAGGTGTTTCTCTTTGGCATTTGGAGGTGCTCCTGTTTCCACCATTATGCTCAACACCAGATATGAAGCACTGTCCTGAGAATTTCAAGACCAGGTGGTTTGGTCCCTAAATGGTCCTAAACTCTTTTTAACTTGGGCCTCTTTCCTAACTGTTTCACACCCTTTGTTTTTCTGTGGTGATACTGGCTTGCTTCATTTCTTCCCACTGTGCTTACTAAGGTTGAATGAGTTCTATGACCCAGAGTAGAGTGGTTCACTGCTTTTTGAGCAAGCAAGTTTATTTTTCTATTAAGTTGGTTGACTTGCCATTCTTTGCCTGGCACTTGGGTAGCCTTTGGAAACACTCCAAAATTCTCGTTCCTTAGACAATGAACTTTCCTTAAATAATAGATTAGTAAATGTTTATTTTGGAGATAGTAAAAATAGGATTCTTTGTGTATAATTCCAAATATAAGCAAATTTTTTTTGATAATTAGCTTCATTATTTTCTGTCAATTTTTTGACATTATTTACACTAAATTAGAAGTAGTAATAATGGGACATCCTAGTTCAGTCCTACAAATATATCTGTCTACAATAAAATATTTGCTTTCAGTGACAGAAAGTATTTTAGAAGTGTTCATTAAAACAATTTGATAACTGTGTATTCATTATTAATAACCCAAGACAGGGAATTACATGTTATGTGACTCATGCAACCAATAAGGAAGCTGCCATTTCCATAATTATAAAGAATTCATACCACATCCATTTTACTATTCAGTATCATTTGACCCATTTATGGCTCATTTTGAAAGAGTAAAATTAAAAAATTTATAAAGTTTTTCAAATGAAAAATCTGCCAGGTAATTTCTCCTTTCCACTGCTTACAGTAGATGCTCTCCATCTAAGAGGCTGGACCATTTAGTTCTCCATCCCTCTCCTTAACTACAGTAGTAAAGGAAGTTCAGGATGCCCTGGGTGATGCCAATCCTTCTCCTTGGGGCCCCCTCCTGGAAGCCTTCTGAGGGGTAAACTGTGAAAAAAAGTGGGAGTCTGTAGGATGACGTGGGTTGGCCACATTCTGGAACAAATGACAGCTGTGGGGTGAAAGGCAGCTAGTCAGTGTCCACGTGCTCTCTGTTCGGCTGCCTGCAGTTTCTAAATAGCCTATTTGGGGAAAAAGTCGAGCAAATGCTCAGCTAAGTCATTAGCCCGCAAGTTCCTCCAAAACGTCAGTTACTGATCACTGCTACGCCTCTGCTTTTATTCTGACTATCCTCTAGAGTTAATTTTGGTATGGAAGGAGGAGGAAGAGGGATGTAGGCTGGGAGGGGGGAGAGCATCATTGGAAGGCTGGTACAAGATGAACTTGTAGCTTCAAGGTTTTTCTTTTGGGCATGGAAGAGAGAATGAGGCCTAGTGAGTGATTCTGGGCCTGTTATTCTTTTCCTTTACCCCCATCCCAAATCTCAAAAGTAGTTGAATTTGGAGCTCACTGTAATTAGAGACAAGGAGACCCCCAGATCTTTGTCACACCTGAGAACCTGGGCAGCACTGTTCTTAAGAAACAGTAAATTAGTACCACGAGACTCCAGCTCCTCTCCTGCATGGTCTGATTGCATCACCGCACTCCCTTTGGTCAGGTCTGTGAACAGTTGCTGAAGTGATTTTGATGTGATGTGACATTTGCAGACTGTGGCCACCGACCAAAGAATCTGAGCTTCGGTATCCAACATTTTACAGGCTACAAAATATAAGCTGGCCAACATTTATTGCTTGTCCTAGCAGCTCGAGCCAAGTTTCCTAAGCCTACAGAGCAGACCTCTTGCTGCTGCTAATTTTACTATCAGCAAACAAAAGGGAAGTAGGAAACAATGCGGAACAGCTGAAGGAGAGCCTTTGCGAGAGTGGGTATACACTCAAGTGATCTCAAGAGAGAGAGAGTGACTTTCTTTTTTCTAAAACCAAAAGGGACTCAGTTTGCACAGAAATAAAGTGGAAAAAAATGTAATGTAGAAAAAGTTACAAGTGGAGATTCTGCACTGGTCTCCCAGGATGGCAGTGATTTACATATTAAGACAGCCACTAGGGAAATGTTAAAAACTCTCTAGGAAAATTTTCAGTGTGATGGATAGAACTTTAATATTAATACAGGATTCATCATGATAATGTAAGTCATAGATCTAAACCTTCATCAATTGGATCAGCCCTTTTCCAGCCTATTATACAGGTAGTAAGTACGTGCTTTAAATAGTGTCATGTCATAGGCCTGGAGTCTTTCTTTATCTGCAGTTTCTCAAGTTCTGTTCACAGAAATAGTGACCCCATGAATCATTCATCTTTTACTATGTTATCTAGACCATCTGCATTTCTTCCATTTTTATTAATATTTAGTACTTCTTGAAATATACTTAATTATACTTTTTTCACAAATAGAAAGAGCATAATTCAACTAACACGTGCAGTGAGTGTGAGTGAAAGAGCTGATTGTTAATCTATTTGTTGGTTATTATACTAAGAAAATAAGTGATTTCTGGTTTGCTATTTGGTTGAGTTATCTTAGACATAATTACCAATCAAATGCATAGTACTGTTCAGTCATTTTACTCTGGGTTTTTTCATCTTCTTCGAACACTGACACCAAACAAGACGGTGGCATAGCCTCTCTAGAATTCTCTAAGATAATGACGGCCTTCAGGAATGAGAATGATTGTAGTGTTGATGGCAGTAATTATAAATGTTAAGAATTTTCTGCTGCCTTTTCCAATAGGGATTTGAACATTCACTGGTGGAGTATACAATCACCTTTTCTTAGTCTAAAACACACATGAAAATAAATCCATGAGTACAGATCATGAATACAGATGTAAAGCGTGGACACGGACAAGTAGATTCTCAAGTTCTATAAAGAAAAGGGGACTTTTTTAAAGCCTAGAAATCACTGTATATTTTGTCTCTCCTTTCTAGATTCCTGTAATGCTCACTGATTCTACTCCACGCCAGTTATAAACCCATGGAGTAACCAATGTTCACACTTGAGTGTATCATTTCATGTATTTTGTTGACATAAAATTTGAGAGTGTAAAGGTTCTGAGAAGTCCTGCTGAAGGAAACTTACATGTTGTAGAATCCAGCATTTTCTAAGCTTTCTTTTGACTGTGGAATCTTTTTTTTTTTTTTTTCCTCTCTCCCAAATAAGATCTATAAACAAATTGGGAAATGCTGGCCTAAAGGAAGTATTCATAAACTTGGCCTCTTCTATTTTCAGGTTTTGATTTTCATTGGAAACTTTGCAATGAACTCCAACTTCTCCCTAAGTCTTGGCTCAGGTGTCACTTCCTCTGTGAAGGTTTTTCTACTTGCCCTAGCATAGATATGTAATTGTTCCCTTTTGCCCCTTATCCCCACAGCAATTTTTTTGTGTGTGGAAAATCTATGTGTTTATGTTTAGAGCATGGGCTAATTTATTTATTTTTTACTTTCCTCTTCCAATCTACAATATCCTTTAAGAAGAGTGTTTTTGTTTTTGTTTTGTTTTGTTTATTGTTGTTGTTGTTGTTGTTCTCAGTGCACTATTGAGTGCCTGGATCCTTGTAGGAGTTCAACAAGTATCTGGTGAAGGAATGAATGAACAAATAGAGCCTGGAAACTTTAGCAGAAAAATTATCTTTCTGGTGTGTTGATATGTGATTAATGAATGAACCTTTTTGAGTCAAGTACTTTGTCGATTATAGTGACTCATTTCCATACAGTTGATTGGATTGAGACTGACTCAGATGTGAGATGGTTAATCATTTAGTCTGCCCAAAATATAAGATTGACTGTTACTCTGTTTTCCCCCTTGTATAGACATGGGCAGTATGTATGAAAAATTCTAGTACCCAGTCATAACAGAGACATTTTTCTTCTCTATTCATAATTAGTCCGTAACTCAGAATTTCCCTATTTTTAACTGCTAAGGGAAAAATGGAATTTACAGATCTTTTTACCTTTCATTAAAAGCCTAACCTAATAGATTTAAAGAACTATATAGTTATAGAATTATATAGTTATATAACTATTTATATTATATAATCATATATAGAATTACATAGTTATAGAATAAGAATTATATATAGTTATATAATATATATTATTATTATATAGTTATAGAATATATTCTATAGAATATATTCTATAACTATATATAGAATTATATAGTTATAGAATAAGAATTATGTATATAATTATATATATAAAGAATTATATATATAAATATAATATATTATATATATATAGAACTATATTATGCCTGCAGCATTTTGATTTGAAATATATATATTTTTTCCCCTGATGTACTCTAGGTTTCAGGGTTACAATTTTTATTGTGGTTTAGGCATGTTTTCCCTCCCATTTTTCCTTTCTTCATTTTCCCCTCATCTTTTTAAAAATAATCATTTATTTTATTTTTTCAGAGTTCCAAAATTCATTGTTTATGAACCACACCTAGTGCTCCATGCAATATGTGCCCTCCTTAATACCCACCACCATGCTCACCCATACCCCCATCCTCATCCCCTCCAAAACCCTGTTTATTTCTCAGAGTCCACAGCTCTGGGAGCTCATGGTTTGTCTCCCCCTCTGATTTCCCCCAACTCACTTCTCCTCTTCATCTCCCAATGTCCTCCATATTACTCCTTATGTTCCACAAGTCAGTGAAACCATATGATAATTGACTTTCTCTGCTTGATTTATTTTGCTCAGTATAATCTCCTCCAGTCCTATCCATATTGATGCAAAAGTTGGTATTCATCCTTTCTAATGGAGGCACAATACTCCATTGCATAAATGGACCATATCTTTTTTATCCATTTGTCCGTTGAAGGGCATCTTGGTTCTTTCCATAGTTTTTAAAAATATGCTAAGAGGATCAAGGTAATAATCTCCCTCTCTGGCTGTACCCCACTCCAGTTCTATACTGGAGTGAAGTCACCAAGTTAACACCACAGTATATCACTTCATGTATTTGGTTGGCATAAATTTTGTGGGGAGGCCAAGGATAGAGGTTGGATAACCCAGGCCAGGATAGAGGTTAGAGACTACATTTATAACATTCTCTTCTACATTTCCTTGTTCTCTTTTGAAGACGGTTCACAAAGCTGCAACCTGGTGAGGACATTAAGAGGAATTAATATGCCCAAGAAACTTAATTATATTTCTGTCATGGAGACTAGGCTGGCAAATCAGCTAGGGTGAAGTCAGCTCATTCGGTGGTGTTGTCAGAATGGGAAAAAGAGGCAGCACACCTGACTGGAAGAGGAAGAGGAAAAAAGTTGTTAGACTGGGGTCAGGAATGTCCACTATTTATTCCTCCTGCCCATCCCTTAATTTTTTTTTTTTTTTTTTAGCAATGAAGGCTACCGCAGCAGATAATTGATATCTTGGGTTTCCCTGGCACCACGGAAAGGCCTAGAACTAAAGCAAAAGCAATGAGAGTAGTTGGGGGATAGGAGAGGGGAGGAAAGAGAAGACAGAGATTGGAGGGGTGGAGAGTGAGACTCTGATGTAATGGGAAAGGCATTTGGTTTGGAATGCAGATTTCAAAAAGCACTCTATTTAGAAAACAATTTAGAAAATACTAGTTTCTGGTTTCTGTGTAACCTTGGGCGATTACCTGGCTCATAACTTCTTCCCAGGAAATATTTGTGGATTGCTGGATGATCACTAAAGACCCTTTACCTCTAAAACATCAATGTTGATGATATGATATAAAAAACTCGAGAGAGCTGGAGAGAAGACAGAGATGTGTGTGTAAGTGATTGATAAGGGTCACCCAAGTCAGATGGCTCGGAACTTGTCTGTTCGGGATCAGTTTCCTGACTCCTCAAATCTGGGTGACAGTTGATTAAATCTTGAACTTTCTGTTCATTAGCTGGGGTGGAGATGAGAATCTGGCTAATAGAGAAAGCTATTATAGAGGCTGTTTTATATATAATCCCTGCCAGGAAGCCAAAAGATGGTGGGCAGTAGATAGAGTCCTTGTTAACCAGGTAAATCTTGCACCTGCAGGTTTATCCCAGGAAACCAAGCATGGAAATGGTGGCTGGATCCTCAAACTTTCATATTTAGATGGGGTAATTTTTGACAGAACACAAACTTCTTGGCTAAGAACCAAAGGCTCTTGGGAACCAATCTCCATAGCAGGCATTGGTCTCAAGACTGTTTGAAGGCCAAAACAAAGAGAATGACTTTCACATTTTCATGAAACTGTTCTCATGTCTGACTTCAAAAGGTGCTTTAGAAACAGAGCTCAGACTTGGACCCTTGACCATCGGAGTTCTCCCTGTGGGCCATTTCAGGGTAAGCTTGGGGACAGTCAGCTGTGGAATGTTAGGAGCATAGAGAACAAGTTTCCAGGACTGTAGGCTGTTAGTTGATTCCCAAGAAAGTAGTTCTGTGAAGCCATTCTGATTTTTACATATGGCATATCTGAAAAAGGGGTTATTCGGCAATTGCAACATTTTTTGTTTTATGTGCCTCTGAAAGAAAGATATGTTTTGTCCTCCATCCAGTCTTAAAAAATATTTATCCTGGCATCTTCCCATTTTTCTTTCCACGTGGAAACGCTGATATTTTTAAGACTAGTTGTGAAATCATTCCTAGGTATGCACATTATATGGAGATCTTAGAAAAACTTTTAAGGAAAATGAGTATAAGATGGCATTTCTTTTATGTACCAGACATTATAAACCATTCTTTTGTTGGGCTTTTCTTGATGAGCAAGATGTAATAAAATGATGTATATTCTCACCCTGTGGCAGATACCCTTTATCTAGTGGGACAGAATATTGAAAGCAGCATGGAAGATTAAAAAAAGGGGGGGGGGATTTGAAAAAGTGTCCTCATGATAGCATCGTGAACGCAATGCTATCTTCTGGTTAAATAAAGCATGAACAATAATTTTGGGTTAGGTATGTTCTTCAATTATGCATTTGATTTTGGTAATAAAAGACGCATGTTTTTCAATAATGTTTGGAATTTAAATACACTCTTCCTTTTTCCCAGTCTTCAGGAGAACACTTACCAATGCAAAAGCTACCTCTCACCCATTCTTGTCCATTAAAAATTAAATGCTTTTACAGTAAATTATTAAAAGAGCCAAGTTGGCTGCAAATCATCAAAGGTACCATAAACCATTATGCAAGCAAGCGAGAAGTCTGATTAAATCTAAGGGATCAGAAAGCATATACATCCCTCGATATCCATCGCAAATTCTAAACTACAAAAGCAGCCATAAAATGCTACATTAAATTACTTTAAAAAACTCTTTCAGGGTTTTCGAAATTCAACAGTAACTTGCCTTTTCAATTAAGTATGAACTAAAAACCTTTACTACAAAGCACAGATAAACCACTATTTAGAGGTTATTTCCACTTTCTTTAACCTGCAGCAAAATTAGCCTCATTTTTCCAACTGATATCACTTACTTAACGGAATTGAGGCATTCTAACAGAGTTTGCCAAAAAGCTAGTTATTAATTAAGTCCTGTTTCCCCAAAGTGTCTTTGTTATCTTTTGATTATATTGGAAAAGAAAATGATGGGCCCTGAACATTGCAAAATCACGTTGAAAATTTTGGAAGTATCTAAATAAAATATGGTTAAAGATAAAAAAGATAACTTGTGGTTTTGGTTTAAATGAGATAATATATAATCAAATGTAGGATGCCTAGCTTGGTGCCTGACACATAGGAGACACTCAATAAATAGAGGCTTTTCTTGTTGTTAAGGTCATTTTTCATTTGAAAAACTCAGGCTCCACCAAGGCTAACTTGTCCAGTGCTCCCTGGATGGAGTGAGCCCAGTACTGGTTGATTTTGAAGCACATGCTCTTTCTTCTGTCACCCCAGTGTTATGGCCTTCTTAGTCTCTGCCCACACAGGCAACTATTTGGCTACTCGTGTATGCATAAATTGGTCTGCTGAAACAACTCCTTGACAAATTAAAAGATATAGGAAAAAAAGAAACATAAACATTGAGGTAACATTTGGTTGAATTATGATAACTGTGGAGGAGAACAACAGCCAGAACAAGTGTTTATAGTTGGGTTTTAGAGCAGGCTCTACTCCCAAGTCTCCCACCCATTGTTCCCATCTGCCAAGTGTGATGAGGAGAAATTATTCTGCAGCTTAGCTGGGATTGGTGTGGGGACTAATAAACCTGAATGAATAGGTGAAAAGCAGACATTGAGGACCAAATGAGTGTCAGGTGATTTCATTTGTCAGTGGTTCTCAGACTCTAGTCTAGATCTAAATCTAGACCTAGGAAGGTTTATTAAAGCACAGACGGAAGGGGGCAACCTTCCATCTGGAAAACCATCTGGAGTTTCTGCTTCTGTAGGTCTAGGGTGGGTCCCAAGATTTTGGGTTTCTAACCACCTGGCAGGAGATGTCAATGCTGCGGATCAAAGGCCCTCACTTGAGAATCCCTGATTTAGGTTATCTTAAATGAGATAACTTGTTACTGTAACACTGTGGTGTATACACATTATTAGCTCCATTTTATAGATGAGAAAGCAGATGAGTGGTGAGTTTGGGAAACTTGTCAGAATAATGGTTTGAATCCCGGTTAAAGAGAAGCTGAGATATTGCCTTCAAAGAATCTTCAGATTTTCTGAATCACTGTGATAGGAGACAGAAATGCAAGACTATGGCTGTTCATTCTTATTCTCCTATCACCCTCCAGAGGCAAGGAAGTCATCAGAATGAGAAAAACTGTCACAGATACAGGC
Organism: Mustela putorius furo; assembly: GCF_011764305.1. NCBI lineage: Eukaryota > Metazoa > Chordata > Mammalia > Carnivora > Mustelidae > Mustela > Mustela putorius. Next base: position 56,465,691 of record NW_025421998.1, read on the forward strand.
CCAGCAGCACTGAATAGTCTACAGATGACAATGAAAACTGAAGCCATTCTTTCGAGATCCTTGAACACTAGATGGAGAACTGAGGTATGGAAAGTTTTAATGATTTCTTTGATTATACATACTGTATGAGAGGCAGAATTGGGATATCAGATGTCCTTGAAAACCAATCAAGGTTTAATTATAAGATTAAAAATCTGGAGCTTCTATTTGCCATCTCGATTGCTATCTGCCATGCCCACCATCCTGAAAGTGACTAAATACAGAGGCAGCATAATGAGATGGGATGGGTCTTAACCCAGGACCCAGAATTCATTTATATATCCTATATTTATTGACTCTCTTTCACATGCCAGGCACTTATAGGTGCTGGGAACAAAGGGGTAAGCAAGATAGGCAAAATGCTTGCTTTTGCATTATAAAGGCAGTGAGACTGTCTATGAAGTAAATAATAATAATAATAGTAAAAAGGGGGCCCTGGAAAATTAAGGAGTGATAAATGTTATGAAGAAAATTAAAGCCAGATAATGTCAGAGGAAATGACTACAGACTCAGAACTTCATAAGCATTGGTTTAATAGCTTACTAAAGATGCAGAAGGAAATGTGGATGGTTGACTACCAGTCAGAGGTTGGGACTATCAAACCGCAGTTCTCAACATTTCAATTTTGCGGGTTCTCTTTCATCCATGAGTAAAACCCAAGATTTCCCTTCCAGACTTCTCCAGAAATTATTTTAGGGTTCTCAGATGAAGGAGGTTCTTGTACTCACAGGTGAACAAACTTTGAAATGCATACCTTTCAATGTATTTCAAAGACAAGGGCAAAATCATAGAAATAACTGATTCAAGCAACAACTATCAGTGGTCCAGGTAGTGTGTGTGCACATCTTCTCCCAACTTGGACTTGAGTGATATCACAGTGGAAGCTTGAAGTTAGCCGTGAGGTAGTATTTAAATTGGAAATTGGCAGATGATACAATGCAGATCTCTAAAAATTACTGTTTTCCCCCCGGAGGGCTGGTTGTTACTGGGAAAAACTCCTTCATAAGTTTCTCATGCTTCTATACATCTTGTTGTGTATACCAAGAATGTCAGGCCCTGACCTCTCTTTACCCAGGCTAGATCTGCAATGAGCAATTTTGAAGATTAAGATAATGTCTCCCTCTGGGACAAAAGGTGGACTTGCTTACTGCTTGCTATAAAATTGGTAGATTCTTGAAGCTAAGTGTTTCTTTATTACAGTGCAATACACTGTATATGCAGGAGTCCATCTGGGTCATCCATGTTGTCGCCATGGGACCTGGGGACAAGGGGAACCAATGTAAGCATGCTGATGCTCGTGATGCTTACTGTGACCAAGTCAATGGTCTGTGATAAGCATCTTGTGTTTTCTATAAGCATCCATGAAACAACAACAGGTTAACTTCATAGCTTATAAAAGTAGGGTAAAATCAAAATTGCAATTTTGACAGTCCTGGGGACAAGGATGGGATACTAACAGAGATGTGACTTTCTGGAAGACGAAAGTCTAATGAGCCTGATTCAGAGAGATGAGAAAACTTCCTTCGATCTTGTAGTGAATATTCTTGTCCAGGTGTGGGGGAGGAGGGTGTGTCTGGGAGATGGAGGTAGAAGAAGGGTTTCCTATTGTCCTGTTAATGAACACAAGCTGAATGCTTAGAGGCTCAGCTAATACTTAGAGGCTGAGCAACAAGAGGGAGGACTAAACAAGCTACCCAGTGGTGCCTGATTGTTGCATATTCTTTCCTCTTTGTGGACAGAGGAAGGGATGTTATCATAAAAACAGGTAGGCAAGCTTGATGGCCCTAGCTGAAAAGCAGTATGTTTGTGGTTATTGAGCCAGGAGTTCCCCCAAACCAAACAACTGTTGTCAGCAATGAGGACCTTGTTATTTCAATAGAACTTCGGGTGAACCAAAAACATTGGTTTGGATGAATTGAAAGCATTGATTAAGTCATAAGCAGGCCACTCAGAAAGGAAAGTGAACCCAACACCTTGCTTAATAACACAGAGACACTCCTCTATCTGGCCCTTTTCATAGCTCAGCTTGAGAAGATGGGGTGCTAGGCACAGGGATCACCAAATCCCCCCGAACAGCAGGGTGGAACTGTTGTGGCATATGTTCAGGGGCAGAAAGAAAAGGGATCCTGGGTCCTGGTGCTTGCTGGATAGTTGAAGCATCTGAGGGAGGAGGTGCTGTGCTTAGGCTCTTGTCCTAGGGTGAGGTCTCGAAATGGGAGAAAAAGCCTAGCAGTCAACTCTCCCTTTGGTGGCCCATGACATCCTACCATAGCCTAGATTCTCCTACTACCCTTTACTTCCCACCTTCCCCTCTGGGAAATAGCATGGTTGGGAATCTTGTGTAGACTCTGATGTGCGTCAGGTTAGACTCCTTGCTGCCTGAATTAAACTTAGGGGATTTGGGCACAGTTCAAAGTGGGGAAGGGAAGCTCAAGTGTTTTACAGCATGGGGCTTCTGGGCCACTTCACTATACTATTATTTTGGTTTCCACTGCTGAATGCATAATTGGCAATGGTGTTTTATTTGCTTGTACTGTAAATGCTCATAAACGTCAGAGAATTTTCTTACTTAGGGACTACACATACACTGTCCCCTCCTGGCTGATTCAACAGAAACAATGTATAAATCCATATGGAAAAAGGGATATCTCAGCTTCAGTTAAGGGTGCAATGATTGCTAGAGTATTGGAGAGGTCCCTTTTTTTGTACAATAGATGACCTTCCTGACAGCCACCAATTGGTGTCCCTCCCGCCCCCCCTTTTAATGTAGCTGATAACCCGACCCTAAGCTCTTGTTGAAACTGAAAGCCTTGTCAATGGAGGCCTTGTGACTCTCAGGCTGAGTATATCCGTTTGGGGATGAGTCAAATGGGCTCAAGAAAACAAGATGGGAAGGGTCCCATAAGTCTCTCTTGTTAAATGGAAATGGTATATTTTAAAATGGCATCTGAGTTTTACATTAAAAAAAAAGAGCAGTCATCTCTTTCAGAGGAACTTTATCCCAATTTTATCCCCCATCCCACTGCTGGCATCTTTACCAAATAATAAAAGTTAATATCACCAGGAACTAGACAAATGGACATTGTGTGCTCTCTGAAAAGATGCAGTGAGGGGGAACACAACATATATAAGTATCTTGTCAAAAATATATAACTGAATCTAATATTGAAGAAACATAAGATAAATCTAAATGGAGAGACATACTACAAAATAACTGGCCTGTATTCTTTCAGATGCCAAAGTGATGAAAGATAAAGACATACTGAAAAAAAAAAAAAAAAAGACATCCTGAGGAATTGTTCTCTATTAAGTAAGATTCAAGGAGACTCATGATCCTAGACTAAATCTGAGTATCACAGACTTAATTTTTCTAGATTAGATTGAGTAGTACAATTTTTTTTCTTTTTTGCTATAACAGATATTATTAGGATAATTGATGGCAATTAAATAAGATCTGTATATTATGTAATAGCTGGGTATCAGTATTACTTTTCTAGGTTTTAATAACTGTACTGTTGTTATGTAAGAACATGTCCTTGTTTTTTGGACAGAAATATACTCAAGTATTTATGTCTGTAACTCTCTCCCAAACAGATCAGAGGGAACGCACATACACAATGATAAGTAAATGTGTTAAAACATTAATATTTGGTGACTCTGAATCAAGAGCATATGGAGATAACTTGTTCTACTATTGAAGTTCTTCTAAAAGTCTGAAACTACTTCAAAATTTAAAAAAGTTAGAAATGAGGAATCATAATTAACAAGGTGAAATATCCACTGAAAGATTTAGACATAATTTAAGAAGAAAGGCTGTCACAGTATTCCTGGTCTTCTCCAAGGGAGTAGGGCTTTAAGGAAATGCAACATTAAGAATATTTTTATTCTTTGAGTTTTTAACTTTTAGAATATTTGACAAAGAGTTGTTTTGATTATGGAGGGGCCAATTTGATCCTTAGCTGCGGGAAGGAGGATGTTAGAAGCTTTACCTGGGATGGTCTAACAGAGCTTCCTTGACCTGAACTGCAAAGGATGAGCAGACAGCTTTGCATAGATGTTGGGGCAATGACAACTAAAAGAGCCAAGGGGTCCTTTGGTCAAGATCTTGGTGTGCTCCGGGCTCTGCAAGAAGCCCACTGAGGCTGGAGAACCTACATGCTAGTCTTGATTCTAAGAGCTCGACTTTGAGCTAGTCATTTTACCAATTGTGGTGTCACTTTCTGAATTTCTAGTGGAGCCCAATCTGTCAGTACATTATAGTTCCTGATAAATATATATTGACTGAATGAGTGGACAAATAAGTTGATCTGAAACAAAGGCAAGATATGATATTTCTAAAGACTCTATAGCTCTAAAACTTTATGATTCATGTAATATTTATTGAACAGTTGCAGAGTGCCTGCCATAGTGTCAAATGTTTTAAGTTGGAGGAAGACAGCATGGAAGATGATGCATGGTTCCTGCTTTTGCTGTGTTTATAATCCAGTGAAACAAGCCTCCAGAAAAAGTGATGCAAAATTTTCACAGGAAGCCAACTCTCTTCTCTGTTTTTAATAGATATATTTGTCCTCTTGGCATAAGTTAGTTTGTGTGCACTATTCTAGATTTGAAGATGTGTGTAGGAGGATTCAGAGAAAAATATACTTCTACCTGATTTTTAGGTGAGGAGCTCAAACTCTACATCTCTTCAATGTAGGCAGACTTTTTAGCTGAACCGTCATGGGCTTGGTGGCTCCAGGAAAGAGTTGTCTCAGCAGTGAGAGAGCATTTCTTTCTTTTCTCACCAGGCCCGCAACATACTACTACTAATAATCACCTCTAGGAGGCTCCTGTGTTCCAGGGGCTGGGCTTGGCATTTCTATCTATTACAACCCTCTTGACCATGTTGCAAGACAGATATTATCAGGTAGAGCTTAAAAACTCTTTCGGCAATGTTGTTAAGATTCTTGCCCAAGTTTCAGAGGAAGGAAGGAGCAAATTCAGGATTAAAACCCAGATTTTTCTGATGCCACTGCACACACCTCTTCCACCATGCAGTGCTTCTTAGGTCATTTTAAATGATCCCTCTGGTTCGGGCCCCTTGTTTCCCAATGATTCTGTGGATCTCAGAACAGGGCTCCCATGGTCAGCCTGCAGCCGCCGCTGTGAGCATGTGGTCGGTGCCAGGGAGGCGGGTTGGCCTGGTGTGCGATACAATCTCCGACGAATCATTGACTTGCACTTCAGACAGGGCTTCTGTCCCACAACTGTCAAGTACTGTGCCGTGTTGGGTGGAGCGAAAGCAGATCTGATTTAACAAAGGCCCTGCAATACAGTGGCTGAAGGAACAGAGAACTTGATTCTCATTCCCAAAGCAGCCCAGCATGGGTAGGTGGACCTATTTGTCCTGTGAAGTCATGGAGTGTTCCTTCTGCCTTGTCTCTTCCCACCTCTTAGGGCACTGTCCTCTACATGACTGAAGCTCATTTTTAGGCAAGTCCATATTCCAGTTCTTGAGAAAGTGCTAGAGCTCTGTGTAACATTTTAAAGCCTAGCGGTGAAGGGGCACCCATCACTTCCCTCTCATATTCCTGATGGGGAGAAGTGAGTCACTGGACCATGCTTAGTTGCCTAGGAGAGAGTTCAGGGGGTGGGGGCTGGCTATTTGCTCAGCTAAAGCTCTATTAATATGGAAGAAGATGGAATCGATTTTGGTGAACAGCTATAAATCTTTGTCATGAGAACCCTGTGTAAATCTCTGTCATAATATTTGTAGCATAGTTTTATTTATTTATCTTCCCCCACTAGTCTGTGAGCTCATGGAGGACCAAGGTCTGTGCTTTCAGTTCTGAACCCTCAGTACCTAGCTCACTGCCCCTCACAGATGAAGCACTCATTATATTTTTTGTTGAAGAATGAATATGGCAAGTTAAGAGTGTGGGTTTAGGGGAGTAAGACAAGGGCGGAGATGAGCGATACTTTCGTTGCCTAGTTCAGAAAGCAAAGCTGAGCCTACCTAGGGCACTGCACACCAAGTGTGTATAAGGCATTTGATGAAAAGCTTTGCCATGAAAAGAATGAAGTAATTCAGCTGAAAGCAAAATAAAGGCAAAATTTAAATGTGACACTCTGCAGCTCAGCTCAGAGGAAACAATTGCCCGATTGTCACCAGGTGACCTCACTTTTCTCTGTAGTCATCGGCATGGGAAGATATAAAACAGGTGAACCTCTGAGTTTACATAACTTTTAAACAGAGGTAGAGGATGAAAAAGTAGGTTTGAAACATATGGCAGGAGCTGCATATACAAAACCTGATTTCCCAGCCACCGGATGGGATCCGAACAGGGGCCAGGGACCTTCATTCTTTGGTAGGCCCCACCCTGCGCTCCTTACAGAAGGAGGGTTTCCAGCTGGACTAAGTCAGCAGAACCAAGCAGGCTACCCATCTTGGGCTCCTGGAGACAACAGCAGATGGCAGATAGGCAAAGCAAATTAATCAAGCCACCAAATGTTCTCAGATTTGGTTTTCAAATTCACGAGGCTAGTTATACACGGCCACCGTCGTTACTGTGCATCATATTTATTTGACAGCATTGTCCAGGCTTAGATTTCTCTCCCTGGCTCACACAAAAGAACGTGTGCTTTGTATTTCAATGAGCACTTCCCCAAATTCAAGGGAATTCTGAGGCTAAAAAACCTGGTATGCCAGCAATTCATGTGCAAAGACTATCCATGGCTGTTTCAGTGTTCTAATATAGCCTGACGAGCAAGGCTTCATCTCAGTATTTTTGAAACACAGGTTTTGGAAAAATTTCCTTGACCATGTTACAAGGTGCCCTGTTGGGATTCATGTCCATCTGTCATGGCTTTTAAGATCTCTTTGCACAGTCCACATGGGAACCTGGTTTATTACAGAGCAGGCCATGTAACAGTCTAACCTCCTGTCCATCTCCCCCTCTCTGTGGTACCCACTCCTCCCCATGAAAGGCTTTGGACAGTGAGTAGGTAGCCACATGTCAATGTGGTACCAGGCTCCAAAGGCAGCACCTGTCTACACAGATAACCATAGGGTATGGGGTCTGCTCATACAGCATCTGGCTGGGTTGTGTCACTCCTACAGTGTATTTTTAGGATTAAAAAAAAAAAAAAGCCTTCTGGGAAGAACATCTACAGGGCAATTTTGTTATAGGCAGGAAGATAAAGAGACTGTGTAAAATTAGAGTATTGGTCTGGGCATGATCGGCACATCTCTAAGCACTATAAAAATGTTCCAGAGACATGTTATGGTGTTGGATATAGTGATGTCAAGACAGTGTGGCGTAATGGGCTGCGAGTTAGAAGATTCAGGTTCTGGCCCCATTTCTCCTGCTGTCTCCCACTACCTCTCTGGGGCAGTTTCCTTCTTATAAGATGAGGGGGTAAGACTACGTGGCTGATCCTAAGTGGGCCACATCCACATAATGTGGCAGGCCTAAGCCAAATTCATGAGGATGGAGAAGGACAAAAAAGATGAGCTGCAGACAGGGTCAGCTCTGAGAACCCCATTTTCACTAATCAAAGGATGTATTTGACACGGACTTGGCTGGAAAACCTTAACAGAATTTTTTTTTGTTTGCTACAAAGAGTGGAAACCAAGAGAACAGTTGCCAGGACATCTTTGAATCAGGACTGGTCTACGGATGAATTATAATACATTATTTTGCTTATGTACCACTTTTCAGTTTATATAGTACTTTAAAGTCTTACTCTTTGGGAGACTAATGGGGATGATGAATTCATTTTAGAGATAAAGTTGTATAGATTCTGAGACCTACTGGCAAAGGGTAGACAGGTTAGACCTCATGATGTAATTTAGAAGGCCAGGCTCTCCTCATCTGCCCCAGAAAATATCCTTTAACACTGACAAAGCACAAGAAGTACCTATTCATTGACTCTTTTCAGCATGGATTAATGATAAGACCAACTGGGTTAGCTGTCATCTACTGAATGGCTGAATCCTGGGAAAATTAGGCAGAGATGAGTTCACATTTTGTGGGGTGGGAGGGTGGAAGGAGAGGTCTAGAAGCTCATACAGTGCTCACGGGAGTAAGGTAAATCTAGGTTGGAGCTTTGAGGGAGATCAGGAGCTGTAGGAGTGCACTGATAAGGAGTGCTGTGGCTTTGAGGAGGCTGCTTTGAGGAGGTAGTACAAGGTGAGAGGTGGGTTTGTAATGCATGGATTTTGATACTTTTAGTTATTCCATGGTTTTGTCTAAGGTAGGCCCTGCCTGGAATACAGCATTTAGCACAATGAAGGAAAACAGAGTGCATACTTGGAAGGGAGGTTCTTAAATGTTAGCATTCATAAGAATGGCTGCAGGTGCCACTTACACATCTGCATTGCAAGGTTCTACCCCTGGGATTCCGACAGTGTAGGTCTCGGCTGCTGGCCTAAGAACCTGCCTTTCAAATGATCATGCCAGATGATTCTGATTCAGTAGATTGAAGGATTACACTTAGGTAAATACTCTTCTGGATTTGCATGCAAACGGACATGTGGTGTAATAGCTGAATGGTATTTAGGTGTTCCCTTACCTGTGGGTATTTTGTACACTATGTGTTACTGCTCCTGGGGGGAGCAGTGCCGGCCAAATCTAGAGGCAATGGGTGGATGCTCTGTGTCACTTATATGGCTGCTATGAAAGAGGGGATTTCCCACCACAATCCTGTGGTGAGTCCTTGGTTTGGAAGGGCTGTGGGGAGTCCCTTCTGCATTTCCTCAATAAAGACACAACTTGCAGCTAACTTGTTATACTTTCTGCCTCTGAGGCAGATCATGAAGTAGTTAGGGGGCTTCTTGGTGTGACTGGAAGGGAGTGGAGGCTAGAGAGTAAACAGGGAAAATGAGCAGGAACCCAGCCTCCAATACATCCATTAGAAAATGGAAAGAGCCAGCCCACTTTGAGTTATGGGGCCATAATTCCATCTCAGGATTCTGGCAATAACATAAGCCCCGTGAATTCTTTATTGTTAGTTTATGAACCCTCCCCCCTCCCCAGCTCACCCTACCTCCTGCCTTGGAAGATTAATAGCTCTGTAAATTACATTTATTAAAATATATGCATTATATCTCAACATGAGGCTTTCATATGGGTCTGAAAGTGCCGTCAACTTACATCTCCTTGGATGACATGTCTTGCTCTATGCAGCAATGCAGTTTCAGTTTTGTTAAATAAAAAGGGACTTCCAGACTGACAATAGCTCCGCAAGACTAGGAGCCTTGAGTCAGACCATTCTGGGCTGGGAAACAGGAAATGCCAAAGCATGAAGGCAAGAAACAGATGGACATTGGAGGACACCCAGGAAGAGACAAGTGGCTAGAAGTAGAGACCTTGAGTATGTTGAGACAATGTGTGTGTGTGTGTGTGTGTGTATGTGTGTGTCTGTGAGAGAGGGAGAGGGAGATTGATCTGGAAGGTACAAGGTATTTAGACTTTGAAGACAATATACCTTTGAAGAGTCTTACCTTTGAAGGTATGTTTGAAGAAATATACCTTTGAAGGTTTCTGTGTAGAGAGGTGTTATGATGAAAATGAGATCTAAGATGGATTGGATAGTCAGGATGGTCCTAGAGTGACAGGCTGGTTGGAATAGGGCCATGGTAGGAATGAAGAGCTTTATCTTGTGGTCACATTTGCATAATGACATTGTTTTTGATTACTTATGTTGTGTGTGCTTGGGTGGCTTGCTGATTTGCTGGTGGACATGATGGGTAAGGTACCCTTCTGCTTTTCTTTGAAGAAGGCAGAGGAATCCACTTTGTCTTCCTGCTTCCGTTTCTCTAGGAAGCTGCCCTTATGTCCAGATTTCTTAGTTTGCATACAAACATGTTACATTCATATCATAATCCAGGGACGGGGACAAGGCCAATGAAACCTGTGTTTCCCGATTGTTCATTAAGCATCTGCTAAGCTCTCTAGATGTCATAGTACTAACACTTAAGGTGATTGTTATTTAATTATTTATCGAAAGCATATTGTCTAAATTTCTTAAATCAGAATCCCAGTTCTCTCCCCAGACAGGTCTCCGTCAGTTTCAGCTCTCATGACTGGGCTGCTAAATAATGATATTATGAAGGGCTCTGGAAGGCGAGGGGGAAGGAAGAAGTAGATGAGAAGAAAAAGAAAGACAAAAGGAAAGAGAACAAGAATAAAAGGGGGAAGGAGGATGGAAGGGAGAGAAGCAGTAAAAAGAAGCTCAAAGGTTAAGATGGTGGTCAAAAGGCATGAATTGCCGCAAATACCCTCCCACTGACCTAGAGCCAGAGGCTGCAGGAAAGAGGAGATCAGCCTTTGCTTTCACCACGTGGGGGCAGACTCTGCTTATAGAAAAGAGACTCCTAAGGGAGAACAGCTTTGCAAGGCTGCCAGATGAAAGCCATCCTCCTAGCTCTGAGAGGAATCAGTATTGACCTAATCAGACACTCCCTGTGGCCCTCGGGGTCCGGGGTCCATTGATAACCACAGCCCTCTCTCTGGGCACAGCGCCTAGGTAATTAAAGAGAAAAAAAAAGCCAACTTTTCTCAGTCTCAGATTTTCACATAATGTGGAATACAGAATTACAGTTAAACAGGCACTACAAAGAACAAAACGCTTTGACATCTCACCTTACTATTTGAAACGTATAATTACCCAAGCTTCTGTGCAACAGTCTCTTTTCTGGATGTCTTTCTCTTTACTGCAGGGTTACTGCATATACAATATGTGTGCATTATTGTTCTAGGCTTTTCAAAAGGTTGGAAGGTGCTGTTTCTTCCAGCTGCTTCTCAGTCTTTGCTTCTGTTAGATTTTCAATGTGGGCTGATGGAGTACAGGGGAATGTAGATGCCAGTTTCCAATAATAGGAATAAATAATAATTTATAAACTCAGAGCCTTTGTGTTAAAACATATTTAGCACAAATATTTTTGTTTGGAGAATGGTTGGAGACAACCAAATTACTGCAGCAAGTTCTGTGGTGCTTAAAAAGCAATTGTCTCAGGCATCTGATTGCTTCTGAACATAATGGGACTAGCATAGTGATAGTGGAGGGGAAGTGTGAGCTGAGATATTAAAGGAGAACTACTTCCTCTACCTAAGCTGTTAAGTATTATTGTCGCAGATAACTGCATTCCAGTGTCCATGCTGTTTTCCTTCTGGTAGAATTTGCCCTTTTTCGAACCGTATAGATCAAATTAACTCCAGTGAGTTTGTACATTTTCTAAAACAGACTTTCCAAGTAACCAATTAAAAAAGGAATCTCTTAAAAATAAAAATCTTCTCTCTGAAATGGTGATTAGGCCTTTGAGATAAAGAATCCCATTTGCAAGTTGAAAAAGACTAATAAGAACTTTCTGCTATCTACTAGTTGAGTAAGGGCTGAGGAAAATGCAAATTTCCTCTTCTACAGAAATTAAAAAAATAAAGGGATAGCAAATTGATCAAATAATTGTGGGAAGTTTGGCTCCATTAGTCTCATGCTTTTCAGTATGCCCCAGCTAGCAGTAAGATTCAGTTTATATGAGTATGTGAGGCTACGGTTTTATTCAAATTGTCTGTTAAATTTGGTGGTGTAAGAAGAAATGAAGCAAAGCTACTGTTATGTAGCAAAATCTTGTGTCTCACCATCTCCTCATCCCCAAGTATAATGAGAAGAACATTACCTCCCTTTAAGATTTACATAACTTTTTATGAAACAGAAGCACACTAATTTAGTCAATGGTCCCTTTAACATTTATAATCTATTACAAGTGGCTTGGAGATGATTATTTCTGGATGTGGTTTGTGTTCTCTCCTATTTTGTGAGCGGTGTGCCAATGTTATGAAGCCCTTGTAAGAAAAAAAAAGGTCTTCTAAAATGATTTCTTGTTCTTAAAAAACAGGAGAACTGACTATAAAGAATGATTTAGTATTGGTCTCTGTCTTTACAGCAGTGGGAAATTGGAAGAGGATCAAACATCCTCTCCCAATTTGGCCACCACCTCCTTGGTTTATTAGTGTTTTTAAACGAAACCCCTGATACATCTGCATCAGGGCTATTCGTACCTTGCAGAGATAGGATTCAAAATTTTCTGGAATACAGATCACGGAGAGGGATATTTTACAATGAAGAAACATAGGACCATCTGGAATTTTCTCTGAAAGCTGATGTGCTCTCTTTTCTGAAAACCAAAGGTTTTGACTCAAACTTTCAGATTCCCTCTCCAGGTTAATTTGTGTAGGTAAAGAAAGTCTGCTGGATATAGGAGAGCTGACAAAACTTGTGAGGTCTGTTTTTTTTTGCAACTAAGAGAAATGCCAAGACTTTGGCTTTCTCTATTTGGATCCATCCCTTGAGAGCCTTGTTTGTTTTTAGTACCTAATTTTACTGTTCATTCTTACTAACCTTCAAATCTCAGTGCGCTTTTAGAAAAAAGTAAACCCAAAGTAATTACTTGGGGGAACACAAAGGCCATATCTATACATGAGATCAAACATTTCCAACCTTGCCTTGCTATTTACCTCTAAATAACTACTTTTTTTTTCTGGGTGTTTTCTACTTGTTTTCGTGACAAACAAACAGCAGGGAATGTCTTCAGGCTAATTATAGGGGACCATTTTGGGATCCCGCAGGGAGCAGGATGAAGTAGAGCTCTATCTCTGCTTTAGTTTTAGGAAGAAACTAAACCCCAAGGGAGGTCAGGCCTATGCTGTCTTCTCAGATGACAGGTAATTGTGGTATAGGCGTCCTTCCTGTGCACTAAACAGGAGGACCCTGAGTGTCCAGAGGATGACTACTGGCCGTCCTATGGACTGCTGGCCATCCTGTGGTGGTCTAGTATTATCATATAACCAGCCCCTTCCCTCCCCTCATCCAGAATGTTGAGTGTGAGTGTGAAAAGGATAAGAAACAAAAAGGAGCAGAAAAGATAACAGCAGTGACCAAAAATAAAGACTTCACTTCTCTTTTGAAAAATAAATCTCAACATAAAAGCTGGTAGTCATTTTTTTATTATGTTCAGTTAGCCACTGTGTAGTGCATAATTAGTTCTTGATGAAGTGTTCAGTGACTCATTAGTTAGCTATAACACCCAGTGCTCAACACAGCATGTGTCCTCCCCAATACCCATCTCCCTCTTACCTACTCCTCACCCTCCTCCCCTTTGAGACCCCCAGAAAATAATAAAAATAATAAAAAGAAAAAAAAAAGAAAATGAAAAAAATTGTATCCAAAATACATAAAATATATGAATAAAGAACTCTTACAACTTAAAAAAAAAATCTGGTAGTCACATTGAGAATTATCAGAATTTCTCAGAAGATCCAGTGTTCTGCCCACAATGCAAACCTGGCCTCAGGTACCTGCCAAGCCCTGCATACTCTTAGGAGCTGTGCATGTTGGCCTCTAAGAAAAAAGGACTTCTTTGCCAGCAGACACCCAATTCCGACTTCTGTTAAAAGGAATTTCACGGGTAGCCTCTTGCTTCAGGGATCAAATGATGTTACCAAGTCTCTGACCCTCTCTGCATCTCTCACTTGTACTTGTTTCTGCCTGTTCACTGTTGAGCCAGGTAAGCAACATGGCTGCCATGTGCCCGAGACTTACAATAAGCTACCTTAGGAATCCATGCAGCCTAGTGAAGGAACCTGAAGTCAGGTCTGGGTTATGTGCCCACCCTGGAGCCAGGTGTGGTTGAGGTTAGCTCCACTCAAACCACAAGGAATGGTCTTTCTGCCGGAAAGATCCATTTTACTACCAGATGCATATAGAGAAGTAATTCTGGGCACACAAAACCCAAAAATGTCCAGTATGCAGTCCTTATCTATATACCAAGAAGGCCACTGATCCAGGATCAATACTATGTTGTCATTGTCTTATAATGTGGGTTTTGTATTTTGAGGAAACCCTGTCACTGCTTTCTTTTCTTTTTGTGCTCCCTTGGGTCCATTCTGAATCTGTACCTTGACGTCTGCCCAAGGCCTTTGGTCTCTGCCTCTGCCCTCACATGGGACTTCTGTCACAGGACATTATGCCTATCTTACCAATGTTCCTTAACACTAGTGGATTCCTTAAGTGGGGACCTGATTCCTCCTTTGGCTTCATCATGGATATTCCCAGAATCCAGAATCTGTCTTTGAGAATGGACATGGGTTTCTAGCCTTGCTGCTGTGGTGACTCTTGCCTACATAGAGCATTTTTTCCTCATGTTTGTCCAGATTGGCCTGGTCCCTTTTGGCCCCTTCAGCCTGCCCTGTCTCACAGCCAGACCTGACCAGGTACTGACAGGAAGATGACTCGTTACACTGCAAAGAACCTGCCAACTTTGCACATTGACTTATCCCTGGCCAACATACTGATTTACTAGCTTGCAAATAAGGTCCTGGAGAAATGTAAGGGCATGAGCTTCTAGATGACAACACTGAACATGTGCGTTGGGTGCACTTTTCCCTTTTATATGCATGGAAAGTATTAGGAGGGGAAATATTCCCCTCAGGGCATATTTTACATCGGCAGTCATGTTTTCCTGGAAATTGATTTAACTTTTAACACTTCAGAAAGGATCTGATGTAAAACACTTAATAGCCAGCGAGAAGGACTGTATTTCCCGTCTTTCAACACCACCATGACTGTAAAATGCCTTTCTCCACTGACTAGTGTGTATTGTTCCTTACAATATGATCTCAACACACCTCATTCATTCATTCCCTCATTGATTCATAAGCATTTGAACACCAGGCTTTTGGAAATGTACCTAGGGATGCAAAATGATTAAGACCATGTACTTGCCCTCTAGGGTCCCTGCTCTCAGCAGTCAAAGTACCAATGAATAAACACAGAATTCAAACATATGCTCTTGGGTGCATCTAGGACATCAAACATGGACTCAGGAGATAAAGTTGTGGAGTGGGCTGGGGGGCAAGCAAGGGGGCAGACAAGGGTCACTATAGAATGAACAAGAATTCACTAGGTGGAAACATGGAGCAAGTGTATTCCAGGAAAAGGAATGTTCCAGGAAGTGTAGTCCAAGAAGGATCATGTTGGATAACATAGGGCTTGAACCAGCATGGTGACACACAATGCCAAGGGAAGAGGGCCAAGGACAAAGCTCCAGAAAACAGCAACTTTCAATGAGGAGCAGGAGAAACTGTCAGTGGACAGAGAGTTCCAAGGCAAATGAGGAAGGTGGGGAGGTCACGGAGATTTGCGGGCAGATTATATTTTAATGAGAATGGAATAGGAAACTGTGCTGTGAAGAAGAAAGGCAAGATGAAGACTGATAGACCATCATTGGATTGGTCAGTGAAAATTTCCCTGGAGACTTGGCCTGAATAAAAAAGATCAGCATGTTGGAGAGGCAAGAGCTTGACTGCACAGAGCTGAAAAGCCAAAGGAAGGTGGAAAAGTAGGACTAGTGACATACTGTGTTTGTATTGCTGATTTCATTCTCAGTTCTCTCTCCTTGACTGTAAGCTCAGAGAGAGCAGGAGCACTGCCAGTCTTGGTCAACATTATAATTCTAGTACTGAGTACAATGCCTCATCTATGATAGGCATTTAATAAATTTTTGGTGAATGACAAGAGGGAGATTCAGCGATAGATAAGGGACATAAAGGGAGGCTTTTTATTTTCTTCCACTACATTTGAGGGAAAAAAAATAGATGAGCTTAAAAATACATGTGAAACAAGGTTCTGGAGAAATACAAAGAGACAGATTTCTGCTGTATTACAACATTAATTTGGCATTTTCTCTAGCTTTTTCTAGAAATCATCCTAAAATAAAAATAAGCATGAGAAATAAAAACACAAATTCCCAAACTCCAGTTTTGGTGTAACTAAGGAACTGTAGATTCCCAAAGCAATGGTAATGGAAGAGAGGGGAATTTATGAGAATGGGGAGAGAGGACATAGAGATTGCAGATCTCAAAGAACCAGCAAAGGTGAGATGGGTACCCCCTGAGGTGCAAACCCCTAAATTCTTATCGCAACCAGATGCATAGATAGGGGTCAGAAATGGTCCTGGACTCTGTTTGCTCATAAGAATCAGAGGCAGAGCCAAATAAATCATGCAGGAAGTCTGTATAGAGGAAATGGACCATCTCCATGGCATCAGGGGGGAAGAGGAAGCTGCTGTTGTGAGAAAGGGCTACTGCTGCCAATCACCACCCTTCGCAAAACCTTGTAATGAGAAAATTTCAGCCGGATCGGAATGTGCCACAAGCCCTTTCCCAACATATACCTGCAAATAGTTGGTCCAGAAAAGTGTGTGTCTTTCAGAAATGAGGGACCATGAAGTGAGTGTGTATATGTGTGTGTGTGTGTGTGTGTGTGTGTGTGTGTATGTATGTAGAAAAAAGGAAGAAAAGGCAGAAGGAATGGGAAAAAATGTTAAGCAAAGGATACTCATGAAAATAATGTTGCTTTAGAGTAGATGAATGTTGCAACCAAATATATTGCATGAATTTTAAAAATAGCCAATAATTTTATGAAACAAGAGCTACAAACAGAGGTGTGAGAGTCCAGGGAAGAGACAGTGAAACATAGGAGAAGATAAAATGTAAATGGGAAAAGCTCATGAAAGGAATGTAAGAAAGTAGTAAAATCGTCACAGAAATGATGGCAAAATTGTCTACGGCCATACCACCCTGAACGCGCCCGATCTCGTCTGATCTCGGAAGCTAAGCAGGGTCGGGCCTGGTTAGTACTTGGATGGGAGAAATGATGGCAAAATTGGAAAGAAAACAGTGAGAATAGATACTCTAAAACAGAGTGAAGGACAGAGAGGATTAACTAAGAAGAAAAATTAAAAGTAAAGAAAAAGAGGGTACCTGGGTGGCTCAGTGGGTTAAGCATCTGCCTTTGGCTCAGGATCCCAGGGTTCTTATCAGGTTCCCTGCTTAGTGGGGAGCCTTTCTCTCTCTCTCCCTCTGCCTGACTCTCCCTCTGCTTGTGCTCTCTCTCTCGATCTCTCTCTTTCAAACAAATCAATAAATAAAATCTTTTTTAAAAAAAAAGAATGAAAGAAAGAGACACGGAAAAAACAGGGAAAGAGGATTCAATGTACACAAAAATGTTTGAAAGACAACTTTCCTCATATTAAGAGAAATGCGAATCAAACTCACTGAGATTAAGACTTCTATTTCCAGCAGTATTCCTAAGACACACGTAGATTCTGCTCAGGGACAACATGGACATTGCTTAATGGTTGGGAAAGAAAGAACATCTTTTTCTATAAGACTAAAGGGAAGGAAATAGAATTGGTTCAGATACAAGAACGTCAACTTCCTGCCTTCACAAACATATTTTCTCTGTATACAGACAGTCAAGCACATCTGCTTGGGAAGAGGGGGTGGGTGGAATGGAAGGAATAAGCATCAGAGGAGTGCTGGAGATCTGGAAAAACATCAGTGTGGGATGGAAGACTGTTATTCAGAAGATGTAAAAGAATTAGGTGCAGAGTGTCTCTGAGTTGCGGTATCTACATTGTTATGATCTCCTCCAGCATGGCTCAGCAACCTGTTTGGGGAATGAGGACAGCATCACTTGGGGGTTCTGGAGTGGAGTAGATCAGGTGATGAGACAAGAACGGTTGAAGTAAAAATGGAGGGGTTTCTGGAGTGATTTATTGGATTTGAAGATTTCAGAGAGTGAGTATTCCAAGTCATGGGTCTCTAGGGGAGGGTGGGCTCCCTTATGTCTTATGTTCCTTCCTTTGCCCAAAGTAGAAGACATGCTAACTTCCTTGGTCAGATTCTAGGATATTGATTAGGCCACATTCCCTGATGGTGAAGTTAATTTTTGAAAAGACATCAGTTCATGGGTGTGACGTCCTCTCTTCTGTCTTTCACCCAAGTGGCCACAGTGGTTTTCTGACCAGGGCTTATTCCAGGGACCAGTGTCCGTGTTTTCTTTGTCTACCTTCCTTGTCCACGCAGCTTAAAGAGATATGCACTGTGGACTCACACCCTTGGCTTATTTCTGCTTACAAAAAGGAATGTGGAGGGAACCAAGATGCAGGTTTGGGCCTCATATCCTGCCTAATTTAAGTCTTTGTAGATTATGGGAAAAGGGTGCCCCTTATGCCCTGGGTCAACCCACTGTTTTTACTTTCCAGAGTTAGCGAGTCCTCTGGGGAAGGGTGGCTAAGACCAGAGACTTAGCCAATATCTTTTTGACATCAGGGCAGGGACAACTCCCTCCAGTCTCTAGCAATAGAAGGAAAGAGCACAGGGTGTGTTCATGGACATGGGGGTCTGCAGTGAAGAGGAGCTGAAGGCCCTTGAAGTAGGAGAACAAATAAAGCTCCATGTCTTGTTTTAGAAATGTGAGAACCACTTTTGATTCAAACTTGTAGTAAAATTACTTAGCAGGGAGATGACAGTTTTAAAACAGCCATCTTAAAAACCGTAAGATATGTTGTGGTTTTTACAGTAGTGAAAAGAAAAGGGGTTTAAAACTAGGTGGAATATTACTGCTGCTACTATAATAATAGTAATTTAATAATAAACCAAGAAGTTCAGTAACATATGAAATGGGTACTACATAGCAATTCCTAAGCTATGACTATAGCAGTAGACACAAATTTTGATATGAAGTTTATGTAAATATCGAGGTTTATATTTCAGATGAATAAAGATAAGTTCTGTAGTAAGATAGTTTGTCATAAGGGGAATCCAAATCTCTTTACAGGGAGATGCAACAGAGAAAATCTGCCATGTATGACAGAACAGAGTGTTGGTTAATCTTAATTATGACTTTAGCATTAGTCTTTGTTTGAGATTCCTAAGTCATAACTGTGGCTTCTTTATTAACATTGATGGATTTATAGCACAGTGTTTGAATAAGCAAAATACTTAATTTTAGATCCAAATGATGTTTTTCTTTCTCAAACAAGCATTTCCCTGGGGATAGGGGTGAGGTTATCTTAAATCTCCCAGACTGGAATGGGATTGAGAAGATGCCAGCTCCTCAGTGAATGGGTCCCAAAGACTCCAGAGTTGGTAATGGGTGTGAAACTTTTGTATAGAGAGCACAAATAAAGGTAGGTAATAGAAATTAGACCATTTTTATGCAGCAGCTATCTCTTAAGTAAGTGTTCAATACACACACATACACATACATTTTTTTCTTTGAGAGAATGAGTGAGGGAGAAGAGGGAGAGAGAGGGAAAGGGGGAGAGAGAATCCCAAGCAGGCTCATGCCCAGTGAAGAGTCCAGTGCAGGGCACGATCTTACCACCCCGAGTCTGTTGAAGGGCATCTTGGCAAACTCAACACCTAAAAAGCAAATAAACAAGTCAAAAAATGTGCAGAAGACATCAAGAGACACTTCTCCAAAGAAGACATATGAATGGCTCACAGATGCATGAAAAAATGTTCAACATCGTTAGCCATCAGGGAAATTCAAATCAAAACCACATTGAAATGCCACCTTATATCAGTTAGAATGGCAGAAATTAACAAGGTAGGAAACAACAAATGTTGGGGTGGATGCGGAGAAAGGAGAATCCTCCTACACTGTTGGTGGGAATGCAAGTTTGTACAGCCACTCTGGAAAACAGTATGGAGGTTCCCCAAAAAGTTAAAAATAGAGCTACCCTAGGACCCAGCAATTGCACTACTGGGTATTTACCCCAAAGATACAATTGTGGTGAAAAGAAGGGGCACATGTACCCCAATGTTCATAGCAGCAATGTCCACAATAGCTGAACTGTGGAAGAAGTCTTAAACAAATTTTTTTCACTGATTGGGTGATCTTAAGGTGGAGGAAGAGAAAGACACCAGTATTGGGCGTGGCTTAACCATCCTCCTTAAGCCAATTCAGAGGCCCAACCAGCTCTGGAAACTGGCCTTCAGTAGCTATTACCTGGGTCTGTCTGTCTAATATCTATCATCTACCTACTGATCAATCATATAATTCACACATCATATAATTCACCCATGTAAAATGTACAAGCCAATGGTTTTTAGTATTTTACAGAGTTGTATGTCATCACCACAATCAATTTTAGAACATTTTCACTCCAAAAAGAAATCTGTACCTTAAGCAGTCACCTGTTTTCCCCAAGTTACGTTTTCCCTCAACCCTAGGCAACCACTAATCTACTTTCTGTCTCTATAGATTAGCTTATCCTGGACATTTTCTGTAAGTGGAATCTTATGTGGTTTTTGTGACTGGCTTCTTTTACTTAGCATAATGTTTCCAAGGTTCATCCATGTTGTCACATGTATCAGTATTTCAGTCCTTTATTATGGCCAAATAATATTCCATTGTATGACTATACATTTTATTTATCCATTCATCACTTGATAGACATTTGGGTTCCTTATAGTTTTTGGCTTTTTTGAGTAATGGTGTTATGAACAGCATACAAATTTTTGTGTAGACAAATTTTCTCTTTTTTCTTGGGTATATGCCTAGGAGGGGAATTGCTGGGTCATATGATAACTCTATGTTTAAACTTTTGAGGAACTATCAAGTTGTTTTTCAACATGGATGCACCATTTTACATTCCAACCAGCAGTGAAGGCAGGCTCCAATTACACCATATCCATGCTAACACATTATTTTCTATGTTTTTGATTATAACCATCCTAGTGTGTATAGAGTGGATCTCACTATAGTTTTTATTTGTATTTCCCTGATGGCCAGTCATACTGAGCATCTTTTCATGTGCTTATTAGTCATTCATACATCTTCTTTGAAGAAATGTTTATTAAGATCCTTTGCCCAATTAAAAATTGGGTTATTTATCTTTGTATTATTGAGTTATAAGAGTTCTTATACATCCTAGATGCAAGTTTTTTTAATAGAA
Source organism: Mustela putorius furo (assembly GCF_011764305.1). Classification (NCBI taxonomy): domain Eukaryota; kingdom Metazoa; phylum Chordata; class Mammalia; order Carnivora; family Mustelidae; genus Mustela; species Mustela putorius. Next base: position 56,486,518 of record NW_025421998.1, read on the forward strand.
TATGTAATTTGTAAATATTTTCTCCTTCTGGGTTAATTTTAGTTAACAGGTTTAGTCACTATTAAAAGCCTTTGGGAAAGAATGAAAAAACATTGCTGGGATACTATCTGCATTTATAATCACTATGTGGTTCTACCCACAGGCTTTATATTTGTGGCTTTAGATTTAGGGAGAATGAAAAAAAATGCACTTGCTTTGAAAAAAGTCAATCATTATTTCATCTTTCCCATTTAGTGGTAATACAAGAGGAAGAAGAAATTGGTTGGTACCATAAGCTCCCAATATTCTAAATTAGCCTTAGTGTTTTTCCTCCTATTTAAAGTGTAGGATCTGATGTAAAGTCACTTTGATGGAATAGCTAGACTTCATGCTTTAGAACTGAAAGGCATTTGAAAGAATTCCAGTGTAGAATGTAAGTTCTGACCTTTCCAAAGATCACCTTTAATTTACTTCTTTTTAAAGGAATTAAAAGTCTTGTTTACTCTGGTTTTTCAATATATTCTTTTAGAGAAGATTTATTTGTTTCCAATCATTTAAAGTTGAGTTCTCAAAACAAGCAACCTCTTTATTTGTTGCTTTTTAAATAGCATCACAACATAGGCTTTCACAGTGCAACCAAAATAGCTTTGCACCTCTAAGTGCATGGGTCATAGCAATTTTAATTCTTAATTCAGTTGCTATGGTGATTTATATACCAAAGGTGTTGCCAGGTGCATATAGTTATTCAGCTACTTTCTAGGATACCTTTATGAGTACTAAGAACCACAGAATGTGGGAACTCAACCTCAGAGATGGTTTATTACAATTCCTCTTGACAGGTTTATAGTAATACCACAGTAAGCACATGTAAATATGTCATCTTCTCTTGTCTTCTGTATTTGCCCAATATTCTAGAATTAACGTGTTATTTTATAATTCAATAAGCAATTATTTTAAATTTTGATCTTTCATTATTACACAAGTATTACTTGCTTATTGTAGAAAATGTAGAAATTACATATAAACAAAAAAGAGCAAAACAAATATCATTCATATTTCTGCCCCACAGAGATGACCACTATTAACATTTTGGTGTGGTTCCTTCCAGAAAAATTTGGATGATAAGGCAATACTGGTTTGTTAGGCACTCTTTCAGGTATACATTTTTGTATATAATAAACACATTACATGTTTAGAGAAACTAATCTTGAAATCCATGTCCATGTTTGACAATTAAATAAACTTATAAAGTAGTCAGGGAGTGTACTATTTCTTCATTTTATGCATGAAGAGTAGAGATGAAGAGAACTTAATTAAACTTTTTCAAGTGCTCAAATAAAAAAAATAACAGAAATGGGACTAATATTTGAGTTTTGACTCAAAATCCAGTGTTCTTTTCAATTCTAGGCCAATGATAGGCTGGTGACACTATAGACCCTGAATTGTCAAGGCAGGAAATGATAACAAATCTTAATTAAGGGCATTCTTGAGTCTGAGTAAATAAAAAATATTGGATTGAATTATGAACTATTGTTGAATTACATGACTTTTTGTGCCTAATTAGCAGCTAATTAATTGCTGCCACATAAATAATTATGCAACATCTTATGAATAAAGGAAAAAATAATTTATAAACAAAGGAAAGAACAGATGTGACTCCACACATTAGATAATAAGATGATTATCTAAAAAGTAAACTAGTTGGAGAGGTGAGCTGAATATATCAAAATGATATGTAACATACATGGAGGCAAAGTTCTCCACTTGGGACCTCCAAATTCACTGCATTATCTGTAGAAATCTTTCATCGTGAGGGACAGCAACTTCCTTCCATGCTAAGCTCAGTTATGGAGGCACTTGGGTAGATGTGTGGTGAGCTGATCGCTGTTGTATCTGCAAGAACTGGTAACAAGGGGCCATTCTTTATTGTTCCAACATGTTCCTCTTTGCTGCATGTACCAAGAGGGAGGTTGGCCAAACTCTGGTCATCTATATGTATCCTTCTTTGCACTCAGAAAGGCACTCAAATTAATGCTCTATTGTTTAAGATATAGCTCATTGGGAAAGACAAAAGACACAATAGTGTGGTGCAGCCATTGAAATAAATCCAGTGGGAGTCTTTTTTTTACAGGAGAATATAATCTAAACCAGAGGTCAGCAAATTATGACCTATTGGTCAAATATAGACTGCCATCTGTTTTTGAAAAAAAAAAAAAGGTTTTATTGGTACATAGCCATGTTCTTTCTTTGACATATGACTACAGTTGCTTTTGTGCTACAATGGCAGAGTTGAGTAATTGCATGGAGGCTCTATGGCTGGTAAAGCTGAAAATATTCACTATCTGGCCCTTTACAGAAAATATTTGCCCCTCCATAATCTAGAGCAAGGATAAGGGCTAGGGGGAAAAGTATAGCTCCAATCTCAACTCCAGGCATTGCAATTTAAAGATAAAGGTCAAAGGAAACATATTATAGGAGGAAACTCCTCACCGTGGTGCAGGAACTTGAAATTAAGTCTCATATGGGAGGATACAGAGGATAAAGAGAAGCTTTGAAGATGGTAAGGAGATGGAGTGGAATGGAAGCTCCTTATCTGAATTAAAATCTGAAATAATGCTGAGTGGAAGGATTTTGTAGCCCCCGCTAGAACCATGGTTGACAGTTACAAGGAGACATTTGGTGGACTTTCTAACAATGAGGAATTAAAAAACATAACACAGTGGCCTGGGAGGTAGGGTTTCTTTGTCAGAACTCAAAGTCCTCATGGCTAAACTAAATAATTACATAACAGGGATATTAGAGAAGAGATTCAGGAATAAGTATAGTTTTCATTTTGGGGATGCCTACTGTCTGCCATCACCTCTTTATACACATCACTTCTAATCCTTGAAACTGTTCTTTTATTATCATGAACTCACTTTGTGGATGAGGAAACAATTCGGAAAGAGTAAAACATTTGCCTAAATTCAGAACTAGTGAATGTCAGGTCTACAAATGAACAGGTTGTTGGATAAGAGTTCTATAAAAAAAATTTTTTTTTGAGGTATTTTCAAAAACAGAAGAGGGCAGAGGCATCTGGGTGGTGCAGTCAGTTAAGCGTCTCTCTCTTAGATTCAGCTCAGGTCATGATCTCAGGATCTCTTTTAAATCAGTCAATCAATCAAGCAATCAACCAATCAATCTTTAAAAAGAAAACCCAAAAGGGCTAAGAATAACGTAACTAACCTATATATTTCTACCACCTAGAATTTATTAACAGATGTCAATTTTGCATTGTTAAAAATATCTACAATACTTATTTTTAAGTTGGTTATAGTAATTATATAGACATAATTACACAATTTTAAATATCCCTTAAAAATGATATAATTAATTTTCACCCTGAAATGTACTTTTAATAATATTTATAAATAGTATTTTCTTTTAAAACCACGAAATCTCCTTGTGCCTATTGTCACTAACATTCTTCAGTTCTCTGTGTTACTATCTGAGCACAAACTGGTTTGGGGGGTCCCAATATTATATATGTTCTTTATTTTCATTGACAAGTTAGTTATCCAATCCATTGCTTCCCTTTGCACTTTCCTGACACCCCTTTACATGGTCCTGCTCTAATAGACTCCGTAAAAGAACAAGGTCTTGCATTTTTAAACAATTAAACATATATTTTATTTAGGGCGCATAGAAAATTGGAAAGGACCGATTGAACATTTTTGCATCATAATCTTGCTTCCTGGTTTTTTTTTCTTTTTTTCCTCGTTTTACTTTACATTTTTCTTCTTGAAATAGTTGTATAAGCTGTACTTGACTGGTAGTCAACATAGCTGACTGAAGTTGTTAATGTCTTCTGAACCTATTTCCTTTCATTCTCTGTGTAATCCTCTGTGTAAGCCAAACTGCTGTGCTCTTCAGACACAAAATGATTCTGGTTAAAAACTCTACCTTAATGATATGGAAAGTGAGAGCATGCTGCTTTTCTAAGATGAACAGAGTAATCCCAGTAGAGAACTCAAAGTTATGGGTCATTTTCTTAATGAAAATGTTGATCAGTTTAAACTGGTGATTTCAGTGACTTTTGCTCTACTTTTTCATGGGGGAATTGTGCCTCCTGCTAAGTAGTGGCCCCCAATGTGTTCATGGGGGTTGTGTGGGGTAGGGGGCTCTCACATGCATTCCTACACAAATGGAAACCTCAGCTTTTCCTTTTTCATTCTACTCTGATGTCCTCCTTATTGGATTCTTCAGGATCCCCCAAACATCCCATTGTGCCAGCCAGTTCTGTGGTTTCCTTTGGTTATGACCCTGAGCACCACTGCTGATGACAGGAAGCCTGTGAGGTACCACAGCTTAATTTGGTTTGTGGCACAGTTGTGGGGGGACACTGACTCTTCTTTGTGTCCTCTCTATTGGCGTGACACCAATGCTGATAGTGCCCAGTGCCTCTGAGAGATTGTGGTAAAGCTGTTTGTGTTAGTTTGCTGGGGCTGTTGTGAGAAGTACCACAATCTGGGTAGCTTAAACAACAAAAACTTGAAGGCTGGATATCTGAAATCAAGGTATTTCGCAAGATTGTTCTGGTCTGAGGGCTGTGAGGGAGAATCTATTCCATGCCTTTCTCCTAGCTTCTAGTAGTTTGCTGGTAATGTTTGGTGTTTCTTGGCATATAGAAGCATCACTCTGATCTTTAACTTTGTGTTCACATAATGTTTTCCCTTTGTGCGTGTCTGTGTCCAAATCCCTCCTTTTCACAAGAACACTCATCATATTGGTTTAGGGCTCACCTTAGTCCAGGATGACCTCAACTTAACTAGTTACATCTGCAGTGACCTTATTTCCAAATAAGATCATCTTCTGAAATGCTGGTGGTTAGGACTTGAACATATGAATTTTAGGAGTAGCCAATTAAATCTGTAACACTGCTCCTTTAGTTTTGTCTTTGTAAGAATTAAAAGAGACATTTTCATTATAGAATTATAACCAAAAGAGGAGAAATAGGCCAACACAAATGAGTCACTTAGTAAATGGAAAAGCCCATTTCAGATGGTAGCTATTATTAAGAAATAATGCTTTTGTGTGTGTGTGTGTGTGATCCATCAAGAGGTCTGCGTGGAAAACACTAAAGAAAACTCTCCAAACATCTCTTTCTCTAATCATAGAAATATAGGGATGGTTGCTTTATTTTTCCCTATAGGAATTTGTTGGTGCAATAAGGAAGCTGGTATTAAACAAAGCAAGAGGCTCACCTACCTCTCTTCTCCTTTCCAGTCAGAGATTGCTTACTATCTTTCCCCAAAGAAAATGAGCCCTAATTCAACCTTTCTGTTGCTGGCATGGGTAAGAGCACAATAAATGTTTTTGGCATACATGAATGAAGGTGAGGAAGGTACCATATATATGATATGAGAGACTGTGGAGAGAGAAAAGGGAATTGCTTGTCTGCCCCTTCTGACTTCCCAGGGTGATGATGATAAAATCAGATTATTCACTAAAAGCACTTTGAAAGCTGCTTCACTTTTGGCCAGTTCTGTTAATGTCTATTATTTAGTCCTGAGGCTTGACACGAAAGAAGACTCAGAGACTGATAGGTATGGGAACAGAGGAGACAAATCTAGTTTCCCTGCTTCTATTCTGAGGCAAAGATAGTCAGAACTTTGTACTTCCCTTCTTTCTGGTATCTGGTATCTTCCCCTGGCACAGACCTTCAAATTCTGTCTAGTCCATTTTTTTTTTTGCTTTTAAAAATTTATTTATTTATTTATTTTAATATAATTTTTTATTTTTTATAAACATATATTTTTATCCCCAGGGGTACAGGTCTGTGAATCACCAGGTTTACATACTTCACAGCACTCACCAAAACACATACCCTCCCCAGTGTCTAGTCCTTTTTAAGAGGAGAACTAACTTCTCGTATATTTTTCTAGTCTAACAAAATCAGCCATAAATGAATAAAACCATAAGCCAAGGAAAATAAATCTATAGTTGGTTGAAAAAAAATAGCCCAATTGCATAAATGCTAATTAAATAAGAAATGATATTCATACACTCATGTGTTCCATAAAGGTTTCCATGAAATCTCCTGACTAATCTCATGGAAAAATAGAGATATGGTCTGTTTCAAACAAATTACTAAATATAACTATCTATTGATTACTGTAACTCATAATGCTGTTGTGTTAAGAATTCATTTCTGAGGAACGCCTGGGTGGCTCAGTTGGTTAAGCTGCTGCCTTCGGCTCGGGTCATGATCCCAGCGTCCTGGGATCAAGTCCCACGTCGGGCTCCTTGCTCGGCAGGGAGCCTGCTTCCCCCTCTGCCTCTGCCTGTCATTCTGTCTGCCTGTGCTCTTTCTCTCTCTCTCTCTGACAAATAAATAAAATCTTAAAAAAAAAAAAGAAAGAAAAAAAAGAATTCATTTCTGACACATGCCTATTTAAAAACAAAATGTTATCTTGAGTCTGTGTTGATTCCAGAGCTCTCATACTTATTTTCCAAATCACTTGAAAATTGGAGTGGTTGAAAAAAGATTAGCTCCAAAGGAAGGAATGTGGAATCAGTGGGCAAACTACTACTAATTGGATTGTGGTGAAAAAAGCCATAGACGTCAGCGGTTAGTGCTTCTTGAGAGTCAGTTGGTAATAGAGCCTTGGGTAGAAAAAGAGAAGAAGTTAATGGGGGGAAAAGGATTAAAGATCTAAGAGAAAGGACAATATCTTGATGGAAGCCAGGAAGGGTATATTTGGTTCTCCAAGTGAAGGGGGAGCTGTAGAATGAAGAAGGGTCTTCTTTGTCTTCTGGGCGAGGGAGTGATGGTGGGCAAGGAGGGGATGGTTCCAGTTTTACCTTGTAAAAGTTTTAGACCTCATCTTCATCTCATTTTATGGAGGAGGAAACTGAAGTCCAGAGAGGTGTGTGACCGAAGATCGCCTTACGCAAGGGAAGTCCCAGGTCTGTTTGCAGGTTAAGGTTCTCCTTCACTACTCCACCCTTCCCCCTCTCATTTCCACTTCCTTACAATCTCACTTTTGTTTCCCTGCCATATTAAACAGTTGTTTACTGGATATGGTTGATGGCCATGGGAAAAAAAAAAGGGTAAGAAAACAATAATAAAGGCAAAGTCAATTTAGAGGAGAAACAATTTAAATGCTTAATTGGTTGAAAAAAATCAAGGACAGGCGGTGCTGTAGTCAGGCTGGGATCTTCAAATGGGAGTCTGAATCTTATTTTGTATTCAAAATGAAAACTGGAGGAAATGTGGAGGTCTTGGGTATAAAGACACATTGTAGCATGCAAGATAAAGAAATTATAGGAAGAAATCCAATTTGGACTGGAGAGAACATCCACTTTTTAAGAAGTGGGAATGGGTTTCAACCACACAGCTGATGTTTACGTAGATTCATATAGATTGGTATCAGTGGCAATAGCCAAGTTTCCATCAAGTCACAAAATGGAGGCCTTAAAGAATATGGCCACATGACCACTTTTCTAACTGTGCCACACCATTATTTGTAACCCATTTTGCCAAAGGTAAGACATTCATGGTCCCATGTTTCTTACTATCATTCCAAATCCATCTATACTTCCTGTCAATGCTCTGTAGTCAAATACCTCCAGTACATACCTGTACTTGAACAAGTGCTTACTCATCCCAGTGAAGGAGAATGTATACCACGGGGAACCATGGCATGTCTCAGTAAGACTGCACTAGAAAGGACTTACTATCTGAATTGAGTTTGGTTAAGTAATTTGGGGAGGATCCAAGGAAGCAGGAATTCATTTTGGATTGGGTGCTATCTGAAATTAAGGACAATTCTATGGCTGTCTCAGTACATCTTACCAATTGGGAAGGAATCTCTGCAATTGGGAAAGAAGTAGCAGTTACTTATTAGCTGGGATTTTTGGTATTTTGTGGCTTAGACAATGTTGATGCTTTGTTTCTGTTTATATATGATTATTAAGTGGCTGTGTTTTTTATTTGTTCCACTGTGGTCACAGAGTGGCCCTTGTTGATTTTCTGTGAAATTGTGTGTGTACAACAGGACAATGTCAAGGCCCAGCTAATCATACTAGGTCAGCTCCTTGCACGTCAAGGGCTGCTTTCCTCTTTCTCAGTACGAATTTATTTAGAGGAAAAAAACGGATGAAGTTTCAGGATGTAATTTCCAAAATTGAGTATGTGAATGTGTAATCTCTACATCATTACAATGCAACTGAGTGGTGTGTTTTTGTTGTAAGCTTACTAAGAGTAGTACAGCCCTTGTAGTAACCACACTTACTGACTTTCTCATGTAAACTCACCTCCTTTTTGTTTCAACTACAGATCTGCTCTGGGACTTCTGGGTGAAAGCAGCTGTAGAACAAGAATAAACAAATTAGTACCTAAAGACTAGACTTACCTCATTAATATGTTGCCTAAACTGACTACACTCCCCAGCCCCATCCTGTACTGCCATCTCAGGATTCTCAGGTCTTTGTGGTTTATTAACAGTTCAGAAGGTTTAAGTGTTGAGAAGGTGAATAAATAATTTCAGTAGTTTAATGGTTTCATATTGCTGTGGTTGTACCTGAAGCTTATATTTATAATCTATAGTGCTCTTCAAGCCGCTTGCTAACAGTGACTTTAAAATGGTGGAAATGAGTAGGTATTAAAAACAAAGTCACCTTTCTTGTTCCCTGCCTCAAGGACTGTGTTCCACCGTCCTGAAGGCACCCTTAAAAATTTGGGGGAGAAAACACTGATTCATGGCCTCTGTGTAGAAGCGGTTGCATGTGGGGCTGCCAATGAACACTGCAAACCAAAGGCCTTGTAAAGCTCTCATCAAGTAGCTTGTGTCAAGTAAAAAATTCGGATTTATCTAGTTTGTGCCCCAGAAAGTTAAGGGCTCCTTCAAGTCTGTAAAGTGTCATATTTGGTCTCATCCAGCAGAAAAACAACTTAGAAGGGAGAATATAGTAGATGCCAGGAAGCCTAGTCTCAACCCTGGTTCTGCCCGTAACTAGGGGACTATGCATAAGTTATATCATTTTTCTGGGTTTTTGAGGTTTTTTGGTTTGTTTGTTTTTTGGGTTTTTTTGGCGGTCTAAAATGACCATGCTAATGCTTGCTTTTCCTATCTCAGAGTTACTAGGCCAAGTAAGATCATGTGTATTAATGAAAAAAAAAATGCTGTTTTAAATTCCATATGCCTCTAAAGAATTGAAGCCCCTTAAAGAAAATATGGCAATCTGCTAATGGTTCTTTCAGACAGGAGAGCACTTTGATGAGTTTTGGGAATATGAAAGTGAGTCTGGCAATAGTTTGGGAATAGACAATGAGAGAGCCAAATTGCTCTTGATAAGCTGGGTGTGAACATAAAATTGGACTGTTGAGGGGCAGGGAGGGAAAGAAGTGGTATATAGAGAGAAACAGGAAGGAAGGGGGAAAAGGCATAATCAGTAAGAAGGCAAGAGGTGCAGAGATATACTGGAGTGTGGCTGATGGAACTTTCAGGAATAGTGATGGGTAATATGACCTGCAGACTTATTGCAGTGCAGGGTACTATCCTCCACTTATGACCTTCCGTAAAGGCTTTCAAAACACAAGATCTTTATATATGCACCTTGCTTAAGATGAAAGGTGGGAAGGAGCTGGTTTGGGGGACAATCTAGGAAGAAAATGCCAACACCTAAAAAGTGCAAAACAGAATAAAAATTTAGTTGAAGCAGGGGCACTGAGTGGCTCAGTCAGTTAAGCAGCTGACTCTTGGTTTCGGCTCAGGTCATCATATTGGGGTCCTGAGATGGAGCCCCATGTCAATCTCTGCACTCATCATGGAGTCTGCTTGTCCCTTTCCCTCTGCTCCTTTCCCGGCTTTCTGTCTCTCCCTTTCATAAATAAGTGAAATCTTAAGAAATTTTCAGTAGAAGCAGAAAACTCAAACTAGAAATGACCATAGAATATAAGTTCCTTCAGGAACACAAAAAAGGACTTGGGCAAGCATTCCAGAGAGCTCTTCATTCTTCAGAGAACAGAAGGTTGAGCCAATTTTATAGACCTTAAAAGACAGGGTGACTGAACATGATATGTGGGCAAAGAGTATCAAAGAGTTGGGGAAAAAGATAAAGCAACAATAGTATAAGTTGTTACTCAGGGCAACTATCTAGATAATTCAAAGTAAAATAAATTACAAAATCCAAACCTTAACTTTCTGTCTTAATATTCCCAGTCAAGAAACAATTTTTGTGGACCTATATAAGGAAGCCTACATGTATCTCCTTTTTTTGGTGTCAAAAAAGACAACTAATTTGAAGTGATTCATGATATTCATACTACAAGGATAGGTTCAACACTTTAAACTCAGGTTTTAGTGTTTTCTATTTGCCTAAAATCTGAACTTATGTTTTAAACCTGATGTCACATTTGGAGCTTAGGTTGCATATTCAAGTTGGAAAATTTTGAGGTTCCCCAGACTTTTCTTGAGGCCTGATTGGCATGTATTCTCTATTGCTTGAGTGAGGAGGGAGAAAGAGAGAGAGAGAAAGAGAGGAAAAGATAGCGGACTTGACCTTTGTTTTGTCTTTCTTCCTTTGAACACTGCCTAAAACAGATAAGGCTGTGGTACCTCTATCCTTGCTACTCAAAGTATGGTCTAGGGTCTGGCAGCACCAATATTTCCTGGGAGCTTATTAGAAATACAGAATCTCAGAGACCCACTGAATTGGAATCTGCATTGTAACAAGATCCCTGGGTGAGATATATATGCACATTAATGTTTGAGAAGCCCGATCTAGGAAGTGTTACATAAATTTCTTTCTTAGGTGTTAGGAGAGCCCACCAATGAAAAAGGGAAATGATGTCACTGCTGCCACTAGACATTTCATTAGGGATTTGGCTGTGAATTCTGTGTGAATTTTGCAGCTTAGAGACAGAGAAAGGACAGTAGGGACTTGGCCACATCTGGAGCTCTGTAAGAGCTTATGAAAAGGCCGTGTTGAGGGGCGCTGGGTGGGTCGGTCAGTTGGGCATCTGACTTTCAGTTTCAGCTCAGGTCATGATTGCAGGGTCCTGAGATCTGGCACTGTATTGGGTGGCACGCTTTTGGGGGGGGTCCATGCTCAGTTGCAAGTCTGCTTGAGATTCTCCCTCTCCCTTTTGCCCCTCCTCCACTAAAATAATAAGTAAATAAATCTTAAAAAAATAATAAAAGGCCTCCTTGGAATGGCCCACCAGGAAACCTGGTATAGCTAATATTCCCACTATTGTGAACAGGATTTTAAAGCTGACAGAGATTTTGAGAAGTAATCTAGCTGTTATGTTCCAAATGAAGGGCTGAGAAAAAAAGTAGCATGAGCTTCTAAGGTCAAAAAGAGTGTCTTCTATTTCCTTTGTATCATCTTAAAACTCCTGGTAGAGTGGGTCCCTTGCAGAATGAGCACTCGATAAATGTCATTAACAGTGATTTGCACCAGAGTGGCAATATTTTTAATGCAGCTCATTCCAACAAATGTTCCACTTCCCATGTTAACTTTTATATACCCAGCAACCAAAAATGTACACTGCTGAGTGTACAGAATATTGGGCTCCAGCTAAGTGTGATTAGATATTGATTTCTGAGCCCCGCAAACATTTAGCGATGCAGAAGCTCTCAAGCTCTGGATCATTATGGACTGTGGGGCTGACGTTGGCAGAATTCCAACAGTCACAATTTGTGAAAAAAATTCTAGAACTGCTAGAAGGCCCAGGCTATGGATTTGACCCTGGTATTGGCCCTGATCTGTGCCCTGGTCCACTGATTATCCTTCTCACCCTGTCTTTGCAACTGTCTTTGCAAATGTATGCTTTTGGTCAGCAAAGGTACCAGGCAGAGAGAAGAGATGTATAGTACAAACTCATTGTGACTTCTGGGGAAAAAAGTCCATCCAGACTTATGGGTGATAAGCTTGCAGTGAAGCATAGCACAGTATTACTCTTTTATGTTTGTATTATACATAGTATAGCTCTTTTTTATTTGCTGTGGGAGTTGCTATCAAAGAACTGTGATGAAACATCTATTTAAAGCTCAAATATATGGTGTTGAGAATAAGAAGAACTAATCTTTTCATAAGTTGTGGAAGATTAAAGGTGACTATAAATTTTTGACATTCTTCTCTTGAGACATTGGGTCCGTGTCCCCTCTCCTCAAAAAGTCACAGACTCTGGGACTGCTTTGATCAACAGAATGTGGTGAAAGTGAAATTTGCCAGTTTCTGGACTCAGACTTTGGGAAACTGGCAGATTCTACTTTCTGTCTCTTAGAACCCAGTCATCATACTTTGAGAAACACATGTCACATAAAGAGGCTCATGTAGGCATTCCAGTGATTTGCCCTAGCTCAGCTCCCAGCTGGTGGCCAGTATTAAACAGTGATGTGAGTGCACCACCTTGGATGTCCAGTCCAGTGCTTTCAGTCCAACCACAACTGCATGAGAGAATCAAGGAAAATCCAGGGAGCTGAGTCAGGCAACCCATAAAATTATGAGTGGAAAAAGAAATGTGGTTTAATGATTTATTTATATATATGAGAGAGAGAGAGAGAGAGAGAGAGAGACAGAGAGACAGAGAGACAGAGAGAGGGAGCATAAGCTAGAGGGGCAGAGGGAGAGAGAGAGAGAACATCAAGCGGACTCTATGCTGAGTGCAGAGCCTGACACATGGCTCAGTCTCACAACCCTGAGATCATAACCTGAGCCGAAATCAAGAGTTGGATGGTTACCTAACTGTGCCACCCAGGTGTCCTGAGAACAATAAATTGTTTTGAGTCACCGCATTCTTTTTTAGTGGCTTATTGTATGACAATAGATGAGTTACTCTAATTACCTATAGTGGGAGGCTACTCTAAAGCTATGTGAATCCATTTTACCCCTTCAGACAATCATTTTAAAATTTTTGTCGTGTTATGTTAGTCACCATAAAATACATCATTGGGTTTTGATGCAGTGCTCCAAGATTCATTGTTTATGTACAATGCCCAGTGCTCCAGACAATTGTAAGCCTCACCCTTATAAGACTCCATGCTGCCCATTGCAAACACTTGGCTCAGCTAAGTTTGCCACACCATATCCTCTAAAATGCATACTTTGAAAGGTGTCTTCTCATGGAGAAAAGCCAGTGCTTGCTTTATTAAATTGTCAGAGAGGCTATCACAATGTTGAGACCTTCAGATGTTCCTGGTTCTGTTCTCAAACCCATATCCAAAAGCAGCATTATGCACACTCTGTGAGCTTGCCTGCTTGTGATTCCATGTGGTCAGTTCCTCACCCATTTCCTCCAAGTGTGAGCTGTTCTGACAGAGAGTCTCTCAGAGTACTACCCAGTGTCCATCAAGTTCCTATGCCATTGCCTTTTCATCTGAAAAACAGAAGCTCCCACGGACTGTGACTATGTTGAAGTCAACATTGTATTCTGATCTCTCTTTCTAGCTTATCTGGGGGGAGTTGTGTCAATCCATGAGTCATGGCACCTTGGGGGCTGGGATTCTTATAAAGTTTTGGCACAAACTTCCAAAGCACATTCTAGTCTCCATGTCTGCTCTGTTCTAACTCAGGATTCTCAATCATAGCTGTACATTAGAATCATCTAGGGAGTGTTCGAAAAAAGCAAAACTACATGTCTGTGTCTCAACTTAGAGTCATTAAATCAAAATACCTGGGGATAGGGCCCCAGCATTGATATTTAAAAAATTCTCACCAGGTGATTCATAGAGGCAGAGAAGGTTGAGAAGCACATCTAGCCCAATAATTCACTTGGCCTCTTGTTTGTGGTAGAGAGAAGAATACTGTACTTCCCACTAGTGTATCTGTATGTCCAAACCTTACCTTTTCTTAGCTCAAATACTGTTTTCTTCATGAAGCTACGTAGTCCCACAATTGGCGTATTTTCTTGTTCTTTTGAATTAGTAATATTTTATTTTACCTATGTTTTCTACATTTGTATATTTTATCATATCTTTTCTTCCTCTTTATACTTATGATATGTCTCTGACGTGTATGTATACACAATGAGAGCTCAATAAATATTTACTAAATGAAAACATAGATAATGTCAGGAAAGCCATTCCTCCTTTGTCATTGCCTTTGTCATTGTCCTATCCTTGGACACCAAGAATGCTTCTGTGTGGTGGACGTGGAGCCGATTTTATGTGGCCTCCATCTATGTTATTCAATTAGAATTGCCCCATAGCTAGCCCACAACCCCCACTCCCCCACCCCCGCCGCCACTGTGGCAGGGCTGAGCCACTGTTGCTCTTGGATCTTTGTCTCTGGTGGGTTGCTTCCTGTCTCCATTTCTCCACTTCTTACTATTCAATTAAATTTTTATTTTCTCATTTAAATGATTCTTCTTTACAAAGGTCTAAATACCTATGTTCTACTTTCATCGGCATGGATGACCATCAGAGGGACAGTAGGTGCTCCCCAGTGTGCTGTGGAATGAAAACCTTTTTGAAAGTACCAAGACTGATAAGGCTGTCTGCTTATCTTCCCACTGGCAAAGGACTAGCTATTCATTGAACAGAAATGATAAATATTCCAAGAGCAAGCTCTGAAGTTACCAAGCCCCATAGTACTCTTTATAGTCTCTGTGGTGTCTACACTGATGAGGCCACTAGATGTAAATCTTAGCCAGCAAAAGAGCCAGTGGATAATTGTTTTGGGTTTTAGGGCCTCTGCTGAAATGTTACTGATTTTCAAGTTTCCAATAACCTTAGAACTGGCTTCAAAGAGATGTGTTGGCGTGCTCCTTTTTCCCTTCTATGCGTAACATTTCTTCTGCACCCTACTGTGTACTCATTCATTATTTCTTTTGCTCTGAAACACAAAAGCTGTCTCATTTTTTTTTTCTTTAAAATTCAGGATTTTGAGGGGTTACTAGAAAAGTCCTTAGATTTGCCTGTAATCAGAGAGTTCCCCCTGTGAAGTTCAGATATTTCTTAGCTCGAATTCAAGAGGGAGTTATGATTCTGTGATGGACTCATGACATTTCTTATTGGGGATATAAAAGGTCAGGTTTTAATGCCTTCTTGTGATATATGCATCTGGCCCAAGATCAGGCAGTTTTGAATGATGGAATTTAATTGTAATTTAGTGAAGGGGTAAAAGATGAGAAGTTATGGCTTTGCTGCAGTGCCTGAGCTGTCCACCACTTCCTCAGCGCCCTGTGTAAGGGTTTGCAGGTTAAAGCCGCTACTTAAAATAGCTTTTCAGGAACACCATGAAGATGCTCTTGGAGTAAAAGTAAAAGCTCATCTTGGTGCATGTTCTAGTGATTACCTGACATCCTGCCATGAAAATAAAGCAAACTGCTAAGATATAAATCCTTGTTATCTAAACATTCAAATGGATATTTACCTGTCACCTCCCATTGTGTCCAACTGCCTCAAAATTCTTACATTGTCATCTCCTTTTGTCTCCAATAAGTATTTTTGAATACACAATGATCCTTACCTACTTCCTTACTTTTTCTTTTTTTGCATTAAAAAAATGCTTAAGAGCAAATGAACTGAATCAGAGTTCTCCCTTCCCAATCTAAGAAAATGGCTTCTTTCTCTTCTGTTTTACATGAATCAAAGAAATGATCCAACTCGCAGGCATTTTTTTAAGAACAGAGATACTGTGTTGCAGTAGAGAAAACCCTGGCACTGGACTGAAGCTCTCAGTCTTTATTAGCCTGAGACTCTGAATTTCAGTTTCCTTGCCTGTAAATCACCCATTAGCCTCAGTTTTCCTATCTAGTAAATTGCTTTGAGGTTTAAATAAAACTGTGATCTCTTTGGAATGGTGCTATTATCTTATTTTCTATGGCATGCTAATCTATTGCTCCAGGAACCTGATAATGTCCCCTTGTAGTGAATTCTATTCTCATACAGTGTTAATTTTTGCTTGTGGGCTCATTCTCAGCTGGGATTATTTTTGGTCTGTATGAGTCACTTGTGCTGTGTTTGGTGGGAATATCGTTACAGAGAAGTTTTATATTTACCGTGGCTGGTTGTCCCAAGATTTTCACTTGTCCAAGACAAATTTTCATAGTAGTTGGTCAGTTTGAGATCCCAACCCCACATGGATAGTATTCATTTGGACTCCATATCTACATGTGGTACAGACGAGAGCTTGAGGACCCACCACACACCTGATGCTTCTTTGCTTTTCCTCCAGCCCCCTTGGGAAGACTCCCATTTCCCTCATACAAAGGGGGCAGGGTTTATGGAGAAGTCTGTGTTCTAGCATCACATTTCCTACGGGTCCAAAGCCTCATCTCTGATTTTTATGGGGATTGGATGACTCTAGTACCTTGCTGTTAGCACTTGCAGCCAAGTCTGCTATCTCTTGGGATTCTGATACATTTGCTCATACACGATGAGTTCCTTTGTGGGTTTTTTTGGTAAGTAGAGATTTCCCTTTCCGTCTTTGAGTTTGGCTTTTTTCCCCCCCTGTTAAATTATTGTAGTTTATCCAGCATCTGTTTTATAGAGGTCAAAGAGGATATTAACTCCATTAGCAACATTGCTGGATAATTGAAAATCAAATGTGTATTCTTTTTTTTTTTTTTTTTTTTTTTTTTTTTTTTTTATTTTTTAATTTTTTATTTTTTATATAAACATATATTTTTATCCCCAGGGGTACAGGTCTGTGAATCACCAGGTTTACACACTTCACAGCACTCACCAAATCACATACCCTCCCCAATGTCCATAATCCCACCCCCTTCTCCCAAACCCCCTCCCCCCGGCAACCCTCAGTTTGTTGTGAGATTAAGAGTCACTTATGGTTTGTCTCCCTCCCAATCCCATCTTGTTTCATTTATTCTTCTACCCACTTAAGCCTCCATGTTGCATCACCACTTCCTCATATCAGGGAGATCATATGATAGTTGTCTTTCTCTGCTTGACTTATTTCGCTAAGCATGATACGCTCTAGTTCCATCCATGTTGTTGCAAATGGCAAGATTTCATTTCTTTTGATGGCTGCATAGTATTCCATTGTGTATATATACCACATCTTCTTGATCCATTCATCTGTTGATGGACATCTAGGTTCTTTCCATAGTTTGGCTATTGTGGACATTGCTGCTATAAACATTCGGGTGCATGTGTCCCTTTGGATCACTACATTTGTATCTTTAGGGTAAATACCCAATAGTGCAATTGCTGGGTCATAGGGCAGTTCTATTTTCAACATTTTGAGGAACCTCCATGCTGTTTTCCAGAGTGGCTGCACCAGCTTGCATTCCCACCAACAGTGTAGGAGGGTTCCCCTTTCTCCGCATCCTCGCCAGCATCTGTCATTTCCTGACTTGTTGATTTTAGCCATTCTGACTGGTGTGAGGTGATATCTCATTGTGGTTTTGATTTGTATTTCCCTGATGCCGAGTGATATGGAGCACTTTTTCATGTGTCTGTTGGCCATCTGGATGTCTTCTTTGCAGAAATGTCTGTTCATGTCTTCTGCCCATTTCTTGATTGGATTATTTGTTCTTTGGGTGTTGAGTTTGCTAAGTTCTTTATAGATTCTGGACACTAGTCCTTTATCTGATATGTCGTTTGCAAATATCTTCTCCCATTCTGTCAGTTGTCTTTTGATTTTGTTAACTGTTTCCTTTGCTGTGCAAAAGCTTTTGATCTTGATGAAATCCCAATAGTTCATTTTTGCCCTTGCTTCCCTTGCCTTTTGCGTTGTTCCTAGGAAGATGTTGCTGCGGCAGAGGTCGAAGAGGTTGCTGCCCGTGTTCTCCTCAAGGATTTTGATGGATTCCTTTCGTACATTGAGGTCCTTCATCCATTTTGAGTCTATTTTTGTGTGTGGTGTAAGGAAATGGTCCAATTTCATTTTTCTGCATGTGGCTGTCCAATTTTCCCAGCACCATTTATTGAAAAGGCTGTCTTTTTTCCATTGGACATTCTTTCCTGCTTTGTCGAAGATTAGTTGACCATAGATTTGAGGGTCTATTTCTGGGCTCTCTATTCTGTTCCATTGATCTATGTGTCTGTTTTTGTGCCAGTACCATGCAGCATGGTACTGGCTCAAATGTGTATTCTTTACCAGTATTTTTCCTTGCTTGCCCACTTTATTTTATTTCATAAAGACACCTCTGTTCACTGGCAACAGCTTTGCTTCTCAGATGCTGATGTGCATAGGACTCCCCTAGGGAACTTGTTAAAAATGCAGATTTTGATTTCTGTAGATCTGGGGTCTAGATGAGATTCTGCATTTCTAACAAGCTCCCTGTTGATGCTCCTGACCATACTCAGAATAGTGGGGGTTTGAAAGAGACCAGTAATAACCACTTTCTCATTGCTAATTTATCACTTGCTGGAACTCATCTGGTGTGATGGCTTGATAAAATCTCCACTCATCTGGCTGCTCTTGCAAGTGAGACTATGTAGCAAAAGCAGTCTGAAAATTTTAAAGAGCTATAAAATATTTCATTTGGAAAAAAAATTCATAAATTCAAATGGAATGAAATGTAATTGATCTTTACTGCCCTTGCAAATACCCAGAAGTTCCCATCAACTTTTCTAAAAGTTCCCTTCTACCTCCCCATGTTCCTTTTATTAAGTCTATTTTTTCTCAAGTTGGAATTCTGGGCAAATTAATAAAAGAATTAACTTTCTAATTCAATTTAAGTTTTCTTTGTTTACTTATATTGTTAATATTAATATTGATTTTTTGTTGTAATTGTATTATTTTGTAGGCTATAGCCTAGAAAGGTACTCTTTATGGTTAACATCAGTTCTAAAGAATGGAGAATTTAAGTTCCAAACAATTGGTGTATTGAGCGAATCTTCAGAATATAAGAGATTATTTATATGATCAAAGTTTCAAATGAAGTTATAAGATTCTATTGCCCTAATGTAGGATGGGAAGCATTTTCCAAACTTTCTCTTGGTACCCTGAAATGTAAGAAGCAAATCAAAGGTTGACTGGCATCATGGCTGGTCTAACTTTTGCTTATTTACATTTTCATTTTATGGACTAAAATCGGTGTAACTTTTAAAATTAACCAGGGCCTTGTAGTAAGGTGTGAGACCTGTTGGCTTCCTTTCTCTGGGCTTATGGAATGCTGAAGGTGACCTCACAACTATGAGGCTTGGTGAAAGAGTCACACAGTGAGAGGGGACAGCAATGAGAGGCAGGGCTTGGGTCAGTTGCCTGACTCTATGATGGCTCTGCCATCATGTTACCTGCACTAACTTGGCAAGGTGCATTGCTTCTCAAATCTTTGTTATCTCATCAAGGACATGAAGGGTTGACCAAGGCCATCTTCTGTTTCTTCCATCTGAAACCTACTGTACACTTCCCATCACTTATGGCCATGTTTCATCTGCAAATGAGTGAGCTACAATGAGATTTTGAGGAGTCTGACTAGAGAGGCCTCTGAACAGGAAGAGTGAAGACATTTGTGGGAAAAAGAGGACCCATGTTTTTCTCACAGAGGAGGAAAAAGTTTGAGACTTGCATGACCTTAACTGACTCTTTTAGTTGTTAAAAGGGTATAATGGTCTCGATGGTGGTCTCCCCAAAAGATATATCCACAAGGAATCTGTGAATATTACCTTATTTAGGAAAAGGTTCTTTGCAGATGTAATTAAGTTAAGGGTCTTGAGATAAGATCATATTGGGTTAGGATGGGCCCTTAAAGCATTGACAACTGTCCTTATAAGAGATGACAAGGAGAGAAGACACAGAGGGGAGAAGGTCACCTGGAAGCCTGGAGAGAGAGGAGAGAGATCCAGTTACAAGATAAGGAACACCAAGACTTGCCAGCAGCTATCAGAAGGTGTGTGCATAAACAATGAATTCTGTTACACTGAAAAGAAATTAAAATAATAATAATAATAATTAAAAAAAAAAGAAGGTAGAAGAAAGGCACAGAATGGATTTTCCCTCCTGAGACTGCAGGGGGCACCAACCTAGATGACCTCTTTTTTTGTTTTGTTTTGTCCCTCTCTCTCTCTCTCTCTTTTAATTTATTTACTTTCAGCGTAACAGAATTCATTGTTTATGCACCACACCCAGTGCTCCATGCAATACGTGCCCTCCATAATACCCACCACCTGGCTCCCCCAACCTCCTACATCCCCGCCCCTTCAAAACCCTCAGATTGTTTTTCAGAGTCCCTAGTGTCTCATGGTTCATCTCCCCTTCCAATTTCCCTTAACTCCCTTCTAGATGACCTCTTGATTTTGAACTTCTGGCTTCCAGATCTGTTAGAGAATAAATTTCTGTTGCTTTAAACCACCTCCTCTGTGGTCATTTATTACAACCAGCCACAGGAAACTAATACTGAGGACATAACAGCACCAACTTGCTGAATATTTTAAATAAGTTTTACATTCATTATTTTATTCCTTGTGATGATTTTATAAAAATGTTGTGCTATGAAGTGATCATTATTGCCATTTTATAGGCTAGGAAATTTGGGCTCAGAGAGGTTAAGTAGCTGGCAAGAGGTCATACAACTAATAAGTAATTAGCACCCCCCTTTCTTAACTTCTAAGGGCTACCTTCCCCTTCCCCCCCAACAGTAACATGCTGGTTATGGAATGTTCTGTGTCGTATTTTCTTCAGTGGCCAATGCACCTGTCATCTTGTTTCCCATCACAGCTGGCCATGCCATTGTTTGAAGGCTGCAGTGACAGAGCCTTTTAAAAATCCAATGCAGTAGAGCCTACGGCTTGCTGTCTTAAAGTAGGTACTTTTACTTACTTTACTAAAGGCAGTTAAATCAGGAAGCTTTACTGTCCCAAGCTGCAGAGGTATAGGAGATGTGAAAAGCATTCTCCTTTTGAGAACACAATGCAGTGACAAGGGTATCTTTGAGCGGAAGAACTGCTCTATTCAGTTGGGCATTTTTCCAGGGAGTTAGTACTGAGAGAAGAAAGAAGAAAATGTGAAAAAGAAATTCATTTCTTGAAGGGACAGAGGATTATTTTCTAAAATAAATAGGGGGAAAACACTTAAAACCCTAACTATAGTAAAGACAATCATTAAAATAGTTTTAAAAAAACAAACCATGTTTCTACCAGAATATTCCATTCTGGAAGCAAGCAGCCTGGAAAGAGGCAAGGGAGCCTGGATGCCTGTTAAGATGCCCTTCTTTCCTGAGGGGGGCTGGTAGGAGGGGGCAGGTTTCCAGGGGTCTCTTCACTCTGCGAAAGTTTCCAGAGGGTGAGGCTTACTTGAATGGTGGCAGACCCTTCACTTTCATGGAAACATCGAGGTGGGTGGGGTTAGGCACATTAATTAATTAATCTATCACGCAGTTACCCTATCCTCCCACCCTCCTCCCCTCCAGTGACCCTCAGTTTGTTTCATATGATTAAGAGTCTCTTGGAACACGTGGGTGGCTCAGTGGGTTAAAGCTTCTACCTTCGGCTCAGGTCCTGGTCCCAGGGTCCTGGAATCAGCAGGGAGCCTGCTTCCTCCTCTCTCTCTCTGTCTGCCTCTCTGCCTACTTGAGATCTGTGTCTATCAAATAAATAAATAAATAAATAAAATCTTAAAAAAAAAAAAAAAGAGTCTCTTACGGTTTGTCTCCCTCTCTGATTTCGTCTTGTTTTATTTTTACTTCTCTTCCCCTATGATTCTGTTTTGTTTGTTAAATTCCACATATGAATGAGATCATAATTGTCTTTCTCTGATTGACTTATTTCATTTAGCATAATACCCTCTAGCCACGTCATTACAAATGGCAAGATTTCATATATATATATGAAATACACATTATGTGTATTTATTAGATGTGTATATATATTTCATATATATATGAAATACACATTTATGTAAATGCATGTATATATGTGTATATGTACACATATATATGTGTATATACACACACGCGTGCGCGCACGCACACACACACATAAACATACCACATCTTCTTTATCCATTCATCTGTTGATGGACATCGGGCTCTTTCCATAGTTTGGCTTTTGTGGACATTGCTTCTGTAAACATTGGGGTGCAGGCCAGGCACATTATTTTAACTACATCACTGCCTTATTGAGATGGGGAAGGAGAAATCAAATTTCTAATATTTCTGTTGGCATTCCTTTAGTTTAGAAATTTTTGTCAAATTTTGTGAAAGACAAAACTGGTTTCTGAAGGATGGTGCTTGGGTGTCTTGCTTTGTGTTTGAGGGTACAGGGTTTGCTGCTAGGGGACATCTATACTTGGTCAGGACTCACCTTATGGCTTGGGGACTTTATATTTGAATGTTCTTGGAAGGAATGGAATCATCATCATAATAATAAGAAGGAATACTTGTAAATCATTTTAGAGTTTAATAATTATGGGATTCCTGGGTGGTTCAGTTGGTTAAGCCACTGCCTTTGGCTCAGGTCATGAACCCAGAGTACTGGGATCGAGTTCCACATTGGGTTCCTTGTTCAGCGGGGAGCCTGCTTCTCTCTCTGCCTCTGCCTGGCACTCTGCCTGCTTGTGCTCTCTCTTTCTCTCTCTGACAAACACATAAATAAATAAAATATTTAGAGTTTAATAATTGTATTTTTCTCCATTATCTCATTTAATTTGCGCAGTAATCCCCTGATTTAACCATTATCTCAGTGTAACAGATCTGAAAACTGAAGACTAAGAAAGAGAAAATAGTCTGACCTTTTTACTTACACTGGAAATATTATTAAATGAGATTATATGTGTAAAGGACTAAGAATGTAGCCTGGCTTATAATAAATATGCAGTAAATGAAGCCACCTGTCATCACCTGCATCCTTCTTCTTATTGTTGTTCGCTCATTACTACCTGATAGAGTTGGCACTGCAGCTCCACACTGCCAATATTTTCTCAAACAGGAGGATGCCACTTCCTATGTGACTACATTTCTTTAGTTTTTTTTTTCTATTTCTCTTCTTAAATTAAGAGAGTCAGCTAACAAGTAAAACCAATGGATTATGAGAACAATATGGATGCACCGTGTCCTTCCATGGACTGCCAGGTTCATTTGGGTCATCTGGCTGGCAGCACTTATATATGAGTCAGAAGGATGGATGACTAAGATCAAGTAGACTCAAGAGTGGAAGCCTAGGTTCTAAGAAGGTAATAAGACTACTAAGAAACATGGGGCATTTGAGAAGCTTGCAGAGGAGAGAGTCCCCAAGCCATAAGGTGAGTCCTGACCAAGTATAGATGTCCCCTAGCAGCAAACCCTGTACCCTCAAACACAAAGCAAGACACCCAAGCACCATCCTTCAGAAACCAGTTTTGTCTTTCACAAAATTTGACAAAAATTTCTAAACTAAAGGAATGCCAACAGAAATATTAGAAATTTGATTTCTCCTTCCCCATCTCAATAAGGCAGTGATGTAGTAGGATGTGCAGTAGGTATATAGGTGAATCCCTTCATTTCTGCAGAGGCCCTGAAATTTATACACACCAACTCTAGTTGGAGGACTGTTATGGAGAGTAGGAGGAGGTCTATAGTACCTTGGATTTGGGCT
Organism: Mustela putorius furo; assembly: GCF_011764305.1. Lineage (NCBI taxonomy): Eukaryota > Metazoa > Chordata > Mammalia > Carnivora > Mustelidae > Mustela > Mustela putorius. Next base: position 56,509,965 of record NW_025421998.1, read on the forward strand.
TGAGCATGTGTAGAGACTTCTTGATTCTTGCCCATGATAAAGAGAGACTGGAATGAAGGACACCTTCTTTTTCTGGGTGCTTCCACACAAACAGTTCTTGTTTTTATAGATGTTAATTAAGAAGACAAGAATCCCCATTCCCCTGGGCTATTGAACAGAAGGATAAATATATCCTACAGATATCTGTGGAGAGTGGTTGGGGTGTGGAGGTTGTAGAGGGGACAGCTTGTTTGACTGACACACTTAGGATGACAAGCCTGGTGATCGTGGACTGCTATTTTCACTGCCCACAGAATAGGTGCCATTTTTCAGAATCTTCAGAAAGTATAAAAACAGAATAGAGGAAGTAAAAATTCAGCCCACCTGGGAGAAGAAGAAGCCAAAGCTAGTCTTTGATGGAGTGTTGGGTCAGATCTCCTATCCATGGAAGGAGTCTTCATTTTGATTTAGGTGATCCAAACAGCATATAAATAGTAAAATGGTTATTAACCTTCAAGAGGTATAGGGCAAACTAAAGTGACTAAATTTCCAGTCTTCATTAATTAGCCAGTAGACATTTGATGGTCTATGTATAGAGTACTAAACTCTAGAAATGGGTTCCATGTAGAGATTGAGTTTCATGAACAAAAGTCTCCTCAGCATGGAGGAGGCAGCCTGGAGTAGTGGTGACAGTTGAGCTTGAGGTCAGGGGCAACTTAGGCAAATTCCATCAACTTAGGCAAATTCTCTGAGTCTTTGAGTTCCAAATATATAAAATAAGAGAATGGTCTTAAAGGTTCTCTAATGTCTTTGATCCCAATTCCATTCACCAAGCACCTTATTAAATTCTCCACCCAACATGTGAATCTTTAAATATGTGTTGAAAGAGTGGGGGCCACCATGACCCTACCATTGGTAATGGCTCATAGCCTCCTGACTTGGGAAAAGGTGTATTCATTTCTACGGTGGGCAACATGGCAATACATTTGCTTCTTGAGCACCACAAAATAAACCATGTGTCTCTATCTTCTGGGCTGATTAACTTATTTTATTCACTGGACACATATTTAATTGAGTTCATACTATGTGCAACACGCTATAGTCATTTGGTTCAAACAGTGAGGTGAGCCATGGATCAGCTCTGTAGGGATTGGCTACCTTCATGAAGACTTAAGTTTGTTTCAGGAACCAGGGGCTGCTTTCTTCCTCATCATACACTCAGCAAGTGTATGCTGGCGTCACCAAAGAGATCTCATTTGTGTATAGATGAAGTCAGCTGACATGGAGCAAAGAAGAGAGGAAGAATGGGTATGGGCATCAGGAGCCTGAGGTGGCTTGTCCACAAGGTGTTTGACTTTGAAAAGGTCATTTATGCTCTTCACTGCTAAGATTCCTTAGCTGTAAAGTGAGGAATTTGAGATGGCCTACAAAGTTTTTTCAGCTCTAAACATTGTATAAATATAAATCCATCACCATGCCTGGAAAAGCTCTCAGAATACGTATTCCAGGGATGGTGGGTCACTAGAGTTAGTCTCATACAGGAGAAATGTCACGAGTGTTTGCACTTGGAGATTCTTCCAAGTGCAGAACCAAGAGAAGAACCAAGGCCCAGAGTCCACAAGTGATTCTCATAAGGTGACGTGGGGAAAATAGCAGGCAACACTTAACAGCTCTTTAATTTGTAGTCTGCATCTTCAACTCTTAGATAGAGATCAGCAGAACCCAGAACCAGCAGAAGCCGAAATACTCTTAAGAAATGAGGGATTTCCCCCCTGGGATAAAAACACATTATATGTTTATAAAAAATAAAAAATAAAAAAAAATGAGGGATTTCCATCTCTATTAGGTCACTGGTTGACAGTATTCACATGTGTCTCAGTGATAGCTACATACCTAGAAACAGCTAAGGTTTCATTGAGGTTTACTCTGGAAAATTGTGTCAATTCCTAATCTTCTACACAACCAGCTGCAAAGAAAAAGTGGCCATTGTTAATAGCAATACACATATGGGAAATGACATTTTCTTAGAAGAGACATATTTTAAGGTATAATAAGAACATATTTTAAGGTATAATACTGGAAATGGTCATGGGGATGGTAGAGGGGTGGTGTTTTTTCAAAGAAAACAGAAGAATCCAGTTCTTTATGTTTCTGATGTTTTTCACAGATGTGACCTATTGGTTTCAACATCAGATGTTCATATGTCGGTTTGATTTATAGAGTGGCTAATTCTGAGGATGGGGAAATCAGGACGGAAATTTTGGAATATCAATCACAGTCTTCATCTGCTTCCTTGTCTGGTATGGCTATAATTTGTGAGCTCTACATGTAAATTAGACATTTTCTTCTTCAACAAGGAACCTAGAAAAAGTGATGTGTGTATGCATGTGTGTGTGTGTGTGTGTGTGTAAACAGCACACACATCTGCTTTAAGGGAGAAATGAAAGTTTTAACTTTTTCTCTTATAAATGGCGATGATCTTTGTCTTCAGTTATTCATCCCTAGCTCCCAAAAGCTTTTGTTTTGACTAGAGGTTTGCCTCAATGTTTGAAAGAATAATCAAATCTAATTGACAAAACTTAGACCTTGCTTTGATGTATTGCATTCTTTGCCTGTGTTTGGGAGTAAGGGGAGTTATAAGGGCAGGTGGACAAAGAGCAATCATCGTGCAATGATGAGAAAAGATGCATGAGACACTGGGCCAGGAAGCTCCCTTCCTCCTCCTGTGACCCCTACATCAAGAACTGGCTTGGATGTGATGTGACCAAAGGCAGCCAAGGCTCCCTGAGGAGATTCTTCTGGGTAGAAATGGTTGAGAGCAGATTCTCTAAGTTCTGGGCCTCTTGAGCTAAATTTTACCACAGATTTCTACCTCCTCTATTTTTATAAATAGTATGCCTGAAACTCAGTAAATGTGGGAGATCATTTAAAATTTGGTTATTCCGGCTGTCTTTTCTAGTGTCCTCAGCTGAACTAAAGAAAACCCGTGTTCATGTAATGCTGTTTGAGTTTTGATGTGGCTTGCTTTTCTATGAGTCACTTGGGAAGGTTAGAAGACAGCCTGGTTGAGGGGAAAGAGGTCCCGAGGTTGAATCAGAAGATTAGGGATTGAATCTTTCCTTGTTATGTGGTCTTAACAATTCACTGAGTCTCAATGACTGCTCTTCATCTGTGAGATGAGGGCAAAATCATACTTGCCTGCTTTGTGGAGAATGTTGTGAGTTGAGAATGTGCCGTGCAAACAACAGATGTCAGAAACCATCACATCTTGGTTCTCGTTTATGTTGGAAGTTTGCTTTTCATTCATTCTCAGTGGGCTGTGAAGTGGTGAGGCTGAGTGGTGTAGTCCAGGATGCAAGCGGTTCTGCAGGTGGCCACAACAGAGCTGATCGTTTCCCTGTTTGCCTGTGGTTTAAACTCACTCCCGTGTTTCTTCTTGCTGCCCTGATCCAGGATCATTTCCCAGTAACAGCTGTGAGCATCTAATGTCCTGGGCATCAGCTGAGTGGAGATTTAAGTTGTCTGTCTCGTTCTCCATTGTGGGGATGGTGGGTTCGCAGTAGCACACTCCCAATTACAGAGATCAAAGTGGGACCTCCTTGGGATGTCTAGCCACAAGGAATGATCCCTCTCTAGTTCTGTAAGTTTAAAGAGTACAGATCACTTTTTCAAGAAAGTGCTCATATTTTTATGGCTTCGTGTTTTCTTAGTGTTCATAAATTACATACATAGAATATCAGGCTCTGATCCAGAAGCCTACTTTCAAATTTTGTTTCCTTCACTTAAAGCTGGGTTACCTTTGATAACTCACATACCTCTCTGAGCTTGAGTTTCCTCACCTGCAGAATGAAGATATGACAGTACTTACCACATGGGATAGAAAATGAGATGATTTATATAAAACCATGATATATGGTATTTGGTAAGATCTCACTACTGCCAGATAATATTATTCAGTCTGGCTGAAATTAGCATTTGCTGCAGTGTGAGCTGTGATTTTTGACAGATTGTGTGAGCTGATCTCCTAGATCAGGGGTTGGCAAACTGTAGCTAGAAGGCTGAATCCAGTCCAGTTCCTGTTTTTGTAAATAAAAATTTATTGCTACACAGCAATACCCATTTGTTTATGTGCTTCCTGCTGGTTTTTACAGTACGGCATAAGAATTGGGTAGCGGTGACAGCAGCAATGTGGCCTGCTTAAAATATTGACTACTTGGCCCTTTACAGAAAAAGGTTTGCTAATTCCTGCCCAGGACCATTGCCTTAGTTGAGTTCTAATTTCTCTTCTGTGCCTGATTTGCCTGATCTTTGATACACTAGTTAATTGCTTTGTTTTCCTCACATTTAAGAGGAAGAGCCAAAGAAATCTGGTTGGACATTTGGCACATGTTAGTCCTTGAAGGTAAAGGGATCAGTTTTATCATCATTGCTAACTGAGCAGGCAGGCCGAGTATCTAGGCTATAATCATGCCTATGGGAAGGAGACCCCAGGTAACTGAACATGTTATAGGATGCCTTTCACAAGGGCCAAAGAAGACTTCACTACAAATATCCTGCCTATTATGGCTTTAACTTGCAGGTTTATCTTTATGTAATACATGTGCTTTGTAATTATTTTTAAAAGGGGAAAAACTGCAGAAAAGATGACTCGAGCACAGCAGCCATGTCAAATTATGGCTTATTTTATACTGATATTCTCGAGATCTGTAGTAAGACTCCAAGAATAGCAGACAAAGATATCTTCTATACTTGACATTTTAAGACCATAGCTGAATATAAAAAATGTGAGAATGCAGATTACCCTAAAAGTGACATTTTTATGATAAAAGTAATCTATTAAAAAGTCACATGAATGGCTACAATCATTTGACGTTGTTAACAATATAATGATGTGTTAAAATGCTAGAGGAAGGCTTATGTCAGTGTTTGATGTTTTTATAAGTTGCTGCTATATAAAAATGTCAAATAAGAATAATCTTATACTTGACATTTTTCACTTGGTTTTCACTCTCAAAATAGCTCTGTGAGTTTTGGTTACCTTTTTGCTCACACTTTTGATTTTTCCTTCCCTTAATAATTTTCTATGCCCACCCATGTGCTACTTTATTTCCTGCTTATTAAATTTTTTCTACCTTTTAAGAGCTTTTGGTATTCTCTTATATTCTCTTACAATCCTCTCCAATTTCCTTTTAATATAAAAGAATGACTTCCTCAACTTTTTGGGGTCAGAATCCTAAAATAGGATCCCCATGTCCTTCTGGCCATGTGCACACAGTCTCTCTTCTTTACATAATCAGACAAGTAGGAGCTACCGATTCTTCCATTTCAGGAAATAAACTTGTTCCTCCCCTCCTTTTTTAAGATTGTTTTCCCAAATTCTGGACTTCCGGGGCACCTGGGTTGCTCAGTTGGTTAAGTAGCTGCCTTCAACTCAGGTCATGATCCCAGGGTCCTGGGATCGAGTCCCACATCAGGCTCCCTGTTCAGCAGGTAGCCCACTTCTCCTCCCTCTGCCTGCCACTCCCCCTTCTTGCAAATAAATAAAATATTTTTTAAAATTTCTGGGCTTCCATAATTCATATTATCTATAAGGATCATTGCTGGACCCACGCCGATTGCCATGGCATGCAAACAAGCATCCCCGGTTTATGCTTCTGCACTTACATGCCTTCTGGACAGGGCGGTGGGTGCTCAGCTTCTTTCTGCTTGACATGGGTGGGAGTCTAATGGAAAGAGCCTTTGAAGAGGAAAGGGGAAATCGGGGAAAAGTCACAGATGGGTAGTGTGAGCAATATATGAGTCAATGACACCTAATTTTGGAGTGGGCTTGCATTCCTGCTGTGCATGTGTCCGTGCGCACACGTGTGCCACACTGCATGCACGCGTGTTTAGATAGTTTGGGATCTTTTATAGAATTTGGTTCCCTCACGATAAAACATACGCACAGATGCGCTGTGCACTCACAAAGAAAAGATAATGTGTTTTTATGAGTTCAGACATTTAAGAAAAGTCAGAAGCTGAGTTTGCCTCTTGGTTTTATTGAAGGTCTTTGGGCCTCAGTTCCACCAACTTCTATCCTTATACCCTGCAGATTTTCTCTTCATCTTTACTGACTCTGTCCTTTTTTTCTGCTTAAACGCTTTACCCCCTACCTAAACTAGTCCCTGAACCCACTTCCTTGATCCCCTGTCTGAACTTCCTCCTAGCGGGACTAACTTCTGTCTCCTGCATCTTTGATTTTGCTCCCTTCAGGGGCTCACACCTCCCAGCTCATTTCTATCTGAAGATACTCTTCCTTGATCCCTCTGCACTCAAGCTAGCCAGTCCCTGACCCCTTTAGAAGATCATCGGTGTCCGCACCGTGCCCATCGTCACCATCTACTCGCTCCTCACATCACTGCAGCCTGGCTTCTGCTTCCCACCAGGTCCAAGCTGGTCTCCTGCAGGGTACAGTGAGCTCTGACTCCCAAGTCCAGCCATCTGTTCTGGCTCCCGCCTGGCCTGAGTTGTCTTCTGTACTTGGGACTCCTGTCCTTGTAGCTCTGTCTCTTCTGCTGCCTATGGACTGGCCTCAGGTTCTTTGTCCCTCTGTGGATGGCTTGGCTGAGCAACCTCTTCCTCAGACTGGGCCCCCGTAGCTGATCCCGATAGTTCTGTCTTTCATTCTCTTCTCCGTCTTCACCTCTGTCACCTTATTTCCTCTCATCTCCAGAGAGAGCTGCTTCTCTGCCTCCAGGATTCAAGGTTGCCAGGCTAACACTGCTCTCCTTTTTCTAGTGGGATGTATTGATCATCTCTTGGATGACCCTTAGTGTGTGCAGAGAAAAGTCCATCAATTAAATGCTTTATTTGGGACATACTATTTCCTTGGCCTTACATAAATCAAATGGTTTTTGTTTTTTTTTTTTAATTTGCTGAGATTTTTCCCCTTGCTGTTTATTATAAACAGGATGTCCTGAGAATTCTCTTCTCAGCAGGCTCCAAACACAAACTTGCATTACTATTCTTACAATATAATAAACAGCTTTGGGCTATAAAACCTTTCAAATTGTTTTTTTCACAGAAGGGATTTGCATGCTGACTCATTCCTACGATATTTATAACCTATCGCCAAACCACTGCAAAGGCAAGATTTCTAATAAAGCTATGGAAATTACATGCATTGCAATGGGGCTGAATACATTTACGTTTGTAGTATTTTAACATTTCTAAATTTATTGCAGATTACCTTGTTTGTGCATGTCTGTGCTTTAATGGTTTTTTATAGCAGAAAATAGTGGTTTATGATTGTATTCCCAGTAGAAATTTATTATGAATCCACCATATGGAGTGTTATATAAAACTAGACTTCTAACATGGGTAGTTTTATTATTGCTAAGCAAGATCTACTGTACATTATTGAAAATTAGTGATAATAGAAATGTCAAAGGAGGGAAGTTGGTTTATGAGGGCAGTCTTCATTTTATGCTTAAATTGTCACAAAGATTTTGGAGTTTGTTTTAAGATGAAAGGTCTGTCCTTTGACAGGACAGCAAATAATTCCTTCTTCCCTCTCCTGCTTCCAGATTTCCTCATGCTGATATTTGCTAAAGTGGGAGAGGGACAAAGAGATAGAACCAATACTAACCTCACACATAAGTCCATCTTCTCATAAGAACCAACGGCACCAGTTTCTAGCCATCCCTGACAACCATAAGCCATTAGAACTTTCCATGACCAGTGGTCATGGCACCAACTGCTAGAGCACATGGACTCTTTTTCTTTCTTTCTTTCTTTTTTTTTTTTTTTCCTTTCTTAGCCTTTGTTGGACATCCTACTTGAAGGATTTAAGACACCTATTTCTGCTGGCATTTGCAGTTCAGAGAAAGTATAAGGGTGAAGATGAAAGAAGATTTCATATTTATGTCAATCAGCATTTTGCATGGGAGTCCCCCAGGGACTTTGTTTTTGGCTAGTTCCTAAACTCTTGTATGAAGGGTGGAGTAAAAATGCACCTAAAGGTGTTTTGTTTTTTTTTTTTTTTTTAAAGGATTAAAAAAAAAAACTTAACTCTTTTCCATGAAGATCCTGTAATTCTTTTATGGTCCAGAGACACTCCTATAAACATAATTGACAATATTAGAAAGTAAAAACATTGTGCATGACACTTTCCTTTACTATCCTTTGTGCGTTAAGAAAATTTATATGGAAGTTTCTTACTATTTTCAGTAACCATTGTGTCCTCAGGAAGGATGGTCAGCATAGGCACAACCACCTTGGAGAATCAAGAGAGTTGCAGGAGAGGTTTTCAATCACCCAGGACTTTACAGTGTGCCCTGATGCCCACTGGTCAAGGAAGACACAACCGTGTCTAATAATTTGTCTATTTGAATCATGGCCTTGAGTATCTGTCCATGCTACAAGTTTATTGTACAGATGAGTTAATGTTTTGTGTATGAAAACTTAGCAACAGGTTTCACTAATGTAGACATTGTAGAAAAATCTTAAAAGTCAATTCATGGGGCGCCTGGGTGGCTCAGTGGGTTAAAGCCTCTGCCTTCGGCTCAGGTCATGATTCCAGGGTCCTGGGATAGAGCCCCGCGTCGGGTTCTCTGCTCAGCGGGGAGCCTGCATCCTTCTCTCTCTCTCTCTCTGCCTGCCTCTCTGCCTACTTGTGATCTCTCTTTCTGTCAAATTAAAAAAAAAAAAAGTCAATTCATTATCTGTCTTGTGACTGGTTTTTAGATGTAGTCCTGCTCTAGGGGAGACATTTTGGTGATAGGATTACCTAAGCCCTGAGCGTGTTTGTGTCTGTAACTCCAGTCCCATTCATTTTTCTTGTCCAAAGTTCCGGCAAGACTTTAGCCCCTTTGCTACAAATAGCAAACGGTTCATTAAAAAAATTGAAAGTACATGTGTGAAGCACATTTTATACTCCACATAAACTGCTGTTGAATTTTTGAGAAGCTCTTAATGTTTTGAAAATTCATGGACATGAAGAGGTTGTTTTGAGTGCCTGAAATGTCTTTGAAGTATGACATTCTGCACTTAATGATTGTCTTTGTTATCTATCTGACTCTACTTCAGAATACAAAATTACAGCTTTTATGTTCTATAAGGTTGACAGTTTGGTTGACAGTTTTTAGCCAGGAGGAAGTTGAGACATACCAATAACTGAAAATTATTTCTGCAAACCTTGTTAAAATAATTTTTATAACAATAGGGAGAAGAGCATACTGAAAACTCACATAAGTTAAAAGCTTCAAGAAGTGACAGGTTAGGAGTTAATCCTGGCCAGAAATGTGTCTCTTCAGCCAGCTATTTTGATATTCTGTAGATCCTGCCCTTTTCACTCTTCTTAAGGCAGTGGTCAAAGTTGTTATTAAAATGTTGAGCAATAGATTTTCCTTAGGGCCTCAGGTTAATATAAGCAGAATCGTCTTCAGTACAATGGTCTTCTGAAGTGGATCCATTTTTCTCCTTGTAAAGTCTTCCCTCTTGCTTATTTACTAAAGAGAAAACATGAACTCAAAATAGAGTGCAGAGAAGGGAGGCCAGAGGGACAGTGTGTAGGGAGCTGAGTGGACCGACTCTGCCTCAGTCTTCGCCACGCACCCAGCTATTCTTTAGTCAAATGATTTTCTAAAAGACAGAAATGTGAACCAAGTTCCAGTAAGACTTCCACGCTAACTAGTATCTCTTTCCAGTCTGTGTAGTTCTCAGCATCATTCGTTTCTCAGGCTGTATCGTTTATTACATGTCATTGAAACCCATTATTAGAAAAAGCCAACAGCTCCAAGTGAGTGGCATCATTTCCCAAACCAGGCATCTAGGCACCCAAGAAGAAATTAATCAAGGCAGAAATGAGCAGACAGCTGTGAGACAATGAAGTGATAGCGAGGAGGGGGACGTAATAAAGCAAATTAGAGAGTTGCTGACAGATTGCACATCAAAACTAACAGGTTTATGCATGGAAATTGCTAGTAGGCCCTAATACTTTAAAACAATATTGAAATCGTTGATATAAAGAATTCAAAACTTCTCTGCTGTCCATAGCCTTATCATTCTCCTACGACTGTTCCTCGTATCCTAGGTACTATAAACTTGGGGATAGGATCAGAAAACCATACAGCAGATCCATGTGTAGTGAGAAACATGCTTTTAACTTGCCCATGGATTTCTTCAAATGACCTTTTCTTCTTTTTTTTCTTTTTCTTTTTTTTTTTTTTGGTCAAACACATGTTTTGCAGATGCCTTTGGCTAAAATCATGAAATACTTGTTTTGAGTTTTTTTTCTGCTGAGAGAGTGACAAAGTGTTCAGTTGACCAAGTCAATTATCATCATTATAATTGCATCTCTACAGTCTTTCCTGGAATAAGAGTCTGTTATAATAGCAGCAACTACATTGATTGTTTGGAAAAACATGAAAAATAATTGTGACATGTATGATCAGTTTTTAACAAAGGGGCTCAGGGATGGGAAGAGGGACTGTATCTGAGTCACCTGTGCTTCCCCTCCTAAGCTATACACTCCCATTCCCAGAGAAAAGCACCTAATATGTAAGTGGTCAGAATCTCTGATGGGTGGGTCTATGTGTGTGTGTTTATATAGTTTGACAAAGCCCTGCATATGATCTTGATACTTAATCCCTTATTGTGAGAATGATCAAATACCAAGTCCCATAATCAAGAACTTATTTCCTCCTGTGTGAGCTCCATGAATTGGGCTCACTGCCAAATTATCCAAATAGTCAGGCTTAGTCACTCAGAGTAATATAGTTAACTAAGAAATGAGCATTCTCAAAGATTTCCAAAAATAATAGAAACAAAAATCTGTTCTGTATTAAAATATTTTATGGTGTTTAGGTGTACCTAAACACAAAATAGAGGAACTTTTAAGAAGTATCATTTAAATTATCACTGACTGATAGGCTCAACTGGTTACTTTTTTCTCAATCTTTATCCCTTCTCATAATTGCTGTAGCTACTTCTAGCTTTTTTTTTTTTTTTTTTTTTTTTTTTTTAAGTATCTAGACTGAATTTAGAGTTAAAACATGCCAGACTGGAGAGATCTGTAAACATTCTTTGGAACTTCAAACCAGATTAGTGTCAAAAGCTTTTGAAGATGACATCCAGCTATCTTTTGATCTTTGTCACAACCACAGAGTGACTTTATTTTATTCAGATTTTTAACGAATAAACATAGATTTATTTATTCTTTCTAGAATTGCTGATCATCCTACTTTCTAGCTGAAAGCCTGGTTCTGCCTTTTTTTGGAAGGGGTAGACATCTTTTATAACCATCACAGAAATAAAAGAGGAATACATTTATATAATAATGTGAATATGCAGTTTTGTACACTCTCATGATTATAACTTTAATTCAATAGCTTTTATGTTCTAATATCTTACTACTTGCAGGCATTTTATTTAACTTACATTGTAAATACAATACACAAGAACAGGTTTTTAATATCTATGGTATTTTTAATTATAAATTTAATCTATATTAGGATTTAATTTTTATTTTATATCTTAAACAGATTATAATAGGATTTTAAACAGAGAGGTAAGTAGTTTCTGGGTGAAATTAGATTTTATACTTTATTCTGGCTTTTCTCCCATTTGCAGATTAAACAATTTCATATTGCTATATAAAGCGTCTCTAAAAAGAAATTGTATTTATTGAGCACATAGTATGTATCTGAGACTACAGTAGATGCTTTTCGTATGTTCACATTTATCTTACTACTGACCCTATGAAGTCTTACATACCTAATTTTTAAATGAGCAAACCAAGAATCAGAGAGGTTAAGGCACTTACTCGAGATCCCATAGCTTTTACAATGGCTGATGTAGATTCATTGTCATTATTAATGATGATAATTTTTATGGCCACCATTTACTGAGTACTTTCTAGATGTCAAAGATATTAAATTTTTTGCATGCAAACGTATTTCACTCAAACATCAAAGGAATTAATATCCACATTTTACCAGTGAAGACATGGAAGATGAGGGAGGTTAAGTAAATTTTTTAAGGTCACACAGTTAATTAGTGACAGAATAGGGTATGAACTTTCAAGCATTGTGTTAACCACCTTCTTGTGTGCTTCACAAAATATCCCCATGTTTTGATGAATGGTGGTATTAGTCTAAGAGGCCAGTGCTCATGACAATCTTGAAGGACAACATTTTTCATTCATATGATAAACTATGGCGTGCCTATTATTGTCTTTTAGTTTCATTGCTTTGTAGTTGTATTGTCCACATGCTTCTGTTGTGATCTATATTGATTGGTGATCTGGCAGTAGTGGGTCATTTTCATGGGGATCAAACATGAGTTTATATGAGTACAAATTAAGGCTTAGTTGTATTCATCTGCTTTCCTTCCAGTTTAAACCTTGAGCTGAAATTGAGATTGGACATGATGGTTTATTGAAGCCCGACATGTCTGTCCAAGACGTGTTTGGCCAACCCTTGAAAGCTTTACTGACTTTAAACTATCCCACAAGCATCAGTCAAAACCCATGAGGATCATGGAAAAGGATGCTGCTTTTCCTGAACAGCTGCTCTGCAGAAAGCGCATTGCACGGGCAGGCGTGTTATCTTGGCAGAATGTTGTTAGGAGCAAGGGCTTTTCCTTCCTCAGGAGAGAAGCCTCCAACTCTCCTCACAGCCCTAAGTGACGTAGGAATGTCACATTGCTTGCATACTTTTGACTCTTTTTCCTTACTTCTATTTTGCTTTGGCACTTGTCTAAAAAGAGAACTGTCAGCACCTTAATATTTTGTTCATCTTGTTTCGCAGCCAAGGATGAGTAGTGATAGGTTTAAATTCCCACGTGCCTGCCTTTGGCTGTGAAATAGCACTAGGCAATCATTCAGTTCGAGAGGCTCCCCTAGCCTATCACTGTAGGGTTCCAATGGAAATCTTAACTGGATCCTTTCCCTAGAGTTTTCTGGCTCCTAATGGTTTCTGGGTAATGGCCAGAGATGAAGGTCCCACCCAGGCTGTTCTCTGAATTGGGGAATTGATTGACTCTTCATCACCATCAGCTGTCAGCTCTGTGGCATTTCTAAGCTTATCCCCTCTTGATCTTGTAAGGATTAATTTCTTGCTTTTATGATTGAGATGCTTCTGAGATGTAGAGAAATATCAGGTTGCCTAACTTCCTAGGAGTGGAAAACTTTCCGAACACTTTCATGTATATTAGAGAAAGGAAAAAACTTGGTGTCCTAGACAGAGTTGGCTCTTAATAAGCTTATGAAACAGAGCCTTTTCCTTCTGAGATCTCTGATGAGAAATACTCATAGGATCTTTATGTTTCTTTGAAAATTGGAAAATTGGCCCATTGGTAAAGGCCCATTGGCAAAGGAAATCTCTTGTTGCCAAAGAATTAAGTAATGTATTGATAATATTTCATAATAATTGATAATATTTCAATTAACAGGCTTTGGGTTTTTAAAAAATAATTTATCTGACATGCACTCATCCCATTCATCAGCAAAGATTTCTTAAGTACCTGCTAGGGGAGCAGGTAGAGTATTGTGGTTTAAAAACACAAACTTAAGAACCTGGTTTCAAATCTGGTTCCTCCATATAGAGCTCTGTGACATTAGGTGTTATTTAACCTCTCCTGCCCATTTTTTTAAAAAAGATTTATTTATTTATTTATTTATTTATTTATCTGATTGAGAGAGGGAGAAAGAGAGTGAGCATGAGTCGGGGGAGGGGCAAAGGGAGAGGGAGAAGCAGACTCCCTGCTGAACACAGAGCCCTGTGGGGTGCTCGATTCCAGGACCCTGAGATCATGACCTGAGTCAAAGTCAGATGCTTAACTAACTGAGTCACCCAGGCACACATCTCCTGCCCATTTTTAAAAGGGAATCAATAAAAGGTATCTCATAGGATTGTTTTGAGTTTTAGATATGATACATAGGAATCTCTTGGCATATAGAAATCCCTTAACAACTGTGGTTGTTATTAATTAAAGCACTATGTATATTCCCACTATAGTTTCAACTACTTATAAAAAAGGTCCTCCCCTGAAATTATTAATAATGTTCTTAAGTAGTGGAAATGCAGACATAGAGAAACGTAAAAAAAAAACACACAGAGCTGAGTAGAATGAAGACTGTCACTTGATTAAGTATCGGTGACTTCTTTTCTCCTTTTCAGCCTTAAGGTTTGGATAATGCAGGCTGCAGGTTTCATAGGAAGATGTATTTCTGAGGCTGTATAGTCAAGGCAAGCGTCAGGGAAGATGAGGTGTAGGAGGAGGAGGCGGGAATTCTCATAACCCAATCCCAACTAACTTTACCCCTTTTCCATCACATTCTGATTGCCTCTTCCCACCATCCACCTCCAACTATCGACCTCATCTAATTGAGCTTCTCAGTGACCCATGGGACCTTTTGCAATCCCACACCTTTGTACATACATGCATTTCTTCCTTCTCTGCATTTTATTCTTTCCCCAGTTATCACAGAATCATAAAGTTTTTTGAATAGTGGGTCATTTGCCTCTGAAACAGGTCAGAACTCATGACCCTCACTTCCCCAGCACACTTCCCTTTACCAGCCTCCCCTGGTCCACTTTGCATCTGGCTTCGACTTAACTTAGTCTCTTATCTTAAATCGGGCCCCTCACACTTTTTTTCTTGACTCCTAAATATAAAAGGAAGCTTTAGTGATACCCAGAATCTAAGACTTTACATTATGAAGTTCTCAGTCTATTACAAGTAGATTTGAAATCCATCATGTTTCATGATTTCTTATGTATGTATGCATCTAGCCAATCAAGCTGCAAATAAATAATCAGAACAGATGCTGATAAATGCAGAGCATACACGGAAATACTAATCGATGTAATTTCTGGAGAACAGGGTAAATGGCATCCACTTTTAGGGTGAAATGCATATTATCTATCAGACGGAAAACTCATATTTTCAAAAGGTGGAATTAAAAGTAGGTTCTTTATGGTCTTGGAGGAAAGTGTAGTCAAATAATAGAACTTGAGTGTCAAACCTGAGAGCGCTTCTTGATTAACATGATCAATGGCATGGGTATTGTTTCTGATTGCACAAGCCTGAGTAAGAGGCACTATTCTGCCTACCAGGTAGAAGCATGGGGACTTCTGACATGTGTATGTGTCCCCATGATGCACGCAGCTACTGCATGGGCCACATAGCACCACTGGGAAACAAGATGAGAAGGAGGATCTCAGAGTCTACTTGGCAGTCCATCTAATCCTCTAGAAAACCACAGCATCTTAAGTCATATCACTAGTATTTGCTTCAGCCACCCACAAATCTTCATTTAAGCTGATTGCAAATTTCTGAGAAGACCAGACACTTAGCTTTTCTAGAAATCAGTTTTGCCTGGGTAGTCCTGTTTCCTACCCCATAGCTTCTTATGCAGTGTGGGATCCAGAGAGTTCACTAATTTACTGGGTGACCTTGGCAAAGTCATAGTCATCGGGCTGAATAATAACTAGGACTCCTTCTAATTGTATGCTGCCTGGATCTCCAAGCTCACACATATCTCCCTGTTTCCCATGGCTCTTTCCTCATTGGCTTCTAGTGGGAAATTCTATATATTATGCTTAACAGGCTGTTAAATTATCTTAATTAAAGTGTCAAGGGATGAAAATGAAGATTATTCAAAGCTGCCACCCCAACCTTTTCCCAGCCAGCTCGAGAAGGCTTTTGCCAAGAAGATTCTAATATGCAATACTAAGTAAGTACTCTAAAGTTTAACAATGAGCTACTAAATTCCATGGTCTTTAGACATGGATGAAATTGAGATATATAGTCTCTTTTTGACAGACTTGCCATAAACCAGAAAGTGATGCCTTCATCAAATTCAAGACTTTATTTCATGTAGAAAAAGTTTCCGACAAAGACTAAAGGTTAAAAAACGGAGACGAACAAAAAAATTTTTTTTAAAAGATTTTTATTTATTTATTTGACAGAGAGATCACAAGTAGGCAGAGAGGCAGAGAGAGAAAGGAGGAAGCAGGCTCTCCTCGGAGCAGAGAGCCCGATGTGGGGCTCGATCCCAGGACCCTGGGATCATGACCTGAGCCGAAGGCAGAGGCTCCAACCCACTGAGCCACTGAGGCGCCCCTGAACAAAAAATTTTAACCTTGATCCTTCCTCCACATGGGCAAAGGTAGCTCTGTTTAGAAGTTGGAGTTTGGTTCTAATGTTGGACCTCTCAGAGAAACTGACATAACCTGCTTTTTCTGGGATGCTTCTAAGTTTGAAGAAATACATCTTGGAAACACTATACTTGAATCACAGTTTTTTCAAAGCAAAGAAAATCTTCCCCAAATAATTAGTCTAGCTGGATTTTTGTCTGGATTAGTTAAACGCTCAGGAAAGTAGCAGAACAGGACAAGCTTATGAAGACAAGGCTGATACTACACATTTTCCAAGAGGGAATAATGCACCAAAAAAATGCATGACTTAAACAGACCCAATGTGAACATGGAATTGGCATTTATCTACAAGATGTGAATGGCTCTCAGAGAGCTCCTTCCCCAGATCTTCCCAGCTCAGGAACTCCATGTTGGAAAGCCCACTTTTTTGGAGAGAACATTTAGCATAATAGTTAAGAACACACACTTCAGAGCCAGACAGCTTGGGTGCAAAGCCACAACCTGGGGAGGACTTTTCAACATCTCCATGCCTCAGTTTCCTCACCTGTGAAATGGTATAAACTAGTGCCTATTTCATAGTATTGTTATGAGTGTTAAATGAGTTAATAGACGTAAGAGACTTGAACAGGAACAGGTGGGCAAGAAGTGCTATGTGAGTCTCCAAGTTAAGCATGTCTTAGGAACTTTGTTTAAAAGTCAAATAATAGGGGTGCCTGGGTGGCTCAGTGGGTTAAAGCCTCTGCCTTTGACTTGGGTTGTGGTCCTGGGGTCCCAGGGTCCTGGGATCGAGCCCTGCATCAGGCTCTCTGCTCAGTGGGGAGCCTACCTACCCCCTCTCTCTCTTTGCCTGTCTCTCTGCCTACTTGTGACCTCTGTCTGTCAAATAAATAAATAAATTCTTTACAAAAGAAAAATCCAAATAATACAAGGAAATGTAATAACACAAGATTTTACTGTGTAATAACACAGTCATTTAGATCTTAACATGAATTCATTCCTTTGTTCTGAGGCAATTCTGGGAATCATGGTGACCTTGGGAAGCCAGATATAAGAGGAGTTAGAAGAACTGATGTAGTGAGAGAGAAGAGGGAAAGCAAATATCTGCCTGCCTCAGGGTTTTGCTTTTGAGCCAATTCTGCCTATTTTTGTTTCCATTTTACTTTCTTTTAACATTCTAATTATAGATTAATTCATTATTCCCTCATTATTCAATCAGCCCTGGCTTCTATGATGATGGTTCTTAGAGACCCTCTCCCTTGTCTAGGAAGGAATTAAGAGCTGCTTTTAGCACCTCTTCTCTTGTATCTTTTGTCCTAACATTCAGGTTGACATTGTTGCTTTATTAATCTTGCTCCTGTTCAGGTAGGGGTTAATGCTGGCTTCTCTAAACATGTGAGTTAATGATAAACATCTTTGCTGTACTTTTTGCTTTAAAGAACATCCTTGATAGTCCTAGTTCTCAACCTTGAGCATGTATCAGACTCACCTGGAGGCTTGTTAAAACTCAGACTGTCCGGCCCGTACCAGTTTCTGATTAAGTAATTATGGGATGGGCCCTAAGAATCTGCATTTTCAGGTGCTGCTGATGCTGCTGGTCCAGGGACCATACTTTGAGAAGCACTGCCTTATAGGGGGCTTTGCACCATTCATTGCACATCAGAATGACCTGTGGACTTAAAAACAAAAAAACAAAAAAAAACCCGATGCCTGGATCCCACCCCAGAGATTTGTACTTAATTGGTTTTGGATATGACCTGGGCATTGAAATCTATAAAACCAACACATTGGGGCACCTGGGTGGCTCAGTTGGGTAAGCAACTGCCTTTGGCTCAGGTCCTGGGATCGACTCCCACATTGGGCTCCCTGCTTAGCAGGGCATCTGCTTCTCCCTCTGACCTCTCTCCTCTCATGCTTTCTCTCTCTCAAATAAATAAGTAAAATCTTAAAAACAAAACAAAAAAAACCCCAACACATTATTTTCAGCTTTAGAGGGTTATGACTAAAACTGATATGATTTAGGGGGCAAGTAATTTGCTTGTGTGTACCCAGGGTTTCGTCTCCAGGGCAGATCATAGAAAAATGGATAGAGATAAGCTCTTTTTCTTAGTCCCCTCTCCAATAAACAAACAAACAAATATTACCCGAAAGCTGTTTTCTGATGAGGATGACTACCTTGGTCTAGTAAATAAAAGCATTTTTTCCTGGCCATCTTTTGGGATCCATCCACAGGAAAAGAAATGGCTGCTATAGAAACGAGAGCGCTTGTGCGCAGTTAGTCGTGGGGGGCAGGGTGATGAATGAATAATGCCTTGGCTTTATAACCCCTGGGACCTTTTCTCAGCCATTCAATGTGAGGTGGGGCACCCCTACTCTGTTGCTATGGAAACAGAGGGGATCATGCCCACTGCTGGCCATGGTAACCATCAGAAAGAATTGGGGTTTTGTCCACCCAGAGCAGGAGACTCTGGATACGCTAGGTAGAAGTTGGGCTATTAAAGGTGTTAATATACTATGGAAAAGGCTGATAATCATGCCTCTTGTCAGACTCTAGCATAGAGGCCGTGTGAAACAAGAAGTTTAACTAGCTGTGGCCTTTACTTTATTTGATAAAGTGTGGTTTACTTTCTACTTGAGCTTTTTATTGACCATAATAATTCTAATTGAAATAAACATTTTGATTACAGCTCTGTTCTGCAACTGCTTAATAGGGAACTAAAATAACTTTCAATAATCATTTTGTCCAAATGGGATTCATTTAGCCTGACAGTTATTCCAAGCATTTATTGGCATGCAGCAGGCTGGGAGTGTTTCCGAGCATAATTACGGGAACATTTTACACCGGGGTTAACCTTACCAAAATGACAGACTGAAAAGTGGTGTAAAGGAGCAAATAAAACCCATAATCTGCCATAGAAACTCATAAATGAATCCCCTTTCTCTACAGTTTCTGATGCCCAGAGCTCTAGTTAAAATTAAAAGGAGTTTTCTTTTGAAACTGACAGTCTGGCTGTGGGAGCACGCTTTAATGAGGGTACACTGCAAACCCGGTGCTTCTGGGCAAAAGGGAATTTTATGGCCACTCGGATTTCTGTGGGTTCAGCTAGGGGGACCTGGGCCATTGGTGGCCTGGGAGGAGATACAATTTCTGTCCAGCAAAGGTTTCCAGCTCCATCCCTCAGCCAAAAGGAGGAAGAATATTGCCCGTCTCCTCTTTTTGGGAGTTAAGGAGACTGAGAGGCCAGACATCTTGGGGGGCATCAGCCCTTTTCCTCAATGTCCTGTGGAAGTAGAGCTACCTGATGTGGGTTCTAACTTCTTTCCTGGGAACCTTCTCTGCTCGGCCTCCAGTCCCAACCACCCAAGGCCTTTGATGTGTGAAATCGGAGACCAGCATCCTTATGGATGGAATAACAGAAGAGACCATTGTGGTCTCTTGGGTGGACGTTGAATATTGAATGATCCCTGTCACAGCTGAGATGAATCTAATTATGTACTGTTGTCAGCAGGGCTGTGTTCAGTCCGCTGGGCAGTTAAGATGGGCACAGCAATGATCTGGGACCTTGTGGAGGGTTCAAGGCTCGTCTGGGTGAATGGGGATTGGGTGAAATCCTTTGAGGGGTGCAGGGGCAACGTTTAGTGCAGCATAGTTTAGGTAATTCATGATTATCATCATGGGTACTACTTCCTTTTGTCAAACTGTATCTTTGAAGTTTTTTGAAAATTGGAAACCTCCATTGCTGAAAATAAATGCTCTTGAATGACAATGACTCAGCAAGATTTGGTAAGGCAACAGAAACTTGCGGCAGTTGCTCTGTGTTGGTTCATTGGAACCAGTTGCTACTTTAAGGCAATGCTTTGCTGCTCCAGCTAACTGGGAGGAGGAGGAACTGTGGCAAGGGTCTGGACAAAGTTGCCATCTCCAACTGCCCCCACGATCACACAGTGTAGGGTGACGCTTCTGTCCTAAGGGAGCTCGGGTTCATCTGGAGTGCTTTCATTCAGTAGGATTCCACATCTGAAGCCACTCTGCGTCTCTGGACATGTCACTTACCCAGGCCAATGTACCTTTTTTGTTCTTTGAACAAGTTTGATTGGGTTTTCAGTTACTTACAACTGAAAGTAACTCAACTAATAGATGCACTTACGGTGTTATTATACTGAGTCCAGGTAAGGTAATAGCGTAAATATATATATGCCTGGATTGGGAAGGCAGAAGGAACACTGTGGATCTCCTCAAAGGCACAGCCTTATATATTAGAACTCTACATTAAATAAATTTTCTTATTTGCTTCAATGCCATGTAAATAAAAATAGGATCTATTAAGTGTTGACAAAGGTGGTTAATGCCACTTAAAGGAAACTTTGCCACAGAGCAGACACTAAATCCCTTATAAGAGTTACCTGAATGATTTTGCTTGTGACGTGACATAAAAGATCACCATCATGATTTACTCTTAGCACTGGCTCCAAGCATTTTTGCTTTTGTGAGCTTGAATGCAAAACCACCTTTGGTTTACATAATAGCCTTAGCTTGATGTATTAGAAGTCATCAGGGAATATATATATATACATATATATATATATGTATATATATATATATACATATAAATTTTTTTTAACTCCAAACTTTGATTTTTTAAAAAATAAGTCTTTGGAGGCTATCCCTTCTCATCTGTGCACTCTGTGCACTTCTCCCACACCCAGAGTAAAACATCAGGCCTTCATATTATAGAGGAGAAAAATTAAAACAACACCTTCTCTCTAGGGGAATGGGTAGGTAGATCCTGAATTGAAGATCTTGCTTTGCACCTGCAAAACCAAGGTTGTTTTGTTTATGCTGTTCTAATTAGAAATTGTGTCTTTCTTGGATAATTTCCTTGTCTACCTCCTTTTGTGAACAACAATTTGACAGAACTGGGGCAGACAGAAAACAGAGGAGTTTATTAAAACCAACATTTATAGGAACACATCTTTTACAGGAAAGATCATGTCCTTATGTTTATAGAGACCCAAAGGCGTAGATTTCCCTAAATCTTTTGGGAGAAGGGGAGTCTTATTCTAAGTCATGTAGAAAACGAAATGGTTCAAAATTGCAAAATGAGATTTCAATTCTAGAATTTTTGGACTGAAATGCCCTTTATGATTAAAAAAAAATAATAATCATAGTGTAGCAATTCTGTGCCTTTGTGGAAATCGGGACTAGCTCTGCTAGCAGAACAACTTTCGACTTCCATAGTTCTAACTGTGATGATAATGACTACTTTAGTTTGCGTTCTTATCTGTGCTTGTTCTGACGTCCCAAACTCCCCCACCAACCCAATTCCCATCTTGGGCAGGTGCTGGATGAGGAGCTATGACCGGCTATACCACAGTGCCAGAGTTTCTGTGGTTCTTGGTTCCAAGTGTGCTCTTTGGTTGTGCTTTCTTTTGTCCCTAGAGGGGACTATAAATTGGTTGCAGATCTCTTTTGGAGTATTTCAGTGTTTTCTTTCTTATGGTTCCTTGATTTTTAGAAGAGAAAGATGAACACCATTCCATTTTCCCCAAAAATGCAATTATGAAATAAATGGCTACATTGTTTGAGAAGAGCCAGTTCTCACTGGCATCTCAGGACCAGCTAAGAGCAGCGAGGTGGAATTTGGTTCCAAGTAATGCTCTTTTCTGAGTGAGTTCTTGTCTTTGATTCCCCTGCTTACTGGGTACATTTCACTCCCATCTTGTCTAGGGCCCATCTCAGCGGGCCCCCTCCTCTCTTTGTTTCTATTATGAATTGAACTGTATCCCTCCAAAATTTATATGTTGAGTCCCCACTCCCCCCACGCCCCTGTCTCAAAAGGTGACCATTTTTGATGATAGGATTTTTGCAGGTGTAATTAGTTAAGATGAAATCATACTGGAGTAGGGTGGTCCCCTAATATAATAGGACTAATGTCCTTATCAAAAGGGGAAATTTGGACACAGAGACACAGAGAGACACCATGTGAAGATTGGAGTTATGCTGCAACAAACCAAAGAACTCCCAGAAATGAGGAGAAAGGCCTGGGACAGATTCTTCCCTAGAGCCTTCTAAGGGAGCATGGCCCTTGACCTTGGACTTCCAGCTTCCAGAATTATGACACAATAAATTTCTGCTGTTTGAGACAACCAGTGTGTGGCACTTTCTTAGGGAAGCTCTAACAAAATGATACAGTCTCTCATGATCACCCTCCTCCAAACACATATAAACACCCTCCCCCCCACTAAGACTCAACTTTCCTTTGTTCTGTTTTATCAGGGCCTTAATGATGACTGCTTAAACCACACATCTCCAAGGGGTAACTAGACTACTGTAAGTGAATGATCCATGCTATGTTCTTTCCAAATCCATATCTGAAGAATGTAAACCCAGTGTACCCCCACTTACTGGAAACAGCTACCCTCATTGCAAGCTAATCCTGCCTTGAGGGAAGCCAACAACTTCTACAAGGCAGACCTGGGAAAGCCTGTGTTCCTCTTCCCAGAACGTGTTGCATTTTTCAGGGTTTTTCAGGGTTTCGGGTCTTCCAGGGTTTCAAATTCAAGAAGTCAATGGAGACATTTGGCAATCTTTTCCCACATGTCTAGCAAGTTACCTTGTACAGCTGGTAGCTCAAGGCTGTCCCTCTGCTGAAACCCCATTCTGTCCACATGGCTGGCCTCAAATCCCAGCCTGCTCACGGAAAGTTCTACAGCAGGTACAGCTTCCTACAGCTTCTTTCCCTTTGACCCCAGAAGAATTTCCTCAAAATCTCTGCTTCACCAACTGGAAAAAAAATCTCAACCCATGTATTACTGTTCTCAAAGATGTTCAAATGGAAGAGAACTCACAGGCCTCTCTGGAAATTATGCTCTTAAGGGTGGAAGGGAACCAAGAGGGAATGCGTTTTGCTCACAACAGCATTTTGAGGGGCTCAGGCCCAGAGAATGACATTTGTCCCTGGGAATAAACTCTAAATTACATCACAAATGAACATTTTAAAATTAAAGCTGGCATTTCTGACCTGCCTGCTAGCAGCCACGATCATGCTAAAAAGTGACATCATTTATGACACTGGCCGTTAAGAAGCCCAGGGTTTGAGGTCGTAAAACAGTTTCCAGGCCTGATTTAATATCGATTTTGCTGTCAGGCTAACTTTACTTTAATATTTAAACAAATGTTTAATGTTTAAACATTTTGATTTTTCCCTTTTCATTTTTCTGTAGCTTTAACCCAGTGTTACCTATGTTGTAACAATTTCCCCTTGGGCCAATTTCCCTATGATGCTGCCCTATCTTTAGCAATATTCTGATTTATCATCCCAACATCTATTATGAATCTAAACCTTTCTTTTCCTTTGAGATGGAATAACTGTCCTGTTACTGTAGGTATATAATTCCTGTGGTATGGATGTCCTGATGTATTGCTGCAGTATTGGTATGTTGTTTAGACCATGGGTACAAAGTCCTTCCTGGAAAGAGGATAATCTCTCACCTGAAGAATTAGATTGTTCTTTGTGTCTAGCCGCTAGCTTTAGAATAGTCACCTTTGACCTAGAAGAAGGAACAGAGAGGGCATGCTCAAAGGGGTCTGTTGTTTTGGACTAATGCAGTCCCTTATCAGTTCAAAAATTTGTAGGAAGGGAGTGACAGCTTTTATTTGGTTTATTGTGCTAAAGTCATCGACAAGGAGTTTTCGTCTGCACTTAGTTCACATAATTATAATGGAAGCTGCTTACATCTGGGACAAGATGGTGATAACTGGGATTCACAACATGTGAATTTCAGGAGGAAAGTGAAATTCATGAAATAACACTGCAGGGAGGCACTTTCCAGTTGTCCTTCCTTCCAGTGCTAAATCCAGACCAACTAATAAATCACCTAGCAAAACCCAACTTGGATGGAATAAAAGAGCTAAGTTATGATATGTGCAGGGCAAAGGGGGCAGTATTTTGTTTTAATAGGGAGTCCTTTTCCCCTTGCATTCTTAACTTAGACATCCTGTCTATTTCTTCTGGGGTTTTCAGAATTTCCCCATTTCTTTCGCTGCAGAGATAAAAGGGCAGCCAATTTATGAACTGTGTACCATGGGGATTATAAATCTCTCATTTGTCTGCTCTCATTTCTATCTGATGTATTTTTTCAAAACAATAGCCTGAATTCTGATTTTTAAAATATCATCTGACCAGAGACCAGGCTCATAGTTCTAAGGACCGAATGGGCTTTCCGTTGTCTAAGACACTGCTAATTAGTTTGCCTCCCCTGGTTTTCAGCTCACATGCATTACAAATACATAAGGAAATTATATGGCTTTTGAATAACCTCCTGAATTACAATTATTCATCTTTCTGAGTGCTCTATATAGAACTACCAAATCCCAAACCACCAAATCCAAGGATGCTTTATTTATCAGAAAAATAGGAGAATTGGTTTTAGGAAGCTAGTCTTGACCTCTAATTCAGTTTCTCCTGTGCCACCCCCTGGGGATCTCTGTGTCTCATCATTGATGTTGGCGAGTTGTCTCTGCCTCTTTGTGGAAGTAAAGGTGATGTTTATAAGCCCATTATGTCAGCCTGCCAAAAAGACTCTTGATTTTATAAGGCAGAAATAAAGATGCAACCTTGACCTTCTGTCACATGGACCAGATTGAGTGTGTGTGTGTGTGTGTGTGTGTGTGTGAGAGAGAGAGAGAGAGAGAGAAGGAAAGGAAAAAGAGGAAGAGACCATTCTCATTAGATTCATGACAGTATTTTCCTCTTTTCTGGAAGGTATTTTCCTCTTTTTGAAAGGCCATTTCACAAAGAGTAGTCCGGAACTACCCATAGAACCACTTGGCGGGAGAGAGGTTCTTATTAAAGGTGCAGATCCTTAGGTCCTCCTTCCCATCCTAATGAGTCAGAATTCCTGGATGTACGGCTTACCCAATACTTACAAAACTGGGGTCTAGGATCCACTGCAGTCAATCATATCACACCTATCAGACTTCTCTGCTGAAGTGATAAATACAAGGAGACAGAGAGAAAGGGAAACAAGCAACTTATGGCCAACATGACCATCAAATGCAATCACAGAGATTAGTGAGAAATAGACCAACCCTGAGTAGTGTTCTCCAGACTGGAATTCATGGCCAATCTGGTCTACTGCACTATGTTGTCTCTCATTTTCATTGTGATCAGGGATGCCCACATTATTTGTAAATCAGAACCATACGATTCCCCCTTCAACAGACCCCCTTTAAGAGACAGTTTTTCTTATTGGGCTTCCACCTTAAGAACCATCACCTGCTGCCTCTTCTGCCTAGAGAGCTGGTCTATGTGAGTCCCTTTGCCAGAAGGGTGGTGACAGACAACACCATCTTTGTGGCTCAATGGGCCATGTCAGGAATGCCCGTTGTGTTTACCAGTGGCATCCCAGAGGAAAATGGACCAGGGAAGAAGGAGCAGTTGGGTGAGGACTAGTTGGAGAGGAAGAACAAGGTGGGAGAAGACAAAGTTAAAAGCAGGTTCCTGCTTTGCAGTATATTACCTATGAATTTGCTTATCTACCCAACCTTTGAGAATTTGCCTGCTTGGGAGAGAGATGGCTGAGGGATGGATGGCAAATGATGGGGTGGAGGTAGGGGAGGCCTTGGTGAGGGAATGCATTCTCTTCCCATCTGATAGGGCAAATGTAACCTTGCCCTCACCTCATACCCCTTCTCAAAAATAAAAATAATAGTATCTTGGCTAATGCTCTTTGTCAGAGGCAGTCTCAGTGCTAAGCACTGATTGATGACAGACTGGCATTTACTGGTGGTAATAAGGCTTCAAGAGATCGCCAAGCAAGTGAAAATAAAGGTGTAATGATTGAATTATATATTCTCTTTCTGTGATTGAAAATAATATCAGACAACTGACTCCAGTGCCAGACAGATTACATAAGCACACGTTAAGTGGTAGAATAAAAATGAGTGATTTTCCTCCTTGACTTAAATACAGCACTAAGTAGTGTGCCCTTGAATTCAGCAGAAAGCAATTTTCTCCTCCCCAGTAACAGCTAGGGGGCATTGCAAATGCAAATTGAGTTAGCTTTGCATTTTTAATATTCCACATATCCATAATTCACTGCTGAGATTTTAGAGATGTTATTGCTACTACTTGGGCACATTTAAATTATTTTGCACCTCTGAACTTCTGCATTAACTTTAACATCGGTGCTTAAGATATATGTCCAATCTATAGGGAGGTCTGTGCTCAAAGAAACGCTAGTCATTGTGACTGGGGGCTCACAGCAGTATAGGACAGATTGTCATTTAGTTTGTCATGGTCTCTTTCAAAGGGGAGTATGCTGAAATAATTCCTGCCTAATAGGAAAAGATAAAAACCTCAACTACTATATTACAATGCATGGCCATCTCTTGAAAGAACGTAGGTACTCAGGATGTCACCCAGAGCAGTGGTATTAAGAAGCAGCCTACAGACAGACCATTGTGTGCAATAATTTCTTCAGCTGGTAGTCAATAGAAATCCAATTCTTTTTTGAAAACCTGCTTTTAGGAGGTGTAACAGGATTAAGCTTACCTTGTTGGGAGAGGATGAGAGGGGATTGGGGGAATATCAAGAAATGAGGAACCAATATCTTTCTTGCTGTGTTTTATAAAAGATCCCAACAGCATGGGATCGTTCTTAATCTGAGGGCCATTGTTAAGTAACTAGTAGGACCCAAGTCTGTGAATCATGCTAAATTATCATTTGAGAAACAAAGCTGATCAATATTCTTCTTCCTGATGCCATTATGTGTGTTATTCTTTATGAAGCACCTTCTCTGATGTGTGGCAGAGGCCAGGTGGCTGCAGAGGTGGCCCTGAACCTAGAGGAGAGACTGACAAAGGGAAGATGGTATTTCAGGAGAATAAGTGATATTTCTTCTTTTTTCTTCCTTCAATCCTTTCTTCTATTCTGAGTCTGGGACACTTATTAGGAGACTTTGGGAACTAGGTTAGGGTTCTAGAGAAAAAATAAGAAGTCAACACATATCCTAATGACCAAGAAGGAATCCAATGCAGTCTGGAGTAAGGAAACCCAGTTCCTTTTTTTTTTTTTCCCTCTGAGTTTCTATATGTTTTAGAGCAACGTATCCAATTGAAGTGATCCAATGTCACCAAGTTGGACTCACCAGACATGAGCATTCTGAATTATAGACTTAAAAATCATCACTTCCAGGCCTCCTCATGAAGGGCACAAGTGTCCGATAGACTTTGATGAATATCCAATTCTATTTAGAATGAACTATAAAAGGGAATGTCAATTAAATTAAGCCTACCACTCCCTTTCTCCATATTTCTTCTTTCTGCCAAATTCACACACACCTTCCTTGCAAGCCCTGTAGGGTCCAGTTTATACTGAAGAACTTAACCAGGAGAGATTTCCCATGAATGCTGTGGTTTTTTCCTAAAGAGCTAGCCAATTCCCTCTCCCTCCTTCTCTGTTTTGGGGTAAGGGTGACTCCTTCTGGAATGGGGACGATGAGGGAATTTCCTCCTCCATGTCTGTCTCATTGTAGGGACTCTTTTGGGCTTGTGCTCAAATTACTTTGGCCTCTGGGAATCCCTCCAGGAAAGGCCACCCAGAAGTCTTAAGGTCTTTTCATTTCTACTCTTACTTCCTTGCTGACCAGCCTAAAAGAACAAAACCTAACCAAAAAAAACCCAATCAAGTAAAAACCAAACCAAACCAAAACAAAAACCCAACCTATATAATATGTGGAAAAATGCTTCTTCAGTTTCATGAGGGAAAGGGGACTTGGGTTCTCCTCCTTTCCCTCGTTCTGCTTTCATTTCTTCTTCTTCATCCCTGTTTTTCTGTTCTTCTATTTTTCATTTTCTCACCAGAACACCTCCACAGTCTCCCTATCTAGATCTCTATCTAGTTAGAGATCTATCTAGATCTAGATCTCTCTATCTAGATTGCTCTCGATGTCCAGCCCCATGGGACAAACACCCAGCAGGTTTAGCATCCTTTCATTCAAAACAGTTTATTGAGTGTCTCTATACCAGTACTATTCTAGGTTCTTGGGGGACAGGAGTAAATGGTACAGTAAATGGCTCTCCCTGCCTTGGGAGCCTATATTCCGCCAGGGAGAGACATGCAACACATTCAGTAAGGTAGTATATTATCTACTATGTTAAAAGTTGGTAAGTGCCATGCAGAGTAACAGCATGTAAAATGGAGGGTTGCAAATCTGCATAGTGTGGTTAGGGTGGCTTGTTTAAGAAAGAAATGTCTGGACAAAGACTCGAAGGAAGGGAAGCCATCAGCCCTGCAAATGTCTCAGAATAGAGCATTCCAGGTAGAGGGAGCTGCCAGGGCCAAGGCCCCCAGGTGGGTCTAGGCAAGGAGCAACAAGTAGGCGAACCTGGCTGGGACTGATAGAACAAGGAAGAAAATCCTAGGGCATGTGGGAGCAGATCCAGTAGACTCTCGAGGCCATTGCAACGACTTGGGCCTTTATAATATTTTATTCTTTGTTTTTCTTAAGGACAAATTGTACCAAACATTAGATCCTTAGGGAACCTGCTTTATCTAATATATTCAAATGATTTATAATTAGCATATAAATTATATGTAAAAAGGCACTTTTAGAAGACTCAAAAAGTTTGTTCTCTTTAGCAGTATAAATATCTTTTATAAAATATTCTTTTTCACTCTTAGTTGTCTGGCAGCCTTGAGTCCACTTTAACCCATAATGGATACACTCACCCCAATGTATTGGAATACACCAATCCCAGTTTCGACAGTGTCTGTCTAAATTCACAAATTCTATATTGGGTGCATTTTCTTCTGCAGGTAGTATTGTAGATGGACAGAATTTGGTTCTTAGCATAAGATTAGTAAGATACAGAAAGCTAACAAGAATTGCCTACATTTAATTATTTGGTATGCTCAAGTTAGCATTTAAATTTTTTTTTTTTTTTTTTTTTTTTGCAGTAAGAGGAGAAAGGCAATAGTTTGCCGTAAAAGTATTTTAGAAGGAAATAACATTGTTTCATTTTAAAAATTTAATTGATGATGATTAGTAAGAAAATCACAACTTCATTGGAAGTCACAAGACCTTGACTCTTAAAATAATTAGAGTTTAAACAGTATATTGTTCTTGTGTACTTTACAATATACTTCCACACATGTGATCTCATTGGATGCTTATACCTGCAAATGAGTGGGACAAGTGTTATTATTCCCATTTTTTCAAAGAAAGGTTAAAGGATTTATCCAAGGTCATGCAATAATGAACAGAGGCAGGACTTGAACCTAGGTCTTCTGACTTCAAAAGCAGGTCCCACCGATGAGCCACTGTTATCCATATGAATATGAATCAAAATTCAGGGTAGAGAACCACAGCTCTAAATTGTATCAGATACTAGAGGCTATCAATGTGCTCTTGAAATACAGAAAAGAGGAAAATTCCTAGGACCTAGAAGGTGGCCTCATGGAAGAAGGGATGAGCATTGCACGTTGAAACAAATGTGTATGAGAGCTGGTGGAGCAAAGGAGGAAAGCCAAAGCAAGCTCATGATGAGGAAGGCTCAGATAACCAAGCACACTTCCCAGAATAATGGGTGGGGGGGCTTGTCAATGGGCATTCAGGCCTTCTCTCTAGGAACTTATGTAAGTGCCAGGAGGTACCTTATGTAACACAAGGATACCCAGTCCATTCCCCTGCCTATGTAGAGGTGAGAACTGAGTCCTAAATCACAACAGAGAAGAAGCTGCCTCTTTTCTTCCCCCTAACTTCCCCTACCCCATTGGACAGAGTAATCCTTTCCCTGACTCTTAGGTGAAAACAGCTGACATACACTGATTTGCAGCACGTGGGTACAGGTAGCCCCAGACAAAATCAAAGAAAAGTGAGACCCAGGGTTTTTTTTTTTTCTGTGATTTGAGAATGAAAGGGTTTTATTCCCCCAGAGAAGCTGAACACCTATTCTAAGATGATAGTTTGACTTGGCTGGCTCTAGCTCCTTCTCGTTCTTTCTGGGTAGCTGGTAGACTGCTGAGTATCCGGTGCTCTCACACCTTGTTTCCTCAGCAGGAGCACACCGTCTGTACCTCCTGCAGCCAGAAGTGCAGTAAATTCTGGTTTTCAAGACAGCCAAATAGTACGGAAGACAAAACGATGTTTTGAAAGTTTAAAAAAATTGTGTTTGTTTGGTCAAAGTGTTCGCTTTCATGAATCATTTCCCATGGTCTGGAGGGAGCCTCTCTTTCCTCAAAAGTCTTTGTATATATGTTTGCATTCACTAAAAGATGACTTCCCTTTCTTTGCCTCGTGGTTTGCCAAACAGGATCCACTGGGCTCTTTTCATCCTTTTCCATGACCTAAGTGTTCAAGGTTCTATTTCCTGCATATCTTTAAATTAACCTGCTTCTTGCTTGGAGACCCAGGCTCTGAAAATATAGTGTTACCAGCAAAGCTTCCAGAAGAACCTCTCACTTTCTCAGCCTGTAACACTATTTTAGTTGTGCACCTCTGGACTTAATTCCCGCGATCTCGTTCAGGGCAGCTGTGAGCATCCTAAAGCCTCCTCCGTATTTTACTAAGAGGGTACAGGGAACACTATCACCTTGTGGATAGGAATAGGATCTCTGCAAAGTCAGAGGGACAGAAGCAGATTGGTGGTTGCCAGGGGCTAGTGGGGAGGGGAGAGTGGGGAGAGTCACTGCTTAAAGGATACAGACCTTCCTTCTGGGGTAATGACAATGTTTTGGAACTAGCTAGTGGAAATGGTTGCACGACCTGTGAATGTACTATTGCTAGGCCCAGAAATGCTATTAAATTGTATACTTTAAATTATTCAAAATCATGAATTTTATGTTATGTGGATTTTATCAACATTAAAAAAAGAATGGAGCACCTGGGTGGCTCAGTTGGTTAATAAGCCTCTGCTTTCAGCTCAAGTCATGATTCCTGGGTCCTGGGATTGAGCCCTGCATTGGACTCCTCACTCAATAAGGAGTCTTGCTCATGTTCTCTCTCTCTCTCGCCCAAATAGGTAAATAAAATCTTAAAAAAAAAAAAAAAAAAAAAGAATAGGACATCTGAATTCAGAAGTTGCCGGGTGCCAATTCCAGATCCATTTTTCACGGGCTGTGACACTGTGGGCACATGCCATAACAGTGTCAAAGCCTCCATTTCTTTAGCTGTAAAATGGGATGAATAATTCCTTATGCCCAGTAGAACTGCTTTGAAGATTAAGATTGAGATGGTACATGCAGAGTGCTTAGCACTTATTTTTACATTAGTTAGTAAAAGAGAGTGTACTATGGATGTCGGGATGGGGAGGTCCTCCTGTTCTAAGACAGATTGTCTTCAGGCCCCAGATTTCATGGCTAGAAGAAAATCAGATGCATACCTCTGGGGTTTTTCTGGTATCCACTGCTTCATTAAATGTGTCTTTTTTTTTTTTTTTAAGATTTTATTTATTTACTTATTTGTGAGAGAAAGACCAAACGAGAGAGAGAACACGAGCTGGGGAGCTGGAGGAGTGAGAGAGGGAGAAGCAGACTCCCCACTGAGCAGGGAGCTTGATGCCGGGCTCAATTCCAGGACCTGGGATCATGACCTGAATTGAAGGCAGATGCTTTACTGACTGAGCCACCCAGGCACCCCTCAATGTGTCTATTTTGACCTGGAAGCTGAATCGAATCACTTAACTATTTTTATTTTTATTTTTTGCAAGAACCACTTGTATCAAGTATCTTGTGATTCCTGTAGACATCACTGATGGTTGGGAGGTGCTTACTGAGGCGGTGACGTTTGCCCAATGGGAAGCATTGACATTGCTATTCCTTTCTCTTTCTTCTCAACTTTTCCCTTTTTCCTTTTGGAGCCTCTCCTTCTCCCTCTTACAGCAGCCCCCTGATCTTTTCCCTTCTAACATGTGGAGTAATGCCCTCTTTCTCCAAGTTTCATGTTCCTAGACTCTGCTTTTACCCCAAGAATTTCTCAAAGCAATTTTCTACCTGGAAGGATGTATCTCCTAGGACAGTGCTGAGAAGTGATGTTCTCTACCATCTAATAGAATTTAAAGGAGGGGAAGCTTTTCACTGAGATTTTCGGCATGTTTAATTCACACTCAACCAGCACTGAGTCTGGTTGAAGAATTAGTGCTGCTTGGTACTTACCAGCATATGAGCAGTCAAAAAAGCAGCAGTGAGAAAGGTTTTCCTAAGGCAATTCTATATCTAGTATCCCATAAATGGAAAAGCTGCCACTAGTCTGTATGACACCATGTCCATCTGCCCCATTCCCTTGGCAAATGCAGCCAATGCCAGGGTATGAGGACTGTTTATTGACTTGAAGGCTGAATTTCAATCTATATTGGCCCTCAGCTTGGCTCCCTTGAGCAGTGAACAACCTCCATAACAGTTCATGGCAGCCCTGTAAGTAGGTATATGTTATCTTTAAGGTAAAACTTGTCCAGTGGCTGCTTACCCCACATTTTGTCCTCATAATGATTAATGGAATTATTGGTTAAAGAAACAAATCAAAAAAAGTGATTGGAGTAAAAATAGCATCTCTGTAAGCAAATCTGTTTGACCTACAAACTATTAAGAGAGATAATCTTCAAGTGATAACATTTTTTTCTTTTAATTTTAAGGTCCTGCCATTATTCATTACATTAAAGGTTATTGTTCTAATGAATTGCTCATGGTAGGAAAAAATAAGTTTTACCTTCTGTTCTAATTGGTGAGTGATATGTGAACTAATCACAAACCTGTGCCATGGCCTCCATTAAGGCACCAGATGTATTTGGCTGAGGAGAGATTTGTTGAATAGTTTCAACCTTTAAGTGCAGAGGATAAATGGATAGTGACATCATTATACCTTGACAAATAGAAATTATATCATGCCCTTTTTTCCCTTTTCATTACTAAGGATGATTTATTTCAGTGGCTTTCAATTCATAAACCTATGGATTGTCTGTAAAGTTTAAAACCTTTTAAATTTGTAACATGCAATAGAGATGGTTAATAGCATTCATGAACCACACTATATAATGTTATTGGAGCTGTTTTCTCAGTAAAAGTACATTATAAACAGGTGCTTGGAATTTACAGCAAAGAAATCTGTGAGCCTCATATGCCTGGTCTTATTTCCCAACCAACCGTAATGCTAAGTTATCATAAATGACATGACCTGTGACCCCGTTACATTTCATCTTCGTCAAATGCCGAATGATACAGGAAGGTCTTGGAATGAAAACTTAGAGTCAATAGAATTGTTTGTGTCATGCAAAATAAGCTCAGGCTCTCCCATAACCTTTGTTCTCCCAGTAAATCCTGTGTTTGTTGTTGTACTTGATTGTTTTGAGTATACACTGCCTGTAATGGCTGGGGATTTCCATGAAATTCTGTTATTACCCTCCTCATTCATGGAGGCCTGTGAATTTGAAAGCCTAAAAAGGGGAGTATGTATGTGCTTGGATAATCTATTCTCTGGTCAGAATTATAATGACAAAATAAATCCTGGATGCTTAAGGGATGAGATTGAATGGATTGCAACAGGAGATAAATACAAGGTAGATTTGTTTACCTGGGACCTAAATCAGGATCTAAATTGTTGTATGAAGAGGGGAGAGGTGTGTGTGTGTGTGTGTGTGTGTGTGTAAAGTGGGTGGGGGGTGAAGGGTGGGGAGAAGGAGAAATACGAAGAATTAGGGGTAACATAAATAAAAGGTAGACTGGAAGATAACATTCTTTTTTTTTTTTAAATTAAAGTGTAGTTGACACACAATGTGACACTAGTTTCAAGTGTACAACATAGTGTTTGATAAGTCTGTATGTTATACTATGCTCACCACAAGCATGTCTACTGTCTGTCACTATACAGTGCTATCCCAAGACCGTTGACTATACTCCCCACGCTCTATCTTTCATCCCCGTGACTTCTTCATTCCATGACTGAAAGCCTGGATCTCCCACTCTCCTTCACCCATTTTATTTATCCCCCGCCTTGTGCCCTCTGGCAACCATCCGTTTGTTGTGTGTTTATGGGTCTGTTTCTGTTTTCTGTTTGTTTATTCATATGTTTTGTGTTTAGATTCCACATATGAGTGAAATCTTATGGTATTTGTCTTTCTTTGACTTATTTCACTTAGCATAATACTCTTTGGGTCCATGCATGTTGTTACAAATGACAAGATCTCATTGGAAGTTGACATTCTTACCGTGAAGTCTTTTGTACTGAGAATGGGAGGAAATTAGAATAAGATTAGCTACCTTGGGAGATAGATGTAGCAGAATATACACCAGCATCAGTAAAGACAGTAAGTAGTAAGGAGCACACCTGCCTTAACCCCCTGGCTCTAACGGGAGAAGGGACTCCGTGAGACTCTGGGTGCTCAAGGAAAGGTGAGTCTGGGAAGCAGTGAGTTTCCTAGTAAGAAACACATGGAAGGCTCTATAGAACTTTTGTCAAACTGGACATAATTTAAGACTCTGATAGTATCTCAGGGCCAAAGGAGTTTGCTGCAGGACTGCATCAGCAATGACATGTCCTTACCGTCACATATTTCCAAGGGTCTTGTTGGAGAACTCTTGACAAGACCGACAAACCTCCTCCGCATGAACCCAGTGGCCAAACTGCTGTCACCGAGTAAATGTGATTATGTTGTACGTAAAGGCCTGTGAGCTAACCTGTCATGCCGCCGACATCCTCCTGGTAAGCAGCCCAAACCCTGCTGACACAAGGCTGTTCGTAACAGAGAAATTGTCAGCCCCAATGTTTTCTGTGCCTTATATCACAGGCCAATGTGTCTGGGGAGACGCCTGTCCAATTAGCGCCAATGCTATTTGGCATTTATGGCACAGTTCATTTTTCAAGCATTTTATAATCCTATGCCATATTTCTTCCACACCCACTCCCCGCCCTGCCCCTGCCCACACATGTCTTAGGCTAAACAATGTTTGTACTTTTTACAGTATCCTTCACAGAGCCTATGTGCTTATTTGATTATAGCATCCAGATTTGACTCTAGAATTTAAAAGAACTCAGGGCCTAGGAGAGCAGCACAAATAATCAGAAGTTTAGAAAATGGAACCAGGGATGAAAGGTTAAAGAAATTGAGATTATTTAGCTCTGAAAAGAGAATGATGATGGGTGACTTTAGAGTGTTCAACAGAGTCTGTAAGTGCTGTTTTTTGGGAGGTGATTAAAAAAATCCAAACCACCCCTTCACACTCACTTGGCCCATGATCTCTTGCTTTTATTTTTTTTTTCCCATGGGAAACAATTTCAAGTATTTTTCTCTCATTTATTCACTTGTTGGGGGGGTGGCAGACAGCAGGGTAGGAGATGAAGAGGATGAGGTCAAGGGAAGGGGATTCTATTCCATGTTGAGAACCCTTGGAAGCAGAGCTGAAGTAGCAGAACAGGGAAAGACCATTAGCATGGAGTTAGTGGCAGGCTCATAGAATATCTGAGCCTTCAAAATAAAATCACCTAGGGGCGCTTGGGTGGCTCAGTTGTTAAGTGTCTGCCTTCAGCTCAGGTCATGATCCCATAATCCTGGGATCAAGCCCCACATCTGGCTGCTCAGCCTGCTTAGCCTGCGTCTCCCTTTCCCACTCCCCCTGCTTGTGTTCTGTCTCTCACTGTGTCTCTCTCTGTTCAACAACAACAACAACAACAACAAAAACTTTTTAAAAAATCACCTAATTTCTTTTATTTCTTCCCTAAACATGCAGTGACCAGCTTAAAACCAGAGCTCCCCACCTTGCACTCCATTCTTTCCCCTCATGAGGGCGAAGAATGTGATTAGGTCAGGAAGGACCAGCCATGTGGACTCTCCTTTCAGTGGTTCTCAGAGGGTAGAGCATGGAGTTCTTATTTAAATCCCCAGCACAGTGTCGGACACAGGTCAATTTCTTAGTAAAAGTTGGTTGAATTGAATTGACTGCCCACACTTCCCAGTTTTTGAATGAGAATCAGGAAGGTATTAAATTATGGAAACAGTACACTTTCAGGAGTGAGTTCCAAATTCAAGGTCTTCACTCTCTGGAGGGAGTTGAAAGTGAGGAGGCAGAGAAACTGTTGGAAATTTCTAACACAGAGTCTTAGATTGCATCAATATGTTTTGAAATTTATAAAGAAAGGGACCGTAGCTGGCAAATATCCAGAAAATGAGAGGGGCTGGTTTTTCAATGTTAGCAATTCTGCAAGGAATAAAAGGGATATCATCAAGTTTAGTTTTACACAGGTTGGTCTATGGTGACAAGATGGGTAAGAGAAATAACTTTTTGCCCAAGATTACTTGGTGTTACAGATTGAGTTGCATCCTCCCCCACACAGTGTTGAAGACAACCCCCAATTCCTGTGAATGTGATCTTATTTGGAAATAGGGCCTTTGCAGTTGATCAAGTTTAAGGTGAGCTCATGAGGGTGGCCCTTAATCCAGTATGACTGTGTCCCTATGAAAAGGGGAGATTTGGACACAGAGGCACATACACAGGGAAAGTGCCATGTGAAAATTGGAATTATGCTTCCACAAGCCAAAGAACACCAAAGATTTCTAGCAAAGCCCCAGAAGCCAACAGAGATGCATGGAACAGAGGAGATGTGAGAGAGAGCTCACAGGCTTCAGGAGGAACCAACTCTAAAGACACTGATTTGGTGCCTCCAGCGTCCAGTCCTTTGGAACAATACATTTCTGTTGTTTAAGGCATCCAGTATGTAGTATTTGTCACAGCAGCCCAGGAAACAAATAAGTCTGGATAAATGAATCAGTCTCTACCTTCTTTGGTAAATATAACTCTGGTCATGGGTCTAAGCATTAGCAATGGGGCTCCTCTCTCTTCAGGGAAAGCTAAGTGTTTCAAGTTCTCCAAGTTTCAGAGCTTTGCAGCACATATGAGATGGCATTCCTTCCCTTTCCTCTCTCTATCCTTCACCCCACACTTCATCATAACTTAAGGGCTGGGTATTTATTTATTTACTTACTAAAAGCCCTAGATAGCAATAGATTTTTATTTTCCAAATGTGTTCTCAAACTTCTCTTAGCCATCTCCTCTTTTTGAAATAGGCATTCACAAGATCGTTGATGCAACATATCATTTTGGTGTTTCAGCCTCCAGATGTCTTTTTGGGGATGAGTATGCATCTGTTAGAGATGAAATTACTAAGTGTCATCGTTGCTTTTCCTTGTGGAAAATTACTTAGGGGCAAACAAATCGTTCTCCTTGACTCCTGATGCATTTTAAACTAAGTCATCCTTTTGTTCTATCAACAGCAAAAAACAAGCATCTGTCAAAAACTGGTCAGGCAAAGGGGCAGTGACAACAGGGAAAGATGTAAGCTCATTGCCTTTTATCTTTCCATATTTATATAAAAATATTTTTTTGTTTTTCTCTAAGACTAGCCAAAGACAAGATGTTGAAGCAAAGTTTATCTGTCTTCTCCCTGCATCTTGCCTGGTATCATCTCAAGACAGCCACTTTATGCCTGTACAGGCTGCCAGATATTTGTTACCTCTAAGTTTTATGCCATTAAAACTTGAATTCATGGGTGCCTGGGTGGCTCAGTGGGTTAAGCCACTGCCTTCGGCTCAGGTCATGATCTCAGGGTCCTGGGATCGAGTCCCGCATCGGGCTCTCTGCTCAGCAGGGAACCTGCTTCCTCCTCTCTCTCTCTCTGCCTGCCTCTCTGCCTACTTGTGATCTCTCTCTGTCAAGTAAATAAATAAAATCTTAAAAAAAAAAACAAAACTTGAATTCATTACAGTAGGAATTTAGGACTTTGCCAGTTGGGGGCCTGAATGCAATCCACAGCTTTCTTTTTGCTATTGGATCCACTGGGTGAACGAGCACTTCCATGCCATGTCCAGCCAGAGGCCAGCTAACATGCCCATCTCCTTAAGAAGGCCTACAAGGAGGTGCACATCAGAGGCCATATCAGACCATCTGGCCG
Organism: Mustela putorius furo; assembly: GCF_011764305.1. NCBI lineage: Eukaryota > Metazoa > Chordata > Mammalia > Carnivora > Mustelidae > Mustela > Mustela putorius. Next base: position 56,548,022 of record NW_025421998.1, read on the forward strand.
CTTCAGAGAGGTTGGCCCTTACTCACTTGGCCATTAGCTAAGCAGCCTCACTGTTTACCATACACGGCAGTCTACAGGCTGCCTGTCCCCCACAGCAGGGCCACTCTCTTCACCCACCAGTCTGTCACTGTGGGACTCCAGCTGCTAAAGTCCTGAGGGTTCAAGAGCCAGCGCTCTTTATGCAAAGCTTAAATGAATACCTTCTTTCTCCATTTTTTTTTCCCCCTCCTGCTTCATTGTCCACTCATTCCTACAAGTGCTACCAGGTGTCAGTAATCACTGACTTACTGTCTTCGCATACCCAGGCCCCTACATCTGTGCAATGACAGATGTTTACTGCCTGATTTTTCCATTCTGTTTTGGTAAATTGGCCTAATTTAAAGCACAACTCACATGTGATGCGGAGTCTGACACCGACAGCTACTTACTTAGCTAATCACATATTCTGTCCTCTCCCTTAACCCCAGCTCCCATTTTAGCTCAGGGCAGCAATGGGCCCAGTTAGCAAAATACCCTTTGCATCTAGAAGTGATCAAGCGATCTAATTCTGATCAATGAAGTGAAAGCAAAATTCGGCCGAAGGAGGACTCCATGAAAGCTCTCGTTTTCTTGTTAAAAGAAATTGGCATTCAGTCTTTGTCTCCCCTCCCTCATCTTCCTTTCATCTTCCTGCCAAATTTGCAGATGTGCTGCTCTCTAGAGCTGTGCTGTGTACTCCTACTTCCTGTGGCCATGGAAATGAGCTCTTTCTGCCCTGGTCAATAGAGTAACCACCTGCCCATGTGGCTGTTGAGCACCTGAAATGTGGCTAGTGTGACTGAGGAACTGAAGTTTTGATCTAACTTAATTTACACATAAATAGCCACATGGGGTTAGTTACTGCATATTGGACAGCACAGAGAAAGGGCAGCATCCATCCTTCAAGCAGGCAGTTGAAAGCAACACTCTTAAGGGCACTGGCCGGGAAATGCAAGAAGAGCCCATTGGACAGGTCTCCAAGTTAGCATGGTAGCTGGGCAGCCCTGGACTGCTTGTTATATGAGAAAAATAGACCTTGAAAAATAGACCTTGATAAGCCACTGTTGTTGGGTTTCTGTTAAATGAAGTTTCATGTGGTCATACCAGGTACTCTGACCAAAATGTTCATACTCAGGTGTAGCCTCTGGGAGAGTCAATTCTCTCTCTCTCTCTTTCTGGCCAAAAAAAAAAAAAAATCTTTTTAAAGATTTATTTATTTGAGAAAGAGAAAGAGAGTGTGGGATTAGGGATAGAGGGAGAGAATCTCAAGCAGACTCCCTGCTGAGTGCAGAGCCAAAGCCCTGGCTCAATCCCACTATCATGAGATCATGACTTGAGCTGAAATCAAGAGTCAGACGGTTAACCGACTGAGCCACCCAGGTGCCCCAAGTAGAGACAATTCTTGAAGAAAGTTGAGTAGTACATTAATGACTTTATGTAGGACTTTCCCCTTGTGCAATCTGGCTTTGTAGTGAAGTCTTTGTCCCTTGAATCTGCTTTTTGGATTTGCAATTCTAAATGCTTATCTAGCCACATACATACCTGCCTGTACTCTAAGCACAGGGGCGAGGCACTTTGGGAAATGGAATCTGGTGTGTTGGTTTTACATCCCAGCTCTGTCACTTACTGTGCAGGCATGGGGAGGCCACATCACTTTTAGTTTAGCTTTGGTTTCCTCATCCACAAAATAGGATTACCTTTCCAGGTTATCATAAGGATGAAAACGTAGCAATGTCAGGTATGGTGCTCTAAATGGTACCCAGCACCACAGGAGCATCTCAAGAATGTTAGCTGCTGTTGTCATCATTTTCCAGCCAGTGGGCAAAACTACTACTTATTTAGAGCATGCATTTAAAAATATAGTTCCTTGAACATCAAAAGAACCAGGAGCAGAAGCCTTGTCTTGTCCCCCAGGTCAGTGGTTTTTCCACTTTTACAGCATTTCACAGGATGGACTTTGGGAATACCGCACCATCAAATCTATACTCTCAGTCCTGTGACTTCTCGTCACTGGAGGAGTTCACCTTTCCATGTTACTTTTTCTGTTATTTAAGGACTAGTAATTCCTTTTGTTTGAATTCTGGATCTTTTGCCTGTTCATTATCAAAATAGCTCTATGGAAAGAGAACAGGGATTTTGAAGGCAAATAGGTAGAATCCTAACTCTGTCGATAATAGCTTTTGTGACCTTACCCCAACATGTCAGTTTCTTTGTGCCTGCTTTGCCTCCTTGTTAAGGTAAGAATAATAGGATGTTACAGGGGTTAGATTGAATGAGATAAATATAAGGAAACCAGCGGGGGAGGGAGGCATTTATAAATTTTAACTCTCTTTCCTTTTGTAAAGTTCCTTTCTAGATGGATTTTCCCAAGAAGGAACATAAGTTGATGGCAGCTGTTTCTGGCTGGTACAGAGGAGGGGGTTTCTAGCTATCATAACTCAAAGATTTAGGGGTCATAGCTATCATCATAGAATCCTAAGCTTAGCATAAGCCTGAAAGATCTTCTAGTTGAGACCTTCTATATCGATGAGAAAACCTTTATCTAAAGAAGTCAGGGACTCTGAATCAGAGCTCTAAGAGATTGGAGTAGCCACTCTAATTCAATTTGCTTTCCATTCTGTAGAACAGAAATCCTCAGAGAACTACAGAATTATAAAATTCTCATTTCAGGAGATTTCATCTTTTCCAAGATATTGATCCCTACTCCATGGATACACAGGGTTGACTAAATATACAAGTCAAGAATTTCTCAGCTATGGGGTTGATCTTTCAGGAACACTTTTAAGAACCAAAGAGAGACAGAGGAGGTGGCAGGGAGAGGCTCTGTCTGATGGAGATAGCAGTATCTAGCATGGGGTCAAAGGGGTCAAGTTGCAGCGCTGCCACTCATCAGAGCATGACCTTGGATAAGTCATTTAAAATTCTTCCGTGCTGTGTTGTTCACCTCAAAACAGGGACTCTAATACCCACTTTCAAGCATAGACATGTGGAACAGATGAAATCACGTACCTGGAAGCACTTTGTAAAGTATAGATTGTTCTGGTAGAGTAGGGTTATTCCTCAAAGGTGTGAATTAAAATTCTCACTATGGTGGGTTCAGATCTTCTCAAAATGCTGTGCCCAGGTGCATCTGAGAATACCAGAGAAGCTTTAACAATTCTGTGTATAGATTTGACCTCTCTACTTGAACTCCAGAAAGTTGGCATTGTGAACTTAGAGACGTCTCCATTTCTAGAAGTACAGAGTCCAAGGCTCTTACAAAAATTGCATGTTTCTTTTCTTTTGTATTTTTGGAGTCTTAAATCACAAAAGATCACTCAGCTTCTGAAGGGAGTTCTTGGTGAATTATGATCTTCTGTGAACTTGCTGGCAATGGGCTCTCATATTAGAAGAGTTAGTGGTTGAAAATGACTCAAGTGTTTCTCTACACTGATTTGGGAAATCTTTCTGAAAAATACCATCACATCTCTTTCCAGCTCTGGAAATTCTTGTTGCCACGTTTTGTCTGATCTGTCTGATGTATTTAATCCCACGGGTGATATAATGACATCACAGAGTGAATTCTTTCTAATTAACTGGCTGAGGGTAAACAAAATTGAACTCAACTATTCCATATTTTGAAGGGTGTGTACTTTTATCTCTTATGATGGTACTGGGGCAAGTGAGTTCTGAACACACACAGAGCATTCTGTTCACTGGTTTACATCTTTGCCTCATGTAACCTCATGCAACTTTAGTTACATTTCAGAATAGAATAAATGCAAGTTCATACTCATAAATACACAATGTGGACAGATGCACATATCAGTAGTTCATATGTTAGAATGATGCTTCTGACATTGATAAAAATGTACCTATGTGAGAAGAACTGAGCATATAATTATAATAGAAATATCTACAACAGTATGGTTAACTTGGATCAATTTTAGGTGAGGAATAAGGTCCAAAACTGCTTTTAGAATTAAAAATTGGAGTTTTTTTTTCTCAGCCAGTGAAAGTTAAAACTGAGGAAATAAAGCAGTGAAGAAATAAATGATTCATCTAGTATCATTGGGGAATAGAAGTAGGATCATAACTCACAGGACTGAAATTTCTAGGTGATTCTATTGTTTTCTGAACAAAGGAAGGATACTTGGGTAGTTTTTTAAGCTCCTCTCCTAGTAATTCAGAAGTTTATTAACCTTCTCATAAAAAAAAAATGATGTCTTAACATTATTAACATTAAAAAAAATGGTGTCTTAACCTGGTATTAATTAATTTATTGTTATACTTCTTAGTGTCCACCATTTTCTCTTTACAATAGGTTCTCCAATCAGGCCTTTTTGTGTGACAAACTTGCTTAAGACACAAAATTTTTAGTTCTACTTTATCTTATTAGCTGTAACAGTTATAGCTGATGTAGTGTATCTTGAAGTCCCCTGGAAATTTATTATTTTCGAGAAAATTTCTATTAACCTGTTCAGGTTTCCTGTGGCTTGTCAAACTCAGGTCTCTTCAGATGAGGCGAAAACAAATTCAGATTCCAAATCCACTGATGGCCTCCTTTGTGTACAGAAATGACAACCGTCTCTGAGGCTAGAAAGCCTTGTTTCCACATTCCATGATGTAATATGCACTGGCTTTCAGAAGAAGCTTCTCCTTCCTATTGGGGAACATGTTCCTTATAAAAGAAGGTACAGGAAGATGAAGCAGAAATCCTGCCCCAGGATCTGCTGCTCTGAATCCACTTTTATGTCTCACTTATCTGTGTTCCACGGGTGATCACAGATGAACCATGCCTCCTGGTGCTCACCATTTATGTATTCCTCTTCCATATTGACTCTGGGCTTGGCCCATGCAACTTAACCTTGACCACTGAGCAAGTCTTACGCAACCAGAAGCTTCATAAACACTAACACTTTGGAATAGTTCCTCTTGGAACTGTGAGGCCACCATGCTGGGGGAAAGCCCAAGCTAGCCTCATGAAGAGACCACGTGAAGGAAATTGGAGGCTTCAGATATATAACCTTTGGGAAGTCATTGCAACCATCCCAGCTGAAGCCCCAGACATTGTGGAACAGAGATGAGATGTCTCCCCTATTTTCTGCTTATTCTTGCCCACAAAATGGTGAATAAAACGAATCTGTATCATTTTAAGTCACTAAATTTGGGGTCATTTTTATGTAGCAGTAGATAACAGACAGGGTTAAGTGTAGTGTAGCACTTAGGTACCCAGACTCTGGGGCCTCACTGTGTGAGTGTGCTATAGCAAGCCCTGTGCATGAGTTAGCTGCTGCATTTCTAAAACCAGGCTCTCGGAAAGGTTGGTTTAGGCAGAGAGCAGCCAAGGCACATGAGAACAGAGTGAAGTCCCTGATGGCTGGCTCATTGTGTGGAATCACCAGAATTGGTGTATTAGCAGCACTGTAATGAAGGGTTGTGATTCCTCTCAAGTCCCTTCCCTTTTGGAGACTGTTCTGATTCACAGGAGAGACCCCTATGTGGTTTCGTCAACATGAAAAGGAAGGCACAAGGCTTTGAGTCTGGATTTGAACTTGCTCCGCTGGATTCAGCAGGGCTCTAAATTAGCTCCACAGTGTTGAATAAGTTAGTTCCTATGGACTTCAGTGTCACTTCTGTTAAAAGGAGGAGGGTCAGGGGCACCTGGGCGGCACAGTGGGTTAAGTGGCTGCCTTCGGCTCAGATCACGATCCCAGGGTCCTGGGATTGAGTCCTACATCAGGTTCCTTTCTCAGCAGAAAGCCTGCTTCTCCCTCACCCACTCCCCCTGCTTGTGTTCCCTCTCTCTGTCTCTCTCTTCAAATAAATAAACAAAATCTTAAAAAAAAAAAAAAAAGAAAGAGAGAGGGTCAGACTTGCTGGACTCAGAGTTCTTGGTGCTCTTCTCTACTGGAACGATGATCGTTCCAATGTCAGGCCTTCGAGGAAGTATTTGGGCGGATGAGGACCCCATCCTCCTCAGATAATATCAAAGGCTCACTATGGAGCCCGTTTCCCATCCCAGCCCCGCCCCAGCATCTCCTATGGTACCGCTTGCTCCTGCCTTAGCTATCCTTACACCCTCCTTCAGGATCTCTGTCACCTACTTGACTGAGGCAGCAACATGTCTCAGTTTACCATTGTAGTCTCAGGGTCGATGCTTTGTAAGTGTTCAGTGAATATTTGGTAAAAGAACCAAGTAAATCACCATGATTGCCAAGTAGAAAGGGAGGTTCCTGGACTTGTGCTTCACCCCCCTGTCTTTCTGTTAACTCTCAGGAGGAGGAAGGTGCCGGGAGGAAGGGTGAACAGCCATTGAAGAGGTCTAGCAGGGCAACGAGGAATTGGAAGACAGGCCTCTGGGACTTTAAAATAAGTGTAAACTGCTCCGACCCTTCAGAATGTTCCAGTTCTCTGTAGGCTCAAGGAAAAGTCCTTGGAGTTCTACAAGTACAGCCATAAGTTTGGTAAAAGCCCACAGTGAAGTATGTTGCAGAGGCAACCACAGAGCTTTAAAGGTCAAGTCCTACCCCTCCTTCCCCCAGGACCTCAGGATGACCTGGCCAGAAAGAGCAGCAAACTCCTTGAAACCCGTGCTCTGCTGCTGGAGTTACTCTCTTTAGGGAGTCTAGTTTGAAAGCTTCCATTTGGTAAATACTTAATGGATATGAAGCCTCATGCTAGGAGTTGATTAGTATTTATTCACTTATTCATCCATTTCCAGGGTTCCTAGGACTTTTCCTGGGTGCCATTTGAAAATATAGCAAAATGCTCTTATGAAACTCCACATTATTTTACCAACCTATTCTGTCAAACCCAGCGTTCCCATTTGGGAATTCCTTCCTGACATTTCTCAAGACATTTACCTGTTTGTCCGAATCCCCACAAAATGCTGATTGCCCAATATGTATCAGGCATTTTGCTAGGCCCTGGGGTGAGGATTGTAAATAAGACATATCCCTATTTTCATAGACTTTGCAAGATACGTCCTCTAACCTTCTTGACAGCAACATAAGTGGTTGTTCTTCCCATTTCACAGAAGAGGAAGGTGAGGTAGCTCTGGACACTGGCCCATGTGGCCCTCTTTTTCATCAAAGTTGCAGATGATTCAACAAGACAGTTTTTGTTTTGAATTATTTGGTGCATACATTTCTGTAGTCTAATCATACTCTGTGAGACAATCTTCCATTTCCTTGCTGAATTCCCAAGGGATTCGGTGCTCCAGGTCACTGGGTAAGGATGTTAAGACAAGTGAGGAGGGCACACAGTCCCAAATAACATGCATGGTGTCCCCACCCCGCCTTCTTGTTGCTAACGCACCCTATGAATTCGCTACCCTACAGAGCTATCAGGTTTTTTGTTAAGGTTTGTTCTGACACATCGAGCATAAGATTTGAAAAATTTATAAAATGTCTGTGAAATTATGAAAAAAAAAAAACTGGAAACATTTTCTGCTTGAATAAAATCCCGGGTCTTTTATTGTTTCTTTTCATTTTGTATGAGAAAATCCATACCATGAAGTTAAGAGCAAAGACAACATAAACATTCTAGGATATTTCCTTCATCTTCTCCTATTTGGTTAGCTAGTCAATATCCTATTTTCTAAGCCTGTTACATAAAGATCATAATATGTGTTTTGGGAATGAGAGGGTTCAGTTTAATTATTTCCTTATATTTGTTGAAAACATGTTACGTGTAAGGCAGAGTGTTATGGGCAATGATGGATCATTTTACTTTCAGGGGCATTGACAGTGACTTTCGGGAATATTGGCAGCTCAAGCTTGTGTAAGCAGAGCCTTGAGAGCAAGTTGGCTCTCACCAGAGATTTTTATGGATGGACACCCATTCTCAGGGCTCGGTGTAAGGAAAGGCATAGGGCAGAGAAAGTCCAGTTGTGTCCTGGAACTAGTGTAGCAGGCTGGAGCTTCGAGGACATGGGACAAAGAGGAAAGGAGAAAGTCTAAGATGATTGGCTGGCAAAGTAGACATAGCCTCTGAATGACAGCTGAGGAAGGAAATGATTCTGTTCTCCAGGAAAAAGAAGCGGAAACAGAGTAAGTTGTAGCAACAGCAGTGGGAAGGAGGAAAAGAGAAAGGAGGAAGGGGAGACAGAGGAGGGCAAGGCATCCTTCCTGGTTTGTAGTCTCCATGGAAATGTTTGCAATATCACACGAAACTGACTTTGGGTGACAGAGATTTAGAAACACAAAGCAATCGAGAGTTTGTGGGGCGGTCTGTTTCTGGCTTTTCCCTTGGTCTATTGGAGTGGTTCAAAGGGGTTATACATGGCCAGAAAGACCAAGAAGGTCTGGTTCAGTCCTTTGTTGGGCTTGAGAAGGCTAAGTCCTTGCATGTTTATCCCCCCGGTTTGAGCAGAGGGGAGATCGCCCTGGCTGGTCCCTGGTACCCAGACGCTACTTTCCTGCGATCCTATTCCGCACTGGCTTTGTACAAAGGCCCCGGGCTGAAACTGACTTCAGTTTTCCAGAGATCTGCCACACCAAGGGTCAACAAAGCCTTGCAAGGCTCTCTTGAGTCAGCAGTTGTCAAAACTTTTCTGTTTCTTTTTTAAGAGCGGAACTGTTCTTTTAAACAAATAATAAATTCTTAGAAAAAGCCAGCTGTGTTAAACTGACAGGTGCAGCACTGCTGGCTGAAAGCGGAGACGAGGGGCTGTGTGAGCCCTACCCATAAGCACTCCTCTGGTGTTCCCTGAGTTCAGAGGGTTCTGTGGGACATGGTTTTGGACCCCTGTCTTAGGCCTAGTCTTGCCAGAAACAGCTTAGTGACCAGAAATGAGCTGGATCCAGATGAAGTTCCCAGAGGTTTTGGTGTTAGGGAAAAGAGATGCTGTCTGGAGGGGGCTGAGGGGGCTGAGGGTCAGAAAGCTGGTGGTGAGGTTTAGGAGAAAAGATGGCCAAAGCATCATTTTTCCACACTCCTTATAGTTTTGCTGGGCACCATTTAAAAACAGAGCAAAGTGCTTTTATGAAACTCTGCGTTATTTAACTGATCTGCTTCTCCTATCAAACCTAGTGTGTCCAGTGGGAATTCTGCTCTGGCGTTTTTTCAGGAAGCTAATGTTTTTCTAAATCCATAGAAAAACCTGTCAAGAAACTGGGGAAAAGGAAAAAAGTATAATTCTCCTGTGAGAATTAAAGCTTAATGATCAAAATAAAACAGCTACTGGTCAGAAGGAATCCACTGACATCAAACTGAAAGCAAGAGCAGGAAACATTAACGTGTAGATTCTGAGGTTAAAGTTGACATTTCCGGAACCTGGTGAGGAACATGAAGAAGTGTCACAGTCTCATTAGCCAGGTTTGCTTGTAGCTGAGGCCATTATTAGTATGTGTTCATGAGCCAGCTGCTGCGAATGGTGACTCATTCTTGCATATCAAATAAATATTAATAAATTGACATGCATAGTGTACTTCAGACAAATCCTATGAGTGGTGTTTCAAGTAATAGTGAATTTTGGAAGCAAAATAAGATCTTAAATTGGCAATTTAGACTTTGATTCTCTTTAGCGTTATTAACTTTGCTAGGAGATCTGAATGTTATTTAAATACTAGCCAATAGTGTTTGCTGGTGATTTCCAGCATCCTAATATTTTCTACCAGGTACAGCTTTTCATAAATACTGCTAAAGTTAGTATTTCTTATTAACTAAACAAATTTTAAGATATCCATGATAATCAAGTTTATGAGGAATATTGAAAAGATTTTAAGAATAGTTGATGATTTGGGGAATTCCAGAGAATTCCTGGAATTCTAATTTCATATCCTGAATTCTGATTAACATCTGTAAGGAATCAAGAAACAGTTTGGTTACAGTGTTAGACTTGAGTTATCACTGATCATTTAAGTGATTTCAAATCATTGAGATGGATCAAGTTTGACAATGACTTAGCAAATGTTTCTCTCTAAGTTTGACCTGAAGCTTGCACAAGTATTCACAGTTGACTTCAGAAATAGGGATCTTTCAATTATTAAAACTAGAGGGTTCAGAGTTTTTTTTTCTGAAGAATGGATGAATTCTGTAATACATCTTTCTAAAGCTTTCATTAAAATGAGCCCTTAAGTCACTTGGGAATTGTATATTATTTATATATAATTATGTATTATATTATATATATCTGATATATATATGTGTGTATATATATATACACATATATATATATATGTGTGTGTATATATATATGTATCTGTGATGTGTGTGTGTTCACAGTGTGAATAGAGACAGCCAGAAGTTTCTCCATCTGAAGTAAGAAAAATAATACTTTTTAAAAAAATATGTGAATTTCTCCTCATCTCTGAGTCACAATATGGAGTTTTAACATATAAATGGTGAACACAGAAACAATTCAAGCATTGGGTTGAATTATCCTTGTGATTTGATTATAATGTGCACGTTTGAAGTAGAACATTTATCATATGTCATTGCTTTTGACTGGCTTTAAACCACAGCTCTACTAAAGGCTTTTTATTAAATAGGTTTTAGTTTGATCATAAAGCAATTCTGCTTCCTGAAATCTCATTTGTCCAGAGCAGCATCACATATTTATACTTAACATTTTGGGGTCAAACAATGGAAGGAAGGTGAATGCTTGAATTATTGCACTATTTATAATCAATGGTTGCAATAAAGCATTATCTCTAAACTTGACTATCACTGAATATGGTCTTCAAAAATATATTGGTCTGTCTATTTCATAGCTGGGAGAGAAGCTGTGTTGACTTTTGCTTCTGCCAGAAAAGGAAGGAAGAGATTTCTACGATCTAAGGTGGAGTCTGGATTAGATGGAGAGGATAAGCTTAAAAATAAATTAACTGGAACTCTGTATTTACATGTCTTCTGACACCATTCGCCCAATATACCGCCAAAAGTTCCAGTACTCATCTCCCCAAGACCTACAATGTCTGTCTATACTATGATTTGAGATTTAGGTTGTGTCAGCTCCTTGTATTATGCAAAAGCCAATAATTAAATTTGGGGAGATAACTGTCTGATTAAAATCAGTCAAAGATGTTGTCTCTAGATAGGGAATGGTTTTAAGACAGAGTTGAATGAGGAAAAAGTTTTTCACAGACATGCTCACTATTACAAAGCAATAAAATAATGTATATATAAAATATTTAAAACTTTTTATATTTTATATAAAACATAAAATAATAATCCTTAACTACTGTTTCTTTGAAGGTATATTAGTCGTTTCAACATTTCAATTAATATGAACAGATTGTGAACAGAAATCTATTACAAATTATTAAGTATTGGGGCACCTGGGTGGCTCAGTTGGTTAAAGCCTCTTCAGCTCAAGCTCAGGTCATGATCCCAGGGTCCTGGGATAGAGCCCCACATCGGGCTGTCTGCTCAGCGGGGAGCCTGCTTCCCTACCTCTCTGCCTACTTGTGATCTCTGTCTGTCAAATAATTAAAATCTAAAAAAAAAATTATTAAGTATTTATTATCTCTCCTACCATAGCCTTTAAAAAATTTCAGTATTGTCTAATTTTTAAAATACTGAATTAGGGATTATCGGTGGGTAGGGGTGGGGTTACTCTGTCACATATTTCTGCACTTTAGATGGGTGCAGTAGACCAACCTGATTCACTCTGTTTCACATGTTAGAAGGGGGGAATGGGAACTACATTCACTGTAACAATTCTTTTTTTTTTTTTTTTTTGTGACAGACTGTGTATTTTAGATCAACTAACTTCAAACCACTAATTTACAAGTAGGATGTTACTTGAATGGTGTTAGACGAAGACAAAAAGATGTATTCTGTGTCAAAGAGCCCTCAATCACCTTCGGTTCTTTGGGGGAACAATGGGAATTATAAACAGGCTGAGAAAAAGAGATTCAGGAAGACAGACAGAGCTGATTGGGGGGGAAGGAACAGTACTTTTTTCTCCATTGGAGAGAAAAAAAAATCTAATTAGAAGCAATTGGATTATGAGATTTTTGAACCAGAAAGTAATAGGAGGCTTCACTTAATCCATTGTTCCTGGAGATGCCCAGTGGGGAGGGGTGGTACTTTCCAGAATAGGAGGAGAGCTTGGTTTTGCTTTGTAGATGGAAAGAGAGGAAAGTAGAGGTGAACATCCCTTTTCTCTGTGTGTAGGCTCTGTAGAGCTTCCCATACTCATATCAGTTTCGTGGCTGGATGGGCACTGATAGCATTGCTTTCAGGTCTTGCATCCTTGAGTAAAGGGGGTTACCAGGGAACACTTTATTTTTCAGGAAGACCCAGACACCCAAACTTGCAGTCCCAATTCAGCTGTGGCTGGCTATGAGTTAAGATACAAAGTCAGGCTGGGCATCCAAAGATGCGGCAAAAGGAGAATGGACCTAGAATTCCCTATCTCCTTGCCAGAAGGACCATCACAAAGCCATCCTAGTGTAAAGGAGAGAGTGGCAAGAGTGGTTAAGAAGATCAACATGAAAATATTTTAATAATGTCAAGTATGATTTAAATTAATGTCCTTCTATCAAGATTTCAGAAGTATAAATATTTTTTCAATGAAATGCACAGCATAGTTCTCATGTTTTTTTCCCCTCTGCCTTTTCACATAATCCTTTCACTAAGAATTATGAAAACAGGAGGAGGATTTTTTTTTTTTTTTGCATTTGTTAGGTGATAGAGATCCCTAAAATATGTATTGGACAACTATGGATTACTTTTATAACATGAACCAGACCCACCCTTTTGACCAAAAACACAGAGTTGGCATTTTCCCCCCTTAGTGAGATATTATACAGACTAATCAAGAATTAAATATATTTTGGGCAACATAACAGGCTGATGAGCTTATTTTTTTTCTCAATGCCAACAAAGGGCAAAAAATATTTGCTAACTGTATAAGTTATAGTAAAGGTGGAGTGACTATAACCAAGAGTCCCCAGAAAACAGTGAATGGCCTGGACCAGAGCCTGTATGACCCCTGACCTGATGGACAGTTATGTTCCATGCAGCCACTAGACATCTCAGTGCCTGTCCTATTTTTGCTCTACCATAATGTGGAGGCATTAGTTTTGTCTACTAAACCAAAGCTGTGTCATAGATTATTATATTCCAGCTAATGGAACAGAGAAAAGTCAGGGAAAAAAAGTCCAAGGCAAGAAATTTTCTTCCAAGCAAGTGAGGCATACATAGCACACGTCACTTTTGTTCACATTCTATTGAGGAGTATTTAGTCCCTTTAGTTCCATAGACATACCTGGCCACAAAGAAGGCTTGAAATGTGGTTTCTATCAGAGTGACTATATGCCTGGAAGAGAGAACAGTAGGTCACAATCATGGAGACTTTGATGTCATTTTCCTAATGTGGTTTAGGAAGAAAAAAGGCATTTTTTCCATAATATTTTTTTAAAGATTTTTAAGATTTTAAGAAAATCTTATAATAATTATTTTCTGAGGAGCAGCATAAACTTCTGTTTTTGCAGTTTCTCTAGGATATCTGGGCTTAGCTACCACTAATTATATACATATACACACAGATACACACACCAAAAAACAAAACAAAAAACTCAGATGAAGCAGATTTGAAAACATAAATCCATGGTGTGAGTTTGACCTTCCCTAGGAAGGAATCTGGTAGAAAGAAATCTTGATGTGTAATCAGGATCACAAATATATAGATCCAGCCCAGTTATTCATTCAGCAAGTGACCCTGAGTAAGTCACTTAACTTACCCAGTCCTCATCTACAAAATGAAGGGGTTGGACTAGGTCAATTTGGACTTGATCTCATTTACTCCTAAAAATATGTCATGTACTCCCACATGATAATTCTTGGGCTTTTAGAATCTGTTGGTTGAAAAGATACAGAATGAGAAAACACTAAATCAATTTAGTAGCATTTTAAAATAAATGGTAGAACATCTACTGTTTATTCAGTCTGCATTTAGTTTCTAGGATGCTGGGTTCCCAGGTTGGGAACAACCAAAGCAGATGTTTGTCAAGACACCTTGATGGTTTAAAAGTTTTCAGTTTTGAGATCCTATTCATAGTAGGCTTATATGTGATTCAAGGGCAAGAGCATGAGACAGGAGGAGGAGGAAAGACATCATCATACTCAACAAAATGAATATATTCCCCATGCAGTACTGTTCATCCCTATGACTTAATTATTTTATAATTAGAAGTTTGTATCTTGTAATGCTCTTAATGCTCTTCACCTATTTTGCCCATTCTCCCACCCACCTCTCCTCTGACAACCACTGGTTTGTTCTCTGTTTTTAGGAGTCCATTTGGTTTCTTTGTTTTGTTTTTTAGATTCCACATCTAAATATGGTAGACATAAGGCATTTTTTCTTTATTTGTCTGACTTATTTCCTGTAGTCTTATACCATCTAAGTCTATCCATGTTGTCACCAATGGCAATATTTCATTCTTTTTTAATGGCTGAGTAGTATTTCACTGTATACCATAACTTCTTTATCCATTCATCTATTGATGGATGGTTAGGTTGCTTCCATATGTTGACTATTGTAAATAATACTGTAGTAAACATGGGGGTGTATATTTCCTTTCAAATGAGTATGTTGTTTTTCTTTGGATAAGTACTATGTAGTAACATTTACTGGATCAAGTGGTATTTCTATTTCTAATATTTTGAGGAAACTCCATATTGTTTTCCACAGTGGTTGCATCAGTTTCCATTCCCCCAACAGGGCACAAGGGTTCCCTTTTCTCTCCATCTTTGTCAACACTTGTTATTTCTTATCTTTATTATACTAGCTGTTCTGACTGGTGTGAGGTGATAGATCATTGTGGTTTTGATTTGCACTTCCATGATGATGAGTGATATTGAGCATCTTTTCATGTATTTGTTGGCTACTTGTATGTCTTTTTTGGAAAACAATATCTATTCAAATCTTCAGCTCATCTTTTAATCAGACTGCAATATTTTGGTGTTGAGTTGTATAAGTTCTTTATAATATATTTCAGATATTAACCCCCTTTATGAGATATATCATTTGCAAATATCTTCTCCCGTTCAGTATGTTGTCCTTTTGTTTTGTTGGTAAAATAAAAGCTTTTTATTTTAGTGTAGTCCCAGTAGTTTATTTTTGTTTATGTTTCCCTTGCCTGAGGAGACATATCCAGAGGAAAGCATTTGACCTTTGTTTCATGAAGAGTCCACTGATAAGACCTAATTCCTTTTTTTGAAAAATAAGATTTTATTTGTTTATTTGAGAAAGAGAGAGAGAGAGAGAGAGAGCATGAGCAGTGGGGGAGGAGCTGAGGAGGAGAGAGAAGCAGGCTTCTAGCTGGGCAAGGAGCCCAACATGGGGCTCAATACCCTAGGTCCCTGGGCTCATGACCTGAGCTGAAGACAGATGCTTAACTGACAAAGCCACTGTAGGCACCCAAGACCTAAGTCTTTAATCAATTTCTTAATAGCACAGTTAAACTGACACCCATTGTGATTTTTTTTTCCATTTCCATTTTGATTTTTCTGAAATTATTTTCATTGAACTCAATAAAGTTTAGTTTGGTGTCCCTCTCCCTTTTGGCTTATATCAAATCTTACAGATAATAATTTCTGACTTTGTGAGTTTTTTTTGTGGCCATTATATTTTTCAGTTCTAATTTTATGGGTCAAATTTTGCAGATCCTAGTTCTGAGGAGGAAATTTAATTCTTCTATCAGTTTACGTCCATACTAATCTTGTCTCATGAACTTTAACCACTCACTGATTTTGATTTTGTTTTTGGTTTTTCTATAGACTCCTTTTATTTTAATTTATTACTTTTTTGAAAGTTTAAAAAGATGTGGGTGTTTATTGACTATCTTTGGTCTATTTTGCTGTGCAGTTTTAGCCTTTGTCAACTTTATAGTATTCATTATCCACTAGTTAATTTTAGCATCCAAAGTTAAGATCATTGATAAGATAAAGTCACAGGGTCAGACTGCATGGTAGGATTAACATACTGCAGACATATTGTGGCGTCCATATACCAGGAGGGAAAGTCTTCCTTTGTAGAGTTTCACATGATCAAAATTTTTATCTCAGACCAACAAGCAATATCCTGCTGAATGTGCTATGCAGGAGACATTCCCATTAAAATCAGGAACAAGAAAATGATGTACACTCTCCCTATTACTTATCCGTCTTCTAAAACAGGCAAAAAGGATTGGTGTGATAAGACTGTGGGTTTGAAATGCCTGTGAGCATTGAAGTGGGAGAAGTCCAGGACTCTAGGATGTGTATTATAGAGGTTGGAAAGGGAGCTGGGACAGATTTTTAAATAGGGGATTTTGAAGGTAGAAACTGTGAGTGATGGGTGTGTGGATGGGATCACTCAGAGAAGGTATAGGTACAGAGGAGAAGAAGGCGTAAGAGGGAAACCTAAGGACTATGAAAGAGAGGTAAGAGGGAATTGAGAAAACTTGATGCCACAGAGCAAAGGAGAAAAGACTTGAGGGAAGAAGTAGGGGTCAATGGTGTTGGAAGTTGCTGAGATGCCAAGAAAGATGGGGATTGAAGGGTGGTAGATTTAACGTAAGAACTCTAAAATTATTCACACCCCAGCCCCAGGAATCCGACTCTAAGAATATGTCCTACTAATAGAAACTGAAACTGGGTGAAGATTTATGTAAAAGCATTTGTTATAGCTTTGTTTGTAATTGGAAAAAAAGAAAAAGAAAAACCTAAATGTTCAATATCAGAAGCCTTTTAAAGTCATTTTATAGCAATTAAAATCCTGATTTTGAAAGCTATTTAATGGTATGTAAAACAGATAAAAATATGCTAAAATACTGGTAGTGCTATCTCTGAGGACTGAGGTTATAAATGATTTTGCATTTTTTTATTTATGCTTTTCTGTATTTTCTAAAATTTTCTCTAATGAACATCTCTAATTTTATAATTGAGGGAAAACATTATTTAGAAAGCTTTTTTTGTTTTTGTTTTTTAAGTAGCTAGGGGATACCTTCTTGCTGACCAGACACAATAAGCTTCAATTAGTTGTTTGTTTTGTTCTGTTTTGTTTTGTTTTGTTTTTCTAGCAGGATAGAAACAGAAATCCAAGCTATTGAGAAGGACTGAGTCCAAGAAGTGACTGCCAATTTATATAGTGTATTGTTTCTAAAGCTTAATTCTGAGGGAAGGATGGCTAGAATCTTTGATAGCATTTCTTTTCTGCCTGCTCATCTCTGCTCCCTGATTTTTGTCTTCTATTTGGAGATTATTTTGCTAGTTTTTCTGCAGTGTGACAAGGGCATGGTTTTCTCAGATTCATTTCCTACCAACTCTTACTTACAACTGAAATCTTCACTTATTTATTACTGGTTCAAAACACAAATAAAAGAATTCTCTGGGTAGCCAAAATATAGCAGTCTGAGTGAGCAAAGTCATGCTGGTTGAAGTTCGTGTTGAAAAGTACAACCAAAAGATTTTTGGAATGGGGGCAGGCGAGTGGGAAATGAGAAATGTTCTCCTATATTGTTATAGCATAATGATGAATTGCTTTTGCTTTTCCAAAACCAGACTCGAGCTCCTCTGTTCACCTCCATTATCTGCTGCTGGTCTCCAAAGGCATATTACCATATTAATTCATTGTGTTATACAATTTGGTCAACTAAATGAGCTTACCTTGTGCCCTCTTAATGGCATTGGCTTTTAATGTTGGTTTCGTGGGATACATTTAACAAAACAGATGTGTCAAGGAAATGTATTTAAACTCAATTTGGTTTTAAAATGACTAGTGGTCTCTTTAATGAGCCAGGTACCAGGGAAAAAAAGAGAGAGAGAGAGAGAGAGAGAGAGAGCATTGCAGGCAACATATTGTGATAAATGTAGAGTATAAATGCTGAAATATCCCCAATGCCCAGGGTAATCAGATGTGTTCTGAAAAGAAAGTTATGCACAAAAAATGTGCCATTACTAGATCTAAGCCTACTCCTTTTTTTAAAGAATGGGTAGAACAATGGTTACTTAGAGGAACTGGCCTGCATGTGAGTAAGACTGAGACTTAACTGTGTGCTGTAAATGCTTCCATGTCACTGACTCAGTGAAACAGCCCAAAGAAAGAAATGTGTGATAGTAGCACGAATGGTGAATGGCCCATGGCATTAGTTCGTGCTTGTAATTCAAGGCTAACAGTGTAGTAGAAATGTGAGTTTAGAGCCTCATGTACTTAGGTAGGAATTCTCACTTCTTTACTTTATTAGCTGAGTGATCACAGGAGAGTCAATTCATCTATTCAGAGTTTGGTTTTCTTGTCTGTAAAAGGGGGCAATAATACTTTAACGTAGAGTTATAAAACCCAGCAACAATGTAGAGACAATGGGGGTATATCTAGACCTTTCTCTGTACATGTGGGCATGTATGTATAAAATCTTTCTATAATCTTCATATCATTGATACACCTACCTCATAATAAATATTTGATTTTATGGAGTTGTTAAACCAATAACTGAGGTCATGAATTCCATTTCCTTTATAGTCTTCAGTTGGTTCTGCACATTCAGAGTGACTGGCCGCAGAAAAGCTCATGTGATCATATCTCCCAGTGTGGTGGTCAGGATGGGTTGCTGGCCAGTGAGGAAGCCCCAGGAATTGGCCTGACCTTAAGGGCAGCTAAGATCATTAGTCTGAACTTAAAACATCCTGATCCAATGGCTACATATTGACAAAACTAAAGATCTCTGCTTGGAAAAATAGCATAGTCAATGTTCTTTCTAGGCTGATATGATCAAGATTTTTTTCTCAGGGAAGTTCATAATTTCCAAGATTTTACCATATTTTCTCTATTCATCCTGACTGTAACAATGAGTAGAGGAAAAAATGTTTCCAAGATGATGACAAAAAAGAAACAGTTTAAGTTTTCAACTGTTTTTGACCACTTCTCCCCTGTCATACCTGTACCTTAGGTCATTTGAACTAGTTTTCTCTCTCCCCCAGACAGCCTGAGTTTAGTTCCCACCTCTAAACTGTTATGATGCCATTCACTTATCAATAAGTAATTGCATATTTACATATACCAGACATTGTGATAAGGGCCAGATGATATGATGATAAATCACATAGTTGTTGCCTTCAAGGTGCTTACAGACCAGGAGTGCGCCACTTCTCCTTGGTAAAATTCTGTTCACCCTTGTATATGTCATTCCAACTCTTACCCATCTCTTAAGGTACACATATATTTGTGTTTCTCCTACACATTGCTGAAGGTTAAATTAGTGAATCTCTATGGAAGATAATTGGGCAAAAGCTAATAAAATTTAAATGCACATAAAATTTAGCTTAAGAGTTTCATTCCAAAATATTTATCTTGTAAGTATATTGCACATGGTTAAAATACCTATCCACAAGGGAATTTATCAAAGGAGTGTTCCTACTAGGAAGATATTGAAAACCATCTAAATGTCCATCAATGGTATTACGGTGTATACATACTATATAAAATGATGGAGCCAGTAGAAATAATGAGAGTCTCTGTATCTACTAAAGAGGTGATCTCCAGGAGATATTGTTAAATGGAAGAACAAAGGGCAGAAGAATATGCAGAGTGGGCACAGGCTATCTTTTTTCTAAGGAAAAAAGATAAATATCTGTGTTTGTAAATGCACAGAAAAATCTTTGGAAGGATGTGGAAGAAACTGGTACCTATGGTTACCTCTGAGAAGGGAGGCTGGACAATTATTGTACAAGGCACAGTAGTACAGTAGTGTTACTTTTCACTCTGCACCCTTTTTTACCTTTTGGATTTTATACCTTGTACATATATTATCTATTCAAAATAATACATTCAATTCAGTTGTAAAAGTTCTGACGCCAAAAAAAAAAAAATCCACAAATAAACAATTCTTTTGATATATTCAAATCTAGAGATTTCTTCCTTCCTCTCTGAGCAGGCGTAGTGGTATCTCATATTGGAATCTTTAATTTTCTGCCATGAGGTATCTCTTTTACTGTTGGAACATTTAAAATTGTGAGTGTATCAATGTTAGAGAGGGCTGCATACAGTATAATTTGGATGGAGTTCAGCATGGATGATGGCTCTACTGCTGGGCACCATGATGACAAGTGGGCACTGGTTAGTGGAAAGGGGAAGGTCCTCCCCAAAAGTGGCAGAGAAATCAAAGAAATCAAAGGATTCTGCAATGTAGTCGGTGCCTGAGGCT
Organism: Mustela putorius furo; assembly: GCF_011764305.1. Taxonomy (NCBI): domain Eukaryota; kingdom Metazoa; phylum Chordata; class Mammalia; order Carnivora; family Mustelidae; genus Mustela; species Mustela putorius. The sequence goes on from NW_025421998.1 coordinate 56,568,157, forward strand.
CCCTCCAGAGGCCCTAAGTGATTGCAGTGTGACCAAAGCTTCTGCATGGAAGGAGACAGATTCCTCTTAGAGAAAAGAATTATTTTCATTCCTTTCCTGAATGGATGGTTTGAATCAGGAAAATGCCTTGATAACAGCATCAGGGTTGGAAGGTGATGATCTGAGGGCTTGGGTTAGAAGGAGATCACAAAGATTAACTAAACGGATCTGTCTAGAACGTGAATAGAAGATTAGAAGTGGGAATGAATAGAGAAGGGAGGCAAAGGAGGGCAGAGAGGGACCCTGGAGCCAGGTGACATTGCAGGAGACTGAAACTTAAGGAGAAAATTGGCCAATGGGCAATTCTTGGTGCTGGGTTGAGACCAGGAGTGTCTATTACTGTAATTTCAAATTATCTTTGTTTCTGTCAGTTAAATGGCATTTGTTTCCTCAGCTGTCCAATAAAATGTGCTGCTACACACCAAGTACTTTTTTGGGGGAAATCTGGGAAAAGGCCTGGACTCCATGGCTAGATTGGGGAGGATGGGCGCGCAGCACAGTAGCAGATTGAGGGAGGATCGGGATACACCAGGAGCTCACAGCCAAAGGAGACTATGACGACTGGGTCCCTGGGAAGTCACAGACAGCTATAGAAGGTGTCAGACTCTGCAAGAAAGTTGATAGGAGAGCTGGGACAATTTTATACAGACTTAAAGGATACAATCTCAGTCATGCATTTAATAGTGTGAAAACTTCCAGGTTTAAAAAAAAAAAAAATCAGTCCTCTGGAAACCTGAGACTTGGAGGCATTTAGAAACAACCAGGAGATTGACTGCATTTTCTACTATCCATGACAACATCAAGCATCGCAGGGAAGCAGCCCAGAGTCATGTCATTGCCTCTGGCTTAGTCTGTACTTTACCCAACAAGAATTCCTTGACATCCTCCATCTTTGACATTTGCCCATTACATACACCACTGTGGGTCATAAGGATAAGTTTGTTCTGAACTAATTCTTGCTATTTTCCCAGTGTTTCTTTTATGAACTAAAACACAATGTTGAGATTCTCAGATGAGCTTACATTACTTTTTGTAGAACTTTGCAAAGTAGACCCTTGCATCTACCTACATATTTTGCTGAGTGAAGTATTTGAACTGCTAAATGTAATATAAAAAACAACAATCATTAAAAAAAAAAAATCTGTTTTAAGTTCTTCCATTGCTTTCTCCATGTATCCCCAGAGTGTGTTATAAGGCCTTGATGTAACTACAATCTGTAAATGCCAGTCCTACTCCCACTTTCAATAATGCCATTCATCCAAGAATCCCAAAGCGTTTTTTAATAACAGACTCATTAATCCTCATAACACTCCTTCATTTGACACATGTAACTCTCACTACATGATATGTTGGTACTTACTCTGGATTTAATTTAACAGATTTTTCCTCCGTTGTGGGTAGTCATTTACATTGACCTCATTTTAGCTGAGTTATCGCTCAGATCTGAGCAAGTTTGAATGGCCTCATCCCAAAATGACATCTTCTGGCAGATAGAGGAAAACCATCTTAAGAAGCAATTATTATTATTTTTTTTTAAGGAGAGGTTTCAGCAACAAATGGCCCTATAAATAAACAACTGGATTTTAATCATGAGCTAAGAGACTGAGACATTTTGCCATTTTGTAAAAACATGAAATTGAGTGAATCTCAGAATTCATGGGAGAGAGAGAACAGGCTTCGCTGAGACGGGGAGGCTCTGGGTAGCAAGAGCTTAACCTCTTGTCTTAGCAAAGAATTTCATTTTTTCACTTTTCCTCTTTTTGTACTTGGCCCCTTTATGTCTGTCCTTTCTGTGGCCAGGTATCAAGGTATTTTCTGGAATGAAAGCCCAGCAATAGCAGAGTTCCTAATCAGGGTGTCCTGGGGTCGATTGTCTAAGAAAGTATGGCTTGTAGAATGGGTTTGGAGGTGGGCTTTGATATCTATTGATTCAAGTAAGCAAAAAAGGTAAATACAAGGAGGAAAAGCATACAGACCAGATTGGTGGGCAAATAGGGGATTAGGGTCAGAGATTGACAATGAGGTAGCACGTTGCTAGGGAACTTTGAACCAACTTTCATGAGCAGCATTCTTTTGGGACATCCTCTACCCAGTGGTTATTCCTCCCTCACTTTTAAAGGCATGGAACTCTGAATGAGGCATCTCATAAGATGACTCCTTCCAGTGGCTTCACCTATAACCTCTCTACAGATAATTCTCAAATCTCTTGCATCAGCCTCTACCTCTTAGAGTAATGATTCTCAACCACAGCAGATGCAATACCCCTTTCATAACAATAATTTATAATGTTCTTTTTATTATTATAAAATTCATAATTAACATAAATTACCTATCTACACAATTTAAAAAGAAAATGTCTTGACCATATTATATAAAAAAAGGAAAATTAATACTACAATATGTATTTCAGTGTACAAATCCTTGGACACAACTATACTAGAAAACAAAATGAGGTGTCTGAAGTCCGTGCCTTACCCAAAAATCAGAGGGATGGCACAATTATAAAGCCAGAATATATGGTGTACTGTGTCAGCAACTCTAATATCATGACTAATGTTGCCATTGGTGGTATGACTTTATGAAATGGTCAATAGATCTTGGCCAACTTTTAAACCAAGAAACAGACAGTTTACTACTGATTCCCATGAGAGTTGCATTCCAGGAAGTTGGTATACTTTAGGAGATACAAAAGTACATGCATTTATATATCAAATAGAGTTAGGTTATAGGCTTAGATAATTAAATTTTGTCCTATGTCAGTGGTTCTCAAACCTTTTGGTCTCAGAACTTTGTTACACTCTTAATAATTATTGAGGACCCAGAAGCATTTGCTCATGTGGGTTATATCTATTGGTATTTACTGAAATTAAAACATAAATTTTAACAATATTTATTTATTATTTATGCTAAAATAACAATAATACAATTATATGTTAACATAAATAACATTTTATTAAAAGTATACCTCTTCAAACAAAAGATAATTTGGTGAGAAGAATGACATGTTTGACAGTTTCGTAAATCTCTGTAATATCTGGCTTATCAATGACAGCTAGATTCTCTTATCTGCTTCTGCATTCAATCTATTGCAATATGATATTTTGCTTGAAGTTTTTAAAGAAAATCCAACCTTATACAGATATGTAGTTGGAAAGGCAGAAGTTTTGTCGTAGACTTTTCAAATAGTTGTGGATATTTTTCTTTGATAAGACACAAAGCTCAACAAGTGAGAGTTTCTTTTATTTGTGTTGTTTTAGTTTTTTTTTTTAAACAAGTGATCGTTCCTTTTTTTTTAAGATTTTTTTTCTCTATCTGAGAGAGTGAATGAGTGTGAGAGAGAGCACAAGCAGAGAGAGAGGCAGAGGGAGAGGGAGAAGCAGACTCCCCGCTGAACAGGGAGCCTGATGCGGGGCTTGGTCCTTAGACCTTGGGATCATGACCTGAGCCAAATGCAGATGGTTAACTGACTGAACCACTCAGGCACCCCCAAGTGATGATTTATTTACTTCTTTCTGTCTCTTCCTTCCTTCCTTCTTTCCTTCCTTTCTTCCTTCCTCTCTCTCTTCCTTTTTTTTCTCTTTATTTACTTACTTGAGAAATGGAGAGAGCACAAGTAAGCAGAGAAGCAGGCAGAGGGAGAGGGAGAAGCAGGCTCCCTGCTGAGCAGAAAACCTTATGCAGGGCTCGATCCCAGGACCCTGGGATCATGACCTGAGCCGGAGGCAGACACTTAACTGACTGAGCCACCCAGATGTCCCAATTGATGATTTTTTAAGGGCTATTTAAAATGGGACCCCAAATCTTATCAGTGATTATCTTATACTCTGTTACATTAAATTCCACTGGTCTATATTGCACTTTGAATGATTTTTTTTTTTAACCAAGCATGATTTTGTAACATTGTATATTGCTCATTTATAAAGTATTGGCTCATTGAGTTAACAGATATCCAATATTGACACATCTCATCATAGAAAATCAAGAAATCACATTCGTTAATATTGCCACCAATCTCATCAGGAAGCCCTTTAAGATTGAAAAGCTATCAAACTCATTGGTGGCAGGTGCAAATTTCTCACAATTCTAATTCTTTTTTTTTTAAATTTATAATTTTTAATTTTTTAATAAACATATAATGTATAATTAGCCCCAGGAGTACAGGTCTGTAAATTGCCAGGTTTACACACTTCACAGCACTCACCATAGCACATACCCTCCCCAATGTCCATAACCCTACCAATCTCTCCCTCCCCCATCCCCCTGGCAACCCTCAGTTCGTTTTGTGAGATTAAGAGTCTCTTATGGTTTGTCTCCCTTCCAATCCCATCTTGTTTCATTTATTCTTCTCACAGTTCTAATTCTTGCTTGAATGCTTAAATGATATTTGTGCTAACATGTACTTTTTAGTTGTTTCCTTGGAAATCAAAAATTCTTCATTTTTGAGAAAATGGTCTGCAAGATACCTATCTGAATAATCATAGTTTGTAGGCATCCCGAATCTCCTCTGTTTTCTCTTCCATTCATCCTGGAAAGTCATGGATCATGGCTGGATTCCCAGAGGGATAGTATTGAGCACAGATACATGCTGAGGATCCTGGAGAGTAGGTGAATCTGGGGACTTGTACCCTATGATTTAGGGGAGAAGGATATCCTAGGTGTTTGTAGTTCCTCTTATCTTGTTGGCAATTCACGAAGTCAGCATTGTTACCTCGTTTTAATAGGAGGAAATGGAACCTGAGACATGGTAAATAGCTTACACGAGGTCACACGGCCTGTCACTGACAACTGGGAACATGAACTCTGAATTCTTGTCTCCAAAGCTCTCTTCCATTCACATGTCCCTCTAGGAAGGCGTGGGGAATGATGTTCAGGTAAGCGTCAGGATTCCTGCCAGGCCCAAAAGTGAGACAAACCCAAGGTGACGTCCAGCTAAGGGATGGAGCATGTTTGTTCAGCACCCAGTTCGGCTGGAAGAGGGTTGAGGAGAAGATTCTGGGGCTGGTTCTCTAGAATCTGTGCTAGGGAAACCAAACTTAGTTGGAAGTGAGTTAAAAGATGAGCAGATCTAGAATTATGGATTTCTCATGCCTCTGTGTTTATGGAAAGGGTTTTGCTTTTTTCTTAGTTTGCTAGGAAAACTCCCTTTGGAAAAGTCAAATACTGCCTTCCTGGCACTGAAAGGAAACAGAGTGTCCCCATACCTTGGCAGGCCAGAGAGCAGTCTTGGGGAATCCCTAGAGGCCTGCATGCTAGAGGCACCAAAAGGCGGTTGGCTCCTAAGGCAAGCGAACCTGAAGGGGGAGTTGGGAGCTTGGAGAGGTAGCTTCCTGGGCTGGCCTCAGTGTCCACATACTCTCCACATACCTGCTCCATGTGCCAAATATTTGATCCCTTCTCTTTGCTCCAGGGATGTATATTCCCTCCTGGCTCTCTACTTCCTCTGTTTCTAGTCTTTAGGGATTTAGAACTATGGAATGAAAACAAAATGTGATGTTCAGCCTCTTGATAGCCTCCTTTGTGTAGTATCTTCAAAATGGACAGAAAGGCAAGAAACCATACACATATATGTGGGCTAGTCCATTCAAGAGAAAAGAAGTGGCTAAAAGTCAGTCTGTCAACAGTGCAATTATTTTTAATATACTTGGGACCTGTCCTGACCTTGCTCATACCGCTGGCTCTTCTGGAATCACACTGCTTCTAGAGAGTCCTCTCGGGGTTTTCACATAAAGACTCTCATGTTTTAAAGAGCAGGAAACTTTGAGCTTAAGGGAGAAAAGGTACTAAAAAGTACTAGAGTTGGAAGTCCTCATTCCATTTTCCCCAACTACTAAAAAAGAGTGTTAGCTGGCCAAGACAGAAGACAGACCCAGTGTTAGAGAAGCTAGAGCACAAGTCAGCTTTATTGGAGTTTAAGAAGCTCAAGTTATGAGGAAACTGGTGCTCAGAGCAGTAGGAGTTAATGAAGGCACCAGAGGTCTTCCCGGTCCCACCCCTGTGCACCTGCTGTGACGTCACCTGCCGCCAGGGTAAGGGGAGACTCCACTGCAAAGGCCCGGAAAGAGAACACTGCCATGTGAGGGAAGAGCTTTTCTGAAAAACATTCTTTAAAAAAAAGGGAAAAGAAAAGTGGGGCCCAAGACTTTTTCTCTGGAGAAATGATACAAAAGATCATAGATACATTCAGTTTAAAGCAGTAAGCATTCATGGGTCTGCACTTATGCCTGGCCCTGTGGTTAAAAATGCAGATTTCTAGACTCTGCTTTTCGAGATTAAGTTTTAATGCCTGGTTTTCCAGACCAAAAGGATCAGCTGGTGACATCTGCTAAGTTGATTAAGTCCTCTCTCCCTTGGGAGCTCTGACTCAGTATGTTCCAGTTGAGCTGGAAAAAAAAAAAAAATCTAAATCTCAACACAGGTGATTCTGAATGTCCAACACAAGTGCTCCTTGAGCCCACTTTGAGGAACTATGAATTGACTTCATTCATTTATAGGCCCTTTTCAATTGTTTCCTTATCTCTGACTATGCAAAACCATTTGGAGTATGTAGACATGGATTAAGAGGATCTTCTAGAAAAATCCAGAGGTGGCTATATCCAAAGATGAGAAAGGCCTGGTAGAGTGTTGGGATAAATGTAGTCCCCCTTGGGCTCACTTCAGAAGGCTTTAAAAAAAATCTTTAACTGTCCTTCAGCAAGAATCCTTTTAAGGCCCAGAGGGAAGCAGGAGCCCCTTACTCCAGTTTGAATCGAGCTGCAGTCAGAACCCACTCTGGCCCTTAGCTCTAATTATGGGATGATGCGGTTTAGGAATGTGTGGGATTTATGGCTTGAAAATGCCAGAAAAATCAAGAATTTTAATCCCCCCTGATTTATGCCTTGCTTGTCAAAGGCTCTAGAGCTTTAAAGATGCTAAATGTTTGAGGGAAGCTCTGAAGGGTGAGCTGTGTTCTGCTTTCAGCTGATTATTATTAACAATGGTTGCTCCTAAAGCTTTAGTGGCTCTCAGCTGTAACCTTTAGACTTGGTGCATTCCTGCCTTGTGAGGTGTTATAAATTCCATGGTTACAAAAAATTATAACAGGAACATTCTCTGACTTTTTAAGCTAACATTTCTGAGACTAGTTACCTGGGAGATGGAGAGTTTAGCATCCTTTATCTCTGCTTGCCTTTCTGAGCTTTTTGTTGTTGTTGTTGTTGTTGAAAGCTGTGAGTATGCAATAAGTTTTCACTCAAGAATAATTCTTTACCCAAGAAGAGACAAATGCAAGTACATTCATCTGTTGTTTGTAATTTTGGCTGCTTATTAAGGATCCAAGAGCATTTGGTGCCGAAAACTAGGCTGTCCTCCTCCACATGGTTACTGTAAATGATTTAAATCAATCCATTTTATGCAGCATGGGGTACAGGAAGCAGAATATGTAGTGACTAAATATGCCATTTAAATTCTTCTCAGGCAAAGGTTAAAAGAGAGGTGTGTGGGGCGGGGGGAAGTGGGGAAAGCGGAGATTGGCGAGGTAGCTATATTCACATATTTCTGATGGGTTTCTAAGCTACATGTCTTTTTTCCCCAAAACAAATGCATTCATGCCTGAGAAAGAAAACAAACAGGGAAAATGTTAGCTCTTAAGCTGGTGAGCTCATGAGAAATGCCAAAAGAGTTGTTTGTGCCCAGCCACAAATATCAGGGTTTCTTTATTGTTGAGCTTTGATGCTCGGAATCAGGCGGAACGTTTCCATGACAACTAATAGATGTTCTGTTTATTTACTGACTGGCAGGGAATGACACTGTCAGCAACTGACATTTTAGTTTCTTTCCTTCTTTTTCTCCCCTGTGAAGACTTGTTTTAGTCGATGAAAATGGCAACAGCATCTTCCATTTTATTTGTCAGAGCTTCTATGGCAAAAAGTAAACAGCATTTTAACTTGATTCAGTTATTCCAAGAAACGTCCTTTATAGGCCCATTGCCTTCGGGGCTTAGGAGAGTCCTTAACCGTGGACAGTTGCGGGTAAGATGATTTGCAAGGTGAAAAGCCAATTTCAGGTTTTATTCGCTTGAAAATGATCTAACCACCGGATTCCGAGCCGTCTAAATTCACGTAGGGCTCATTACGGTCCTCTGCATTTCACGTGACCTCGTTGGCGCTCCTACTGATAGATTCACACGCAGGGGTTTGAGGACTGGAGAGAGACTCGGCGGAACCAGGAGATGGCGCTGCAGGGCGGGCGGGCGCACCTGCTCCCCAGCTACCAGGAACCCCACACATTCCACTCCATTATCTGCCTGTGGCTTGTCGGCCCCCTGAATGATCTGTGGTCCGTTTTTTAATGCTGAACCGGCTTCCTCCTACTATCCAGCTGGTGTGTGCTCAAGGGATATAAACCAGCGTTAGCATTTGCTTTAAGAAAACACAATTAGCAAGGCAAGCTGCCATCGCGGGCAGTGGGGGAGGTGTCGCCATGGGATCCATGCTAAAGCAGAGATTTGGCTTCTTCTTGGTCCCTGTTTTTGTGTTCTCTGTGCTACTGCTCGGATTGATTTGAATAACTGACGCGCCACACGCTTCCTGCTTCTGAGACGAGGTCTTCAAAAGTTTTAGGAAACAGAATCCATATGCGACTCCTCGGAGGTGCTCAAAATTTTATTGCCTGGAACACCCTTCCCTGATTTCCTATATCTCAGGTAGAAATGAGCTTCTCTCTTAGAAGCTTCCTGATTCCCTGACATTCATCTGTTTCTCACACTAGAATGTAAGCAGCTTGAAGGCACTGGTTGCGTCTTTCTGGATTTTTGTATCCACAGCAGCTGGCAGGGTTTCTGGCACAGCAGGCATTCGGGAAACTTCTGTGAAACAATTGAATAATGAATGAGCAAATCATCACAACCCAGCTCCTGAGTGGAGTCAGGCATTCTGTCCTCTGATCAAACTGCCATAACAGCACCCCTCCGGTTATGGACTATTTCTCATTCTGTGAAATGAATGCATACATTATGGTCCGCTTAAAGATGAGAGAGCCGGGGCACCTGGGTGGCTCAGTGGGTTAAAGCCTCTGCTTTTGGCTCAGGTCATGATCCCGGGGTCCAGGGGTCGAGCCCCGCATCGGGCTCTCTGGTAAGTGGGGAGCCTGCTTCCTCCTCTCTCTCTCTCTCTCTCTGCCCGCCTCTCTGTCTGTCAAATAAATAAATAAAATCTTAAAAAAAAAAAAAAGGATGAGAGAGCCAACATTTCTCAAGAGGTTGTTCTTCTGTTTTGTTATGTGTGCATACACATACACACACACACACAGACACACACACAATAATGCCACAGAAAAATAACAAAGGGAAGGAACAGATTCTGAGATATGCATCCAGCCACAAGGAGGTTGTGGGAGATAAAAAGGAGCACCAAAGATCTGGAAACTCGGGTTTTCCATCATTAGACATCTTTTGAGGTTCCAAGACCTCACCTCTAAAATAAGGGGTTTGGGCCAGATGAGCTTTTCCCAAATTGTGTTCCAGGGGACGCCAATGTCTACAATGTGTTAATAGCTCTTCTGGAGCAACCAAAAACCAACCGAACAACCAACTCTGTATATTTAAGTTAAACAGGAATACTGAGAGTCCCATGAGTAAGTTTAGACTGAATCCAAGCAGTTTAGAAAATATGTGCCTTCTACAGTTGTTCAATCAGGAATCCTCTCAGAGGGAGCCCACGGGCACACATGACTTTTTGTGGACATCCACGGGGCACTGGGGTCTTGGGCGACTGGTAGTTCTTTCCCCAGAGGAAGATGAGTTTGAGTCGTTGGGAATTCTGACTTGTGCTCTTATTTTGTCAAGATGTTACTTGGTCAGATAAAAAAAAAAAAATGCATCATATCTCACCAACACAATAGAAATAGGGCAGAGACTTAGAAAAAAACCCTGCACTAGTCACTTGTGTTTTGTCTCTACTTACATTATTCACTGATCATGGTGAGGTCACCAACTCACCTTAAGTGTAGGTCAAGTCAGACAGAAGCTTTGGATAATAGGTGACTTCTACAACATCTATGATTATTCAGTCAGGATCCTGTCAGAGGAGGCCTGTGGAATCTTTGATATGGAGATCTTAAAGGCAGAGGAAAAAGATAAAGAGTGGTATATTTATCTTCCCTGATAAATACATGGAATTTGTCAGGGGAAGGGGAGGGAGGAGGAAGAAGGTAACTAATATTTACTGAGTAGCTGCTACATGTTAAGCATGGTGCTAGGCATTTCACAACAGCTCTGGGACGTATCTTCATGTTCTTTTTACACATGAGAAAGCAGAGGTTCATGATGACATAATGATCATCAGGTAGTGAGAAGAAGAATCTAGATTCAAACTCTGCTATGCTATGCTATTGAAGTCTGTGAGCACTCCCGTTTGTTCTGCTGAGAGGAAAGGATATACACCTAGAGAGAGTTATCACTAGCAACATTTAACAAGTCCTAATGAAGTCACAGAGATAGTAAGGTCATCATGGTTTGGTGGTCAAGGGCAGAATCAAACAAGATGTGGGGTTTGAGCTGATCTTTGAAGAAGTAGAAGATCTAGAGGCACATTTGAAATTATGATTAAACAAAAGAGTCACTCTACTTCCTGGGGCTTTGCAGATCGCTGACCACATGGTGCTCTCTGAAAGAGATCAGAGGTATGGAAGGGCTAATTCCAGAGATTCAGGGGCACGTCACAGCCAGTAGAAACTCATGGTTCTCAGGATGTGGCTGCTATGGACTGTGCCTCTCCCTGCCTCCACCAAATCCCAGTGTTGAAACCTAATCCGTAATGTGCTGGTATTTGGAGGTGAGGCCTTTGAGGGGTGATTAGCTTATGAGGGTGGCACCCTCATGAATGGGATTAGTGCCCTTGCAAAAGAGACACAGAGAGCTCTCTTGTCATTTCTGTCATGTAAGGACATAGCAAAAAGATGACTGTCTATGAACCAGGATACAGACTCTCACCAGACACTGAATGTTCTGATGCCTTGATCTTGGGCTTCCCTTGTCTTTAGGACTGTGAGAAATACATTTCTGTTGTCTAGAAGCTATCTAGTCTATAGTCTTTTTGCCATAGCAGCTCAAACAGACTAAGACAATAATAAAATTTAGATATTCTTGGGATTTCTGTTGTTGCTACACTGGACTACTTCTGCATGAGCTCTCTGTGGCAGAGTTCATGATCTGGCTGTGGAGTGCTTCAGATAATAAGGTCATACAGTGAAAAATAAAGACATGGAAGTTCAATTGGAAAAATGGGCAAAAAGATAAAATTGTCAAGAAAACTCTAGTAATCATATATTTTTGTCTCCTCTGCCTTTTTGCATCTACTATAGTTTAAATTACTCCAAATGGACCCTAACCATGGCTGGTCTTCCACTTAATATAGCTGAGAATGTCTGGTAAATGCTATGGAATTCTTTTTCCCCCACTGGAAATAATATTGGCTTTGTTCCCCTAGGACAACATCAGTAGGTTCTGGTTAAGTCTAATTGCTGTCCCCTGAATGGTGCCCGTTCATTTTTCTTTTACTGTGCCTATGGACACTCTTCTGTGACCCTATTCTAGCTGTCAGAGTATCATATGAATAATGACATATCAAATCTTTATTTTTGTTTATTTATTTTTAATTTGTTTCTTTTTATTTAAATTCAATTAGCATATAATGTATTAATGGTTTCAGAGGTAGAGGTCAGTGATTCATCAGTTTTATATAACACCCAGTACTCATATATCACATGCCCTCTGTAATATCCATCACCCAGTTACCCCATCCCCACATCCCTCTCCCTTCCAGCAACTGTCAGAATGTTTCTTATGCTTAAGAGTCACTTGTGGTTTGTCTCTCTCTCTGATTTTGTCTTGTTTTATTTTTTTCCTCTCTTGCCCTATGATCCTCTGTTTTGTTTCTTAAACCACATATCAGCGAGAGCATATGATAATTGTCTTTCTCTTATTGACTTATTCCACTTAGCATAACACCCTCTAGTGCCATCCATGTCATTGCAAATGGAAAGATTTCATTTTTTGATGGCTGAGTAGTATTCCATTGTGTATATAGACACCATGTCTTCTTTATCCATTCTTCTGTTGATGGACATCTGGGCTCTTTCCATAGTTTGGCTTTTGTGGACATTGCTGCTATAAACATTTGGGTGCATGTGCCCCTTCATATCACTACATTTGTATGTTTGGGATAAATACCCAATAATGCAATTGCTAGGTCATAGGATAGTTCTATTATTCACTTTTTGAGGAACATCCATACTGTTTTCCAGAGTGGCTGCACCAGCTTGCATTCCCACCAACAGTATAAGAGGATTTCCCTTTCTCCGCATTCTCACTAACACGTGTCATTCCCTGAGTGGCTAATTTTAGCTATTCTGACTAGTATGAGGTGGTATCATTGTGGTTTTGATTTGTATTTCCCTGATGTCTAGTGATGTTGAGCACTTTTTCATGCATCTGTTGGGCATTTGCAGACACATCAAATATTTAAGTAAGTCTTGTAGCATTTGGAATCTGAGTTTTGGGGCACAATATTGTACATTCAAAATATTGAACCTTTTCCACTTTAATAGAATTCTGCCACCCCTTTATTGAGTAATAATGGAAATTAGTCTTAGAACTTTTCTGAATAGATATATTTTTGATGAGAATTTGACATTACATCTAACAGAGTCAAGGCTCAGAACATGATTATATCATAAAACTTTGGAAGTCGATAGGGTATTTTTCAGGCAGTCTCATCCAGGGAGTTTTCAAACTGTGCCCCATGGAACCAGAGGAATTGTCTGGAGCTGCCATGGGAACACTGGGCTCCAGGTCTCCATTCTACTACAGAGGAGCAATTCCTACCTTATCTATTTAAGTTATTAGAACTCCTTCTAAGATTTCATTTGAAGAATGACTCTATAGCTATGTGAAAACCTGGAAATCACACATTTAGTCTAACCTTTATCCCAAATGGGAAAAAAAATGAGGTCTAGAGAATATAACTTTCAAGTGGAATACTAGTAGCGAACTCTAGATTGGCCCCCACTGGGCTCATTCCTCATCATATCATTTTACTGCTCTGCAATAATGTTTATCAAAGGCCAGATTTATTGGACATTCTTGGATCAAATTCACACAATTTTAGACCCTCAAGGAAAATATATTTCTTTATGGTATTGTCCCAGGATATTTGTCTCATGCTCACATGTGCTGTGAACATACTAAGCAAGATACACAGAGTAGGTTAAGATGAGCAGGAAAAGGAAAATTTTTAATGGCTGTGACTTTTAACAATTTCTGTGAACTTCAGTGTGACAAATACTATTTCTGATTTTGTTTTAATATCATCACCACCCTTCTAAGCCTCCTTCTCTAAACTGCAGGGTGACAAATCATGGAAACTGCATTTCCCAGATTCCCCTGCCAGGGGGTTCCGTTTAGATCCCAAAGGGACATGCCTTAGAGATTGGAAAGCAGAAGGAAAGGAGAAACTATTATCTTCTTACAAGCATGAGCAGACATGTGATGTGGGTTTTTGCTGGTGGCATGGTTTAGAAAATCTTCCTAAGGATAATTCACTTCTATGCTGTAGGCTGCTGAACTGCATCGAGGGTCTTTCTGAGAATCAATTATGTTCATGCCTAGAAGCAGGGACCACTGGTGGTAGCTTCCCAATAACCCTGTATTTCTGGATTTCCGGAAAGTAGCCTTTCTGAGCTATGTTCTCTTCACTAATAACTGCATGTCCTCTGATTCCCTGTATTAAACCTCTTCCTACTCAGAATGTCAAAGGCAATTTCTATTTTCTGGATTGAAGCCTGGTAGTTTCAGAAATTGATTTCTTCAAGGGAAGTATTGTGGTGAGGGTGTTGTAAGTGAATGGCAAGGAAGTTGATATCAGAAGCTGTAGCCTGAAATGATGTTTCATTTCCATAAGGCCATCCTCAGATGTGACCAAGGACAGTAATAAACCAGCAGAAGCACTCAGGGGTGGAGCCAAAGGCCCTGGAGAGCAGTGGGCAGAGGAGTTCCTTCCAGAGAGCAGAACCTGGCCTGGTCAAGGGACTTTGCCCACCCCAGGGATGGGGTCCTTTAGAGTATTTGCCCAGTGGGACCTCAGAATTCTTACAGTTTGGTGACTGACATGAGACTTTCCTTCTTCCTCTTCTAAATGAGAGGGTTTATTAAGGCAGTTCTCAATGTGTTTACCCACTGTTGGGATGTATGTGGTGGTGGCAGACAGGGTGGGGGTGGGAGAGGCCGCTTTTTCTTTAGTTCATAACCTGCCAGGTCTAGAGGGGTCTTGTCTGGATCTGATGGATCCTATTTCAGACTGAGTGGATAGAACTTTAAATTGTCCCTCTTGGGGGAGGTGAGTGAGTTGTATGTATTGGAGAAAGAATGAAATGGATATAGGGTAACTAGAAGGTAAAACTGAGGGAGGGGCTTGCCATATGCTTATCAGTTTTATTTATTTTTTTCTTCAGTAAGATTCAGAGAAGATTCCATTTTCCAGTTTCCATTCAGTTTGGTTGATACATCTAATGGGTTTCTGGATAATGGGATGTGGGCTAAAATGATATCACTTCCATCTATTGCATAAAAATCCTTTAGTAATCTTTCATTCTTTCCCCTTCCTAGGGCAGCCATTGTGTTGCTGTTGAAAATGTTCCTATCTCAAGGCAAAAAGAATCTGGATTTGGGGCCACTGCTTTAAGGAGAGCTACCTCTTGGACCATATCAGCCTATGACATAAGTGAGAAGTAAACCTTTATGGGGATAAGTTACCAAGATTTTTGGATCATTATCACACATAGTGTTCCTTGTCCTGAGTCATGAAAGAATTTAATAACATAACATAATAACATAATTAGCACAATTTTTAGGGATTTATAATAGAATCAGGATGAATCAGAATACCTACCACAGTCAGAAGTTCATGGCCTCTTTCTTGGTCTTTTCAAGTAGGGGTTCCTAGATGTTTTAATTCTTGGATATACTGTTAATTTCCTGATAAATCTGGAAGAAGTAGAAGAAGTAGGTATTTCCTCTACTCCCATCCCCACAGATAGGCTTTTTTTTTTTTTTTTTTTTTTTTTTTTTTTTTTTTTTTTTTTTTGCATTTGATGGTGATGGAACAGACCTGAGGAAAGAACTCCTCCAACTGTGATGGTCAGATGGAGAAACAAAAGGAGGACATATTCACAGAGTTCCCAAGAAGAATGAAGGTTCCTCTGTGCTAAGTGTGTGTTAGTTTTGTGGACCATCATACAGCTGATGGGGACTTCAGGACGCTACATTTAAGTCCCAACCTGGGGGAGTGAGTGCAAGACTGTGGATTGAGGGGAAGCAAGGAGGAAGAACCACATGAGGCCAGAGGCCAGTTGGAGTTAGTGATGTAGATGTTGGGGATATATTTAAAGATGTTACACTTGTCACCCAAAGTCTCATATGAATGGTGAAACTCACAATGGAACTTGTAGCCTAGGCATGACTTGATACTCTGCCTTTGATAGAACACAACATTTATGTTTTCCTTAGTAATGAATCCATTTCTTTTTGACTGAAGAAGATTTAGGAATTGTAGAAAAACATGGAGTAGAAGAAAATCATAATCCTCCAACCAGGAAATAATCACTATTATTGTGCTATTTTTCTTACCAAACTTTTAAGTTAATACACATGAATTATATTTAAAAACAAAGTTGATGTACTTTAAGGATACTTTGTATTAATTAGTACAGGCCAGGTTATGCTACCATAACAAAAGATCCTCAAGTCTCAGTGGTTATCATATCAAAAGTTTATATCTCATTCATGCTTCATGTCTCCTGCATATCAGCTCCAGCTTTGCTTCATATTTTCTTTATCCCAAGGGCCTAGGTGAAGGAGCAGCCTCTGTTTACAATAATCAGCTAGCAGAGAGAGAAGAGAATATGACAGAGCATGCACTGGCCTGTAAGCTTCTACATGGAAGTGGCACATGACATATGTCATTTCTGTTCTCATTTCATTTTGGACAGCAAATCATATGGTCAAGTTTAACATTAGTGGGTGAGAAATATAATCCTCACAGGCAATATCTGTAATCAATAATACTTATGCCACTAAGCTAGTTTAATGTTCCACATCCCTTTCGTGAGCACTAGAATTGTTAGAAAATTAATGTGATGTTGCTTGATGATTGGGAGAATTTTTACTCATCTCCTACCTTTGGTTCTTCCCATCTTTGTTCTCATTGCCTTAGGAAGGGAATGGTGAGGGATGGGTTGGAGCTACCTCCATCAGGGAAAAGGAATTTGTTATCAAAAAATGACAACAGTATCTACAGGAAAATTCTAGAAGTCTTTAGAAGCAAATCTGAAGCATAGAAATATGGCGAGAAGAAAATGTAAATTACATTCTCAATTCAAGAACTAACCTATTCAACAGAAACCTTCCATAAATGATGATCTCTACCTGGCTTCTCCACGCTGAGAGAGGGACAGTTTCCTGGCACCATGGCAGCCCTTTCTAGCAGCTGGTTCAAGGGTCCATATGTAATCAGAGCCACTGTTTTGGGTTCAGATGCCCACATCTACCTATCTCTGTCAGCCTCCCACCTTCTGTTCTCAAAGGCTCTGCCTAGGGGGTCAGGATGCAGCTTCGTAAATCTGAAATCACCTGCTCATTTTCTCGGTACCCAGCTGTTCACGGAATGGTTTAAGAACAGAAGGAAAATGTCCGTTTTCTAATCCTCCATGAGCTTCTGGCCCTTGGCTTCATGGGCATCACCTTCTGTGCTGAGGAGGGCATGAAGCTCACTCACCATTCATTATGTCCTCACCAGGGCCCACAAGTGTCTGCCCAGAGACAGGGGAACATTTATAAAGCTACATGGCACCTCTCATGCTGCCCCTGCCCCTGGTTTTCTAATTGGCATGCTGAATGCCTGGGCAGCAGAAGCTATCCCTATTCTCCATTCATTTTCAGTGTAGTAGAGATCCAATTATTTGCAGACAATAACAAATCATACTTTTCCTTATCCTGCAAGTGTGGTTTGACTTCCAAGTACACCCCTGGTGTGCCCCCATGAGCCTCCTTTGCTCAACTTGTCCAGAGGTCACCTTGTGTGGAACCCTATGTTTAGACAACCAACAGCCACCTCTGGCTTTGCAGCTTGTTTTGTTTTAAGCCTGTGTCCCATGATCACCGTCCCTGCTGTCTCTCCTCCTAGTCGGCCTTCCGGGGCTGTTTGCTTTGTCTGATTATTATTAGTAAAGAGTATACATGTTTGGCATTTAATAAGCCATAGAACGCACAAGGCTTCTTACTGAACAGGAGTGGGCTGTGGTGTTTGCTAGATCAGCTGCTGTGTCCAGAAGGCAATGATTAGCCTTCTTGTCACCCACTGGTCTCCCAAACTGAACACAGTTCTAAAACAGTTTCCTTTAGCATTTTGCTTTTAGTCCTAGTCCCCTAAAGAGGGAAGTTTCAATATCCCTTTAATTTTTAATATACCAGCAGCCAAAAAAGACTTCTCAAACTGTATGCTTTCTTGATTTGAACACAAATGCCAAAAATGGGGACAAGGTTCCTGTCCACAGGACATATCCAAAAATCTGACTTTTTTTTTTTCTTTTCAAATGTCTCGCATTCAGTAAATGCAGTCAAAGAAGAGAATTCAGATAGCACTGTCTGCTAATATGGGCCGTTTTTACGGAGACAGTAAATTTGGTGTCAATGGAAGGAAGATAGGTCCGGAGTTGTATGAATATGGGTTTCAAGGACTACATGGGGTTAGCTTCAGTGCATTTTATGTTCCTTTCAACCCTGAGTTTTTATGAGTGCATGTACACTGAGTTGCCTCATCAAAATGAACTATGAAGGAAAAAAACAAACGGGAAAGCAATACATAAGACAAATTGTTCTTTCCCTTAGGCAGCGCTCTGTTCGGATATCTAAAGAGTAGTCTTCTGAATGCCTGGAGTTTATCTTTGGCTGCAAGACAAGCAAACACTGGGCCTGGAATCAGGAGAGTAGGAGGGGGAATAACAACAAAAAGACCCCTTGCCAGGAATGGAGAGGAGGAGACAGGCAGAGCCAGCCCGCTGACTGGCACTGTAGGGTTCAGAGGCCTGGGACAGCTGTGGAGCCCATCACCTCGGGAGGGAGGGTTTGCTCTGCCCCTGGCTTTCTGGCTCCCACCCTTTCTGCACATTTTCTCCAGCTGAGTTCATTCTTGGCTGGTCCTCATTCAAAGGCAAGGGAGCCAGGTGCTGGGGTGGAGCCAGGTTAGAGACTGGAAGTTTGTCCACCTTTGTGCTAAGGGGGAGAATGTGAGACGGAAAACTTAAAGGAGTCTTGATTCTGTTCTGAAGTGAGCTCTGGAGGGAATGGCTTTAAGGGAACAAGATGGTGGCTTCAAGAATAGTTTTTTGAAAGTTGAGTTTGTGGTGTCTGCCAAAACAACACACCCCTGTGTATTGGTGGATGTTTGCTATTAGCTCTTCTTGGGCTGTGCATAGGAGAGACAAATGGCTTTGTTGCTTGTGAGAGATTTTTCAAGTTTCTTGGCCACCCTCTTGCATAAGGACTGCACTCCAGGATTTGTGTAGCTGGGAAAGAACAGGCTTGATTTCATTAACACTGTTAGTGTAGGGAAGATAGGGAATAAAGTCATGGATTAAGCTATTGTAAAATGTCAGAAGCTAAAGAAATTATTGGTGTCATTGGAGAATTGAGAATAAGGGTCTGACCAGTCTGGATCTCTCTCTCTCTTTCTCTCTTAAAACTCCCAGAATATAGCTGATTCAGACTTTTCTTGGCTACCAGCTTAACCAGATCTCATCTTGACCTGCCACTTACTCCCAGTAGTTAACTCTTCCCAATATAAATCTATCTATGCTCTTTGACTACTCCAGTTGGCATCTCTGCATCTTAAGCAAAACCCAAACCTAAGCACCCAGTAATCCAATATTGTTCTTGAAAAGCTGGGTGGGGGATACATTATTTTCTATTTTTAAAATAGGTGTTTTCAGGGAAAGAGAGGTATTGGTTTTATAGCAGTATCCCAGAAAAGTTGAATTACTAATGTAGGATTAATATTGATTATGTTAAAAAGCTCCAAGTAGGGAAAAAACCCTTTGATTGGATTTTAATTTATCCAATTAACATAAATATGACAAAAGGATAGAATTTACAGGAGACATATTTTGGATCAAACAAAGAATAGGTTTTGGTGATGGAACTGTTCCAAGATAATGGAGTAATTTGGCTGATGGTTGGCTTACTTCATTCAAGGTGTTCAAGCAAAGGCTAGAAAAGTATTTAAACATTGGCTAATTTTAAGATGTTAAAAACACCAATGAACATTTTACTTCATGAACTAAGGAGTTCTTAGACTGTGAACCTCATAAACATGAGTGTAGAATTATTTTTATATGCACATTTTTAGAGATTTTTAATTTTTTATATGATAAACAATTTTTTCTTTTATATGATAAACTAATTAATTAGCTCTCCATGTAAAGAATTAAATTCTCTTAAGCTGTCAATTTGGTTTTTATGGCTCCACCCTTAAACATAATTATTCTGTTAGGAATCAAAAGATGTTTGAAGATAACTCCTAATATGAAAGACAGAAATCAAAGTAAAGAATAGAGACAATAATCAGGGAAAAGAAAAAAAAGCAACAACAACAATAAATAACTCATTAGTATACCCAGAGAATTAATAAGCTATTTTATGAAACAAGGGACTGGCAACTATACAAAAGGCATGTTTCAAAGACAAAAAGGAGCTCTTGGAATTCTGATAACAGATATGAAAAATTCACAGGAAGAATTTCAAGGCAAGGAAATCTTGAGAAATCTGAAAAAGAGGATAAATAAATGGAAAACAGGGAACTAAAAAATAGTGAGGATTAGTCTAAGAGAGTCAACATTTGAATTAAAGAGAGACCCGGATTAAATAGGGGACCATCATCAAAAAAAAAAAAAAAAAAAGAATTCAGGGGAAAACTTCCAGATCCAAAGGACATGAACTTCTAGGTAGAAAGAGCTTGGCAACTATACCCTTTGATCTGTTTTCTTAGTAGATTAAAACAGTACCAATGCCAAGGTATATAAGTATGAAATTTCAGAATACTTGGTCAGAGGGAGGATCCTAAATTTCAAGAAAGAGGAAGGAGAGAGAGGAAGAGAGGGGGGTGTGGGAGAGAGGGGAAAAGGAAAGAAATCCAAAAAATCTAAAAATCCAAACAGATCATATACAAAAGACTGAATGAAAATCAGAGTGGAACTGAATTCTTGAGCAGCAGAAATGAGTAAACCATGGATTAATATGTTTATTTATTGTAAGAGTAAAATTATTTCACCCCAGGATTTTATGCCCAGACAAACTATCAGATATGGCAGGGGTGATGTGAGTGGTAGTAGTAGGGGTGGGGTGGGGACAGGAGAATGGATACTTTTTCATACATTCAAGATACTGTACAAACAATGACTGATGTCAAGACTGCATATACACCAGAGCTGCTGAAGCAGTGTTCACTGGGAAAATTCATGGTAACAGCATCAGTAGCAACTGTAAAGTTCTCTCACTGCCCACAACACTCTGGGAAATAGCACAGCCTGACAGAGCTAGGGGTCAGACTATGGTGAAGATACTCAGTTATTTGGGCTTCGGGGCTTTTAAACTGCATAGTTAAAGAAACATCATATATTCTCTGTGTAATTAGAGGTCAGAATATAATGGTAATAGTACTTGGTAGAAACTTATTTCTAGCCCTCTTCTGCTAAGACACTTTTTTTGATTGGAGATAGCACCAGCCCCTTCCTTGGAATGATGGGGGTGGGGGGCAGCCAGGATCAAGCCTTGGGGTTGCAGCTGTATGAAGAGGCAAGTTGTGGTGGGCCTTATGTCGTCAGTGTTCATGGTTAGTAAAGCAGCAACCCTTCTCTTGGGGTCTAAACGTTGTTGAGGATCAGAACTGATTACCTGAAGCACTAGGTTTACCCTGTTTTAACTGAGCTTTGAAGGAAGTCAGTACTTCCTGGGAGGTCATTTTGTAGGATATCAGTCTTGGACAACTTATCCTTTTCCTCTCAGAAGAACTCAAAGAGTTTATGTCACATACACCATTCCTGAGGAAACTACTGGGTGACGTGTTCCACCATACTGAGGAGGTAAACTAAGGAAAGAAGACGACACACAAGCTAAGAAAAGGGAGAGGCACATCCAGGAGAGGCAAAGAGAATTGTTAGGATGACAGAGAAGGGAGATCCCTAGGAGGGAGCTAGGAACAGCTAGAAATTTTTATATCCTACACAGAAGTTCACAGGGGTAAAGAGGAAAACGAGTCCATGGACTCAGAGTTGTTTGTTTTAGTACCATTTGAAAAATAAACACATTTTTCTGTCTGGAGTCATAAGCCATATATATATATATATATATATATATATATATATATATATATTTCAGCTCTTAAATAGCTAACATGGATGGAACAAAGAGGGGAAAACCAAAATGAAATATAAATCTAGCCATGTGTCAGGAGGCTCCTTTCTTGGTCCCCAAATTTCTTAGAGCTTGTACAGACCCTTGGCTCCCTTCACAACTCCACTCCCTGAGAGGAGCTCAGTTTTCTTTGTAGTTACTTTTTCAAGGAAATTTGGGGAGAATGACATCAGCAGAAGAGTCACATTGGAGGATGTAGAACAGCTGCCTCTCTACTCCTTCAGATCAACTCCATGCTGGAACAAAGGTTCGCAACCTTCTGCATGCATAAAAATAATCTGGAGAAATGTAAAAAATGTATATATACAAATTTCTGGCCTTGATGGCAGATAGTCTAATTCAGTGGGTCTGAGATGAAGCCCAGTTCTCTGCATTTTTAACATCTAGGTGGTTCAACTCTGAACTACTTGGAGAAAACTGCTCTAGAGATTGGGCTCCCAGGATTAGGGAGATCCACCTATGACAGAATTCCATGAACATGCTCCCTTTCTCATTAACCTCAGCAGCATGGAACCTACTCTCAGTGAATGAGTTGTCATTTCTTTAAGGATAATATGGAGCTTTCCTGGTTTGGGGACAAACCAGGAGAGGAAAAGAAACATCTCATATGTCTGCTGAAGATGGTTTTGTAGACCTAGGGTAAGCTTCAAAAAATATTATATAGATATATAGATATCTGTATCTGTATATAGATAATTTAGGGACATTAAACAGTGATCAACAGAGAATCACCTGGGTGGCTCAGTCAGCTGAGCAGCTGACTCTTGGTTTGGGCTCAGGTCATGATCTCAGGGTCCTGGGAATGAGCCCCGTGTTGGGCTCTGCACTCAGTGGGGAGTTTGCTTGAGGATTCTTTCTCTCCTTCTGCCCCTCCCCACCAACACACACTCTCTCTAAAATAAATAAATAAATCTTAAAAAAAACGTGGTCAAACAGAATTACAAGTAGAATTCCTAGGAGAAATAATCCTGCTTTCAGCCCAAGTATCTGAATAATATTTATTTGTTTTCAACAGAGGGCTCAGTTCTCTTGTGAAAATCTTAATCCCCAAAACCATTTTTTTTTTTTTTTTTTTGAGAAGCCGCCACCACTCCTACTACCCTCCTACAACACTCTGAAACCTCATTCTTCCTTGGATCTTATTGCTTCATTTAAAGCACTTACTTTCTGTTTGTATGATAAGGGCTTTGTATGTCTGTTTGTTTCCCTAACCAGATTATAGTTATTACAGGGATGGAAAATATCTTTTTAACCTATGTATCAACTATACAAAGTACCTGAGGGGTGATGATCTAGAAGGTGATCTATCACTATTGACTCAGTTAAATTACATATTTTCTAATTATTCAACCTCATAAACTACAGTGAATATAATTCATAGTATTTTGATGATTTCATATTTTAAAATTAACATTTTCTTTAGTTAATAGCCATAAGTTATGAAGAATGGAAATGGTTTTCTAAATCATTTATTTATTTATTTGAGATATATACATATATAGAGAGAGTGTGTGTGCCTGCAAGAGTGTGCACATGTTGGGGGAGGGGCAGAGGTTCAAGGAGAAGCAGACTCCCTGCTCAGCAGGGAGCTGGACGTGGGGCTTGATCCCAAACCCTGAAATCATGACCCTTTCATCGTGAAAAAAATAATGATAATAAAACATTTCTCCATTTTTATTATACTCCTAGAATCCCTTTTCTCCACTTTTCCTAAGACAATTATAATGATGTATTACAACAAAATGATATACTAATACTATATACTCAAGGTGAAATTGGGAATCGAGGGAATTAGATAACTCATGCTTCCAAAACTTTTCTTTAGCTCCAAATATAGGGATCTTAGGGGAAAGGCGTTCTTTATTTTATTTTCTTAGGCCTCAGTTTTCTGCTTTTCTGCACTGACACATCCAAAACATCTAGTTTATCATATAATAGTCAATTCTCATTATTTATGCATGTCAGACATCCATATGCATTACTTCAGAGCCTCTCAGACTCACCTGCATGGGTTTCAACTTGCTTTCTTCGTACCCCAGCACCCTCTCTACTAAGGGAGTCACCACGGGACTGCTCAGGGCTTACAGATGTGCGACTAGCAGAGCAGAGTAATTAACATCCCCAGGGACAAACCCCTGACCCATGGAGGGTGGGATCTGAGGCAGAAATTCTTCCCTGTGTTCCCCTTGAGTGGGTAGTTCTGAAACACCAGCTGCGGTCCCTTGGCTCGGCACTTGGTCCTGGAGGGTCAAGTTAGCAGTTGCTTCTTTGATACGTCCTTATACTGGCGTTTTTTTCTTTCCTTCCTCTCTCCTCTTGCACTTCATTCTTGTTCCCAAAGATTATATCAATCAAGTACTCACACATATGCTCTTATCCCAGGCTTTACTTTCTGAGGAGCCTAAGCTGGGATGTCATGAAAGTTGAGACAAGTGGTGGGGAGATAAACTGAAACAAGCGGGGGATGGGTACATGGTGAGTTTCTAATGCCCATTTGATCTTTGATCTGCAATAGGTGATATTTTTCTTAGGCCAGTATAGAAATATACTGATACAATCTGGTCATACCTACTTGGTGACACCCCCCCCCCCCCAAAAGAAAAGAAAAGAAAAGAAAAAAAGAGAAAAGAAGCCCCTTTGGTTTAGAATTCTTTCCCAGACGGTCCACAGAGTGGCTGATGCACATTTCAATAATCCGAGGATGACCATATTCACACCAAGGGAAGTGCTACCTAGGAAAACGAACCTGCAAGATGGCAATGCAGAACCATGAACAAAGGACACAATCCAATCACCCACAAGCAATTCCGTGTGACTCTCAAGTCTAACAAGTAGGTACTTAGAAAAAACAAGGCCATTATGACACCTAACAGAGTTAACAATAATGAATAATAAGATAATCCTTTTTGTCTTACAGTTTGGATCTAAACAAGGTTCATACATTTGCATTCTCTCAGATTTCTCTTGGTCTCTGTCATTCCCCTTTCTCTCTCTCTCTCTTTTTTTTTTTTTTTTTTTTAAGATTTTATCTATTTGACAGAGAGAGATCCCAAGTAGGCAGAGAGAGTGAAGGAAGCAGGCTCTCCACGGAGCAGAGAGCCCGACATGGGGCTCGATCTCAGAACCCTATGATCATGACGTGAGCCGAAGCACATTGGCCTTAAACCACGGAGCCACCCAGGCACCCCCCCTTTCTCTTTTAAATACTACTAATTGTTTAAGAAATACAGTCATTTGTCCCAAAGAACGTACAGATTCTGAATATGTGGGCCATTGGCCTGTTGTCTGCCCTTCAAAATAAAATGGAATACAAACGACAACTTCTTTAAAGTATTGTCAGATCGCCTTTATTTTTACTTGATGAAGATTCTGTATATCCTATTCCTTTGGGGACTAGTAGTCATACTTAGTAAAAGCTGTCCTTCGTAGGTTAGTCATGAAATCTATATTTTCTTATTACTGGAAAGTAATGGAAATTTTAGCTCAACCTTGGCAGCTATGCATTTATAATTTTTAAATAATCTTTCTGCCCATATTTTACATAGAGAACCAATATTTTACATCACCGATAATGTGATGTTTTTTTATTGTCACCAGAATCCCAGAATCCTAGACTTAACAATGGTTCCTAGAGGTCAGCTACTCTAACAGTTTCACGTTACAGGTGAATAAATGTAGGCTCAGAGATGCCAACTGAAGGCACATCAGCATCATCCGGCAGGTCAAGGGCACTGGGCCCAGAATCTTAGATTCCTGCTTACTCAGGCCTGTGCCCATTCTAATGGCCACTGGACTCACCCATTGGTTGCAGACATAATTGACCTCGGTTGGCAACACTTCTGAAGACTGGGTGATTCTGTCTTTCTTGTGCCCAAGATCATTCTGTATAGAATAAGACATTAGGCTTGACTGTGGGGTTAATTCACAGTTATGCTGAACTAATACTAAAACATGTCTGAAAGGTTGCTGAATTCTTGGAAGACTGACTCCTGCTATGGGCAACGCATGCTCTTTTCATCATTATTTCAAAATACAGATCATAAACTCAGCTCTTCTACCATGCTGGCTTTCATCATTTCCAGTTAATATTTCTGAAGACTCATACAATTTAAGAAAGAAAAATAGGAATGTGAACTACCATGAAACATGCATAAGTAATGATAATGATGATTTCATGAATAAAATAGCCTGGGCTTAGAGTAAAGGTATTTTCCATTCTTATAGGAATTGAAGACATTTTAAAGCCTTTGTCAGCAAACGTTAGACTTCCTGCTAATTTATTTGAAGTAAATTAACACATAAAGTTCCTTTAGAAGATGGCTTCAGCTGAATCCTAGACTGAAGACTATGTCAGGGCTGTCATTATTAGTAGGAAAGTTCCCTTTACCCCACCATCTATGGCATTCTGTCCCAGAAGGCTGTCTCTGGGGTCAGCCTTCTGTGAGAAGTAAATCCAGAAAGACTGATGTTCTAGAGAACATTCCAGTTCAGACTCAAGTTCTTCTATTTAATGATTATATGACTTGGGACTCACGTTTTGAAACCATTTCAAGCTTCAGTCTCCTCATCTAGAAATGAGCCTTTTTGAGAATCAAATGAAATAAGGATTGTAAAACTCTCAGCATAACATCTGGCATACAGGAAATACTTTATTACAATGAACTCTTATTACTATCATCTCCTACAATGGATGAGACTTTTCTGTTTATTCAATTAAAATACCATGATGGTCCATTCTGGGGAGGGCTGAAGAGCACTTCATTTTGATGAGCTGACATGAGAGATTAGATGCATCCAGAATAAGTACTAAGTGATGCAGGATCATACCCCCCACTCTGGACAAAGGATCACAGAATCGAAGAAGGGTTCTGCTGACCAGAAGGAAACATTTTAAAAGCTCATGGAGGTGTCTTTTTATTTTATAAAGTAAGAGCTCAGTATCTACTCTTCCCCCCAAAATCTTAGCAAAACCTATAATCCCTACAATCATCCAAATTCATGGAGCTATTGACTTACTTCATTTGATTTATTGGTTTGAATTAATTAGTTGGTGAGAGTATATTGAGAAGAGATTAATCTCTTGATAAGAACAGTGTTAATGTTAACGGATAAAATATTAGACACACGCTTATCTATTAAGGGAAACTGGAGGAACCTGGGTGGAAGCCTATTATTTGAAGGTTGAGGAGAAGCAACTTACTTAAAGCAACCCAGAGAATTATATTACAGAAGAAAGAAGGAGAAAGTATAAGAGAATGAACACTGGTGATGGGTGGGGGGTGTTGGGGGTGGTCATGCGGCCTCACCATTTATCACATGAAATATTGGATGGAGCTGAGGCCGGGTAACTTTGGACAGTGTAAAGACCCTATCCTTACTCCATGAACCTTGGGGTAATCTTTAGACATTACCATTAATTATTTAGACTCAGAAGACTGCAAAAACATCTTGATTCATTGGCAAAGTGACAAGCATATGGTGTGTTTTGCAAAGCCCTCGCTTTCTGTTGAGAGGAAGCTAACATTAATTTCTTACAAATCCTACAGGGACTTTCCAAGCCAGCCGTTGTTAACATAGTTTGACATCGAAGTTGGAGAGCTTGGAGGAGTTTTGAAAAATAAGTTAGATACAAATTAGTAGCTTTATTCAGCCTGGTGACAAGGAAGCTTCGGAAGCCCCAGAGCCTTCCCGCAAAGAGCGACAGAGCATCGGACAGCTTTGCAGCTTGATTGATAGTCAAGGTGGCAGGTCTATTTAGTGGGTCCTACAAGATGGGACTTGGAATCTGGTGTTTCCTGCAGTGCTTGGCACTCTGACAATCTTGGCTCAGGCAAGAGTCCCGATTCCGATTCACTAAGCATGTGGTGTGATCATGGTCGGGGCTGCCCTCTGGTTGAGGGAGGCAGGCAGCTGGCCCTCTGCCAATACACAAGCTGTTGGAGGGCAGCCCCCAGGGAGATGGGAAGGGGGCAGGAATGGGCTGAAAGGGGAGGGGTGTGGTTGTATGCAACGAAAGATATACAAATAATCCCTCATAGTCTGTGACCCAGATACTTAATATTGTTGGGACCCCTTCTAACACGACCTCAAATTTGAACTGCAAAGTTCCCCATGTTCTAGGAAGGGGTGTGTTCTATCTTTGATCCAGCAATGGGCTCTTTCTTACTGGCTTCCTGGGCAAATAATTCATTTCTTGCCCTTGGCTTCTGAACTTCCCCAAACCTCCATCAGAAAGGCATGGTAACACTTGAATATTATTTATTGAACAAGTTTATAGACTATTATTTGCACAGGAATTCTGTCTTTTGTGGCAAGGGCTAACAATTAAGGCACACATAAACAGAGCTTTTTTAGGGAGTGACAGGGAAAAAGACTTTGATAATGCTAGCAGACAGCAAATGAAGATCTGAACTGTTTCGTTCACTCAGTCTGAACTAGGAGGCAGGAGGGAGAAGGGTGCATTTGGGAGTTTCATCTTCTCTTAAATTAAGGTAAGGAGTTAAGGAAGAGAGTGAGTAGGTGTAGAGTAAACAAGATTTAGGTAAAAAATATCTCTGGTAAGAGAATCTGAAGTTTCTCCCATGGGCCAAAATAACCAATTCTGGATTGTTCATGGACAACTTGACCTCTTCAGCCTAGGAATAAAAATTCTTCCTTGAGAAGTCTGTTGGTCCTTTTCAACACGCTTCAGGCAAATCCACCCATAAATTATGTCAGGGATGCAAGAATTGGTGATATTTTTAAAAAGACCTTCTTGTCTGGATAGCTCTTTTCTTATATTTAATCAAAATCCTTTGGTTACAAGTAACCATTTTCCTTCTCTCCCCAGTGAAAAGAAAATATAAACAAGATCAGCTGTCTCTTTCATAGTAAAGCCTTTTATATATTGTGGTCATACAATCACTGTCCTGTCTCCCCCAAACTATACAATTCTGGTTTTGTTACCATTTCCCCAAAGGTGCTATTTTCCAATTGTATGATCACGTGTTAAATGGCATTTCAATCCCCTTCGTAGCGAAGGTCTTATACCTGGTCCAGGAGATTTTAGGAAAGTGCTAACTACCAAAAGCAGGACATCCATTCAATTCATGACTCTAATTTCTCAGTTTTGTTCATTTGTGCTTTATCTATCCTGATAAACTATCATGGGATCATTGCCACAGTGTTCCTGGTACTCCCCGCAGGCTCAAACTCATAGACTTTTCACGTGTGGATATTGTTTTCCAGCTGTCTGAACCTCTTCTTCACAAACTGGGTGCCCACTGTCATGGCAGTGGTATTTCCAGCTCTTCTTGAGACCCTGTCACACCTGTCTGTCAGGTTTGGGGCCCAGCAGGAAGGATGCAAAGAGCTACTCCTGGTCCCTTAGAGACCATTTCCTCTTCTATGCCTTGTACAGGCAGTTTCTTTGTCTTGGTGTTTTCACCCACATCCCCTTCTTCTCAATGGAAATCTACTCTTCCTTGGGGACCCAGATCAAATGTCATCTCATTAAACCCTTTGATGGATGACATACTCCTTTCCACTTTCTACTCTTGCAGATGTCCTTAATGCCTAATCCCCAAGTGGACGTCTAAACGGGCAAGGCAAGGGAGGGCTTTATTTGATTTTTTTTTTTAATATTCCCAGAAGTTTACAGAATCCTTGGCTCATAATAAGTGTTTATAAATGTTCACTGAATTAGTTAATGAATTAATGAAATATGGAAGTTTGGAGACTGGACAGAATTGAAAGTCACTAACATAGAGGTATGTTAGAGTGCAGGATAACTCAAGAGTGGCTCAGAGAAAGAGCAAGTGACCAAGAATCCAGCCCAAAGGAACCCTCAAGTGTGTGTGTGTGTGTACATATGTGCACACATGTGTGCATAAGTATGCACGTGTGCATGCATGCATGTGTGCATGTATGTGTGCATGCGTGTGTATGTACATGTGTGTATTGAGGGGGAAGATGAGCTGGCCAAGGAAGTCATGGCCTTGTCAGAGTACTTGGAGAACCACTGCTCTGACAGTCCCGTTATTTTACAGATGTGAAGAAGAAGTTTCAAGAAGGAGCATTTAAAAAATAAGATGTAAACCCTGGAACAGGACTGTGCATGTTTGAGCCCCCGACTACCCCACGATGCACTCTCGTGCCTCTCTTCTCCGTGCACTGGCTTTTCTTCATGGCTAGCAGTACCCGGAGCCCCTTCCGGGCTCACAGATGGGAGGCTCACTGCCCCTCTGCCCCCAAGCCTCTGTGGTCCTGCTTTTCTCCGAGGTCTTTTTCTCCTCCTCTGAGGGCTTTGCTGAGATGCCCCCCACCCGGGCCTCCTCACCTCTCTTCCAATGCGAGCTCCCACCTTCCTCTCTTTTTCAGCTGCCTGCTTATTTCCTTCAGTTAACCGATCAGAATGTCAATGATTTTGTTCATGTATACGCCTATTTTATTTTTCATCTGTCCCCAGCGTGTGAACTCCATGAAGGATGAGACTTAGTGAGGGAAGATAGAAAATCATAATCAGATAAGGCAGGTTTGGATCTAGTTCCATCTCAGAGCTGTGTACCTGTTAGCAAGTGGAGATTTTTTTTTCTGCTGGGTTCGCCAGTCACCCTGGCCAGTTGCCCTGCAAATGGAGCTGGCCACTCTCTATTGCCCCTCTCCACTGGCTTTCCTTGGCTTCCCTCACCACTTCTCCTCCAGGATAGGATCCTTTCAAATCCATCTGAAACAGAGGTGGAGGCTCCTTCCCCCAGGAGAGCTTTTTCACTGTGCCTTTTACTTCCTGTTGTTCCCTTGCAGTAAAGCTAAGCTGTAGGGGGAAGATCTCAAGGCTGGTTCCAGCCCAGGAGACTCCTGCACGGAGGGGCACGATGGGGCGACTGCTTTGCTATTCTGGGCTCTGGAAATGGCAGAGCGGGTTGCATGGCTTCCCCTCAGCTGCTCTGCGGGGTGCGTGTAAAATCTCCGCAAACAGTCCCAGTATGCTTATAAAACCTCAGGTCACTGACAATTGTAGCGCTCATTTGCTGTGGCCAATTTAGCGCTAATAAGCTGAAACTGGGCTTCGGGGATTTGTTTCTATGGTATGTAAACTCCCTTTAGAAACACATTCCCCAAAAAGAGATTGCAACCTAATAGTTTTTTTTTTGTTGTTGTTTTTTTCCTTTTCCATTTTTGTAAACTGACTTGAAGCCCATTTTGGAAGCATCTCCCCATTAGCGGAATCACCGCCTCCATCTCCGTCAATGCCTCTGTGCTCCACCAGGGGGCAGCCTGCCCGCCCATCTGACAGGGGCGGAGGGATGGAGGAGCTTAAAACCCGCCCTCCCCCCACCCCGTTTCTCACTGTCTGGGGAGCGCGGGGAGCGACTGGGTCTTGCTGGGCAAATCCAGTTGCTTTCACATCTGTGTGGCAGACCTGGGAGCGTGCAGACGGCTCAGGCGGCCGAGGGCAAACCCCGTGCCGGGGTACCCAGGTGGGCCTTCATGCTTTTGTCTCTGAGGCCCTCTGAGAAGCTGCCCCCCAGAGGAGCTCAGCCGAGGCACACCCACAGCCTCACAGATGGCTGACAGCCTCCCCCCAGCTCCACCCTGCTGGGAATGAGACCTCTTGGAAGCCAGGGATGATTCCCGGGGCCTCAAGTCAGAAGGAATTGCTCCATTTGTGACTTAATTCCCAGTGAGTTGGAAGCAGGCGCCAGGCCCACAGAGCATCACACTCACTTCTTCCTGGTAGGAGAGCTGGTCCACTACCAGGCCTCACAGCTTCTATACATTTGGAGCAAAACAGAAGAGGACTCTTTCCCTACAAGCACGAGGGTACCTCTCTCTCAACAGACAAGCCGTGTGGGTTTCTGAGATCGCCTACACTTCCCTGGTTGCCAGCTTGAAGTTCCTCTGTAAAACTCTGGCAGATCACATTTGCCCAGAATAAGAGGTTCCGGTGTTCCTTCCAGCCTCCTTGAGGCCTGGGGACACTGAAGGAAAAGCACGCTCATTCCAACCAAAGCAACGTTTTACCAGAAATCTGGCAGGCGCATGGCCTCTCCATCCCCATGGGCTGATTATGGAGTGCAGTCACCTAATTGTTTGTGATCTGCCAAACCCTGTTAGGAGTTTGCTTGTACTTTGGAAGTTCTGCCAAAAACTTCTCTCTAGTTCTGGGCAGGGACACCCAGAGACATCTTTGAGGCCAACTTTCTTTCATTGCCTCCAGCTAAAAGGCAAGCTGTCCTGGGAGACAGGGGGCAGTGACTGGGGAAGTGGGCAGGGGTGAGGGTGCAGTGACCAAGGAAGAAGTTCCCGCTGAGAGCCAGCTCCACTGTCTTAGCTCCTCGGTCAGAAAATCGCCACTTTGCAGCCTGTACTTCATTATCTAGGAAAGGTGGCTGACAGACTCAGGCTGCAGACCAGGCCCTCAGACACCAGAACCACAGGGACAGTGGCCACTCATTCTAGGCACCCTGGTGGCAACAGGCATCTGGTCTTCCTGGGTGCCAGGAAATAGGAGTAGGAGGCTGCCAGGAGATTGACAACTGCAGTTTTCTTCCTAGAAGAAGGTTTCATCGTGTGCAGTGTGTGTGTGTGTGTGTGGTGTAGGGATGTGTGAGAGGCAGAGAGAGAGAGAGAGATTGGTGATAATGTTGGTGTGTGGGTTGCCACGATTCTTAACCAAACTTTCCCCCAGCCCCCTAAATTTGATGTAAACTATACAGACTCCGCTGGAGTGAAATTGGCAGTGGACGCACCTTGCCAGGTGTTTGGCCTCTGTCTGGTCCACGCTTCGGGCCCCCCTCGTTGCTCACAACTCTAATCCTCACCAATTGGATGAACCCCCACCACTTCCAAAGCACAAGTTGCCTCCACCTTCTCTAACGAATGATAGCACGCACCGTATCCATTTATGCCCACCAAGGGTATAGTTCACATCCTGGCGACCTCTGAAAGGGAATTGGCAAATGAAACAGACACCTGGTGGCCAGATCTCCCTTGCTGTGGTGGTCTCTCTCTGCCCCAGGTGGGAGGCGGGCACTCGGTGGTTGCTGGGTGAGTGGAGAGATCCCTGCACAGAAAGGAAAGCCAAGTCCTCCCCAGGAGCTCAGGCTCTCTCCCTCTGATTCCCAGTTGCCAGACTATCTTTGCAAGCAGTGTGGTCTCATGTAAGGAAAAAATGAGTCTTCCTGAGCAAGAAGTTGGGAGGACTGTCTGTCATTAATTCCTTGGCCCCTGGCTAGCAATGTTAGCCAGGTAAATTATTTTCCTCATTTTTGCTTCATTTTTCTCCAGTTTCTGCTCTATTCCATCCCCGCTCATCTGTGAAAAATGGTGGCAGCAGACACTTCCTTATGAGAATGTGGTGAAAATGGATTATGTGGTTGGTGCATTTGGAATTCCATAAAGGAAATGGGCTGCAAATCCTGATCTCATCTAAGGGAGACCGGAGAGACAGGTCAGCTCTGCTGCTGAGAGGCGATGAAGTTGCTGGTACACATGAAATGCTCCTGAAATGAGGCCCGACTTCGTTAAGGCCTCCTGGTTTTGGATGCTCTTGTATTTAAAGGGGGTCATGGGCCAAATGATAAGAGCCAGCAGGGTGAAGGGTTGGCAGCCTGGCACACGGCAACGGAGGGTGTTTATTCTGTAGAAGACCAGAGACCAGTGTTTGAGCCTCTGAAGGACTGCCGCTTAGAAGAAAGACCGCAGTTGTTCTGAGTAACCCTCAATGGCGAGAGGCTGAAAGGAGCCAAAATTTGCACACACCTAGAGGAAGATATTTCTAACCATTAGAATTTGCCTGATTGTCCAATTCAATTCAAATGAGAATGAACTGCAACTGGCCATACAAAGACGAATGAAATCTGGATGAGCTATGACTCATAATTCAGTAACTTCTCATCTTAAATCTGAACCTCCCAATGATTATATTTAAATCACTACCTGTCGAACAAGTAATCTCCATTTTTACTCCTCGAGCAAATTTGCTGGGTTACTCTGCAGGCAAGAGAACCATTCTCAGCGCTCTGTTCCTGCCCATTCCTCGATTCTTCACCGGGAATGCCTTTGCCCTTTTTGGGTATGATTTTTAGACTCTGCTTTAAAACCTTGCTTTAACCCCAGTGCCTTTTTACCTGCTCAACTTCAGCCACCTCTATAGCCATTCTGTTTAGAGCTGAGTACATCTAGTTGCCACATTGTTGACTTGACTGGTTGGCTCTATTCTCAGTGCCACAGTGGAGAGGAAGAGAGGACCATCCATCAGCTGTGGCCTGGGACACCTTCTGTAGGAACCCTGACATCTGGCTGATACAGAATAGAATCTTCAGCCTCCTAGCCATCAAAGCTATTGCAAGATTTTTAGTTTCCAAAAGATTTCACAGAGGGAGGTGGCAACATGAAGATCCCATGCTGGATCTCACCAGTTTTAATTAGATCTAAGTCCACTTCGAGTATTGGCCAAATGAGCTGATAAATCTGTATAATAAATTTAATACATAAATAAGAAGGTTGTGTGGAAATAAGTAATTGATGTTCTGGTTTGATCTATTTTGATGATTCATTCAACACATATGTACAGAGTTCCTACTATGTTTCATGACCTGGAGCAGATTAAAAACATCACGAGAGGGGCACCTGGGTGGCTCAGTGGGTTGGGCCTCTGCCTTCAGCTTGGGTCATGATCTCAGGGTCCTGGGATCGGGCGCTGAATTGGGCTGTCTGCTCAGCGGGGAGCCTGCTTCCCTTCCTCTCTCTCTGCCTGCCTCTCTGCCTACTTGTGATATCTGTCAAATAAATAAAATCTTAAAAAAAAAAATCACGAGATATGGCAGGTGCCCCAAAGCAGGGTTTGTGATATGGGCACTCTTGGAATGACTTTGAAGGTGCCATAACAGAATGGGTATGAAACCATTTTTTTTTTTTTAACTGTGAAGCAATGAGTAAGATAAGGCTCTTATTTGTCAGCAGGAAATCCAAACCACAAAGTATGGCATTTGTAACATTTCTATGTTTCATTTTAAGTGGTCTTAAGTCTAGTCACAGAGAATTATTGGTATTTACTGCCATCAGGTTGAACTTGTTGGGGGCTGAGGCTCCCAGTTTTCCTACCCTAATATCACTAGACCACAGGAGCATGGAAACTCAGCTCCGAGTCTCTCTGAGACCACCGCATCTCTCCCTTGAGTCACCCTTCACTCCATAAGCAGGTGCAGGCCCAGGTCTCCTTCTGCATGCTCTCATCATCGGTTTAGACTCTTTCTATGTCACTAAAAATATCATGTCTTTACCCCATCCCTCTTCTACACACTGTGTCCTTCTACTTCTCTAGCCAGAGGGTGTTTAGCTGGGTCTCTGCACATAGATTTTAAGTGAAGAAAACTGTAAGCAGAACGTCGATCAAATTGCTGAAGTATAACTCTAATGGGCAATGTAGAATAATAACATTAAAACAAAGCGTTACCATAAAATGTTACGCTATTTTAACTCTAATAATGCAGCCCTTCACTCAGGAGGCAGGCCAGGGGTTAGTAAGAATTCAGTCTGTCCTTGAGTGACCTCTGCTGGTGATTTTGGGATAAAGTTGAGTTTAAGTCTTCGGATTAAAAATGCTAGGGAATTCTGAAATGATGGCCAAAGATGCAGTGGGAGGAACTTCCAAACACTTGTGCTCTCTTCAGCACACTTGTTTGACCCTTAGCATGCGTGCTTTGATCCCATGAGACTCATCTACTCCTTTCACAATCCTGTGCGGGATTATTCGGACCATCTCATAGAGGAGGAAAGGGACTGTCAGTAAACAACTCACTGGGTCACACAACTAGTAAGTACTAGAAGCAGGACTTCAACTCAGGGCCTCCCGTCCCCAGGCCAGGCTTCCCCTCTGCTGGGAGTCCTATTGCCTCCAGGTGCCTTCTCTACCACCACAGAGAGATTCTGGGGTGGTAAATAAAGATGCACAAATAGGTTCTTACCCAGGGGGCTGCTTGAGGAAAGAAAGGTTCTACATAGGGAGATGTTACTTTCATTTTATTATCTCCACAATAAAACAAAAAATCTGCTTTTGTCCTCCTGTCAGTGTGGCCCAAGAGCTAAGCCCTCCTGTTTGCTAATGTGAACAGTTGTTCTTATTAATTTCAGTCAGAGATTTTGGTTTCATTTCTGTGATCCGTTTGGGTCAAAGTTTTGTCAGATCATCTTGGTCGTACAGCTGTCGGTATGAAACTGCATTATCACCACTGTGATGAGTATCCTAGAAACAAACATCCAGCCACTTTTCTGGGTGCAGCAATGTTTAGCATCTTGTGCTTGCTGCCCAGGAGTTTTCAGCTCTGCAAAGCAAGTTATAAAGGGGGGGGGGACCAAGATAACACTTCCCCAGTGTGGGAGGAACGGGTGATGGGGAAGAGAGGAGGAGGTGGAGTCACAGAAAAGGTAAAACTAAGCCCCTGAGGAAAGTGGGCCTTCAATAAGCAGAGAGAGGTGGACTGCACAGGCTAAGGGGATGAGACAAGGAAACAGACAGGCAGAGGCAGGTGGCTTGCTTGGGAGGCTGGGAGTAAAGCCAGTGGTTGGGGGTGGCAGTTTAGGAGGAGGTTGGTGGGACTAGAGGCACAGACTGACGCCAGACTGCAGGAGACAGAGAACGTGGCCAGGGGATTACCTTATTAAGAGGATGGCAGATCTCTACTTTCTCATGACTTTTAAATAAAGTGTGGAAACTTTCTTTGTGGGATAGGAGCTGGACCTGACAACGTCTTGTGGTCTTTGCCAACACTATGAATGTCAATTCAGATGTTTTAGAAGAAGTTAAATAGCTGTTTTAATACTACGTCCCATTATTCATTGATAGTATGTGCCAGGCACTGTGCTCAGCACTTTACAGGCATTATCTCATATTATTCTCCAATTATTCTGCAGAGAAGATACTCTTGTTATCCTCATTTTACAGGTGAGGAATTTTAATGTCTTGGAATGCACGCACGTGCAGTGACCATATATGTGTCTAAGTTGAAAGACTACAATGCATGTGCAGTGACCATATATATGTCTAAGTTGCAAGTCTACAATGTTGAAGTTCAGCTTTTCTTCATGCCATACCCGTCTGTATTTCTGCGTGGTCATTCAATCTTCAGATGTCTAGGAAAGCATCCTCTCCAATGTGGAGTGAATCTCTTTTTTCTGCAGAGACAACGGTACAGGAAAAGGGCTAAATGTCACACACTGAGTATTTAGGACAGCATTAGGGCACTTAGGTAAACGGGATCTGCTTTCCCCCCAACTAAGATAAATGTTTGTTTGGAAAGAGCTCACTTTTGTAAGTGAAAGGAACGTATGGATGCTATTCTGAAAATTTCCAGATGGTGGCGCTACTTCATCAGTGATTCTACACCCTTTCCTAGTGTTTGATGGGTTTGGAAGAAAGGCAAGTTCAGGAAAGCTTAACATGCCCATTATTTTCTAATCTATGATTTTATCAGAATCCATGATTTTTCACGACTAGATTTCATTAAGTAATACAAATCAGAATAAATCAGGCACTTAAAAAAATTAAACCCCTGTTTTCAACAACATTCAGCCAATTGTTCAGAACTGCTCTGAAGCAATTGCTACAAATGAAAAACCTATCACAGTTTGGCATGAATTCTCTCTTACTGGAAGTGGAGTGTCCTACAGAAAAAAAATATAATGCTGGAACATAAGCAACAACACCAAACAAATATTTTATAATTTAAATGGAGGAAATGAACCCCCTCAGCCTAAGAATAAAATAAACTCTAATCTTTTAAAAATCAGAGGAAAACTTTCTGAACAAAATGAAAGCTTTCTGTTCAGATATATAGCTACAAGCTTCACCAAGAGATTTTTTTTTTTCTTTGATTTCAGCCTTACCTTCCCCCCCGAAAGGCCTTTGCAGGGGAATTTCAGTATTTGTCATCTTAGTGAAAGGACCTGATTTGGGTCCTCAAACATGTTTCCAGGCCAAATGGTTAAATATTTGACGTTCCTATATCACTCCTTTCCGAGGATTGTGTCTCTCCTTTGTTTTATTAGCAATACCCATGGCCCCGAAGAAGGGGCATTGCATTGTTTATTCTCAAGTAGTACTAAAGCGTGATTTCCCTCCCCAAATAATGTTTCTAAACATTCTCTCTGGTTACACAAAATTTTCAGTCTGTGCAGCTAAACCATATATTTTAAGAGACATTTTCAAACAAGTATGTTCAGGAACTCAAGTGTTCAGGGACAAAATACAGCCCTGTGTGCGGCGTCTAGAAGTTCAGTTGCCTCCTAATAAATATATAGCATGTGGAACTGCGGGCTTGGGAGGTCTGTTGGTATCCGTGGGAGTTAACAGCATAAATTCCAAGGGAATTCAGAGAACAGACACTTAGAATAACACCAGTAAAGTCACACTAACTGCAGTATACTCAACGCAGCCTGTTTAATGTGGTGTGATTTTTATTAGGTAACGTGTTGCATGTTAAGCCAGAAAACAAAAACAACTAAATAAGCAAAACTTGGGATAATCTCTTTGTAAATGTTCAACGGAAACAAAGCTGAGCAAACCACTCATCTGAATTGGGGAACATGGAAATTTTGCGGAGGGTTTTTCCCATCCATCCTTGGCGCTCAGATAACTGATAACCAGCAGTCGGCTTTCTAGAAT
This sequence comes from Mustela putorius furo, assembly GCF_011764305.1. Classification (NCBI taxonomy): domain Eukaryota; kingdom Metazoa; phylum Chordata; class Mammalia; order Carnivora; family Mustelidae; genus Mustela; species Mustela putorius. Next base: position 56,606,337 of record NW_025421998.1, read on the forward strand.
GCCTCGTCTGCTGCTCTTGCCTGACACTCTCTTCCTGATCATGATTGGCACGACTAATGCCAGCAGGACACTTGCTCTCTGCCAGAATCCCCCAGTGTCACCCTGGGAGCAGTCTCTATTTCTTGAAGGTTATCTTTATTTACCCACGTCATGGGTCAGCGGAAGAAAACCCAATGCATTAAAATGTTAGGGGGCCGTCGGCCTCTGTGACTTACCAGGCTGGGGTCCTGCAGTGGATCTTGCTGTAGTCACGAGTTCACCAGCTAAACCATCAGGCTTTCAGTGGAGACGAGGGGTGGCCTCAGAGGGCTCTTTTGTCCTCATTGTCTCTGTCAGTAAAAAATAAAACACAGGGCTATGCCCGCTTGCTTCATCAACTGAGCTGAAAAATCTAAAGTGGGTCTTTGAGGAATGTATACAAAAATTCTTCTCTTTTATGTTCTCTTTGTGTTCTACTCCCCTTCATTAAAAGTGGCTAGGTATCCTGAAAAATCGCGTTCACTTAATGGTAAGTTTGTGAAACGTTTCCACTATTAATATTCAACATCAAAATCATTATTCCAGTGTCTTTTCTGGAAAAAACCCTTGTAAACCTACCTCCCATGGAGTACATAAACTTAGGATATTGAGATTTGAAAAAATACATATAGAGATGGTTAATTCTACTTCATTTATTAGTGAGATCTCTATTAGATAAGGAAGGAGGCTCTAAGAAGTGGACACATCTTTGTAGATACTTTGGTAAAGGTAAAATGTGCTCTATAATTTTTTCTTTTAGAAAAATATTTTCTAGTAGGCAGAAAAGCACTATTTACTTTTCTAACATCCAGTTGATGCACATTATCCATAAGTGGAAGAAAAGCAACTATTAATGGCCCCCTGTGAGTGGTCAGAGCAGTAGACATTTTTACTACCAATGGCACTGAATGGAATTCACTATTAGTGAGGTCATTTCTTTCTTTCTTTTTTTTTTTTAAAGATTTTATTTATTTATTTGACAGACAGAGATCACAAGTAGGCAGAGAGGCAGGTAGAAAGAGAGAGAGGAGGAAGCAGGCTATCCGCGGAGCGGACAGCCCGATGCGGGGCTCGATCCCAGGACCCTGGGATCATGACCTGAGCCAAAGGCAGAGGCTTTAAACCACTGAGCCACCCAGGTGCCCCGTGAGGTCATTTCTTTTGCCCTTTCAAAAGTAATCATAATCACCTGGTATAATTGTTTAAGATACAATTATATCACACAAAAAATGCTAAGGATATATTAACATATGCAAAGGTATCCATGGTCCCAAAGCATAAAATTCATGAAATCTTAAAATCTCTCCACACTGCCCGCCTTAAAGAAAGTTTATATCAGATCTCTTAACTGCCGCTGTATTTTTCTCTTATAGCTTTCACTTAAGTAACTAGGAGGGGTCATCAGACAATAAATTCTCTCTGATAACCCTTCCAATTTCCTTCAAGATGGAGTGCAGCTTGCCCCTGAGAAATTTAAAATGATTTTTTTTTTTGTTGTTGTTGTTATAGCTTAAATTGCCTCCTGATTTTTTTTCTGGGTAGTTGCAGCTGATAATAGTAAGAAAAAAATGAGACTGCTCTAGAGAATATACCATTTAAAAATATATTTTCACCACCCTAATTCCCTTTCAAAATAATGTTTCTGTTAGTGATTAAATAAGGAGTTTAAGAGTGGGTGTCACAGTGTCTATAAATAAACTTGAGAACATGCATTATAAAGAGCCATATTTTTACGATCTCATCTCCACTAAACAAAACAATATTTTCTGGCACCTGTACACTCAGTGTTTCATGTAGTTCTTATTATGGAATTTCCTTTCTCCTTTTGAGATGGAAGATAATTACTGAATGTGATAAAGAAACTTTATAGCTATTAAAAATAGAACAGAAAAATGTTACCAGACGGCAAGTTGTTTAAAATAAATAAGAAACAGTACTTGAGTCCTATCCTATCTCAAACTCTGCTTTGCTTTGCTGGATTCCAAAAATACATAGGTTTCTTTTCTCTTGATTCTTAAAAAAAAAAAAAAAAAAAAAGATTTTTTGAGAGCTTAGGAAAATGTGAGTAAATCATTGCGTAAATTTGAATTTAGTAGGAAATCTGGCTATATGCAGTTGTTTTGTTTAAAATGGCTGAATAGTAGAATTTTCAAATGGCTTAACCTGTCCTCATCCCTTTCCAATCAACTTGACCTGTGTATTAGTGAGATTTGGGTTGGTTTAAGAAGAGGGAATGGCATTTAGAAAATACTGGTGAAAATAATAGTCAGGGGCCCCTCTGAACTTTCTCATTCTTTGTGGATTATCAACTTCCGAATTTACTGGGTGAAAAGGGTGAGATTGGAAATGTGTGTGAAGTGTCTGGGTGCTTGTTCCACTTGAGTTTGCTATGGCTTTCCAAAATCCTTGTCCTTATATAGTTAGTGCCTGGACTGTGAGTGTACACAGTGTACAATAATGTGAGTGTACACATCGTCCAACTGCCCAAAATGGTTTACATCAATTCTGTGCAACTTTCTATATATCAACCATATCTCAATAAAGCTAGAAAAAAATCCTGGTATCTTTTCCTTGAAGTTACCAAAAATGCCTAGATCTTAAAAGAAAAAAAAAAGTGATAGCATATGGCAAATCTGCAGAAATTTTTGTAGTTTAAATCCAAATCAGATCACCTTTGATCATCTCCACATTCATCTTTCTGTAGTTCAGAGGTAAGGCCTTCCTTTAAGATTTCATAATAACACTGCTTTTATTTTATTTTATTTTATTTTACAAGTGTAAATGTAACATATCTGCCAGTGCTTTTGTGGGATCACAGTCAATTTCAGAATTGCTATATGAAAAGAAGGTCCAGCTGCTGGGAAAATTTTAAAAGGTGAACTACGTTCTTTTTCACCAGAGTCAATGAGCCTCAGTCTATTAAGTTTCAAATTCGGAAAATACAGGCTGAACTGCCCTTCGCCAAACATAGAGCTAACTTTCTGCTTTTCTTAGCTCGCAGTTCCTGAGCATTTATCTTGTGCCAAAAGTTCGCTGAGCCACTTAAATGCAATAGGTCATGAGATCCTTAAAAACCTGGAGGTAGAAACTAATAGTCTCCCTGTCTTACAGGTAAGGGAGCTGGGGTCTAGTGCCTCAGTGATGTAGTCACCACTGCACAGCTAATAAGGAGTCAGAACTTGAACTCAGGTGAAAGTAACACTTGTGCCCAACACAGTTCAGGTGACTTACCTACATTTATCTCATTTGATCATTAGTCCCAATGATCTCCAGAGATGCTCTTTTTTATTCCCATTTCACAGATAAGGAAACCAAAGAGCAGGAGCTACTCCTGCTGGGCAGGGGGCATACCCAACAAGCAGGGAAGCAGGAGGTAATGCTGGCCTCTGCACTCAGCAGGCGCGCTCAGGGTGGAAGCAAATCTCTGTTTGACCTCACACCCCCTGTTGCCATGACTTTGTCCTGAAACGTGACCCTTATCATGGAATAAAGTGATGTGGGATCACTAGAGCCTTTCAGGGGCAACCCTATGGGCTCCCAGTTAGGTCTCTACTTCCTAAACCTGGTTGTCAAAAGCCAGCCACTGAGCTTGGGACTAGTTTGTGAAGTTTGGGACTCACGGGCACGGGTGTTCTTGAGGACCCTGGACATGATTCTGCCTGCTGCCGAAGCTCGCGGTCACCATGGATGGCGGCGCTGGTGCCCACAAGGTTGTGAAAGGGAAAAGGGCCCTGGGAGTTTTGCTGAATGAGGACAGCAGAAGCAGATCCTTGGCACCAAAAGAAAGACCTGGGAGTGAGGGGTGGGACGGGAGGATTGTTTTTTGAATAATTACTGTGGCTTTCAAGAAAATGTTAGCATTTATCTTACTGCGACATTTGACTCATTGAAGCTGAGCTGTTTTTCTCTTTGCAATGAGATATTGAGGGAGCTCTGAACTCTGTGGCAAATGTTAACTTTTTAATGAAAACCCTTGCACACTATGTCCCAGAGGCAGGGCCTGTGCGGGGTTGTTGTGGAAAGCAAGCTAAACGAACCGCTGCTTGAAATTCCAGGAGGTTAATAGGCAAATCAGCCTAGGAATGGGGAAACCAGCTGCAGTCTTCTCTTTCCCTGCTCTTCTCACAGTTCAAGGCATCTGGGCACCATCTTAGTGCACAAATATCCCATTTTTCAACTTCTGGGGGGTTTTTGGCTAAAGGAGCCATTTGTTTTTTATTATTAATGGCATCCTCTTTCTGACAGGCTCCAGACAGCCTCGCCAGTGCAGGCCACTGAGGTGGGCTGGGAGGTAGGCGTTGTGATCTGATCCCTTCCCTGATTGAAGCTCAAAGGTCAGATCACCCCTTCATCCTACTTCCTACCACCAGCCGGCGAACGAGACTGGAACACCGTGGGGGATGAGAAGTCCGAGAGCTTTACTTTGTAACTGAAGATCTGAAAAACACCGCAAGGGGATCGAACCCGCGGGTTCTCAGACTTTGCTGCCCAGCAACATCACCTGGGCATTTTCACAAAACTGGTGTGGGTCCATCTCCCTCCCTCCCTTCCCCGAGATTCTGACCTAGTTGGTTTGGGGTGCAGCCTAGTCATGGGGATTTGGAAGAGCTCTCCAGGGGTTCTAATGCACCGTCAAGTCTGAAAACCATGGGTCCTACCCAAAGTGAATTCCGTATCTCCGTACAATGATAGCTGTTTCTCTCTTCTAATCGCCACTGATTGTTCTCCACCACCTGGCCACCCCATCCTTCACTAACCCCTACTCCAGAATAAAACCAAACACCGAACACCGCTGGGACAACTAGGTTAAGGACGTATTGGTTTCCTTTGACCGTGGGATTTCTCAGAGCTTTGACTATAGAAGCTCACATTTTTACTCCTCAAGAGGGTGTAGGAGAAATAAGTACTCCCCACATCTATCAGGCTGAATCTGAGTCCTATTTTTCAATGGATATTTATCCCTTTACAATTTTTAATTATTTTACAACTAAAGAAAAATAAACAGAATAATGATTATGAAACTTAATACTAAATTTCATGGAGGGGCTCAAGGAACTAGTGAACTAATGATCAACAGATCCCTGATCTTTGGGAAATGCTGCCTCTAATCTAAGAAATGAACCCCTCTCCCTACCCTGGTGGGTTCCCAGGCTTCCTGTGTACAGAATGTATCTGACACCCATAGAAACCCATAGGAGGCCACTCTTAACACCCCGTCCTCTGTATAACAAAATTACTTTCCATAACAAACAAGGATCATCAGTTATCATTATTTAGTTGTGGCTTTTTTCTTCAGTTACAAATTTTAAAAGGATAAATTTCAATGGGAAAATATATTTCAGATTCAGTGAAATAGTTTGTGATTAAACAAAATTTACCAAGCAAAAGTTTTGCACTTCCCAATGCACACCGTTTCACTCTTACACATTTTAAACAAATAGAAACTCCCGAGGAATCACATAGAATGACAGAACTGAAGAAATCACGTTCTGTTGGTGGTCTTCAAAATCGCTTGCTGTTGTTGTTTACTCCAAATCTCTGTTTAGGTGTCTGTAGTATCGCGGAGCTAAAGACACAGACTGAGCTCAACCGTTACAAGTCGAAATCATTATAATTATTACAAATATTCAAAGTGACGACAAATAGGACACACATTCCAGGAACAAATGCATGTAGCGTGTTGTTAATCCATGTGTGTTGGAGCCCGACGGTGGAACTGGGTGTTCTAAAATTTAACATTCATGTAGAATACAGTGTTTATTAAAAGATAAGTAATAAAAAAGGTGCTAATTTGATGCACGTATGTGATTTATTCATGTGTTTATTCACTAAAATCAATTGCTAAGAACTTAGACCCACAGAATACTTGAGAGGGAGGAGGAGCCTTTTATCACTGACCTTGCTGAGGATGGATGGAGTATGGTAACAAAATAGTGGGCTGACTTTAGTCAGTTTTCTTATGGTTTGAAATTCTCTACAGACGTATTCTTTCCCCCTGGGCAGACGCCTCACCCTGCTCCATCCTGTTCATCACTCTGTACCCAAAGTCATGAAATCTGACAGTGGGAATTGGAACTAAAACCCAGGTCTCCCGATTCCCACAACAGTACCTTTCTGTGTCCAACATGTTGTGAATAATACATTTATTTGCTTCTGAGAAGGTTTCAGAAACATTAGGTGAAACTTCCAAACCACTCCATAATGAACAATAACAGCAGCACGATCTGAAATGAATGTAAGAGGCAGCCAAAATGTCTATTCGTCCATTTGGTCCTGTGTGCATTGAGTTTCAAATCGTTTTAGCCCAGAGGTCCGGGTGACATGTGTCCCTTTAGAAAGTAGAGATGGTTTCAGCTTTAATAAGAAGAAAATTGTTATTTCATTTTATTAACAAGAAGCTTGTATCATACTGAAAAATTCATTGTCTGTGTTCAGCTTGAATATTGTATTCATTATGTTTCCTAATCTGTGTGATTACTACCTGTGTAATTTGATGTCTGGTATTTGCTATCGGAATTCTTTCAGCCCATTATATTTCCCATCTTTTTTTGTAATCGGGGATGAGATTGGGACGTGGAAAATTGCAGCAGGCTGCCTCAGGCGAATTGCAGCCAGCCGGCAGCTGGATGAAGCGGCAGAAGATGCGAAGTTATGTGGCGGGGGGGGGGTTCCGAGAAAGGTGGCCTCCAGGTCTACGGTCTGCCGTGACAGCCCTAAATAGGAGATAGAATTGGCCAGTGTTCCAGTGTGGCGATTGGCCATTCCCATTATCTCCAATAATCCAGCTTGGCATTAGCCATTCATTGAAATTATTAGGATAAAACACGTGGGGTGGAAGTGGGTCGCGGTGCTCAACATATTGTTACAGAGCATCAGAGGTAAAAGTGGGATCGAAACAAAACCAACACACTTGCAACAAATTATTTTTAGATACATATTAAGTGTATATGTAGAAGTCACAGAACAACAGCAGAAAAGATACAAACTATCCTTTTCTCTCCATCTTACTAGGAGCAGCCATTTCACTTAACACATAATATGAGTCAGGGGGTACATCACAGTGGTGAGAGAATGAGCATTGAAGCCAGTTTTAACTAGATGTCAATCTTTGGTCGGACCCATACCATAAGCAAATTAGAACTCGTGTTTCCTTTATTTAAAAGGGTGACTTTAATCTCTACCTCATAGAGCTGTTATTAGATTACATTATAGTAAGGCATATGTGGTTATGTGTGAAATATGCCTGTCTCTTCAGACTATGGATCATAAATGATGCTTAACAATGGATCAGAATTATTTAATTTTTATGTCCTAGAGGCAAGCTGGATGTGAGTTCCAGAGCATCTACTTGGCAGTGCATTGCCTCACTGACATTGAAATTGAGATTTCCCAACATTTCCTGATCAGTATGGCAATCTGGCCCAGGAGTGCAACCTCTTGAATCATCTATACCTCAATTTAGACCTTGCTTCGCCTTTTCCCATCTATGACCTTGGGAAAGTTCCTTAATCTTTTGAGCCTAAGATTTTTCTCCCCCTCTGTGCAATGAGAAGAATGACAGCATCTACCTTGTAGTGTTGCTACAAGGATTAAATGTGTTAGTATGTGGGACTGGCCCAGCAAAGTGCCTCATGTATATTTGTTATCTGTCATTTTAGTGTTATTATATGACTTGAATGCCTGGGCTTTTTGTTTTGTTTTTTAAAAATTCAATTAGCCAACATATAGTACCTTAGTTTCTGATGTAGTTTTCAGTGATTCATTACTTGTGTATAACACCCAGTCCTCATCACATCACATGTCCTCCTTAATGCCCATCACCCAGTTACCCCCTCCCCCACCCATCTCCATTTCTGCAACTCTGTTTCCCAGTGTCAAGAGTCTCGTGGTTCGTCTCCCTCTCTGGTTTCTTCCCATTCTGTTTTCCCTTTTTTCCCCTATGATCCTCTGTGGTATTTCTTATATTCCACATGTGAGTGAACTAATATAGTTATCTTTCTCTGATTAACTTATTTTTACCCAACATAATACTCTCCAGTTCTACCCATGTCAATGGAAATGGTAGGTATTCATCCTTTCCGATGGCTGAGTAATATTCCATTGTGTATTTGGATCACATCTTCTTTATCCATTCTTCTGTTGATAGACATCTCAGCTCCTGCCACAGTTTGACTCTTATGGGCATTGCTACTATAAACATTGGGGTGCAGGTGCCCCTTCTTTTCACTACATCTGTATCTTTAGGGTAAATACCCAGTAGTGCAATTGCTGGCTTAGCATAGCTCTATTTTCAACTCATTGAGGAACCTTAGTACTGTTTTCCAGAGTGACTGTACCAGATGGCATTTCCACCAACAGTGTAGGAGGGTTCTCCTTTCTCTAATCCTCACCAACATTTGTTGTTTCCTGTTCTGTTAGTTTTAGCCATTCTGACTGGTGTGCAGTGGTATCTCACTGTGATTTTGATTTGTATTTCCCTGATGACAACTGAATGTGGAGCATTTTTTATGCGTCTGTTAGTCACTTGCATGTCTTCCTTGGTGAAGTGTCTGTTCATGTCTTCTGCCTGTTTCTTGACTGGATTATTTGTTTTTTGGGTGTTGAGATTGCTAAATTCTTTGTTGTTATTTTTGCTGTTGTTTATGAATTGGTTCATCCCCTAGGAGTGGCCAAAGAGATTCCCTTCACCCCCCATTTAATTTGGCTGCTGGAATCTGAATAGTCCCTGACATTAATGGACTTGGTAGGCCTTGACTGTGTCTTCTGTTCTTCATGTCTCATTTCCTACGCTTCCCCACATCCTTATTATCCTGTTCACCTTCTTTCCCTGCCATCCAGGATGTTGCTTTCCAAGGTTCATAACAAATGTTGGAGAAACAATGAACATTACTTTTCTTCTACATCAAGATCACAATTCCCCACTTGCTACCCCATGACAATGTGGACCCCTACAGTGCCAAGCCTGTTTGCACATAGGAGACCAGTTCTGGGGCCTTTAGGTGGAGAGATGCTTCCACGTGACCCTCACTGGGAGACCCTTCCCCATCAGCAGGGGCCGCACCCCCTCTGCATGGGCCTGTGCTCTGATTTCCCACTCCCTCCCTTCCTGAGGAGGAGGGTAGGAGAGGACATGTTCAAGCTCTCTCCTAGAAGCTGACTTCCTTTCAGGGAAATCGTGAAGGGTCAGTCATGGGGCCTCTTCACTCATCTGCAGCCTCTCCCACACCAAGGCCATACCCAGTCTGAGGAAAGGACCAAAATAAAATCTTGGGAGAAGATTTAAAATGGTGTGCTGGCACTTAGCAGCTGTGTGACTCTGAGCAGATTCTAGAACTTTCTGGGTTTCCATTTCTGTAAAGTAGAGATAATAATGCCACATACTTTCTAGGGCTGTTTAGAGAATTAAATGAATAATGTATACCCACATTTCTTGGTACATTGGCTAGATACACAGCAGGAATTTGGTAAATATGAGCTTCCTTCCCTTTTGTTCCATTCTATCTATATTCTGTTTTTCACGTGTTCATATTTCTGAGATTGGCTTAAAAGCAATGATTTTATAATCATTGGTACCTTACAATGAAATACAGTAAAAGAAAAGACAGCGGTGTCTGGGCGGCTCAGTCAGTTAAACATTGGCTCTTGGTTTCAGCTCAGGTCATGATCTTGTGGTCGTGAGATTGAGTCCTGCACTGGGCTCTGCACTCAGAGCAGAGTCTGCTTCAGATTCTCTCTCCCTCTTCCTCCTGCCCACTTTGTCTCTCTCTCTCTCAAATAGATAAATAAAAATTTATTTTTAATAAATAAAAATACACCTACAGTAATGTACTGTACTTACTTTTTAAAAAATCCACATACTAGTGGACCTGTGCAGTTCAAGGGTCAACCACACTTTCTACATATTATCTAATTTAATCATCCCAATAACCTCATGCTGCAGGTATTATTCTGTTTTGTTGATGGAGATGCTGAGGTTCACAGCTAGTAAAAGACAAAACTATGACTGACTCCAAAGCCAATGCTCTTAATGGCCCCCAATCATCCATGTCAGCATCACCAAAAACTGGAAAGCAAGGGAGACTTGTCTTTGCCACACTCTCACCTTTGTCACTAAAGCTCACCTGTCTCTCCTAGCAATTCTGCAATCTGATCACCCAAGGTTGAGGAGCTCATGGTAGCCACTCCACATGCTTCCCAAACATTCTTCATTTCCTGTCTTCAATCCAATTGCATTGACCACATGCCCTGGAATCAACTGAACTGTCCTATGTGGTCATTACTAACTTACCTGGTCAAGACTGAAAAAATGTAATAATTAGGACAAATTTTTTTTTAACATTTTATTTATTTATTTTTAATTTGACAGACAGATCACAAGTAGGCAGAGAGGCAGACAGAGAGAGAGATGGGGAAGCAGGCTCCCCACTGAGCAGAGAGCCTGATGCAGGGCTTGGTCCCAGGACTCTGAGATCATGACCTGAGCTGAAGGCAGAGACTTTAACCCACTGAGCCACCCAGGCACCCCTAGGACTAATATTTATGTATGTCTCAAGCTCTGTTATAAGCACTTGTCATAAAACTCATTCAACCTCTTAACAGCCCTATAAGGCTGCTAAAAACCTATAGGCACTGCTAATAGCCCAGTTTTACAGATCAGGAAAGCCAAAGCACAGAAAGGCTAAGTAACTTGCTCAAGTCACACAGGGGCAAGTTGTGGAGCCAATATTTTTTCCCTATGATCTGGCTTCAGAATCTGTACTCCAAAACTATTAGCTAGACTGCTTTTCTGTCCCTTCTGAAAAGAAGATTCCTGGCAGTAGAATATCTTAACCAAATGTGTTAATCCAAAGATGTAATTTTTAGCCATGGAACAGGATTTAGGGGATGGAAAATGTTCTCCAGAGCCATCATCTTGTATTTTAAATGGCCTTCTGTAGCAAGGTTTTGCAACCTTTAGACTGTGACATATCTGTCCTTACCTTTGAGGCATCCCACAAGACTGGGAGCATGCTCAGGGTAAAGACCATGTGTAGGTTATCTTTTTGCATCTCTGACACCTTACCCAGGGACTCCTCTCTAGTCATGCTCTACTTCAGGCCCTCATGGTTCTCTCCTGGACCACTGCACCTGTATCCTAATGGTTGGCCCTCCCCTCACATCTTACCAGCCCCTGCCTGAAAACATCCTGCTTAATGCTTTTCATAAAGGCTATAATTTGTGAGGCTAGTCATATCACCCTCCTCAAATTCCTCATGGCCTATAGAAGTTTCTCCAGTTCTGTTCCTCAGGACACTATTGCTCTGAGAAATACTAAGGATTTCAGTGGAGAAAAAAATACCATGGGTAGTTTATATGATGAAATTGGCCAATATTTATAAAACCACAAATTAAGCACATTTATATAGTTAGTATTATCCAATTACTTACCTCTAAGAAATATACATGCCAAGAATGTGAGGGAGGCACATGAAAAATCCCATTACAATTACATTCCAGGGGTTTAATGTAAGCCTAGGTACCCAGAAAGCATTTGTATATTCAAACTTATATCAGATAGGATCTATGTGATGCTGGCAGATTTTTTACACAACTTGTCTTAAAATTTCAGTATATGATTTTATCTAGTGAATGATAAATATGAAAGTTATTTAACAGGACTTCCTGTGATGTTAGAAAATTTTTATATCTGCACTGTCCAATACAGTAGCCATTAGCCACGCTTTGCTACTGAGCACTTGAAATATGCACGATACAACTAAGGAACTGAATTTTTAATTTTACTTAATTTAAATTTAAATAACTCTATGTGGCTGGTGACTGCCATATTGGACAGCATAGCTCTATATGAACCTTGTGACTCAATATTTAATCTTTTCTTGAAGAAACTGATTTAGTTGGGTGACCATTGTTTGCTGTCTTCAACTCAGGCTAATGTTCCCTTGGCAAACCAGCCTCACCTCATGTTATTTCCTGCTTTTTTAAAGTCATATTGAAGTCCTTCTTGTTATTTATACATATTCTGTTCTTTCTTTCTTCGCTATTTTGCTTACTTCTCTTCCTGCTTTCTCCTCCCCCTACTCATCCTTGAGATTCAGCCCAGGCTTCTAAACTACTTCTCCTTCCTCCTCCTCCTCCTCTTCCTCCTCCTCCTCTTCCTCCTCCTCCTCTTCCTTCCCTTCCTCTTCCTCCTACTCCTCCTCCTCTTTCTTCTTCTTCGTATCCAAATACCCAGCTTTTAGCAGAATGTCTATTTAATCTCATTGTAGTACTGTAATCTATACATGAAAAGTCTTTCTTTTGTGGCACTCTTATAATGTACAGTCTTTGTTGAGCATCTTTTTTAGATGAACAGCAGTAAAGTATTACAAACTATAACAGTTCTCTTCCTCTGCCATTTCTCCTTAGTGCTTCAGAGCAGAAGAGCCAAGGCATTCACAATGTGTTAGTTATCTATTTGTGTGTAGCAAATTAGCAAATTAAAACAACAGACCTTTATGAGTTCAGTTTCTGTGGGTCAGGAATCTGAGAACAGCTTTTGCTGGGTGGTTTTGGCTCACAGTTTCACATGAGGTTGCAGTCAGACTATCAGTTGGGGCTGCCATCATCTGAAGGTTTGCCTGGGGAAAGATCCAGTTCCAAGCTCATGTGTGTGGTTATTGAAAGGCCTCAGCTGCTTGCGGACTGTTAGCTGAAGAACTCAGTTCCTTTCCATGGGGACCTCTCAGTAGGCTGCCTGACTGTCCTCATAATGTGCAGGCTGGCTTTACTTAGAGCAAGTGATTCGAGGAAGAGAGAGAATGAGAGAACCCAAGATGGAAGCTATAGTCTTCTGTGTCTCAGAATGACATGCCATCCCTTTGGCCATATGCTGTTGGCCATACAGACCAACCCTTGTACAATGTGAGAGGGGCTACACAAGGCTATGGATACCAAGGCGGGGGGATCTTTGAGACTGACTACTATCCACCTTAAATGCACTCTTACAGTATGATTCTCATTTAAGGGTCACCAGACCCAGTAATAATGCTGGAATCAATGAGCGAGAATGCTCCCCAATGTTTCTTTAGGTGTCAGGCCCTCAGTAACCAGCTCTGTCATAGAACCTTCTTGAGTGTGGACAGAGATGAGAAACTCTCAGACAGAAGTAAAGCTGAACTCAGAACCCTGTCTTTGTCATGCCCAGCCAGTATAATCCCTCACAGGTTCCCTTTGGTCAAAGTCAAGACTCTTTCTCATCTATAAAATGGGTGTGCTAATACTTCCTAGTTATCCAACAGGTCGAGTCTGCATCCAAGGGGGAAACTTATTGGAAATGCCTTGTTATTTGTTCAGTGTTTGACATGTATTGCGAAACTGTGGTGGGCCTAATGCAAGAATTCTGAAAACCACCCCTTGGTCCCCCCACTCATCACACCTGCTTTCCCACCATCATGTTCCTCTCCACAGGGCCACACGTTGCTTCTACTTTAACAAATACAACTAGACCAGCTGTTTTCTTTTGGTATTTTTTTTATTACAGCTAAAATTCCAAGGGCTGCAGGGGGAAAGCTGCTGAAAACACCACAGGCCCTGGGCTTCACTTCAAAGCAGCTTTCATCATTCTTCACACACTGTTTTCAGGACCCTTGTCTGTTCTCTCCCGGGAACCAGATTCTCCTGGAGATTTTCCTCAGTGATATCACTATTTACAGAACTCTGGCCCTGGACATCATGTTTATATCTGATTTGTACATGTCCACATGGCCCATAAAGTTTATAAGGGGGTTAGAGAGCTTTTCCTTGTTCGTAAATCTTTCTCCTGCAGCCTCCCTCTAGGGATGGGAAAGAAGAGGCAGGAATGAGAGAGAAAAGAGGCATGAGACTGAGGGAGAAAATGACTGGAAGTGTGAGGCTGTCCCCTTTGAGCTTCTTCCCATGATTTCCCTCCCTTGGGATCAGTTGGGCAATAGAGCAGAGAGGGTACATGTGAGGGCCTGAAAGCTGGCTGCCATGGACGGGCAAAGTACATGTTCCTCATCTCCCTTTTATCATCTGTGAACCAGAGATAATAATAGGCCTACCCATGAGGTTGTTCTGCGGCTTCAACAAGGTGAGGAATGCAATACATTTGAAACAAGTGACAAGGGTCTTCTGTGCAACCCATCTACTGCCCTGTCTCTGTGCCCCACACACCCCATGCTGATCACCTTGCTAGGTGAGTTGTTCTCTTGAGTTGTTCTTACCTTAAAAACCTGGCTGCCCAGAACTTGTCCCTGCAATGGGCAATCTGACATGCGCCACCTCCCCAACCAAGCCCCTGAAAACTGTTGCTATGGATATAACTCTTTCCAGACACACTTTTTGCATTTTTGAAGCTGAGATTTGTTTTGTTTCAAAGTAGATGTATTATTGAGTACAACTCCATGGGTAGCTATGTGAACATTTATGAATTTTAGGAGAAAGCATCTCTGAATTTGAAAATGAACATTTCATACACACTTTCTCTTACTCCAATCCTGCTCAGAACAGGAAATGTCTGCAGGCCAGTGGAGGTAGACTGGAAGAATAATAGATCAATAATAATTCACCACTGGTCGTACGAATTCCCTGGGCAGTTTTGACCAATTGGGGCTCAAGAAAGTCATTATAGGATGTGTCTACCCAGGCAAGGCAAAGGAGGAAAAAACTGTGAAATTAATTTTTGAATTGCCTCTATCAAGATAGGTAACTTGAAGTAAATCAAATTTGATTCCTGAATTATTTATAATTGTCTTGAGGATGTTCTCATCTCTGAAATCTAAATGCTACCTCCCCAACCCCACAATTGCCAATTGCCATTGTTCTCCATGATGTAGCAAGAGTGATCTTATGAAAATGTAAATCCAAGTAGCCAGTCCCGTTTATAAACCTCAATGACCTCTCATTGTGCTTAGGTAAAACAGAATAGCCAATAGAAGTCTTCTTGACTTGATCTGATGGGACCGTGCCCACCTCTCCTGGCCCACTTCACAGCTCATCTGAGTTCCTTCCCACTTCCTAGTTTCACATGCTGTTCCCTCTGTCTGCCTTCTCTTGGTCTGCAAGGCTTTCTCCTTCCTCCTTTGTCTAGTTAACTCCTACTCACTGTACTCACTCCCAAAGACTGCTTATTACAAGAAGCATCCCTGACACTTCCAGCCCACCTAGACCACCTGGAATTTTCCAGTTACATGCTGTATTCAACATGGTGGCCCTCTCTACAATCACTGTTAAATGATCTGTTGTGTGTTTATTTGTATGACCTCTGTCTCTCCTGCTAGAATACATGCTTGCTGAGAACAGAGGCTTTGTCTTCCTCTTTCACCCTTGCAGCACCTTGAGCAGTGAGTGCCCTGAGCCAACTAGGTGCTTAAGAAGCTCTTGTTTGGGATGCCTGGGTGGCTCAGTCAGTTAAGCCGCTGCCTTCAGCTCAGGTCATGATCCCAGGATCCTGGGATCGAGTCCCATGTGGAGTTCCTTGCTCAACAGGGAGCCTGCTTCTGCCTCTGCCTGCTTGTGCTTTCTTTCTCTCTCTGACAAATAAATAAATACATTAAATCTTAAAAAAAAAAAAAAAAAGAAGCTCTTGTTCCGAGTCAATAGATATCCACCCATTTTTCCATTTTGCATGGCCTTGATAAGCAGAATGTGATCTGCATAAAATACTGCCTGTTAGATGCGAAAAGTCCCTAGATGGCCTAGAATAATTGAATCAGAGCATTTTAGCAATTGAAAGGAAGTTGGATTTTATTAGTTCAACCCTTTATTTTATAGATGAGGACATGAATGAGCAACAAGGTGAAGATCACTCAACCAGCTACCTGCAAAATTGAGGCTAGGATATAGTCCCCAAAATCTCAATCATGTGCACTTTCCACTAAACTACTAATCCCCCCAAAGCCAAATAAATGCACAGTTCAGACATAACTGTAATGGTGAATTGCCCATGTTGCACTCCACCCCCCACCATCACTTGGCCAGCTCCTGTCCCTCCCTGAGAAGACACAAGCCTTCATTACATTATCACTCTCCCCTATTCTGATACCACGGGAGGGCCCTTCCTTTGAACTCCGTGTTGCCATGGCAACGGCTCCTTCCCGACCATCAACATCACTGCCCACAATTGCCGATGCTGAGGTGGATGGCTGCCAAGCAAATCATAGGCAATTTTTTTGAGTCAAGAGGGCCGAAAGCCTCAGATCAAGTTCAAATTATTTGGAGGATGTGTGTGTCAGGGACACTTAGCATCAGTTCTGATGGGAAGGCAGATAAAAGCTTGATTTAGTACGAGGGTAGGGGAGGCACAGGGCAGCTCAGCCTCAGAGCTTGAAGAGCTCTTCCAGAAGCTCTTTGATGTGAAGGAGATGTTGGAAGTTGCGTAATTCTTGCAGGCGGTCCAGACACAAAGGCTGCTCAAACAGTGCAGAGGGGCCAACTGTGCTGAGCTTGCTTGTTCTGCCTTTCCTTTCTCCCCTGCTTTCCTCCCCTTCATCTTTCCCAACAAACCAGGATCTGATATGTCCCAAGGAGAGAGACATTAGTGTCACAGGAGTAAATTTACAAGGCTGCTGGACTTGGGGGATCATCGTAGCTCTGAGGAGTTCCATATATTAAGAGAGGTGGTCAACACCGCTATAGCGACTAGTCAGGGGTAGCCTGAGGTGAGTTCTGATTGCTTGGGAAGGAGATCGCCCATCTCACAAGAGAGAAACAAATGCCTTACAAATTGGTCACATCCCATTTAGCTCATATTAATTTACATCACCGACCCCCAGGGCAAACAGGCAATATTTTTCTTTCCTTTGTTTCTTCTCCCCATCCCCCAAGTGACTTCCTCTTTTCTTTTCTCTTTCATCCAATAGTGTCAGCCTGGCTGTTTCTGGTTTGCTCAGATTTTATTTTCCTCTTTCACTCTTGGGCTTGCCAACCCCCAGATCTTTCGCACTATAAAACCCGTGCTACACATGCCCCTCGCAGCCTGCTTTCCATCAGCTTTGCCGAAATCAAGTTGCTGGATCAGTCCCGTGTGTTAGCAGGATAATAACTTTCCTTAGCAGGGCAAAATGGTTCAGAGAGAGTGTTGCCATTTCTGCTTCAAAGGCTTGAGAGATTCCTTTAACCACAAAAATGAGAAGAGAACGTAATGGATATACAAGAGTCCCATGATGGCAATCTCCCTGCTGGAAATGTTCATGAATTACCTGTAATTTACCTCAAAATGTACCATATGTTGGACTGCAAGATGCACTTTTCCTTTTTTTTACTTAAATGGACTGCTATTTAGAACACTTCCCCCCCCACCCCCTTGACATGGGAATAGATGTTGGGAATAGGTTGGGGGGAAGTACCCCACAGAAGTTTCACAAATTAAAGTAGGCACATGTTATCATCCGAATGCTCTGTACAAGGGAAAGAAAATGGAATTACGTGCATTTCCCCCCTAATACACCGTCAGCCCCATAGGGGCAGGGCGAGAGATTAAAGGCACTTTTGGAGGGCAGAAGGCAATGAAGCACCAATTCACTGGTTCCCTTCATGCGTTTCATGCAAAGAGACACAAATGACAGACCCCTCCATGGCTTGATTTATGGAGTCCGGAGACCTGAGGAGCAGCTCTGCCGAGACAGAGGGAGGCCCCACTTTCCAAGTGCATCAGATGCCCCTTGCTTTCTACTGTGTCCCAGGCAGATTTGCCATGTGCTCTCTCTTCCATGTGTACAGTGATGGCTTATTAGTATGTATTTCTCAGACTGTCAGAACTTCTTCTTCAAATCGCTTGAACACCCTCAGAATCTTGGTTTCTTTTCCCTCTGAAGCTGAACAGATGTAGAGGGGGAGGAGCCAACAATGGCAAACTTTATTTTCCACCTGGAGCCGTGGCCTTGTCACGAGCGCCGCCACATCTGCGTTTTTGAAGGGAAATGTCATAATATTGCTAATCAATAGGTAGAGTGACAGGCTCATTTGTCAAGGGCAAGCCAGCACTGCAGCTGTTGTCCTCCTCGGCATCTTTCTCTTGGGCTTTGCAAAGGGAAGCCCAGGGACAGGCCCGCCGTGTGTCTGGCACAGCCCCTCCTTTGCTGGGGGACAACAGGGAGCCACGGGGGGAAGAGAGCAGGCCATCTTGATGCTCTGTACAAGCTGGGCAGAGTACAATGGCAAGGGCTGGAGAAAAAAAATGTGGAGTTCCAAACAGGGACGTGCAAAAGCAACCAGACGCCCCGCAAGGGGAGAGGATCTGCTGGATCAGGAAGTCTATTGACCCTTAATCTGAGGAGTGCAGCTGTTCATGTGTTTCTTTTGAGCTGCAGATGTTTCTTGCTGGTCTGCTGGTCAGAGGGAGGAGCAGGTCATCTCAAAGGAGTGAGAGGGGGGTGGGGGTGGATGGGGACTCAAACTTCATGACAGTTTTCATCTTTGCCGTAAAGGGAAATATAAGCAGAGCAGGCTCTCATCTCTGCCCTACCACATACTAGCTGCCCTGCGCTGATATCAACTCCGATGGGCAGAACTTGCCACAGCAATCAGATCGGTCATGCGTGGGGTCTGGGTGTGTGCTGAGGTGACAGGACTGAAGTGCCCTTTTCCACCCCACCAAAATAATTTTTAAATTAGGAAATTAATCTTAATCAAGTCTTGTATCTGTAGCCTTCATTGGCTCAGATTACTGTTATGGCTTTTCATGCTTGGGGGGGTCCCCAAAACCAGTAATTTAGTTTTATTGGTACAAGGGAGCAAATGTGATTATTAACAAGAGAGGCCTTAAGGAAACATTTGTAGCATTTCTTGACAACTTGAACCTCTCCTCTTTGCTTCTTCTTACCCTTTGAGGAGAGGTGATGCCCTAGAAAATGCATCCCAGTTTGGGACATCAGTAAGCAAATAATACCCAGTTTAAAGATAAAAGAAGTACAGCTCTTCAGTTGTCTGATATGTACATATAATTCAGAAAAAGGTGAAAGTAAAAAGAGTATCAGGAAGGAATATCTTGTTAATTACTAGTCCAACTCTGAGATCAGTGAATGAATATCCATGTGTTTATAAGATCCCAAGCCCAAAAGCCATTAGAAAAATTTGCTTGAATACAGAATGGCAAAGGATTTAAAATTCTATAACACATATGTCCCAACCCCCAAATTCATGTTTGAAGTCTTAACCCCCAATGTGACTATATCTGGAGATAAGATCTTTAGGAGGTAAAGTTAAATGAGGTCATAATGGCAGGGGCCCTTGTAAGAAGAGGTAGAGATCTCTTTCACTCTCTGTCCTCCTCTCTCTCCTGAGGATGTAGCAAGAAGACAGCCAGCAGAAAGAGAGCTCTCATCAGAAACTGAATTTCTCATCAGAAAGATGAATTGGTTGGCATCTTAATATGGACTTCTAGCCTCTAGAACTGTGAGAAATAAATTCCTATTGTTTAATCCCCCCAATCTATGGTATTTTGTTATGGCAGCCCAAGCTGATTAATTAACACACATTTTCCTCCCAAGTAGAGTACCCTTATAATAACATCCCAGGAATGGAAAGTTTTCTCCTGGAGACACAAGTATAGGGTAATAAGATTGATTTTTAAAAATATATATTAAAATATCCATATAAATGAATGCATTACTCTGTACAGTAGTTTACCTGGAAGACCAGTGATGCTGCCTTTGATGGAAATACTTTTGGGGAGTCTCTTTAAGAATTCAGAGTCAGCAGCATAATCTTGAATGTCTTCAATAGTGACATGTTCTTGTTTCTAAGGGTGATTGAATTTCATTTTTGCATTTCTAAGTCATTCATAACAAGTCAGGGAATCAGGCTGGTAATCAGAAGTACGTTACCGTGACTGAGTCAACAAGAGGGTGTTCATGTGCACTGATAAGGCTTCTGGGACTCACACCTGTCTCGGATGGTCATTCTGAAAGTTTCGCCTGAACTGTAATTGGGCAGGGGAGCACTGTAGAGCAGGCGGCTGGCTTCTAGGGGAGTGGACGCATGCTTGTGAGTGCCTTGCTCTGGTATCTCAGGTACTTTCACGTTTATTTCACTGTTTTTGATCTTTCCAATGTCTTTGGGGGCAAGTATTTTCATCCATGGAAAGTCAGCCCTCATTTTATTGGGTAAACTCTGGTAAATTTGTTCAAGCAAAACAAAACCCTTATTGATATTGATAAGATGGCAACCACACACAGGTTCTAGAATAAGTGAATGTCTCAGGTCAGCCATGTACAGGCTTACAGGTTGCATGATCTTGGATCACATAACGTAAGTTCTTGGATCAGTCATGTAAATTCTGTGGCTCTTTCCCTCATTTGTAAAATGGGGTGTGGTGGAGTGTTAAATGAAATTAGATGAAATCATGCACATAAAACTCGCAGGACAATGTTAATATACCGCAGGCATTCTGTTCCTGTTAGTTCCCTACTCTCTTGCTTTCATATTTGGAGATGAGAGCTAATGTCCAGAGGCAAGGCTAACACGGTAAATAATCACAATGTCAGTTTGACATTGACCTAGGTTCTCCTAGCCTATCTGTGAGGTATCAAAGGGAAGGGCCCTCTAGTATGTACAAATGGTGCTGAATGACTTTTCTTTCTCCGTGTAAAATTTCTGTCCCCATTTATTTAAAGCCATAACTTGGTAGCTTTTTCTTTTATCCACTCACCATGTTCCCACTCCTTCCCTTGCTTCCTGTTAGGGAAGACAGGATCAAGATGGCCTTTCTTTGGGTCTCTACACTCAGAGAAGAGTTTTTAGGCCAAAGATTCCTTTCCTGTTTTGCAGAGCTGACTACATTTTCTTCAAAGGAATATGTCCACGATTATGAGGTAAAGAGTGCCAGGAAATAAAGTGTTGACCAAGGCAGACAGGATACCAAGGGACAGTCCAGTTTTTTGGTTTGGGTTTTTTTTTTTTTTTTTTTTTTTTTTTTTTTTTTTGGCACTTGCTTTCTTCTTTGGGTTTTTGTCTTCACACAAGGATAATGTCCTATATCTTATTTTCTTCTGGATTATCAAAAATAGTATATCAGTCGAACACATTGAAGGTTGGGTTGTCTGTTCATACATCTAGGCTCTGGCACCTAGAGCTTCAGGTAAGTGACTGCAGAGGACACAATGGTTTATTGAGATCTTGTGTGATAGAGAAGAAGACTGGACATGACAGCCACAGTTCTCTTCTAGGACTTGAAGGAATATTCTCAAGTGATAGTCTGTGCAATTCATCCTCTCCCCCAGTAGAATTCTTACCCAAAAGCTAACTCTACTGCCATGTCAAGGCAGTCACTGGGGAAAAGCTTAAGAATTTTTTTCTATGATGTGAAATCTTTCAGATTGGGAAAGTTCAGGCATTAGGTCAATCCATGTAAAGACCATCTGGCTTAGGGAAAAAAAGATGGGTATCCGATGTTCCGCGTGCCCTCTAATTTAATGAGGGAAAAATATATGGAGCTTAAAGTTCTGTGGAAGGTGGTGACATGGCCTGATGGGCAAGTATACACACATTTAAACTTTGGAGTCAGACAAAAATTTGAACCTCAACACTGCTGTAAGACACGTCATGGCCAAGCCTCAGTCTCTGTGTACAGTAAAAGAATACCTACCTGTCTACCAGGACCCTGGCTGTCTCCATCAGGAAGCTGGGCTGTGTGCACTACTATTTCATAATAATCATCTATTCCTGTCATGCCTGCATGGCTCAGGTGGGTAAGAGTTTGATTCTTACTTTCCACTCAGGTCCTGATCACAGCGTCTTGTGATCAGCCTCACCTCAGGCTCCACACTCAGTGGGGAGTCTGCTTGAGATTCTCTTGCTCCCTGTCCTTCACCCCTCCCCCCTCTCCAAAATCAATCAATCAATCTTAAATTATTAAAATAATCATCCATTTCCCCTTAGGCTGACCAATAAAATGTGGGGAACTGATGTGGTATGAAAACGGTAGATGCCAGTTTGCAGAGTCTGGAAGAGAACCTGTCATATTTATAGATCTACTTGGACAAAATCCTTTAGAAAACTTAGTTTTCAAAGAAATGGGTTTGCCGGTTCTGGTACCTGTAAGCCTGCAACACTCAAAGAAGTGGGTTTGAACCTGCAGAACTAACAGGTTGTAAGATTTCACAAGGAGCTTCTATTATTTGGAAACAATGTAGTTTGCTTAAGAAACTGACAGAAAGGGATCTGTCCTTGTTTTATTCTTAAATGGAAAAATTCCCTAAAATGCTTTTACTAGCAGACTTTTAAAGAGTTAAGTTGAACTGGAGAAAACGAGCTGGCAAGTGAGAGAAAGGTGGGGTTAACCACATGGTATGTCCTGGTCTTCCTCAGTAGGAAGACCAGGTTTGGTACTATTCAATTGCTTACTGGGGTTCCTAATTCTTATATTCACATTTACCATACCCCAGGGGACGTGAACTGTGGCCCTGAGGTCACTGAGAGGGCTAGAGAGCTTGTTAAAAGGATGTTCACTTCACTGCAGCCCCTGTTTGTTCTTGGGCTAAGTGACCTCCCAAATGTTGGATCCCACAGCTGTTCACCCTGCCCACTGCCACAGGCTGATGTTCACTCACACATGGGACCGCCCAGCTGGACACCATATTCTCCCCACAGCTATTGGCATCTAGAAGTGGTTGGCTGAGTAGGTGAGAAATATATCCTCAAACCTGACTCATCTAAATCTTCTTGTGTCCTTTTTTAGCTGTCCAAAGATTGTGCCAAGCCTGTCCAAAATGCACATTTGTATCACCTGGGGGTCTTTTAAAAGTCCCAATGGCAGGTCACACCACATACCAATGAAATCAGCTGTCTAGGGGTGGGAGCCAGGCATTAGTGTTTTTTAAAAAGCCCTGGGTGATTCCAAGGTACAGCAGAGTTTGGGAACCATTGCACTGGGCTTTACAATTAAGACATTACCTCAAGAGCCTCATGAATGTATTTCAAGTGCCTCATAAAAGAGAACTCCCTTTTCCGTTAGTAAAAGAGTTTGATGATGATGATGATGCCCTTACACATGTAGGGCACTTCACAGTTTACTCTTATGTATACTGTTTGCTCTAACTCTCCCCATTCTGCCAGGAGATGAACATGAGTACATGAACCCTATCTTTTCTATCTTAAAGATAAGGAAACAAAAGCTTGGAAATGGAAAGGGACCTTCCCGAGCACAGCCTGGCCTAGAGCTGGGTCTTCTGACACCTGGTCCAGTGTTCTTCCCAGCGTGCAACACTGCCTCTGTGCTCCAAGTTTCCACCAGGTGGGGTAAGACCCATCCATGCATGTAAATGTATTGAGGATGCAGAGTAGGTAAAACAATCCAAATTACTAATCAAGTGAGATCATACTCCCAAAGCCAAATGAGGATCCATACCTAGTGTCAGTGTCTTAATGATGTAGCTGGACTGGAGGAAGTGGCCATCTCCTCCTCCTTCCTGGACAGAGCCCATGAAATCAGACAGGCAGGCACAACATGAGAAGCTGGGTAGATTAGAGACTTGACCAACCCCCACCCCCCACCCCCAACCCTCCAGGGTCTGACCCTGCTCCATCCATTTGCTGCACGTGAGTGAAGTACAGGTTGGGTCCACTATGCCTGAGCGCTGGGGGTAGGTGTGTCTAAAGAGCAGTGCACCTGCATTCTGCCCAGATCCAGTCAGGGGGCTTCACAGTTAACCCCGCTCCCTTCCCCTGAGTCTGATAAATCTTCCTGCTCCTCTATTGTGGAAGGGCAACGGTGGGAGTGAGGAAGGGACTAGAAGCACTAGTTCTCATATTATTGGCTCCCTTGTGGGATGCAATGGAACCAAGTAAACATAATGATGGGAGATGGGGGTCTTTGGGCAGCAGGTAGAATATGAGTCAGTGCCATACAAATGACATCGGAAGTAGGAGTTGCAAGAGTGAAGCTCTGAAGAGAGGGTGTTGTGCTCAGAGGGAGGCTGCCTGTGAAGGCATGAGAGCTGACTGGGGTCTGAGGAAGCAGCAGGAGCCAAACAGATGAAGTCCTTGGCAGAATATCTTCTGATTCCCCGATCCAGAGTGTGCATAGTGCTTTTAGAGTCTTAGGGATTGGTTTGAATAAATCTGATATGGCTAAGAGATTACTGACGAGTCAGGCCCAGTTGAAAGTGCCTCTTTGGGGGGCAGTAATGGTAGCCCAAGATTGCAAGGGTGTGTGACAGGTGCAAACTGGCTAAATGGGGCCTTTTGAGATACACTACTATTTGTTTGCTTCTGAAATGCTGGCAAGAATGAATGCTGAAACTTTGAGGGAAAGCATTCATCAAATAATCATGTAGGGACAATGTCGGCTTGAGACAGCAAGCCCTGGGCTTCAAGCTCAGGCTTGACACTTATTATATGTGTGACCTCAGATATGTGACATGTTCCCTGTACAGCACAATTTCCCCCAGGAACATGTGGGTGACAGCAGGATCTATTTCAAAAGGTTGTTATGAGGTTTAAATGAGATAAGGCATGCCTGTGAGAAGTCCAGCTCCCGATGTACAGCGCGTGCTTAGTAAATGCGGTCATGTTCATTGCTGTTTTTATCACTACTACTAAGATCCTGGGATTTGTCCTGATGTGGAAATGTCTCTCAGTGATTTTTTAAGACCAGAACTGCCTAAATGTGGCCAAGAAACTTGCCTCCCTTTGCTTTTTGTCATCTTTGGGTCTCTGAATTTTTTTCTTTGATCTCTAAGAGATTTGTTACCTTCAATGAGAATTTGGAGCAGGTCTTTCCCCTTCTGTAAACATTCCATCCATCTTGCAGGTTCCATTTCAAATGCCATTTGGGGGAAATTAGGAAACCCTTTATGAAAGAACTGGTGTTCATCTCTTCCTCTCAACTCCCGCAGGTCTTTCTAATTGCAGTATGGCATTTATCATATTCTGTCCAGTACTGTTGTTGCATGCCATTTGGCTCTTTCACCCCACAGTAACTTTCCTGAGAGTAGGAAGAAGAGTCCATTCATCTTACAGTCCCCCAGAGCACATAGTAGAGTACCTGGCACATAGTAGATGCTTAGTAAGTATTTGTTGAAATGATTAAAAATTTTCAGAAAGCCTGCTTTATAACCATTCACCTTTCCATTTGTCCATTGAACTTTCCAACTAGGAAGGATAATTCGTGGGGATTATCAAGAAGGAAGTTTAAACTTCATGAACCAAAGGTTAAGCAATTATTATTCCTGAGGTTTTTTTTTTTAAGATTTTAAATTTTTATTTGACAGAGTGGGAGAGAGAATGAGAGATAACCCAAGCAGGAAGGGCAGTAGAGGGAGAGGGAGAAGCAGGCTCCTCACTAAGCAGGGAGCCTTAGCTGGGGCTCAATTCCAGGACCCTGGGATCATGACCTGAGCTGAAGGTAGATGCTTAACCGACTGAGCCACCCTATTCCTATTCCTGAGTCGTCTTTTAAATTGTAATTTTTTAAAATTTATTTATTTGAGAGATAGAGATCACAAGTAGGCAGAGAGGCAGGCAGAGAGAGAGAGAGGAGGAAGCAGGCTCCCTGCTGAGCAGAGAGCCCAATTCGGGGCTCGATCCCAGGTCCTGGGACAATGACCTCAGCTGAAGGCAGAGGTCTTAACCCACTGAGCCACCCAGGTGCCCCGTTCCTGAGTCTTTGATGTCTTTTTTTCATAGAGATGGAAATCAAATGCAGAGCAATAAAATGTTGGAGAAACTGCAGTCAACTGGCATTTATGGGACCCAGTCCTACTGTGCTACCATGTGACCTTGAATAAACTCTGAACCTCACTGGGTCTAAGTTTCTCCATTTATAAAATGAAGGTGAACTTCCCTTTTTACTTATAAACTTTTCTTTTTAGAGAGAGAGAAAGCAAGAGCAGAGTGGGAGGAGGGGCAGAGGGAGAGGAAGAGAAAATCTTAAGTAGACTCCACACCCAGTGCAAAGCCCAAAGTGGAGCTCTATCTCACAACCTTGAGATCATGACCTGAGCCAAAAGTCCAGAATCAGATGCTTAGGGGTGCCTGGGTGGCTCAGTGGGTTAAAGAATCAGATGCTTAACCCTCTGAGCCACCCAGGTTCCTCTTTACTTAGAAATTTATATAATTCCTGACTTCTTTATCTAAACACAATGATGAATTTTATCATTTTTCTGTAGATTCCCTCTCCTTCAAAACAATATTAAATAGATCAGAGGGTTTTTTGTTTGTTTGTTTTATTAATCCTATATCCCTAGGACTTTGAACAGTATCCAGCATCTAGTAGCTCCCCAAAAAATACTTATTGAATAAATGAATGAACAATAAATACATGTAAACACAGTTTAGTAATGCTGTGATATAGTGCTCAAGAATAGTTATGGACCTAGCCTCCTAAAATTCCCTGTTCTTGGAGATTCACCCTAAGGTAAGATGTCCAGAGGAAGCAGATGTGGACGGTTAGACCTGGGCTCTGCTTTACCTTTTTCTACATTGCGATGTAAGTTCTAATAAGGGACATCTTCTAGATTAATTTCATCTAAACCATATATTAATAAAATTAATATTTTATTTTATTTTAGTTTTATTTATTTGAGAGATAGAGATCACAAGTAGGCAGAGAGGCAGGCAGAGAGAGAGAGAGGGAGGAGGAAGCAGGCTCCCTAAATAGCAGAAAGCCTGATGTGGGGCTCGATCCCAGGACCCTGGGATCATGACCCTAGCCAAAGGTAGAGGCTTTTTAACCCACTGGGCCACCCAGGTGCCCCAGTGCAATTAATATTTTAGATGGGGCAATATTTTATTGTGTGCAAGTGTCCCATATGACATAAGAAAAGATATTTACTGCCCAGTAAATGTCAGTACAAACCCCAGTCATTTGTGTCAACCAGAAATTCTCCCCCAAACACAAGTATTTCTGAGCACCCCCTAGGAGCAGTGCCCACCCTCCCATGGAGAACCATTGATCTTTCCTATGACTGGTTTAGTCTATGGATGGAGATTGCTGCTTGTCCTCTCATCTTTACTGCAGGAATTTATAATTTAGGGATGAGTTAGCCTTAGTATGAACTCCTGTCCTTCCTTGTTGGAATGACTGGCCACATGAAAATTGTGGGCTTGTGGAATGATCTGTCCTTTCTTCGATATGAGGAGGAAAACATTACTGGGAACTTAGTTTGGCCTCACCCTCCCATCTCGAAGAGAGGTAAAGATCAAATCCGAAGTGGTGAGCTCCTGAAGAAGCTACAAGGGTGTGGATGTGGAATCGCCATGAATATCCACTCGGTATCTACTCTGAGACCTGAACAACCTGAGTTATAAAAACTTTCGTTGATGTAGCATTACTGGTGAGTTTTAAGCTCAGATTTTCCTAATGTTGGAGATCCTTGGTTCACCTTATCTCAGGTTTTACTTACAAGCTAAGTAGACCTCACATTGCATTGCATCTTTTGCCATCCCAGTGGGATGTGACTATTAGGCACTAAGACTTCTTCCCTCGTCCTGCTGTTTTTCCATGTGGAGGGAGTTCTGTTAGTGTAACACTTCTAGCTGGCTCTGTAGAAGAGTAGACTGTTGTCCCCATGAATGCTGGATAATGCAGGATATATTTAATCCTGGGTAATTGTGTTTCGTTCAGCATTAGGAAGCCTAAATGCCACAGGTATGGGCCATTTATCCTCCAGCTTCTGCATTATCAGTAGTTACAGTGATGTTTTGGTCCCTTTTGTTTTTTACTCTTTGGTCTTATTTTTCACTCGGTTCAGAATTTGGGAGAAGAGGGATCTTCAAACCCCAACACCAGATATGAAATTTCATTCTTCAGAGACTGCATCCATAGATACTCTGATTTACAAAATGTAAGGGTAGTCAATGCTAAAGAATTCTATATAGCCCTGGCATTGAATTGGTTAGAGGTTCAGCTCCATATTAGTGACAAAGCTTAATGTCTGAGCAGGTATAGTAGCAAGGCTCAATAGTATCCATAGAGGTTCTGGCTCCTACACCTGTTATTCTCAGCAGATTACCCTCATGTACATGGTCCAAAATGGCTTGCCACCAAGTTTGCTGTTCCAGCATGCATGAAGAAGAAAGAAGGGAAAAGGGTGAGTTTGTCCTTCCCTTTGAGAGAGCAGTGTACAAGTTGTCCACACCACCTCCACTCACATCCTATTGAACAGAACTTAAAGATATGGCCATACTACCTGTGAGGGAAGCTCGGAAATGTGGCTTTTATTCTTGGAGACCACGCACTTAGGATAAAATTGAATCACTGTGGAAAAGGAGAACAGATATAAAGAGCTAGCTGGCTCTGTGACCTCCTCTGCCACAGAATCCTTGTCTTGAACTTCCAGATCAAGCCTTGAATTCCCCATCAATCTAGAGAGCCCTCTCTTCATCCCAGAATCAAAGAGATGTTGTTAACTCTCCAGGTGTACTCAAGACACTTTTGCTGGAACCTCCTTTGCTCATCTTTAAGTGATTTGGTTCTCTGGGGCTCTTACATTACCTTCTCATTTTTATTATCTTTCCCTGGATGGTCTCATCCTCTTTCATGATTTTAACTTCCATCATAAGTTGATGGTCCACATTTCACCCTTCTTTCTTGCTGCATCTCTCTTGCTTAAGTTCCCTTTTGGCTTAGATCAAGGTTTTTCAGCAGAGCATGGAATAGGAATAGGAATAGATGAGGAGCCTAGGAAGCAAAATTAAGGAGACACTCACCCTCAGGGTCATGCAAATGGCTATCTCCATGGCCATAGTCTTTATACCCTTTCTCGTGTTACTGAAATAACTTCCCACCTCATTCTTGTTCTCAGATTTTGCCTTGTACTATTCACCTCCATACAGCTGCCAACATGCTCTTGCTAAAATTCAGATTTGGTCATCTCTCCCAAACTTTAAAAAAGGCCCTTCTCCCTGTTCCCACCCCCCCACCCCACCCCCACCTTATGGCTATTGATGGCTTATAGAATTATAGAATCAAGTTCAAAATCCTTGGCTTGGCATACAAGGCCCTTTGTCACACCCTCCCCCGTCATAAACAGTCATACTGTTCTACTTCCTCTCACCAATATTCATTCACTTCCAGGTCATTTGCCTTGATTATTATTGTTTCTTTTTAACCAGGAAGACACTCTCCTCTTTCTCTATCTGGAAAACATCTATACATCCTTTAGTGATTCCCTTTGAATGTCACTTCTTCTGTGAAACCTTCCCTGATCTTTTCAAGCAGAATGACTATTCCCATAGGCACTTTTGCATATCCCTATTATGGCCCTTATGACATTGTGTTCTACTTGTTTTTTAAAATGTTTCTTCCAGGAGACTCTGAGTTCCCAGAGGAAAGAAAGCATGTCTTATTTAACACTGTGTCCCTTGTTTCTAGCACAGTGCTATGTAGGAGTGATCAGTAAGTGCTTACTGATGGAATGGATAGATAAATGAATAACTCGCTGCTTGTGGAATCTATGGAATGAGTTCGAGGAGGACTGGTTGAATGGATTTTTGTGTCCAGATGTTTACTCATGCCCATGTTGCAATTGCCCTGACATAAATGTGATCTAGTAAATTTGGCTAGTGGTGGATTTTGGTTTGAATTCAGGTCAGAGGACTTCCCATGCTCATTGGCTTCTGTGTCTTATTTTTGGTTTTGGTGGGATGTCTTGTTAGTATTACACAGATGCTAAAATCTTTCCTGAAACCCCTGTGGTTCTTACCCAGTAGTGCCAGCCATTCTGTAGGGCTCATGCTAAGGAAGAAAAATAAACTTTAAAGCCAGCTTCCAGCCCAGAGGAACAGACCATTCTAATGAAGGTTTTAAAACATGAATTATTGACCCGCCTGCTTGGAGGAATCAGATATTTGGAGGTGACAGAAAAGATGATTCATGGCATGACTTCAGTGAGAACACAGTGCTTGGAACTTCCACTTGACCGCATGCACATACGCTAAGACACAGGAGCCATTAATCTGTCTTCACACCTCTTTCTCACCCAGAAGGAAAATTGTTTTGCCTAGCAAGAGAGGTGGCTCAGCCAAGGGGAGACACATTGGATTATGTTTCCTGAAGAATCTATGTTGTTATAGTGCAAAGACAGCAATAACTTGCCAAGGATTCCAGGGGAGATCAGCAGACCCCTCTAGTCCCACCATTCTGCTACTTTCAGACATGGAAGTAGTGTGATGAAATTTAATATGTGGTGGAAGGGATTGGGTTACTCGTATGTGGGAGTAGTAGGGTTTTCCCCTCTAAATTGGGAAATCTACAGTTTTTTACACTGTCACAGAACAAAAGGATCCATGACTGATGTTGTACAACTTAGGTAGCTGATTTCACATAACGTTCACAGTCGGCTCACATTTATGACCGTCAAAAGGTTTTTCTCCCACTCTGGGATTTATGAGGTGGGATGGAATTTGCCCACCCACGGTCCCCAGGGCTATGCTTATATTCCCAAACACCATTTTCTCTTCTTTACCCATTTTCCCAGGGAGGAAACTGAGGCTGAGAAGTTCAGTGACTTTATCCAAAGCTGGCACGTAGCACAGTAAGACCTGAAGCCATTCTGCAAGACCTGACCATAGGCTTATTTGGATAGTTAGGATTCTGCATGAAAAGTGATATGATGCTTGATTCTCATTTTTCCCCCCCAAAAGAAGTGGGAACATCTCCATTGCATTGTAGCTATTCTGTCACTATTGCCTACTGCCCATTTTGCATTGGAGCTGCCCACGCAGGAGGAAAGACTTAGGGGAAGCTCTGTTCGTTGTCTGCAGATTGGTGGTTAAGCCCTTAGGTCCATTCTCTGACTATCAGCCTCCTGACTTTTACTTGGTGGGCTTGATCTCATCCTAGCTAAGGTCAGGAAGCTTTTGATTTATCATCTGAAAAATGAGACAGTTTTAAAAAATTACAAATTGTCTCAAATTCTGACCGGCAATAACCTGAACATACACCTAAGCCCACCTCTCACTGATCGCAGTGAGTTCTTTATTGACATTCTGTAGCGTGGCTCCCTCATAAGATCACATCCCATGATGTCTCATAAGTCACATTCTCCAGAAGTAAAACCTGAGGTGGTGATTCTTGAGCAACAGATTTACCAAGGGACTTGCTCACAGATGAAATCTGTAGGGGAGTGAGGGAGGCAGTAGAGGGCAGAAACAAGCAAGACAAAGATTGCAAAGTGGGTTCAGTGGTCTCGCCTCAGCCTGATCCCACAGGAGGCCTCAGAGTATGAATGGGTCGTTCTATTTTGAGGGAAGCGGACTGGGCTTTCATATGATGTATCAGTCAGTTTGGGGTGGTGGTTGCTCCCAGGAAGGGGTGGTGTGGAACTTCCCAGGCATCTCTAACTATGCTGTCCAGCTGGCTGCTGGCAAATCGCTGAAGCAGGGAAGGGTGCAGCTGTGAGCTGTTAGCAACCAATCTGTACAGCAGCTGGGGGATGGGTGCCCCAGGAAAGGGATGTGGGCAGGACACCAAGAGCAAGTACTAAGCATTGCTGTTATTTCAAGGCCCTAATGAAGAAAATAATTGTAACTGCCCATAACGAGGAAAAACAAGGTGTCACCTTCATTCACGATAAAGCATCATTCAAGGTTTTATTTATTCCCGTGATGGCATAAAAGTCACAAACAAGACACTAAAAACAAAGAAAAACTATATACACCACCAATGGAGAAATACCTTAGATCCATGTCTCCCTGGGAAAATACTGAAGTGTCTTACAGAACCTTGATGTCTGGGTGAAAACGGAAGATTCACTGTGGAATGTCCTCAGTTCCAGGATTCCCCTGGTCTCCTTTTCTCTGTGATTCCTTCTGGCACTGGCCACAGTGACCCTGCTCTTGACTTGAATCCTGGACAAGGGCAATTTGAGACTTGGGCAAAAAAGGCAATTATTTTGAAACTACTGATTAATTGGGAGAATCTGCTCAAAACTCTCTTGCCTCAATGGCACTAGAGGCAAGGTGGCTTTGGCTCTTTGTCAAAATATGATATAAAGGACAAATTTCTGCCACAGGGTCCCCAAAGATGAAGAGAACCTGAGGAAGAACATTTCTGATATGTGGAGAACTGTGCTAGTCATCTTGCTGACATGGATTCCTCTCATCTTCGAGTAACTATTTAAAGGTGAAAATCATGAGATGAGCAATATTTATTTAAGAGCACTTAATTCATTCATTTATTTAAATCTTTATTTATTAAGGTGAGCAATAATATTGAAGCAATTTTTATTGCTGTTGAACAATGTCAATACATACCAGTGCTCAGATCAAGCAACAATTTTGTAGTGTTTTTCTCACCTCTTCTTTTTTGGATATAAAGTAAATTTTTTAAAAAATCTATAAAGCAGGGAATAATTCTATTTATTTTACAGGTGTTTCAGGACAACTATAATTGGTAATAGAACAATGTGATAAACTTTTGACTCTGTCACATTTATCTACTCAATTTAAATGTGCCAAAAATATAGTTTATGTTTTTTCTATTACTAACAAAAGAGCCCTCAACTTTATCCTGAGCCCCCATTCCTGCTGATGATAAGGGAGGAGGACACAGCACACCAGTTCAAGGTTGTTTGGTACCTTTGGGTCTAAGGCCATCATTTTCGGGTGAATATTCAGCCAATATGAGTACTAGCTGCCCACCGGGACTGTTTTCCCTTCTTGAGGGCCCTTTCTCTTATGGCTTCTCATTGTCTATACATGACACTAGGGTCTGGATGTCAATGACTTTGTTCTGGAAAAAGGGAAGGGCTTCTTCAATAATGAAGCATCCTTAAAATTCCAAATAAAATTCAATTACATTTTTCTTGTCCACAAGAAAACTCAGTTGTTACATATAAAAAATGTTCCTTAGGAGAGTGAGAAAGAAAATGGAAAGGCCCCATAATGTAGTTAGTGTGGCTTTTCTTTGACCCAATTCTCTTACATGTTGGATGAATTTCTTGGGCAAATTGAATAATTTTCACAAGTCAATTACATACATTCCCTCAGCCCGTCTGAGTGTAATGAAATAGCTTAATAGAATAAAACAATAACCCTAAGATGATGATGTTGGCCATTATTAAGTATAACAATAGGAATTAATTATGACAGCACAAGGGATAATTGATGATTTGGAAAATGGATTCTAAAGCTCTTTTCTATTGTGACTTTGGAGACATTTCAAGAGCTCTGAGACTTTCTGAATGCTTTGAACAGGATTATTAATAACATGTTTTTTTCCTTAATTCTTTACATTTGGTTAGTCTATTACAAAACACTGTCATGTACAGAATCTTGCTTCTAATTTAACCAACACTTAGATAGAGCTTGCTATGTGCCAGGCCCTATTCTGAGCACTTCACACCTACCAGCTCACACGATCCCCATGCTGACTCTGCTCCAAGACTTTGGTTGCTCTTTGACAAATGGAGAAACTGAAGTTTAGAGAGAATGGGGAGCTTGCTTAAGGGCCCCCGGCTATGAAGTGGCAGAGTAGGGATTTGGATCCAAACCATTTCCCAAGTCCCTGCTCTTCACCACAACACTGTGCTACCTGCCTCTCAGTCTCACAACCACCCTGCAAAGTGGGAGTGTTTGGTTCCATTTCCCTGTAGATAAAATAGTCCCTGAATTAAAATGAAGTATCTGCCAAAAAAGGGGAGCTAGTTAGTACATGCGAGAGCTGGAATTCAAACCCTGGCCTCTATCCCCCAAATCAGTACACATCTTGATGTGTCCTTTGAAGCAAATTTCTTTTACTCAATGTGTTATACATGATTTCTAGAACTTTGGGACATTGAGTGAAAAATAATATTGTATTACCTTTTTGGGAAAAAAAAATTGGACAGAAAATTTGGAGGGCCCCTGAAGACATATGTAATTCTTTGAAGTTAGAAACACTTAACTTAGGAACATAGACTCAAAATGTTTGAGCTACAGAGGACTACATTGTCCCCTAGTAATGCTTATATTTACTGTGTGGAAGAAGTCCCCCAGGGAATTTGTATTAATGCAAGTTGTTGGGCTCCAACCCAGGAATTCTCAGGAAATCCAAGGTCAGGCTCAGGAATCTGAATTTTAACATATATGCCCAGGTGATTAATGCTCATTTTTGAAATGAGAGGTGCAAACATAGAAGAGTGAACTGACTTGTTCCAGTTTACTGAGATGCTAGGTCAATGTGCACGAAGTATACTTTGGTTTGTTCCTAAGATGACATATTTTATTTATGAAATTCCAAGATTAATTTATTCCCATAAAAATCACAAACTCACTGATGGAATTTATTCTTAAGTAAGTTAAAATTTTCTTATAAATGGGACTAAGAGCTACCAAGTTTTACTAAGTGTTACTGAGGGCTTGCAAGGTAAGTGTCAGCACTGTCTCCCCTGCCAAGTTTAGTTTGATTAATTATATCAGCTCTAATGCATGAAATTAAATATATGCAAGATTACTATAAAGAGACAGAATGGCTACCTAGAGATCTAGGGAGAGAGAGGTTATAGCCAAATCAACAGTATGGCCTCACCTTAACTTACCTAATTACATCTGCAAAAGTACTACTTCCGAATAGCGTCCCATTATGAGGTTAGGAATTCAGTTTATCTTTCTGGGGAAACACAATTCAACCCATCAGAGATATGTAGGCGCTGACAAAGGACTCTTAAGCAACAGGCAGAAGAGAGACACTGCGTATGTATTTTTTGTTAAGGGAACTGAATGCAGATGGGCTACTGCTTTTCTCTCCAACTCCACTGCCTGTGATGGTGGGGTGCTGGTACCCCTGTCAATAAAAATAACAAGTGGGCACCAACCCGTGCTGCTGTACCATTCCGGGAAGGGTATGCCTGCTTCTCTTATCTCTCCTCCCTTTCCCTGCTCCAACATGGGAGGGTCAAACCTGCTACTAGAAGGAGAGCAACTCAAGGAGAGGAAACGGAGAAAAATCTGCCTTGACTTCAGGCTTCATGCCTATGAGTGAGTGGAGGCTGGGGGAGGGAAGAAGTCTCAGTGTATTGGTTATCATTTATCATTGGACATCCTCATTATTGAACTGAGACTGTGTTTTTTCCACTTGAACTGACTGTAGGACTTTTATTTATTTGCTTAGGAATGACCAGAGCAGTCATTTGGCCTTTCTGAGCCTTGGTCCAGGGGCAAGGGAAGAACCAGACAGACCATAGAATTCATACTTAAAGCAATAGAGAAAGATGAAAATAAAGGTTGATGCTTACAACCCG
Source organism: Mustela putorius furo (assembly GCF_011764305.1). NCBI lineage: Eukaryota > Metazoa > Chordata > Mammalia > Carnivora > Mustelidae > Mustela > Mustela putorius. The sequence continues at coordinate 56,641,514 of NW_025421998.1, forward strand.
TGAGCTATGCTTTCCCAGCATAATAGTTCTACATGGTTCTCATTTCAGTGAATAACTTTATATTCCGGCCTATATTTCAGCCTTCCATGAACTTGGTTAATGTTTATTTTTACTCCATTAACTGACTGATATTTGATACATTGGCAAAAAATCTGTTTTTATTTTGTTTTGTTTGTTTTTGGTCTGTAAAATTAAGGAATAGTTGATAAATAGTGACTCACCTAATGTAACAAGATCTATATTTAGGTGGTCTGTCCTTCTGTCTTGCTGTTTGCCTCTTCAGGTCCCAACACTAAGTAGCTAAAATTAAAATTAAATTAAAATTAAAATGTTCATTCACTCGATCATTCCATCACCATGTACTGAACACCTGCTTTGTGCTATGCACCATTTCAAGCTTCTGAGATATGACGGAGAGCAGCACAGACATTGTTCCTGCCTTCATGAATGAAATATTCTAGTGGAGGGAGAAACTGACAGATCAATAACTATAGCCAGATAGAGCACATGGCAGGTGGAAATATGGGAGCAATGTATTAAAACAAAGGGATTACGATTTTTGAAGTCAGTACCAAGTGAAGCTAACAGGTTAGAATACTGAATATGAAGTTGAAAATACTCAAAGGCAAAAAAATCAGAAATCAGCAGACCTATCAAGTGCAATGTTTCCCACATAAAATCAGATGTTCTCATTTTCTGATCTGCCATTTTTAGAAAGCAATGCTTGATTTTTAACATCTTCCTGGATTTCTAGAAGGCAACCATATGCCCAGAGGAAGATAAAGTCTGACTTTTGAATATTGGTGAATATCTATCTTATTCTTTCTCTGGTTGCTCATTCTTATTCTGATTTCAAAAGTAATAGATGTAAGTTAAAGAGAACCCGAACAACAAAGGAAAATAAAAGAGGAAATAAAAATCATCTCTAATCCTACCTTACCTTATTCCTTGATTTCTGGTATTTCCAAATTTGTACTCTCCTTCAGGGGTCAAAAAAGAAGAAGAAATTGAAAATGGATTGGAAGCAAAATTAGTAGAGGCTCAGGCACCTGGGTGGCTCAGTGGGTTAAGCGTCTACCTTTGGCTCAGCTCATGATCCTTGGGTCCTGGGGTTGAGCCCTGCATTGGGCTCCCTGCTCGGCAGGGAGTCTGTTTCTCCCTCTCCCTCTGCTGCTCTGCCTGCTTTTGTTCCCTCTTTTTCTCTTTCATTGTCTCTCAAATAAATAAATAAAATATTTTAACAAATTAGCAAGGCTATGCGTATGCAGAATTTTTATTATTCTGTGGCAGGAGATACAGGCACTAGAGCATTTTGGATGTTTCTGGACTTTGGATGTTTTACACGGTACTCTGTGTCAAAATACCCTGTTGTATTCTTTTGTATTTCTTAAAAAAATATTTTATTTATTTGAGAGAGTGTGTGGAGGGAGGGGCAGAGGGACAAGCAGACTGCCTGCTGAGCAGGGAGCCCACTCAAGGCTCCACCCCAGGACCTGAGAGCAGGACCTAAGCAAAAACCAGTTGTTCAGCCAACTAAGTCACCTTTTGTGTTTTGAGTTGTTACATCCTAATAGACCTGGGAAGATCACTGAATCTAAGTGCTTTTCATCCCCCAAACAACAGTACAAATCACTGAAGATCTAAATCATCCCATGGACTTCCAGAACAAAGGGAGTGGGGAGGAGGGTGCCAAACTGTGATTACTATTATTCAGGACAGAGAGGATATGAGCAAGTCAAAAATTCAAACCGGCAGTTTGGAAACATCAGTTTATAGATTGGGAACCTGAGGCTGAAGCTTCAAGGGGCTGGCTGAGCGTTCCGGGCTGGCTACGACCAGGAGATGGAATGACGGCTGCTTCAGCTTCCCATGGCTGATGATGCGCTTCGTGCTGGTTACTAACTTCTAACTTACGTACTTAATTTGAACTTCCTGTTTTCCTTAGAAATAGTAACCTTTTCCAGTTCATCTTGCAAGATGTTGAAGGACTAAAGTCCAGTCCGACTCAGATGTGAAGACTTGTGGAAAGTTTCCTGCAGACTCACTATTGTAGTTTCTAGAAATAATTTTGGGGCAGTAGAGTTAATTATCAATATGTGATAATCATTGATCCCGAATATGGGGAAATGACTTCCCATCCACATTTCCTTCCCTAATAAGCACAGGTGCACCTGTATGTGTGTGTGGAAACACACACACACACACACACACACACACACACACACAAATACTCCTTTAGTTCTGCCTTTTCTTTCCTGTTTCCTAGAAAAACATTTTAAAAGCTGAAAAATATTATGGTGCTTTCAGATGAATTTTCCATTTGGAATAGCTCAGCAAATGGCCTGCTACACCTGTTGGGCCATTGGAACACTCTTTTCTGAAATTATGGATTTAAAAAAAAGGCCTTACTACAAAGAAAGCGGCAAAGGCCTAAGTGGATGTTTAGAACCTGAAAACAGAATTGAGAATCTGATATGAATAGCTTAAGATTAAAGCAATCAAAGCTGCCAAGAAGACTAAAAATAATAATATAATGTATGGCAATTAGAAAAAAATGATTTTAAAAGGAAGTGCCAGTCTTATTGTATTGAATTGGCCTCCTATGATGACAGCTGATCTTACTAGGTATGAAATCTTTTTTTTTTTTTTTTTTTTTTTTTAAAGAGCTTTTGATATTCCTTATCTTCTCAGCAGTTTAACGAAAATTGAAAAGACAACACAGACTCTCCGGTGAGGTCAGCCGTACCTTTCTCCTCTCTCTTTCCCACTCCATTCTTGGCCAGGCCAAGACATGATTAGGATATTTTATTTGATTTTCTTTCTTCCCAGGCAATGCATTATGGACTATCAAGTGATGTTTGGTAATCAATTCTTGATCTCTCCTGGAGGTCAGTCAATGACACCATCTAAATTGTCATCTCATTTCTGTCCTTAAAGAGAATCCATCTATTTCCTTTGAGCACATAGAGATTTCAGACGCAGGTAAGATACTAAACTATTCATGAGCAGTATGACATTTTTTCTCAAGACTGTCAGACTTTGCTTTTATGGGAAGATGGACTTAGTTATTGAAAGTGTCTCTTTCATTTAAAGTTCCAGTTAATATGCTATTAACTCATCTCACCTCTTCACTGTGAGTCCTCTACATATTTCTTAGCTACTTATATTTTGGGAGTAGAGGATGTGAGTGGAGGAGGAAGGAAGCTGGGGACTCCGATATGGAGACAGAGACTTAAAGTCAGAATTCTGAGGTTCAAATCAGGGGAAGCTGTAAATTGCTGTATATTGCTACAGCACAGGATAGGAGGTAGATAGGTTGGGAGTACCCCCAAGCAGATTAATAGGATAGAGCTAATATCCTAAAAGTTAATAGGATAAGAGTAAAACCATCGCGTGGCAAAACCTTGAAATTGTGTAGCTCAGTTGATTGAGGGGGTCCGTTCAAAGTAAAAAGTTTGAAATACTTACACACCTACTGTTGATGCTCACAATCAAAGTGTCTTTTCTTCACGTGCACTGTCAGTTATGTAAAGTTTTATTTCTCCTGCAGCTCCTGACTCTTTCAGAGCCAGACTCAAGTGTTATTTTCAGAAGGTTTGGCAAAAACTTCAACAGCCGTTGCATCTTTCTGAATGCTTGTGCTTCCAATCAGCTGGGGGCCATTTTTAGCTTTTCAAATTAATAATTTGAAAAAGATGCAATGACTATGCATAATGACTTTATCTCGTCTGCAGAAATGATTCAAAACAGCAGTTGCTACACACACGTTGGTCTCATTAAGCGAGATTTTGATGCAAGAGCACAGGTACTGGTGTCAGCGCTGCTGTTGGATAACTGCTTAACTGTGGAAATAATGGTAGAGCAGAAGGTGTGAGAGAGCATTAACACTGATTGTTATTCTGCTGGGGGTTTAGCGTCTCCACTCGATTTTCCCTTTCTCTTCCATTTGGGGCAATGTACTGCACTTAAGCGAAATTCCTCAGGGGTTGCAAGAAATGTAATTGCATTTTTTTTTTAAAGTAAGGAATTTGCTTTAAAGAACATTCTAAGGTATTTATGAAGATCTTCATATCGACCCTGATTTTACTCATATTGTCAGTTCTGTCTCTGTTAAAATATCCCCATGAATGGGTTTTGATATGCAAATAATGAAAAGGCAAAAAACCAACAAAACAACCATGCTCCCACCAAGTAAACAAAATTTTGTAAATTTTCTGGTGAGAAATACATATCTTTGGTAAGTTTTTTCTGATTTTAGTTACATGTAGAACATCTCTTAACCAAGTCACTATGTTAGATACCAGGCAATAATTTGATGGTCTGAGAAAATGTACAGCGAGGCATATCCACGGGGTTTATGGGAAGAAGATTTGAAGGTCTCACTAAAACCCACATTGAGTCCAGCGGGACTTCCTAATTCTTCATGCACATTTCAAAACAGCTAGAAGCTCTAGATTTCCAGTGCCTGAGTTATGACTGGTCCCACAGGCATAACCCTTGTCCCGTTTGTGTAGACAATCAGTGGGGAAAGTCATTCTTGTTTTCAATTTAATTCCACATAGCCTGTATCCTGCCACTCTCTTTGACTTGTTCTTTGAACACCGAAATGCAAAGGCAGCAAGAGATCTTGAGTGAGACAAAAAAATCAGTATTAAAAAAAAAACCTGGGTGGTGGGGATGGGTTGGGGGTGGGGCAGACGTAGGGATGGGGTGGGGGGGTGCTGTTTCAAGAAAGATTTCCCTGATAGAAACTGTCTCATGAAATATTGACCAGTGCTGGATGTGGTCTTGACCATTTTTTCAATGTTTTCTTTTATTGTGATAAAATATGCATTTCATAATATTTTCCATTTTGACCATTTTTTAAAAAGATTGATTGATTTATTTATTTGACAGACAGAAATCACAAGTAGGCAGAGAGAGAGAGGAGAAAGCAGGCTCCCCGCTGAGCAGAGAGCCCCATGTGGGGCTCGATCTCAGGACCCTGGGATCATGACCTGAACCAAAGGCAGAGGCTTTAACCCACTGAGCCACCCAGGCGCCCCCATTTTGACCATTTTTAAGTGTAGAGTTTGGTGGCATTAAGTACATACACATTATTGAACCATGACCACTACCATCCATTTCCAGAACTTTTTCATCTACCCCAGGGGAAACCCCATACCCATTAAACACTAACTCCCCAGTGTTCTCTGCCCCTGGCAATCATCCTCCCACTTCCTGTCCCAGTGATACTTGACTCATCTCTACAGTGCTGCCAACTCCTCAGTATTCCTTGACTTTGGGAACTTTTTCTTGTTTATTTTTAAAACCCATCAGAGAAATGCACAGCAGCTGGGGAAGGCAGAACCTCCAGGGGACCATTTGAAAGAATGATTATGCCAATAATAAAGCTTGTAAAAGGAGCTATCATCCCTGAATGAGGCAGGCTCTCACCTAGGCTATGCCAAACTTAAGGCAACGTTTCTGCTTTGAAATGGCCTGTGAGAGCACATTGAGGCTGCAAATGGGGGAGGAATTCAATCACCTGCGCCCAGAAAGCCAGCACAAGGAAATGGATGTCTCTCGGCTCTGGCACACAGCTATTATTGAGAGAGGAAGCATTTGTTTCGGACTCATTGTGACTCAAGTACCACGGGGCCAACCGGCTCATTTGTCTCTGTTTATCTAATTACCAGACCAAGGTGAAGATTTGGAATGGTTTAAAACCTAGAAATGAAGCGTTCGCAGGCCTTGAACTGGATGTGATCCCAGTTCTGTGAATGAACGAAATGTAACGGTTTCCTCCATTCTACCCTCTCTAGTCCTCCCCAGTGCTCCCACCTCCAGGAGAAAAACAAAATCAAAAGTAACAGCCAATCTGAAAAGGTCTGACCTTAGGAAAAAGGCTCTTCTCTTAGTGGCAGAAAAAGGCCATTTTACCTGAATTATCTCAATAATTACTTCAATTCACCATTTCCCCATGCCTGTGGGGACACAACCTAAAATTAAATTATACCTCTGGTCCCAAGGATGTCATTCTGGAAAGTCTTGCTTATAATATATATATTTTAAAATTTTAACAAGTGTGCAGAGTTTACACAAGGAGAAAAAAAATAAGCACATAGGGACATAGATTTCCTGCAAAGAGAAAAAAAGCCAACTCCAAGAATAATTAGTCTATCAGTCACACTTAAGCATGCAATAAACCATTTGTGGATGCTCTTTGGGGAAGTGCTCAGTAACTCAGAGGGCACGAGTTCCCCAGTACATGCCAACTTATGTTCCCATGTGCAGTACTGGGAACCTTCTCTTAGGGTTCTAGGGAGATTTCTTTTAGGATGTGAGAACAGCTGAAGATATGACTTCTTTTTACATATGGATATTGCTAAGCACTTGGGGGCTATTAAAGGAAAAAATACATAATAAAAATGAAAGACTTTGGTAGGTTGTTTGATGTCACATATTAAATCATCATCACAGCAGAATATATTTCCTTATTAGATTGGCTGGGAATGAGACGACAGATTGATATGTTTTGATACAGGGAAGGAGTCACTCAGGTCACAGGAATGTCCCCTAGGAGGGCAGAGTTTTGAGGGTCTGCAGTAGGTGCTGAAAGTGGGGATGGGGATTTAAAAGGGAGTGATGGGAGGCTGTGGGGTCTCAAAGAGAAGCTGTACCCTTCCCCCTTCCTCCAACCCCGGGGCTGTGTAGCTTTGGCAATTCTCTACAAGACGATAACAGGACTGGTCCAGGAGGACTAACTCTGCAAGGCCCCATGAAATGGATATGCCTAGAGAACTTTCCATGCAGAAAGGTGATTAATTGGAAGCAAACCTGAGAACACGGGGTAGGCTCTCACTCTGAGGCCTGGTTGCCTTGGGCCCCAGTTTCCCCAGGTCTGAGGTGGGATTCACAACCAGTGAGGAGAGTTCCTCAGTTTCTTTAGGAAAGGTGCAGAGAGCAGTGCATCTCTTGTTTTGCTCCGTATTGATGCTCCATGAAGAGAGGGGTTGGTGCGTGTAAGACCTGGTTCATTAGGTTTGTTTGATACCAGCCAATTGGAAGAGAGGCTTCTATTGAGAGAGAACATATCCAGGGCCGTGTATGGCTGCCTTCTGGCTGGCTCCATAGTATCCTGCCCAGTATGTCTCCGCTAAAGGACCTGAGGTTTCACCCTCCTGACAACCTGCGCTGCGTGAGTGATAACAGCTGATGTAGGAAAAGGTTTGTTAAGTCACTGTCCTCCAAAATGTGTGCTTAGAAGCCTTGAGGCTTAGCAGACCCTGGCTTTAGGCCATCTACATAAGATATAAAGCTGGGTCGCTAGTTGACATGTGTGTATAGAAGAGGAGGTGTATGGGTTAAAAGCCCAGACTTAAATTTGGGATAGACTCGAGTTCAATCCTTGCTTCTACTGCTTACTGAGTGTATGACCTTGAGAAGATTGCGAAGTGTCTGTGTCTCAGACTCCTCATCTGTAAAATGGGAATATAGTTAAACTTACACCAGGAGATTGTCATGAAAGTTAAATGAGATAATGTATGTCAAGCACTTGGTACGGTGCTTGACCTAGGACCTTGTGGAGTGAATATTCTTATTACCCTCACATTATAAAGAAGGACATTTAAGCTCTGAGGAGACAATTTTGCCAAGGGGCAAAAGTTATTGTCCCCTTATGAACAGAAAGCCTTAGTTACTGGCTCATGATCACAATCTCTGGCTTCAAAACTAGTTGTGTTGGAATGGAACTACCTAGGGCAACAGCTTAAATCTTCTCTGACCTTCATGTGAATACCCACAAACAGCAGGAAGTGATTTACAGGGTCCCCTCCTCTTCTGTTGTTCCACAAAGAGCCATTGTGGAATCTGAGTCCAGGCCTCCTTGCTCACAGGGCAGGACATAAGGAAGAGAAGACAAAATGGAGAATTTCAAGATACAGACCAGATACTCAAGAATAACAGAACCCACTAGAGCCTGTTTTTTTTTTTTTTTTAATGTGGGCTTATTTATTCAAAAAGAAATATTTATTCTGGAGAATAATGATTAGAGAAGCATCAGATGCATCCAGTAATAGCTCATGCCTCACCCTGGTTTGAAACTGGAGACAATTAACTGGTTACTTTCTCTCTTCAAACAAGGCAAGTGATTTTTGTAATGTTTTTTTCTTATTGAATTGACCTTTTCTTTTTGTGTATAACTGAATCAACCAATCGTTTCAACATCTTGAATGACAAGCCAGTGTTTGAATCTCCACGTGGCCTTTGTATTGACTGTCATGATACAAGTCCGATTAATGAAACAGTTGCTTAGATTGGACTATTTCACTGAATTAGATCCTCCCTCCCTCCCCAACCCCGCATCCAGTTGACCATTTCTTTCACTAGGCCGAGTAAATCAGCAGGTTGCTGGGAATACAATCTTTTTTCATTCATACCTCCTGTACTCACAGATAACAAGCATCCTAACATCCCAGGTATTCTACCAGCAAATTGGAAAATTGAATCCCTTTCTTTACTTTCTATCTCAAGGTATTGTTGGGAAATTAATAGGATATGTAATGCAATTTAAAAACTGTAAATTCACCTCCTTAAATATGTTTCCAGTATCATTTTGTAATAGACAGAGATTTGTATAATGATTTAACAGTGGCACCCAATGCTTATTTGTTCTATTGATTTTCTTCTGCCACAAATGCACTGAAGTGCAAAATATTACATATGTGCAGCTTGTTTTTGTAGTCTGTTGGGAAGAGAATCATATAGCTGTTTAATCTCGGCATTGCAAAAGATCTGAAAGGTGATGTTGATGAGATAGGAGTGTTTAAATCCTTTCAGTTTTCTGAACAGGAGACCAAATAAAGGTAAAGCATTTGATCTCTAAATAAACCCTGATATAGCAAATGTCTCCCAATACTTAGCACGGTGAATAGAAAAATACGTATTTTATGGATTACAGATGCCACACAAAAGAGTCTTTGGTGTGTGATGCTAATGATAGATACATAACATTACAGTAGGCCACTTGCAAAGTGTCATTTATTTCCTCACTGTAGTGTGTGTACATTTTAGACTTCAGAAATAGGATTCAGAGAAACTGTCCTTTCTAAGTCATATTCGCTGGTAATTGTCTCCTCATCAAAACTGCGAGTCACCAACAAGTGGTTAGAAAGCATAACCAGTCACCCTAGTTGGTGAACACGCTCCTTCAGACCAGCCCCAAGCTGTTCCTCAGAGAGCTCTGCTGTGCACGGGGTGCCTTCCTGTCTCCTACACGTCTCACACATGAACTCTAGCACCACTGCAAAAGATTTCCTCATGTAAGCACATCATGATAAAGAGTAGCTTTAAGTGGAAATAAAAAAACAGAGGATGGGGGTCTCTACTTTGTGGTTCAACCCTTTTTTCTGTGAGATGTTTAAACATTTTTTTTCCCCAACACTAAAGTCTTAAAAAAATTGTTTCAAGTCCTTATCCAATATGTAATGCCTGGGGTCGAAGTCTGTCTTTCGGGCTCAGCTCCCCTGCTATCCCTTTCCCCTGCCCAGGCTGTCAAGGAGGACCCTTTCTCTTCCATGCTCCATCCTCGTCCGGGTTACCATCTTCCCGACTCTTCATGATCTTGTTTTTACAAGCCACTATCAGTAAGGCCTTTCTCAGAATCCATTCAAAGGCCAATAGTTTAAGGAAAAACATGAGTTTTCCTAATATTGCATTAGTATATATTTTCAATATAAAAATTTCAAAGCCAAAATATAGAAAGACAATAAAAATCATTTATTATCACACCCCAGAGATAACAACTCCTCATATTTGATATGGATCCTTCTACTTTCCAATCTATATTCTTAGCATTTTTATGTATTTTCCTGTTTTACAAAATTGGGGTTATACCACACATATTATATAAAAACATTTTCTCAAAACATTATATATTTTTCCACCACAAAGGCTCTAAACCTTTACTATGCCTAAGAATAACCTGGGGAGGATGTTCAACTGTCTCTTCTTAGTTCTCCTGCATAGAGGCTTTGAATGAGGAAGTCTGGATTAGGATCCAGGAGTCTGATTTTAATAAGCTCCCCTAGCTGATTTTGATACTGTTCTTTCTCAAACCATACTTTAAAAAAGATGGTTCTACAACATAATTTTTCATGGCTACATGGTATCCCATTGTACAGTTGTATGCATATTCCATAATTCACATTATATTAAAAATTCTCACTTCAGGTGTTGTACATTCAAGTAGAATGAAGTAGAGTCATTTAATGAAAAGAAGGCACTGACGTCCCAAAAAACACTGAAACTGATTTTATATGTTAGTTTAACATACTCATTTTGTTATTTTTTTCAAACTGCCCCTTTGGATAAATCCCAGAAATGAGTGGGTTCTCTCAGAAGTAATTTTTGGGGTGAATTCAGTTGGGAAAAATTGTTTTTAAAAAATTTTACAGAAATTAAAGTTTGTTACAAAATCCAAGTGTAGCCCAAATATATTTATACCAAAAAAACCTCAAGAAAATTCCATTGTTCTAAGGCCTTCTTACCTCTTTCTGGACCCTAGTTCCTCCCTTATGACTGACTTTTTGTGCCTTTATCTGTAATTCCTCTTTGGATTTCTCCTTATGTTCATATCATTCCTAATGTGTTTCCAGAACTCCCTTATTCTTTTTTTTTTTTCATTTTTTAAAGATTTTATTTATTTATTTGACCAAGAGAGAGACACAGCAAGAGAGGGAACACAAGTGGGGAAGTGGGAGAGAGTGAAGCAGGCCTCTCATCGAGCAGGGAGCCCGACGTGGGGCTCAATCCCAGGACCCCAGTATCATGACTTGAGCCGAAGGCAGATGCTCAACCACTGAGCCATCCAGGCGCCCCTGAATATCTTTTTAAATAGAGAACAGCAGAATCTACAAGGAATATTCCAATGATGATGACCTGTTGAAAAAAAAATTAATGCTTCTTTGGGAAGTACTCCCAGTGAGATGCAACAAAATGCACCCCAAAACTTAACCTTATTATTTTGGATTCAAATCTTGTGCTTAAAACATGTTTATCTTCCACTTTCAGAACTCCCTTATTCTTGACATCTTCCTGTCTTATAAACTTTCCACCATTCCTCTCTACCACCATCGGAGTGCTTCTGTGGGTGAATGGCATCTATAGCTTTTCAAGGGATATTAAAAAACCTGACAGTGTAGTAAATGAGCACTTTACCTAATGCCTGGTTGGGATAAGGAGGATGAGATAACACCAGGAGGACCCGGAATCTGGTTTTCATGGTGGATTAAGCAGCTGACCTTTTGTTAACTTTGGAGGCCACCCATACTTAAAGTCAACAGCAGAGAACTCTTGAGAACGTTGCCTTCCAAGGGGACTCAACTGACTGGCTTAACCTCTGCCCCTAGTGGAGTTCATTGTTTACATCTGTCTGTTATCACAGGCCTCACGGAGACAGACACCACAGCGTTGAGGAGGAACAACAGCAGCTGGCAAGGCTAATGGGGGGCAGAAGGTATCTGGGAGCACTGTTTATAGATGATCACATTGCTAGGTTTAATCTTTTGTTTGAGCCCTTCATTTTTAAACAAATAAATTTAAGGAGGAAAAACTGTTTATCTTCTCTTAATGTGTACAAAGTATTTATCAAACATAAATATGCTGGCCAAAGAAAAGACTGGAGAACACCCAGGAGTCCTGAGATGATGATGATGGTGATGATGATGATGGTGGTGGTGATGATGATGATGATGATGATAGGAAGTTCCAAAGATCTGGAATGTTTAGCCAGTTCACATGAGAGGCTCCAACTGCCTCAAGAAGAGGCTCAGATAATCTCCACTCGTTAGCCCCATAAGTGGCCTGTAAAGAGATACCAGGCTTCAAACATCTTTACTCTCCTAATAATGAAAGCTCTTGTGCATGAGCCTTTCCTTCGTGACTCCACCATCTCCAGCCCATCTGTTTGAGCACAGTGGACCATTTTGTCCTCATGCCAGACAAGGTGGCCAAGAAAGAACCAGCTAGCCCAGGCATTTTGCAAGTGACAGCATAGCCCTGAGAGGAAGTTACATGGCAGAGTGGCTTAAGGAACCTGCCCAAGGTAAGACAGATGAGGCATAACCAGAATTTGAATCCAGATCTATCTGATCTAACTCCTAAATCTCTCATTTTGCTATGCCCTTCTGATTCTTTCCTCTCTGCCCAGACATAGTGGGAAATTAATGCTTTGTAACTGCCCACTGTTGTAACAACAGCCTGGCTTATGTTTAGAGAATTACCATACTAAACACAAGCTGATGGAACTATTGATTAAGATGATTTGCCTTTTCTAGGCTAATTAGATACTCCTTCCCAGAATTCAATTTGCTTTGTAAGCAAAGCATGAAAAAGAACAGGACATAACTCCTTCCCATTCATTCCAGCTTTTGCTGTCCAGACCCTCTGGAGTGGGTGGAGTTCTTGCTTTTTCCAAGCAGGTTCTACTTTCTTTCTGACAATTCTCTGAGTTCCCTCACATCCTTCTAATAAATACCACATTTGCTTTTGTCAGCCTGAGTCAGTTTCTGTTGCTTGTAAACCGCCCCCCAGGAATATAAATTGAAACTTACTTGCAATTCTGAATATGTTAAAGTAACGCGTTTTCAAAATCCCCTGATCTTGGGATACATCTAGGCAGTTCTAACAAACATATAGATTCTTGGGTTGTAACTTGGGCCCACAAAATCAGCATTTCCAGGAGTGAGGCCTAAGAAAAACTCAGGTGATCTATTGTTTTTTCTAGAAAAATAAATTAAATTTTTGATGTGCTTCTCCCTGATTCCTACATTCTCATCCATCCCTTGGGTGTGGGTCCCCTTCCCTACGTTGTACCCGCTTCCCCACTTCTTACTTCCTCACTCACTGTATTTTTGAGATCTTTTTATACCAGAATGCTGCATAGAATTTTGATTTGCATATATTGCATTTTTATGTATCCATTCCTCTACTGATAGGGATTTAACTGGGTTTCCATGTTCCATTTTTTTTTTTTCCTAGTACAAACAGTGTTTTACTGGATATCCTCCTTAGGTACTCCTATGAGAGAAATCCAGTTATATATATACCAAAGGTGGAAAAGTTAGGTATAGGCATATACACACTTAAACTAAATTACTCCAACCCACTTTCCAGTAAATTGCACCATTTACGATAAGGTCATGAAGTTTACTTTTCTTCCACAACTCCAATGGTGCTCAGTATTATCCAATGTCATTTTTTCTTTTCCCAATCTAAGAGATGTTAATGAGATCTCATTATTCTTGTTTGACTTTCTCTGTTTATTGAGTATTTCTTTATATGCTTATTGGTCATCTAGGCTTACTTGCTATGCCTGCTCACATTTTTTGCACATTTCTTTTTTGGTTTTCTTTTGTAGCAGACTCTATTCTCCAAAAATAGCCATAGCAATATTTTCCTTCCCGCATTCACTTCCAGAATGATAGCATTTTCCCATCAAGATAAGGAGTTTACTTCCCCTTCCTTGAATCTAGGTAGGACTCTGTATCGACCTTAATTAATAGAATGTGGTGAAAAATTCCTGCATGACTTTTGAGGGTAGGTCACAAAAAGCAATTTAGCTTCTCTGTTGTTGTTGTTTCTCTTTCTCTTGCCTCTCTTTCTCTTTTCTTTTTTCTCTTCTTGCCCTTGAAACTCAACTACCATATTGTAAGGGAGCCAGAGCACGTGACAGAACGGTATTAGATGTTTTGGCCTACATCTCTGGCTAAGAATTCAGCTGCTGGCCCTCATCTGTTGCGGCACAGGTGAATGAGTGGGCTTTAGGATAGGAGTCAGCAAACATTTTCTTAAAGAGCCAAATAGTACTTATTTAAGCTGTTCTTAGTTTGTGGCATGTACAAAAAGAGGATTTGGCCTACGAGGCTATGTTGGCCCTCCTTTACATGGCTCCTGTACCCAGACGTCAAGATGCTGCAGCTAGAAGTGAGTGGAGCAGAGCTGAGCTGCCACCACTCAGCCCTGCCCCAGCTGCAAATCTATAAACAAAACAAAGATATTATTTTAAGCCACTGAATTTGGAAGTGATTTGTTTTACAGCCCTGGTAGCTAGGTAACCTGTGCTTTTTTCTTGATTTTGGAGAGTTCTTTATTTGCTGTAGATATTGAGCATTTGTGAGTTTTACATATTGTTAACATCTTCACTTTAATTTTATCTGTGATGTTTTCCCTTAAATTAAAAATCTTCACTTTCAGGTTATCAAAATTTCAGATACTAGCTGTATACTATTGGGAATATTATTTTACCTTTTTTTTTTTTTTTTTTTTTTTTTTTTTTTTTTTTTTAAAGATTTTATTTATTTATTTGACAGAGAGAAATTACAAGTACACTGAGAGGCAGGCAGAGAGAGAGAGAAGGAAGCAGGCTCCCTGCTGAGCAGAGAGCCCGATGCGGGACTCGATCCCAGGACCCTGAGATCATGACCTGAGCCGAAGGCAGCGGCTTAACCCACTGAGCCACCCAGGTGCCCCTATTATTTTACCTTTTTAAAATTATTAAGTTTACTTATTTAAGAAACCCCTTTCCACCTTTCTTGTGATGTTCATATCTATTTTGCTATCAGCATTATACTAATCTTGAAAAAAATTTGTTGGATGCATTTTCTCTCTCTCTCTTTTTTTCTCTCTAGAATGTCTCTTGTTTTATTTGTTTCTTGAAAATTGGGGAAGCCTCCCCAACAAAAAATGCTTTGGGAAGGGTCCTAGGGGTAGGGAGATAATTACTATTTTAGTCTGGAAATGATATCAGTTTGCTCACTTTTCTGTTTCTTTAGAGTCAGTTTTAGCATTTTATATTTTTCTTGAAAACATCTTGAAAATCTGCATTTGCATCTATGTTGTACAATTTATTGGAGTGTAGCTGATCGTAATAATCTGCTTGTAAGTTTTTTTTTTTTTTAAATTTATTTGACCAATGGAGATCACAAGTAGGCAGAGAGGCAGGCAGAGAGAGGGGGGAAGTGGGCTCCCCACCGAGCAGAGAGCCTGATACGGGGCTTGATCCCAGGACTCTGAGATCATGACCTGAGTGGAAGGCAGAGACTCAACCCACTGAGCCACCCAGGCGCCCCTCCTTGTAAGATTTTTTTATATCTCTGCTTTATTTGAGGTTGTCTCTTTTTCATTCCGTATTTCGTTATTTGGGTTTTTCCTTTTTCTCGTCATCAATTTTACTGTAAGTTTTGGTAAATATATTGGTGTTTTCAAAGACTCAACATTTATTTTTAATCACTTAAATTTTTTAAAAAAGATTTTATTTATTTATTTGATGGAGAGAGAGACAGCGAGAAAGGGAATACAAACAGGGGGAGTGGGAGAGGGAGAAGCAACCTTCCTGACCAGCAGGGACTGGATCCCAAGACCCTGGGATCATGACCTTGGGGTCATGACCTGAGCGGAAGGCGGATCCTTAAGCCACCCAGAGGCCCCCACTTAAATTTTTTTAGTTTGCTAATATCATTGATTTCACCATTACCTTTATTTCCTTCTTTATGCTTATTCAGTTGCTGCTTTTCTAGCTTTCTTTAATTGAACAATTAGCTAGTTTGTTTTCATTTCTTTTTGGTTAATGATAAATGTATTCAGATTTATAATTTTCCCTTTAAGTGTGACTTTACCTAATTCCCACAGATATTAATATAGTGACTTCATTTATTTTTTCTTCTATTTTACCCTTTCCCTTGTAAATGAATTTACATATAGATGCCTAACTGGTCAGTGTTTACAGGCCACATCATCTGTCTCCATAGGACATAGCTTGTCTTTTTATGGGCAAAAATTAGGGAGTCTGCTTGGCCTTACCTGGGTATGCCCTTCCTGGACTTGGCCTGGAAACTCTCTTAATTAAGTCAGTAACTGCAGGTAATTGTAGGGCTCATCTCATTTGGTTTTGTCCCTTGGAAATCATTGTCTTTCATTGTCTGATTTCCAGGCTCTTAAAAACTGTTGGTTTTATATATTTTGTCTATTTTCTCATTGTTCTCACTGGTGTGTGTGTTGATTGTTTTAGGCAGGAGGGTAAGCGTGGTCCCATTTTCTATCTCATTTGCAAGTGAAAGCCTGCTTTTTTCATTTTTTTAAAAGTTTTATTTATTTAAGTAATCTCTACACCCTGTATGGGGCTCAAACTCATGACCCCCCGAGATCAGGAGGCACGTGTTCTACCAACTGAGCCAGTCAGGCACCCCTCCTTGTTTCATTTTGCATGCTGTATAGTGTTCCCTTGTGTGAATCTCCCATAGAGATTCCATTCACTCTCCCACTGATCAACATTTGGGCTTGCATCCAAGTCCCACTACTGATGGCAGTGCTGCTATAGGCATTCCTCTGTGTGCCTTTTGGTGTGTCTGTGAGGGTTTCTTCTGAGTTACGGACCTCGTAGGGCTTACAGGTGCGAACCCTGGTTTTGGGTGCAGAAGTTCAGAGCCTACAATTTGGCCTATGAGCATTCTGCAGGAAACCTCTCATTTTCTCCCCTGGGACAGCTTCCCCAGCCAGCACCACATCCCACAGGGAGGTCTTTTTATTAATCATCTTGCTGAGAAACGAACTGTCCTGGTACTTGAGGAACTTTCCATCGGCCCAGCCTGGAGGAGCCTTGTCCCTCCTCTCTGGCCTCACAGGGAATGTCAGGAGTCGTCTCCAGTGTCAGTGGGATAGCTTTTCCGTTGCTGAGATAGGATGGGGATGGCTGATGAAGCAGTTTCACCACACACAGCGCCTTCACGCTAGCTTTGCCCCCGTTCTTCCTCTGGCTCTTCCAGACATGGAGGGGAGGGGTAGGCCAGGGATCTTTGGGATCAGAAATTTGGCATCAGATTTTAAGTCTGGCACCCCAGATTGAAATCTGACACACAGGCAATAGACTAACCTTGTACGGGTTCACTATTTCTAAATGTTCGAGAACAAATAACAACAATCATTTTAGTTTTGGCTTTCATCTTCCTGTTCATATCTTTCTTGTTTACTTAAGCACGTAGCCCGCTGACAGCTGGCAAGCTCACAGACAGAAAACGGAGACAGACTAGCTCTGATTGCCCTCGGGTTGCCTCCTTAATGAAGCCCTAATAGGAATTCCTAGCTGTCCCTAGCTGGCCTTTGCTGGAAAGCAGTTATAAAGCCTTCACATTAGCTAATGCTCAGTGTCGACTTTGCTCTCCCTGACCAAATCCCAGTTTACCTCTTTTTTTCCCACAACCACTAGAAATCTAGAGTAGAGACAAAAAGCCCGAGTTCTACTTCTTACCAGTGGCATGACTCTTAGCAATCTTTGAACTATCCCTATCTGTAGAATGGGTATACTGATTATTCCAATCTCACAGCAATTCTTGGAAAGTTTAAACGAGAAGCTACTAAACTCTCAGTAAAGATTAACGCAGTGATTCTCAGCTGAAGTTAATGTTGCTCGCAGGGGCATTTGACAATGTTTAAAGACATTTTGAGGTCTCGTGTGGGGGGAAGGGGTGCTGCTGGCATCTAGTGGCTAGAGTTCAGGTATGCTACTAAACATCCTGCAATGCACAGGGCATACTCTCAAAACACAATTATCCTGTCCAAATATCAATAGTGCTAAGATTTAGAAACTCTAGCTTTAAGTATATTATTATTCTTATGGACATACTATCTCTATAGTCTGGACTACCTTCATGGAGACATAGAACACTAGAAATGGAAGAGATGTGAGAAGTTATCAAATCTTATCATCAGGTGGTTATGTTACCCAAGTAAGTGGGTGCTCATGGAAGTGGGATCAACTCGTGTACCTGTTGATTCTAATCTCCTTATTGTCCTCTAATAGGTACTCAGCTTACTATCTACAAAAGAATAGTCTAGGACACCCTAAATATGTCAGGTTTATTCCTTTGATCTTAGAAGACAGACTGTTGCATCCTGAGGTTTCACCTTTTTTTTTTTTTTATTGGAGAGCGCTTATATAATTTTCTTTTACATATAAAAACAGTGGAACATACACTTGTTACCCAAAGAATTGCCATTTACCATTCTTCTTGACTCTGCTGAGTCTAATTTCATTCAAAGTTAGACCAGGTTCCACAATAAGCTCAGCTTGGTGAGGCCGCCAACCCCTTGAAAGCTTTTAGTCAAGTGAGTTGATAGTTATTGAGCACCATCTATATTTACCCAAACCCTTCTGGGTGTTGGAGAGATAGTAATGAATGTAGTGACTACATGGCCCCAGGCTAGTGGGGAAGACGGACTGTACAACTAATTATCAGTGTAATCAGTGTTATGAGAAGGGACAGATAATGTGGAGATTTAATGGATTCCTAGAGGAATAGGACTACTAGCTGAGGAAATGGCATTAAGCTTGTCGCATAAAGGACGTGCCTGGTAAGAGCCTATGGAGACTGGCCTTGAGGGAAGGCAATGTGAAAGACACATTATTAGGGGTTGTACTTGTTCTAAGTGCTCTCAGTTTGGAGTTCGCTCCATGGTATGTAGTTTACAACACGGAAGAGGAAAACTACTCGTATGCATGTCCAGCTCTGCCTAAGTTGAGATAACATTTTAGGTTCAATGAAAAATCATTATATGATTAGCTCTTCCTTGAAAAGCAGAATTTTACAGTCTAGCAAAATAAAAACTAATTACGCACCCTTCTCCTGCCTTTCAAAGTCCTCAAATGTTAAATGTCTTATATCTTCCTTCTAATGGGTTTATTGTTTTGCTTATTTTGTTCAGCATAAATCAGAGCTAACACAATCCCATTTTTAATAGCTCTCTTTCAAAGTCTGTTGATATGCCAGTTGGTATGAATTGTCCTAAATGTCCTCCCTCATGGGCAAAACACATCTGTCAGGATCTACAAAATGATATTTCTTGCTTCTGGGAGACATCTATGTGGAGCTGCCAAGGAGAACTCTGCTAAACCTGCATGCTAATAAGCCAATGCTCTGCGATCTCATACTTCAGAATTTTTGGAAAAACACAGGTCCTTTAGACCCACAATTAGTAATGAAAAACAGTTCTTCCTAGTCTGACCTAGAGATGAGCTTTGCCATGAGTGCAGGGTTGTCAAATATAACAAAAATGTAGTTTTAGTATAAATATGGTCTATACATGGGACATACATAAATTTAAAAACTTTTATCTACAAACCATTCTGAAGTATTAGAAAATTATTCATTCATATTCACCTTTGGATCATTGATCAAATGTCATTTTCTTGGTGATGCCTCCCCTGACCACCCTATTTAAAACTGAGTGACTCCTAATCTCTCTTTCTTGCCTTTTTCCCTCTATAATACATCAGGTTATTTATGCATTTTGTTTATCGACTGTCTTCCCCTCTAGAATGTAAGCTCCTTGAAGGCATGGATTTTGTTTTATTTTATTTACTGCAATATCTTCAGCACCTAGAACAGGCCCTGACATATGGTAGGTACTTAGTAAGTAGAAGTCAAAATCTTCATTTATTCATTCATTCATTTGTAAACTATTGGGTAGTATCTATGTAGTAGCATAGATTCTAGAAACCCATTGACTTGAACTTGAATTTTGTCTCTAAACTCTATCTGTTGTAATGTCAGATGGGTCATATCATTTTCTGTACCTCAATTTCCTCCTCTGTAAAGTAGATATTAGAATAGTATCCCTGGGATGGATTTGCTTAAAAAAAGATGTCATCTGTAAAGTCCCTTGCACAGTGCCTGGAACATTTTAAGCACTTGATAAATGGAATTTAGTAGCCATTTAACAAATATTTGTTGACCATCCTTTTTACCTCACAGAGTTGTCTCTGTGTTGGAAGGACTACAGTAGCAATGCATGGTCTTTGTGCTCGAAGAGATGAGAATCTAGTGAGAAAATAAACAGACAGACAGTTGTGATAGATGATAATACATGCTGCAGCGGTAGCAACAAAGTGATCTATGAGAGCACTAGGAGGGCAGCTAACCCAGAATTGAGTGGATGGAAGAGTCAGGCAAGTCTTCATGGAAGAATTGATATCTCTCTTAAAATAATATTTGTAGTTAACCAGAAGATGAGACAGGGATGGGTAGAATAGAGAAAAGAGAAAATATTCCAAGAAGAGGGAGTAGTAGATATCCGAGTCCAGAAGCAAGAACGAGCATGTGACTTGTGTTGGGGAAGAACAAGCAGATCAATGTGGCTGGGTCATGGAGAGAAGCATAAAGAAGGGGACAGACAGGAAAATGAGCCTGGGGACCAACAGACCAGATCATGAAGGAATCTTGCCAAATTTGTCTAGGAGTCAGGCTCTAACCTGGGGAAAGGAACACCTTTGAGACCAAGTTTTACAATTTCAGAAGAATCCATCCATCTATAGTCTGGAAATTCTGGGGATTCAAGGTAAAAGGGAAGACAATAAGGGGATTTGGATGGTCATCCACAACAGGTTGGGGGCCTGAAAGTTCATAAGGGTGGGAAGAAGTGACTTACATGATAATTAGAGGGTAAAGTAGAGAGAATTGGAGGACTAATGATCTCACTGGTTCTCACAGTAACTTTGTAAGGACCTGTGTTTTCTGTGGATATTTTTTCTTATAATGTCACTGCCTTATTTTCGTATCCGTGTAATGCCAACCTCAGAGAATAAGCTGAGAAATATTCCATCATCTTGAATTCTTAGGAGTTTATATAGAACTGGTATTTATTCTCTCTTAAATGTTTTCTGGAATTTACCAATGAAGTCACCTGGACCTCGAGTACTCTTTGTGAAAATATTTTAACTACAAACTTAATTTCTTTAATAGATATGGATCATTCAATTTATATATTTTTTCCTTTAGTGGGCCCTGATATTTTGTGTCTCGAAGAATTTGTCCATTTTAGCTAAGTTGTCAAGTTTATATATATAATGTTAGTTATATTCCCTTGTTATCATTTTAGTATCTTGCAGAGCCTGTAATATTGCTCTGCATTGTCACCGTTCTCATTCCTGATATTGGTAATTTATCAGTGTAGCTAGAATTTTAACAGTTTTATTGATCTTTTCAAAGAACCACGTTTTTTTTTTCCCCCATTGATTTTCTGTATTAGTCTTAACTGACTTTGGCCTTAATTTTTTCCTTTGTTCTAACTACTTTGACTTAATTTGCTCTTCTTTGTTTAGCTTCTTAAAGTAGAAGTTCAGGTATTTGATTCTTTGCTACTTTTCATGTATTACACATTTCCTATAAGTGCTGCTTTAGCTAATTCCCACATTCTGATATGTTGTGTTTTTATTTTCATTCAATTGAAAAAAACTTTGTAACGTCTGTTTTGATTGATTTTATGATTCAGGGTTTGCTTACGAGTTGTTGTTTGATTTACAAATATTTGGGGATTTCCCTAATATCTTTCTATTGCAATTTCTTTTTAAAAATTTATTTATTTTAGGGAGAGAGAGAGTCTGCTTGTGTGCACAAGTGTGAGGAGGGGCAAAGGGAAAGGGAGAGAGAGAATCTCAAGCAGACTCCCCACTGAGCACAGAGTCCAATGCAGGGCTCAATTCCGGCATCCTGAGATCATGACCTGAACTGAAACCAAAAATCGGCTGCTTTAATCAACTGAGCCACCCAGGTGCCCCTTTCTGTTACAATTTTAATGTAATTTTATTGTGGTCAGAGAAAAAACTTTGTATAACTAGAATGTCTTAAAATTTATTAAAATTTTTGGCTCACATTACAGTCTATCTTGGTAAATGCTATGGGTACACTTGAAATGAATGCATTTCTGCTATTGTTGGGGGGAGTATTCTACATATGTTAGTTCATGTTGGTTGACAGTGCTGTTCTAATCTTTTATTTACCTGCTAATTTTTTTTATAAAAGATTTTATTTATGTATTTGACAGACAGAGATCACAAGTAGGCAGAGAGGCAGGCGGAGAGAGAAGAGGAAGCAGGCTCCCTGCTGAGCAGAGAGCCTGATGCGGGGCTTGATCCCCGGACTCTGGGATCATGAGCTGAGCCAAAGGCAGAGACTTTAATCCACTGAGCCACCCAGGTTCCCATACCCGCTAATTTTGTCTAGTTGTTTTTTCCATTACTGAGACATCTCCTACTATTATTGTTGAATTGTTTATTTCTACCTTCAATTCTGTCAGTTTTTGCTTCCTTCATTTTCAGGCTTTAGTATTAGGTGAATATATGTATAATGTATAAATTGTTTTATATTCTACATGAATTGACCCTTTTATCATTATAAAATGCCTCTCTTTGTTTCTAGCAATTTTTGTCTTATATTCTGTTTTTTCTCAAGTATAGCCATTCTGGCTACTGCATTGGGACATCTGAAATACAGTTATTATGACTTTTAATGTCCTTATCTGCTATTTCTAAAATCTTTGCTAGTTCTCTGTCAGTTTCTATTGATTGATTATCCTCTTCATTATAGATAGAGTTTTTCTGCTTTTTGCATACCTGAAATTTTTTACTGGATGCCAGATATTATAAACTTTACCTTTTTAGGAAGAGGATATTTTTGTATTCTTACGAGTTCTTGAGCAGTTCTGGGATGCAGTTAAGTTACCTGGAAACAACTTGATCGTTTGGATCGTTTGGATTGTTTGGATCGTGCTTTTATGATTTACTGAGCAAATCCAGAGCAATGCTCAGTCTAAGTCTAATTATCTCCAATTACTGAGACAAGACCACTGTGAAAGTTCAGCCACATGTCCCTTAAATTGTAGGTTCTTTAGTCTGGTAGGTGGGAGCACACACTATTCCCAACTTTGTGTGAGACATGGCCACTATGCCCTTTTACCATTTTGGATAGATCTTCCCCAACACTTAGATACTTTCCCCACATGCATGCATTGACCTACACTGTGTTGAATGCTCAAGGGTGATTCTGTATATCTCTAGGATTTTGTTTTCTGTGCAGCTGTCTCATTTCCAATATTCTGTCCTGCCAACAGCTTAGAGTCTCAGCTCTGTCTCTTCAACTCAGGGAGTCCCTTGGATTCTTCGTGGGTCACATCTTTCATGTACTGATATCTGGAGGCTTTTTCAATGCAGGAAGCAGTGGCAATGATAGGCCTTGCCTATTTGTTCCCAACTCTCAGAGAAAACTATCCTTTGTTGCCTGATGTCCACTGCCGTAAAAAACACTATTTCATATATTTTGTCCTTTTTTGGTGGAGAGGGTGTTTCAGGAAGGGGATAAACCTGGCCCATGTTACTATATCTTGACTAGAAGTAGCACTCCCTTCTATATTATTTTGGATCTGAAAAATTACAATTATTTTACTCATAAATGCGTTCATACATACCTGTAAAAGAGAAGAATACTTTTAATTTTTTTAAGGATTTTATTTACTTATTTGACACAGAGAGAGAGAGTGCACCAGCAGGTAGTGCAGGACAGAGAGAAGCAGGCTCCCCGCTGAGCAGGAAGCCTGATGCAGGGCTTAATCTGAGGATCCTGGGATCATGACCTGAGCCGAAGGCAGAGGCTTAACCAAATAAGCCACCCAGGTGCCCCAGTTAAGAATACTTTTAAAAATATACAACCACAATATCATTATCTCTCCTTTAAAAAATTGATAATAATTTGTTAATATATGTTGTTCTCACAAATGTCACTTTATTTTAACCCTTTTTTTGCTTGAATCAAGCAAACATCGCCCACATCTTGGTTTACTTGATGTGCCTCTTACCAACAGGTTACCCTTACATCTCCTGCCCAGACCTCACACTCTCTGTTTAGTTTTTGAAGGAACCAGTCTTTACCTTGAAGAATTTCCAACAGTTTTGATTTTGTTGACTACACCTCCGACATTTCTCTGTCCTCTGTATTTCCTATATATTATTAATGGATCTAGAAGCTTGATCAGGTCCAGGATTCATGTCACTTTTTAATGTGCTTTCTTAGCTCTTTATGTTTGAAATATCTATGGTTATATTCCCAAGAAAGCCCCAGATAAGGACTATTGTAAGTTCTACTACCTGAGCCTCCTCAGTGCATACCTTTGTGGATCTACTTTTTTACTCACCACATCTAACCTTAGATCATTCAGTCACATCTAAAAAGAACAATTGAATTTACCAAAAAGGTTAATGCAGGGAAAAGATAACCCAGGAAATTTTAAAATATACTGAAATAAAATTCTGAGCTAAGTGCCCTAGAAAGGACACAGCAAGGAAAACTGGAGACGAAGCTGGCCTGTGAATTTAATTTCAGATTTTATTGTCCTAATTTACACATTCACAAAAATGAAATAGGTCATTACCAAGTACTTAATTTTCAATGTAAGTCATAAAAATATGTACACATTTAATACAGCCTGAGTTAGAGTTAGGACTTTCATTCCAGTCTCAGGGGATCTGACACCCATAGGATAAAACTGTGGTGAAAAATGCTGATTTGTTTTATTCCTTCCTATACTCACTTACCCACTCATCCCTCATATAATTAGTCAGCACTTAGTCACACATTCATTCATGAATGAAGGTGTGGACCCAGGCCATCCACTGACGCATGGAAGGAGGGCCTTCTTCTTGTCTTGGGGAAGATGGGTGAAAAACACACACCATCAAATGTTATAGAAGAGGGTTATAAAAAAATTGGTGTGGCAGTCCAAAGAATGAAGTGACTTATCTACCATGCAAACTCAGGAAAGATTATCTTTTTCTCTGCTTTCCAAATTTAGCTACCAAGAACATGTATAACTTTAGATTATCTCATACAAGGAAAAAAAAATTCAAGTCTGTTTTCAGTAGATGCTCTTTAACGATTTTCTAGTTCTAAAATTTTTTAAGATTCTGAGTTCTGAGATCTTGGAGATGGATTCTATTGGTCAGGATGACAATATCAGCCCTGAGATATAAATATTTACAAGAATGATTGTGGCTCAGGGTAATTAAGAGATGTGAAAACAAGGAAAAGCTCATAAAGGGCAGAGATGAAATGTGAAGACCTCATGGCCTGTACTCAATACCCAACCCAGGAGAAACCAAATCCAAGAACATAAATACAAGGTTCATCATCTGTGTGTATCCCTGAGATCAAAGGCTATAGATGACATTTATTGAGCACTTAATATGCACTATTTTAAATGTTTTTATTTATTGAATCCTTACAAAAAGAGTATGGGGTAGTTTTTACTACTAGTCCCATTTTACAGGTAGGGAAACTTAGGCACATGGCAGGTAATAAAAATGAGTCATAGCTAGTGTTGGCAGATACAGAATTTGAACCAGGAACATCTGATAGGTGTCACACCCTTGTGTATATATGGAGGACGACAAGTTCCAAGAACTTCAGTTGGCAGCCTGGAGATCTGCTAGTGTAGTCCCAGTGTGGGTCTGAAGGCCTGGAAACCAGAAGAGCTGATGATGTAATTTCCCTAACTAAGAGCTGATAGGCTTGAAATCTGGGAAGAACTAATGTTTCAGTTTGAGTCTGAAGGCAGGAAAAAAATATGATGTCCCAGCTGTAGGCAGTCAGGCAGGGAGAATTCCCTCGTATTCGACCTTTTTTTGTCCTATACAGGTCTTCTACTGATTAGACAAGGCCCACCCACACTAGGGAAGGCAATATGCTCTCCTCAGTCTACTAATTCAAATCTCATCCAGAAACACCCTTACAAACACATCCTGGATGATGATTCACCAAATATAGGGTCATCTTGTGGCCATCAAGTTGACACACACATCACAGTTGGACACAGAATCTTCCACCATCACTGATAACCAGCCACATGCCTCTGTAGTCATTAACCTAAAGTCATGCCTTCTACAGCATTTATAACTCTAGATTCATAGTAGCAGCAAAGGGGCTATAATTTGTGGATGCATGAACTCCACCAGCCATTTTTTGGCTCTCAGTGGGCCTACATACTCCAGGTGAGCTGATTATATTCATGATCACTAGATAAATTCAACATCACATTGTAGATTTTATCATTAACCTCGATATTGTGATTTCAGAAATCACAGGAGTTGTGATTCCATAATTGGTAAGGTAGTAGTAGCAACACATTGCCTTGTAAATTTAATCACATGAAAGAGTTAAAAGTTTTAATCTGTGGAGGATATTATGTGTTTGGGTTGTACATGTGCGTGTGTGTGTGTGTGTGTGTGAGAGAACATGATTAGGTTTTCAACTACTATTTTAGTTTCAGAGCTGGACTATGCTGTTGTAAAATCCAAAAGGATATGGGGGACCTGGGTGGCTCAGTCGTTAAGCATCTGCCTTTGACTCAGGTCATGATCCCAGGGTCCTGGGATCAAGCCCCACATCAGGCTCCCTGCTCCGTGGGAGGCCTGTTTCTCCCGCTCCCTCTCCCCATGCTTGTGTTCCTGCTCTCGCTATCTCTCTCTCTGTCAAATTAATAAATAAAATCTTAAAAAATAAAATCCAAAAGGATAAGAATGAGGAGAAGGAATCTCTGTGCACTTGAAATAAACTTACTAATGACCTCCAGCTGCCCCCCGAATTGCCAAAGTCCAAACGATGCAGCTACAATGCAAATAAATTGCAAAAGTGTACCTCAAGCAAAGACAGAGGATTTTATAAAGTGGTGACAAAAAACTGCACCTTTTGAAGCCTTTGGCAAAGAAGGATCTGTAAAGTCTTTCTTTAAAGTTAACAGTTGTAGAAGAGAATGGGTTAGTAGGTCCAAAGGAGAATGGTTTGATATCAAAGGATTAAGAGAGACCTCTGAGAGAACAGACACTCCTGAATGTCTCTGCAAGGTCATACTGAGAAAGGAGGGTAGAACTCAAAGAGCCCCATGGAAAAATTATACTTCTCCCTCAAAAAAAAAAAAAAAAAGTTACAATTGATCAATTCTTCATCCATCCTCAAAACTCAATAGTTACAATTGTCAGATAAAATTTGATAAACACAATAAACTTATATTTTATATTATTTCATTTTATTTTGAAAATAGGGCCACCATTCAACCTTGAAGTTTAGATCCAGTTTAACTGGAAATTCTTTTCCTTCACCATCTAATCTTTGGATACCAAAAATCTATCAGCCATGCCAAAATGGACACCGCGTTTATTTATTTATGTATTTATGTATTTATTATTTTTTTAATGGACACTGCATTTAAATGTGTGTTCCTCTGTGGGGCCTGGGTGGCTCAGTCAGTTAAGCATCTGCCTTCAGCTCATGTCATGATCCCAGGGTCCTGGGATTGAGCCCACTTTGGGGTCCCCATTCAGCAGGAAAACCTGCTTCTTCCTCTCCCTCTGCCTGCTTGTGTGTGCTCCCTCATGCACACTATCTCTGTGTCAAATAAATAAAATCTTAAATAAATAAATAAATAAATGAGTGTTCCCCTGTCACGGTGACCGCTGTGTTAAGTTACTGGAAATGAATTGTTCAGGCCTAGAAATCTTCTAGTCCTAAGAGGTAATGGTGTCTCTTTTCTCTAAATCCTCAGGAATCCTGCTTCCCACTTGGTTTATCTTATATATTCTCTGAAGTATTATGGACTTTCCTCAAAAGCTTGTATTCTTTGGTTGTCCGTTCCTAGTTAAGAGTAAGTCAAAAGGAAGGCTGCCAAGAGCTCTCTCTGTAGGATGACAAACCACTTTAGGGTCAGGTGGTTAGGTTCTTGTGCTGCAAGCTCTCTCTTCCAGTCTGGAGCCCCTTGGGGCCCACCCTTAACTCTAACTCCTTCCAAAGCGCATATCCAAGCAGTAGTTCCGCTCTCCTGAGTAAACAATCTCGAATCTACAGTAAAAACACTGTGTGGTTTTATTTGCCTTCTAATCTTGCCTTCTCAGACTAGTTTTCTTTTTCTTACTGAGTTCTAGGACTTCCAAACAATAAAAAAGCTGACTCCAATGAGCTCTGGTCCAGGCTCTGCTTCTAAGTGGCTGGGTGATCTGAGACCGGTAATTTAACTGGTCTGGACCTCAGGTACCTTATCTGTAAAGTGGGTGGAGACTGGTGTAGATTTCTAACAGCCCCTTCAACTCTAGAAGATAGGAGAGATTCCCCCTGACCAGGTCCCCACTTCAGACAACTCGGAGCGTCATTCCTTACATGACCATCTACCAGCCTGCTTTGCCCACCCTCCTAGGCTTTATGTGAAACCAGAAGTTCACCTCCCCTCTACCACTATGCCCTCTTCTTCCCATATTCCTACTCACTGCTTTCTGTTCACACACTCTCCGCTTCTTGGAAAGGAATCCATCTTGCCAAACAAATTCCAAGGTTAAGTCCTCTCAAAGTCTTTTTTTTTTTTTTTTTTAAGATTTTATTTATTTATTTGACAGAGAGAGATCACACGTAGGCAGAGAGGCAGTCAGAGAGAGAGGAGGAAACAGGCTCCCCGCTGAGCAGAGAGACCGATGCGGGACTCGATCCCAGGACCCTGGGATCATGACCTGAGCCGAAGGCAGCGGCTTAACCCACTGAGCCACCCAGGCGCCCCCTCAAAGTCTTTTTTTTAAGCTTCTTACCAAGGATAGATTTTTAGCTTTTTGGAATTTCCATGGAATTTTGTTCATAAACTTTCATTGAACCCAACATATTTTACATTTCAAATATGGTTATTGTGAGCAAAGCTCATCTCCACTTCTAAATTCTCATGTCTTAGAAGGCAAGAATATTGCTAACTCCTTTTCCCCCCAACCACTGCCCCTGATGTAGTGTCTCGTTTGGAGCTCTGTAGTGGTACATTGAAGGAATAAATGAAATAAATGAATGGGCAAATCAATGAAGAA
The DNA here is from genome assembly GCF_011764305.1 of Mustela putorius furo. Classification (NCBI taxonomy): domain Eukaryota; kingdom Metazoa; phylum Chordata; class Mammalia; order Carnivora; family Mustelidae; genus Mustela; species Mustela putorius. The sequence goes on from NW_025421998.1 coordinate 56,670,204, forward strand.
AAAAGTGAGCTAATGCCTTTGGAGTATCATCTATAAGGATTTGGTAAAAACAAAAAAAAAAACAATTAAGTAATGACATACAAATAGAACCGCAGGGAGCAGTTTTGAAAAAAGCCAGATAGGGAAAAATAAGTTTGGATTCCCAGAACTTCTCTTCCTCTGCTTCTCAGAGATACAAAAAGAAAATGTTAAGACCAACACTTAGTGGCCAGATTGAGGCCAGGTGCCATTTCTGGGTCGGCTCACAGTGGGTTAAAGTGACATTCAGTTTTGTCAGGAAGTCAACAAAACTATGAGCAGGTCAGGCTGAACTCTTGTTAAGTCATTAATTCCCTTTGCTCTCTCCCTTTCATCTTCATGGGTTTCATTGTAAATTATCCTTCATTCCTGTGGGCTCTGTTTTCTTTTCTCGAGTTTGCTCCAGTGATTAGAGCCCTAAACAAAAAGTACAAATGCTAAATCTCCCATGAAGTTAAAAATAAAAAGGCCAAGATGTCTCTTTTAAAATAAACAAGCTCTCCTGAAAGCCACCTGGCTATTGCTGTGGTCACTGCTGGTAGGTAGCAATTTTATAAATTGCATCTTTGGGCAAATAGAGCAATAGGTTAAAAAGGCCAATAAATTAACTTCCGAGAGTTTTAATTAAGAGGAGGAAAATAAAGAGTAAACAGGTAGATCATTTCTATGACCTGGTGATTCAAAATAGATAGGACTTGTGTTTGGGATGGTTTGATTTCCCTCAGAAGTTTTGGAACACATAAGTGGCAGCAGGGCAATGTGAGGCTGAAGTTCAAATGATTTTTTTTTTTAGTGCTTGGATGCATATAAGGCAGAGATAGCAAACAATTTCCAGAAGAGAAATCGCATAGCATTGGCTTGGCCATCAGTGGTTCTATATAATAGCAACATCACTCACTCATAACTTTGTTTCAGTGGCTGATATTAAGAAAAATTGTTGCTTATGATATGATGCACAGGGCCGTCAAAATCACACATACATGGCCTTTGGTGTGAAAATTATTTTGTTTTTATAACATCCATTCAGCAGTGCAAAGTTCATAACTTTGTATTAGGAATATGAGGGTCACATTACATAACAAGAAGAAAGCAAAACCCTGTTACTGAGAAAATGTAGGTCCATCTTCTGAAATCGATGTCTAGGTCCGGCTCATGAGTCAATGGGAATTTTTTTAGAAATTAATGTCAGATAGAGCTCATGTTTTGTAAAGGTGAGATCTTCAAAGAGGATTGATTCAATATTCCTGGTAAAGGTGATTGCTCAAGCCTCTAAAATGACAGGGCACCCTAATTGCCTCCATGTAGAAAAGCTTAATGCTCTTACGAGAAAATCACCTTGGACGAGACTGGATAAAATCTGAGGTCCAAGACAGAGAGGTTTATCTCAGGGAGAAAGCCAGGTTATTGCTTAGGGAGAAAAATAAAAATAAAAAAATAAAATAAAAAAGAATGATGGTAGCATCATCAACCTAATACAGTAAGTACTGCTTTGAGGAGAAGTGTGAAAATAAACCTATAAAGACAGAACCGAAACCAATCATTTCCTCATGAGAGCAAAACAAGTAGGACTAAATCCCAGCACCAATATTGGTTGAAAGCTGCTGGGGAGAAGGTTTCTGTGTGGATATGGTTTTGGGGTTTAGCAAGAAATCAGGAACAGCAAGCAGATGAATGGTGATAATTTTTGGACACTTGGTCTCTCGATCATGTGCTGGAAAATAGCTATTTCTTTAAAAGGATCCAGCGTGGATCCAACTCTCCACGCTCTGCCTCTGAAAGCAGAGAGTGGGGAAGTTTTTGTTAGATGTTCTAGGTTTCTTTTCTTTTTTAAAAAATAAAGGTTTTATTTATTTATTTGACAGAGAGACACAGCGCAAGAGGGAGCATGAGCAGGGGGAGTGGCAGAGGGAGAAGCAGGCTTCCGGCAGAGCAAGGCTGGATCACAGGACCCTGAGGTCATGACCTGAGCCTAAGGCAGGTGCTTAACGACTGAGCCACCCAGGCATCCCCTAGATGTTCCACGTTTCTCTTTATTTTCTTCATTGTTGAGTTGAAAAAGCCAAGGGGGAGGATTAGCTAGACTGTCTCATGATGCAGCTACAATTAATAAATGATGAATTCTTTTAAAAAATTCTAGTTAGTGAACATACAGGGCAATCCTGGCTTTGGGAGTAGAATTCAGTGCTTCATCACATACAACACCACCATCACGTCACATCACATCACACCATCCTCCTCATCACAACAGTGCCCTCTTTAATACCCAATCACCCATCTATCCCACCCCCACCCACCTCCCTCCATCAACCCTCAGTTTCTTCTCTATTGTTAAGAGTCAGTAAGAGCTGAATGTTGAAACATAAGATGAAAAATGGGTGCAAAGAAATTGCCCGGGGGAGGGGGACAAACTCTCCAGTGCATCAGGCATTCTGGACCCCAAAGCAAGATGAATTCAGAGTGATATGGAATGTTATTCTCTTTCACTGCAGAGCCCAAGGACTAAGAGGGAGCTAGACATCTCACCCTTCCACCATAATCAGCTCCTTGTCTTTCTCTTAAAGGGCATAATCTAAAACATGTGCAGCTTGGACTGGGTGTGCATTTTTCTGACCATCCATGTTGAGTCCTCCTGGGGCACATTCCTTCATCTAGTCTCCCTTCTTCCCAGAGTGGGGAAGATGAAAGGGATGATGCAGACAGACTTAAAGTCTTTGTCAACTCGTGGCCTTGTCTACTGTTTGGTGGGAACCCAGCCCACTTATTACTTGGAGTCTGTCTTCAACCTGCTAAGTGTCAATGTGTCTCATAAAGACAAGGTTTGGCCCTGGAGGCAAAAGCTTAGGTTGGATAGCTGCCTTACAGTATATGCACAGAGTACATGAGCGCCATGGATATCAACTGCAATAAGTAGGCACCATTTTGATTGGGATTACTGAAAGCAAGATAAGAATCAGGAATCTTTCTAATGCTCTCAAGATGATTTCTGTATGTATCTGCAGCATGTCCCCACATTCTCATTTTAGGAATCAATCCAAAGTTTCACATTGTCGTGCTCCTTTTATTTCAACTTGAAAGTGATTAAAAGATATCTATCTGTACCAGAAAACCTAAAGTTAGTGCTGCTTTTATTGTAGAAACCATGAAATTTATCCCATATGGACTTTAAACACATAAGACAAGAATCTGAGAAACTTCTATTAACCCACTTTACTTTTCTTAACAAAAGACTCCTGTGCATAAACAAAATATCATGAATGTGGCAGAAAATGCAATTGGAGGAGCAAAAGACCTCACTGTAAGAAAACAGACCTCTTTAGTTTAATGACTGGGCAAGAGTTTTCAAGGCAGCCTCTTTTGGAGAAAGACCAGACACTTGTTCCTTGCATCTACTATGTGGCATCCCGTTCTTAAAAACCACAGGCACTTTGGTTTCTTGGCAAGTAGGAAAACACACTGTATGGCTATTACTGTTTTTATTTATGCTGCATTCCATTAATGAAATTGGCTTTTTCTGGAAACATTAGCTTCCCAAACATGAAAGGGCTGTAAGGAATCTGTCACCAGAAAAAACAAGAACACTCAGACCTAGCGTTGTAATAGTTTTATGCAGAGTAAGGAGCGGAGGAGGATAAGCAAGGATGGGAAAGAGTTTTTGGTTCCAAGGGGGGGGGGGTGGGTATTGAGTTCGACAGCCCCACTCTCCACCAAATGCTCATCCATTATCCATTAAACAGATGGGGACTGGCCGTCCCTATTTCCCTTGTAATGGCATCCAGAGAAAATTGTATGCTCATACCTCCACTTTTTCCTACATTTGCTAATGTAGATTCCTTTCCGTCCCCCTTCACCTACGCTCACATGCTTCTCCCCCAGACTAAAAGAATGGTGGCTTTACTAAACTTAGAAGCATGTCAGAAACAAATTTAGCTTCGGAGCACAGTCTGAGATGGAGAGCAAGAAACTGGCTAGGGGAAATGACAGCCTAGGAACACCCTCCCTCTCCCATTTATTATCGCTCCTCTTTCTCTGTATTAAAGGCCCTTGGTCCTCTTGATGGGGATGTTTCTCTAAACTGGAGGCAAGTTCACCATGCCACCTCCGCAGAGATTCTAACTCATTTGTATCTCAGGCTCAGGAGGGAATGCTTACCCTCCTGGGCCACCAAGGGAAAGCCGGAAGGAAAGGACTGGTGATGCCTGTGGGGAGGGAACAGGAGAACTGGCTGGCCTGGTCCTCTGGGTTCTCCGCCTGCTTTCCTGTGCCATGTACAATCACTGAAACCTGATTTTCCTTTGATTGAAACCTTTGATTTGATAAAGTCACTCACCCAGGAGTGAGTTTCCACCCACACCGCTAGGTGTGATCTCGTTTTGTCGATGAGTCTGTGTGATCCTTAGAAGGCTTTAGGATGTAGCAGTTCTTGTTGGGCTCACCTGGTCTTTGAAGAGGAATGTCCATTGTGCTTTCATTCTGGGGAGAGAGAGCCCGGCGAATGTTAAACAGGGAGAGTAATGAGAAGGGAAAAGTGATTGCCAAATGACCTTCAGAGATGGCAAGTTTCCATGGAAATAGGCATCCTCATCTCACATCTCAGCAACCAAAGCAATTCTGGAACATGCCTGGAGACCATGCAAGCTATAGTTCCTCAAAAGGTAAAGATCCTCTGGAATGCAGGAGCAGGCGTCCCCAGGTAGGAATGCAATGTCAGGATTGATGGTAGCATGGCCCATGCTGGGAATACTAATGAGACAGACAGCATCTGTCCACAATCCACTGCCCATGCTCCGTTCACATTCCAGAATTAAGACATTTGCATTTCTCTCTGTATGTGTCACTTCCTAAGCCAAGGTGAAGTATCTTATCTTGATTTCCAAAGTGCACATCCAAACTATAGCAGCAAGAGAGATCTGGGGTGAATTTCTCCTCCCACCCCATCACTGGGCTAAGCCTTCATGTCACAGGACACCTCTCCCTGTTGGTCCCCAATTCACCAACATGGTTCGGCATTCAAGCCAGTCAGTCCACAAGGGCGAAAGATCCTTCAGCCTCAGACAAATAACAAGTTACAGGAATAAATCACGAAAACAGCACAACGATGCCACATGAGCAAATTCCTGTTCCGAGACATCCGTCAGGGTCTGAGAACAGGTGTCAGGGGATTGCATGAGGAACTTGGGGCCCTGAGCTAGGTCGGATCAACCTCACTGGAGGAGAAAGGAAGGCCTTCCTTGCTGGGTGAACAGTTTCTGTTACTACGCAAGATTGCTGGCGAGGTTGGGAAATGCTGTGAATGGGAATCCAGATTCATTTTGAAAGTTAGTATGATCTTGTGATCCAAGGGGTTAAGAGCACAGGCTGTGGAATCAAAACATGTTCTGCATGCCACTTCTTAGAGCTGGACTTTGATCTTGGGCCAGTTACTTAACTTCTCCAAGATCTATTTTCTTCAACTGTAAAATATGGCTGCGAGGCAGGATTACTACCTCATGGGGTCAGAGAGCACATTCGTATGAATGTGAAATTTTCGGATAATGCCTGGCACAGGGAAGTTCTCAGTGAGTGTTAGCTGTTACTATCAGGACTTAGTATTTTCCAGTGTTTATCTGGCCTGCGGGTGTTTTCCAGTGGACAGAAGCCAACCCACAAAGCCTGTGACTTTAGGAGTTCCTGGAGGACCCAGCTAGTGGGAAGGAAATGAGAATATTGTGTGGGTCTAAAGGGAGGGGGGGTGCTTCACGATAACAGTCCTACTCAATGTGCAGAGAGAGTCAGTTTCTAAGCTAGGGTTCAACAATAAAGTATAAGGAGCCTCTAGGCTCTCAGAAATTAAATTACTTGTAAAGTTTTAAAAGTTGGTTAGTTCCATATTAGAGCTTTCATGGAGGGAGGGAATTACACTGACAAGGCAAGATTATTCACTTTGGTTGTAGGCCTAGCGCAAAAAAAAAAAAACAAAAAAACAGCATAACATATATTGAATTATCATTTGAAAAGCTTTAATATATGAGTATCTTAAGAGCTAATGAAGAATTTGGCTCACAGGTGGCTTCTGAATGATGCTGAGTTATCTCACGCTGTCTCTTTTTCTAGTTTTCCATTGATGCAGCTTGATTATTAAATTTTGTTACTTATGTTATATTAACTATTAAATTTTGTTCTGGTTGTTTTTCCTGTATATGTATAGAATAGTCCTGTAATGATACACAAGAAACCATTAACAGTTGTAACTTCTGGCAAGAGACGTGGAGAGCTTGGGGCAGATGGGAGGTGTATGTTTTTCTTTGTATACAACTTCGTACTCTTCATTTTTTTCTACGCATGAGATTCAGGTTTCCAATAAAAGAGAATTTATAGAAAGAAATGCATGAGAGACCAGATCACAGGAAAGCAGGAGGGACTGTTGGAATCACAAGGCCCAAATCCTGCTACTCCTTGTTGCTTGTGGATTACAGATGTTGAAACCTATGCCTAGAAATGGAGAGACTTCAGCACCCCCCTCCTCTTATTTCCAGACTCAGGTAGCCTCTGGGTCATGAGCCAGCAGGTGTGTAAAACACAGAAGCCATGGTGGAGAGGCCCCTGCCCTAGCACATTGGGCTTGTTCCTTTAGCCTTTAGGATTCTCCCTGCTCCTACTATTTGTCAGTCAATCTGTCTGGTCAGAGAAACCTGGATGAAAGATATGTTACCGCCCCACTGGCTGCTAAGGAAATTCCAAGTTATGCAAGGTTTGTTGGGAATGTGGACTTGCGTAACCTTAGGCAAGATGGCTGGGGCAGGGACTCAAGCTGACTATGCGTCCTGAGAACACAGAGTCTTCTTTCTCTGGAGCATGCTGTAGAGGTGGGGCCAAGGATGTGGAAGCAGTTTGTAAGCCAAGGGCACCACAGAAATGCAAGGGCTCACAAAGGCTTGGGGAAATGCAGTGGGAGAGGATCTGGCCCCAGTGAAGGATTTCCCCCATGAACATCAAAGAAATCAACAAAGGGGATGGTAGGAGGAGGACAAAGGTAGAACTTGGAATGTTGGCTCTTCCTCAAAGGCATTTCCTATGCATTCTCTTTGCTGAGAATCAAATCCAGAGACTCAATGATAATGATTCTCACTTTTATTACCATGTTATTGTTCGGGGTTGGCTCAGCATCCCCCCACCCCAAACCCCAAAGGCATTGGAATGAAGACGAAAAGTGCTAAGTTAGCTAAGTTAATATCTTAATCGAGCCAAGCCTTTTTTCTATCATCAGAGTCTTGGTGGACAGATGTGATGCCAGCTTGGTGGTGTAGCTGTGCCTCCATATGCCTTTGTAGCAAGGTTGAAGGCATCCCAAACTGGTGGGGCCTGGCGTTTCTTAGTGGAGCGACAGTGGAAAGAAGTCTTCTTTTAGTATTCCTGTCAGCTAAATTCTGGCTCAAAATACATGAGGAGAAATTCCCAGAGCAGATATGTAGTAGAGATTTTCACTAAACACTTTGGAATGAATAATACTGTGCTTGATAACATTCATTCCAGGGATGTTGGCTGAGTGTTGGCAGAGAGGATCAGCTAGGGCCATGACACAAGATACTACCACTTGCTGACTGTAAACCCAAACGGGGTTCAGCTTGAATAGAAAGAGGTATCGTGAAAAATGGGAAAGGCAAATTAAGCAGCATTAAAAATAAACTTAGGTGTTAATATAGGCACTTCATAATCAAGGGCTCCTTATTTGGTGACTAATAATAATAATAACAATAATGGTAAATTACCAGCAATAGTAGCTGCTACAATACTTCTCAGAACAAAAAGGAGAGGACAATATTTACTGAATGAATGGAGACATCATTCTGTGACCTGTGGGTCACACGCGGCTCAACTGCCAGAGAATTTTAGCAAAAGTCTTCCATGTACTTTCAAGGCCTGTAAAACATCTGAGAAGTTGGGTCCAAATAAAAAGTAAATTCACTTGCAACAGATTGGGTATTTTCTAGTACAGAGGGGGAAAAAAGGCTTCGATATGATTAGTGATGTCGAAGGAAAAGTTTGTGTACCATCCTCCACGTCTTCATTCATTAGCATAATCTCTGCCTGTGAACTTTTCTAGCCAGGGTAATTCTATGTTAAGGTAGGGAATGTGATCCAGATTACTAACCTTTTTCCATTTGGCTCTTCATCGTGGCTGATTTATGGGGTATTTGTCAGAAGGGGAAGCCAAGAGAGTACCACCCAAAAAACATTTTTAACTCCATATAGTGAAGTGGTAGAAATTTGTTGAAAAGTTTAATTTATCTCATACTTCAGATCATGGGAGTTCATAATTTTTCTTGCTGATGCGTCACAGCTTCCAGTGCTATGATCCGAAGTGAAGGAAAATTTAAAAAGTGCTGAATACCTCTTCTTCCTTTCGTCTATCAGCCAAGGCAAGGGAGTATGTGGACAGAACAGTTAACAACTGAAAGCTGAATTCATTTCCCTGCATCTTCAGCTAAGCATGTCAAATACCTAGAGAGCTATTTGGTTGTTGCTGTTTATTTGCTTCTGTTAAATAAGTCACAATTTCAGAGGTGATTCACAGATTTATGTGGCTTTGGGATTGGATTTAAATTTCTACATCTCCTCCTGAGAACCGCCTCATATTTGCCTGAATTGTAGAATAACTGAAAGTCACAAAGTTTCAAGGACTACTGATGAAGGTAGAAATTCTCACACACAAAAAGAAACAACATCCTTGGAATTCCAGATATCAATCTACAAGTCTCCGTTCTACCACCAAACATTGTTCATGTCTGGGTACCATTTGGTCTCTCTTGGCTCTGGGCAAGAATATTCTCTCATTGAGCAATGTATAGTTATGTAACTCTAGAGTCAAAATTGAAATACTTCCTGCCTGGATATACAACCTCATATTGGAGGCCAGCTCCACCTGTTAAATACCAAATGTATTTACTTGCAACTATTGGGAAAGAGAGAGAGAGAAAGAGAGAGTAGAGAGGAGAGAATGGGAGAGAGGAAAGAAGGAGAGGAAGAAAGGAGGGAAGGAAGGCATTTGATTTTATATTCTTGTCCCGATATTGTTTTATTTCACTTATTTATTTATTTGTATTCATTTAGTCAGCCAATATCTATTGAGTGTCTTCCAAATGAAGGTTTGTGTGGAGCATAGATGGATAAATGGAGAGTGGAACAGGAGGGTACAAAGATAAATCAAATATCTTGCCTTCAAAATGTTTATTATCTAAAAGAGGAGTTTATCAGTCAGTTTTTGATATGTTATGCTATCGTAACAAACAATCCCCCAGCCAATGGTTTACAAAGCAGGCTTATTATTCAGGCTCACATCACCTGGAGATCAGCTGGTGTTTTTGCTTCATGCTAGGACTCCGGCTGAAGGAGCAGTCTCTATCAAGAGTATGATGGCATTTACACATCAGCTGGAAAAGGAGAAAGAGACCAGGGAAGGAAAAAGGCACACGGCAGCCATTCAACGCTTTTTTTTCCATCTCATTGGCAGATGTGAATGTTCTCCCACAGAGAAGCACTCACAGCAAGCCATAGGGCCACAGGCTGGGATGTCTGCTCCTCCAGCAGGGAGGGCAACAAATAATTGGGAACAATAATGCCATCTACCATGGGGAGATACACACACACACACACACACACACACACACGCACACACGCTCAAATGCAATGGGTATATAGGGTACATACACTATATACAAAACATCATATGAGTCTACGGCCACACCACCCTGAACGCGCCCGATCTCGTCTGATCTCGGAAGCTAAGCAGGGTCGGGCCTGGTTAGTACTTGGATGGGAGACAAAACATCATATGATAGGGAGTGATAGGAATTTCAACTGCGGGGACATTTCCCTGCTCTGCCACTTAAAAACTAGCTGTTTGACTTTGGAGAAGGTGATTAACCTCTCTGAGCCTTGGTTTTGTCACCTGAGAATTAGGATAAAAGTACTTTACTCATGGATTAAAATATTCTTTTCAAGTGAGACACTAAGCAGAAAGCTTGGCCATAGTTATCACTAAACCTGTTTCCTTCTTCTACTCCTTCCTACCCTCTTCTTTCACCTCCTTATTCTTGTTACTCCATTTCAGAAATATAGGGGATGCTTTGTGGATAATGGCATTTAATCTGAGACTCAGAATGTGGATAGTATTTGAACAGGCAGCAGAGAAATTTATTTTACAACTCAGTGATTCCCATCTTCAAAATGGGGATAATAGTAGTGATTACTTCTTATGGTTAGTATGAGGGTTAAATGTGTTACTGACATAAACAACACGTGGCTGTATATTGCACACATTATGTTAAATATTTGTTAGATACAAATACACATGTAAAGGGGCTGAGAGAGAGTGTGTTCAGACTGACAAGACAAAAAGCCAGGACCAGGGAAGGCTTGAGGAGCTCTAAGGGAGTGGTCTAGATACGTTTGGGTGTGGCACAGTGTGTATGAAGACAGGGGAGGTAGAAGACGAGACTGATGGGGTGCATGGGTGCCTGAGCATATGGACTTCATTCTGCTGGCAGTAGGGACATGGTTTGGGCTATGTTTCAGGAAGATCACTATTGTCAGTGTGTAAAACAGGTGGGAATAGCGAAGATAGGAGCCCAGAAGGTCTGGAGGAAGAATGCTAGAAATCTTGGTGGTGTTGAGAGACAGCTACCCTAGAGCAGCGACAGAAAGCATGGAGAGGAAGGGCTGCTGCATGAGGGAGCTGGAAATGAGGCCAGCAGGCCTGGGACCTGACTGGGTTGGGACTGGACGGATGAGCCAGAGTGAGGGAGGGGATGAAAATAGGGCTGAAATTTCCAGTCTTGCTGAATGAAGAGTTAGTCTGTAGACAGGTAGGGGCTAAAAATGGTGAGCCTTGTTTGCAATATTACATTACTTGAAAGTAGATCAATGAAGAATTCTTTGGGGCTAAGAAACATCCCTTAACAAGCAACTTGAAGGCGGTGTTAAGAAGCTGCCTGTCATTTACTTCTGATGCGAGTATTGTCACTCAGGTTTCTTTCCAAGCCCAAATAAGATCAGCAGTATGGGGCGCCTGGGTGGCTCAGTGGGTTAAGCCGCTGCCTTCGGCTCAGGTCATGATCTCAGGGTCCTGGGATCAAGTCCCGCATTGGGCTCTCTGCTCAGCAGGGAGCCTGCTTCCCTTCCTCTCTCTCTGCCTGCCTCTCCATCTACTTGTGATTTCTCTCTGTCAAATAAATAAATAAAATCTTTAAAAAAAAAAAAAGATCAGCAGTATGGAAGTCATTTTAGCCAGGAGGCTGAGAAAGGAGCTAGGTAGTTGGACAGGAAACAGAGGTGTGTGTGTGTGTGTGTGTGTGTGTGTGTGTGTCCAGAGGCGGGGGTGCTTGGAAGTGGGAAACTGGGGAGAAAAGAGCAAGGCCAAGAATAAAGGGAAGAAAGAAAGGGAAGTGGGAGTATGCCATCTTCCTGAAATATCAGTCTTTTATGTTTCCAGGATATTATCAAATAAGATGCAGATTTCTATAAATCAATGGACAGTATGTCAAGTATTTTGATAAAAAGAATACATATTTCGAATCATGGAAAACATAGTAGGGCATACACCTCATTTTAGTAGTGGTGAAATTATAGATTACAATTTTGTTTCTCTTTGTTTCCTGAGTTTTTCTGCATTGAGCATGTATTAGTTTTATAGTATAAACATTAAATAATAAATTCTATGAACAGTGGGAAAGAAACTACCATAAAGAACTCAAAATCTCCCCCACCACACACAATTTATGCTATTGTTTTGTGACACTTGAAACATATACTCTAATAAAAACAGATGTGCAAACGATCTTTTGGCAAGCAACAGATTCAAAGATTGGGGACTGCCTGTAGCTGATTACATTGCCAGTGTGTCAGAACGAGGGTTTTAAGTTCAAAATGCTTGTAACAGAAATCATTACAATATACAGGCTAAGTTGGAGGGAAATACCAGCCTAAAATTTGGATACATTTAAAAGAAAACGTTTCAATGTGTTTATATTCAAACTCAGCCTCAAAGAGGTAACCTTTCAACTTCAGAGTCATTTTGGACAACTGTTCTTGAAATTGTCTTGTATATAAAACCCAATTGGTCATGACTATTGAAAAATACATTACTTTTTTCTTGTAGCCAGAATATACAGCAAATGAGAGCTCTCTAAGTGATTTGGCAAAAAATTCATCTTCAGACAGTTTTAATACAGGAACTGAATTGTTTGGCTTTTCTTCCTTTCTTTGATTCCTGAGAAAGGTAGACTACAAGTATTTCCTTCGAAGAGGGTTTGGAGATGAAGCCTTCCCTGCTTCTAGAATAGAAGCTTTTGGTGTTTGTTTGCTGAAGGGTCAAGGGAATTGGGGTTTGTAGGAACAAGTGGAATGCCTTGTAAATATAGCATGTAGATAGGGGCTTCTCCTGAGTCAGAAAGATATTCCCTCAATGTAGTTCTTATCTGAATTTGGCTAGTGATGTTGAACATTTTTATGTGTTATTTTTTATGTGTCTATTAGCCATTTGTATGAGGTACCACCTTATACCAGTTAGAATGGCAAAAATTAACAAGGCAAGCAACAACAAATGTTGGAGAGGTTGTGGAGAAAGTGTAAGAGTGTTCCTCTTACACTGTTGGTGGGAATCCAAGTTGGTGCAGCCACTTTGGAAAACAGTATGGAAGTTCCTCAAAAAATTGAAAATAGAACTACCCTATGATCCAACAATTGCGTTGCTGGGTACTTACCCTAAAGACACAGATGTTGTGAAAAGAAGGGCGACATGAACCTCAATATTCATAGCAGCAATGTCCACAGTAGCCAAACTTCAGAAGGAGCTGAGATGCCCTTCAACAGATGAATGGATAAGAAGATGTGGTCCATATACACAATGGAATATTACTCAACCATCAGAAAGGATGAATATCCACCATTTTCATCTACATGGATGGAACTGGAGGAGATTATGCTGAGTGAAATAAGCAGAGAAGACAATTATCATATGGTTTCACTTACATCTGGAACATAAGGAATAACATGGAGGACATTAGGAGAAGGAAGGGAAAAGTGAAGTTGGGGAAACGAGAGGGGGAGAAGAACCATGAGACTACGGACTATGAGAAACAAACAGGGTTTCAGAGGGGTGGGGAATGGGGGGAGGGGTGATCCCAGTGATGGGTATTAAGGAGGGCTGGACTGCATGGAACACTGGGTGTTATATGCAAACAATGAGTCATGGAACACTACATCAAAAACTAATGGACAGCTATATGTAAAAGAACGAAACTCAACCATTCTCTTACACCATACACAAAGATAAACTCGAAATGGATAAAAAACCTCAACGTGAGACAGGAATCCATCAAAATCCTAGAGGAGAACATAGGTAGTAATCTCTTCGATATCAACCATAACAACTTCTTTCAAGATATGTCTCCAAAGGCAAAGGAAACAAAAGTGATGAACTTTTGGGACTTCATCAAGATCAAAAGCTTCTACACAGCAAAGGAAACAGTCAACAAAACAAAGAGGCAACCCACAGAATGGGGGAAGATATTCACAAATGACAGTACAGACAAAAGGTTGATATCCAGGATCTATAAAGAACTTCTTAAACTCAACACACACAAAACAGATAATCATATCCAAAAAAAATGGGCAGAGGCCATGAACAGACACTTCTCCAATGAAGACATACAAATGGCTATCAGACACATGAAAAAATGTTCATCATCATTAGCCATCAGGGACATTCAAATTAAAACCACATTGAGACACCACCTTACACCAGTTAGAATGGCCAAAATTAGCAAGATAGGAAACAATGGGTGCTGGAGAGGATGTGGAAAAAGGGGAACCCTCTTACACTGTTGGTCGGAATGCAAGTTGGTGTAGCCACTTTGGAAAACACTTTTGAAAATCTTTGGAAATTCCTCAAGAAATTAAAAATAGAGCTTCCCTATGACCCTGCAATTGCACTCCTGGGTATTTACCCCAAAGATACAGTGAAGATGTAGTGAAAAGAAGGGCCATCTGTACCCCAATGTTTATAGCATCAATGGCCACGGTTGCCAAACTGTGGAAAGAATCAAGATGCCCTTCAACGGACGAATGGATAAGAAAGATGTGGTCCATATACACTATGGAGTATTATGCTTCCATCAGAAAGGATGAATACCCAACTTTTGTATCAACATGGATGGAACTGGAAGAGATTATGCTGAGTGAAATAAGTCAAGCAGAAAGAGTCAATTATCATATGGTTTCACTTATTTGTGGAGCATAACAAATAACATGGAGGGCATGAGGAGATGGGGAGGAGAAGGGAGTTGAGGGAAATTGGAAGGGGAGGTGAATCATGAGAGACTATGGACTATGAAAAACAGTCTGAGGGTTTTGAAGGGGCGGGGGGTGGGAGGTCGGGGGAGCCAGGTGGTGGGTATTTTGGAGAGCACGTATTGCATGGAGCACTGGGTATGGTGCATAAACAATGAATTCTGTTATACTGAAAAGAAATAAATTTAAAAAAAAAAGAAAGTTAAAAAAAATGATGTGCTCTATGGTGACTAACATAACATAATAAGATTAAAAAAAAAAAGGAAAGAGAAAAAAAAGAGCGATATTTCCTAGGGCCACAGAAAGAAAGATGTCAGTAGGTCTGGTGCAGTGAGGAAGAGGGCCCTTCTTTCTGGCAGTGTTCTGGGGGAAGTGGTGAGTCTGGAAGGAATGGCTTGGGTAACAGGATCATAGGTTCTAGGTATCTCATAAGTATGGCTCTGAAGGGACCAAGTGAAAGGAGCCAGGGGTCTTCTTAGGGACAGTCAGAATGGCCTTGTTACAAATAACCCTCCCCTCCCTTCCCCTCTGCCTCCATACCGTGGCCCTGCTTATGACAATAGAACCTAGAAATAGCTCTGATTTGGGAAGGAGGCCCCAAGAATAACTGATGCTCCATTTCCAATATATCTTGGCAGGATGGAGACTGAGAATTGAAATTAGGTAACATCCTAGCTAATATATTTCTCACACATCCAACTTTGAGGACTGAGAGTGAAAAACCAGTGTAATATTGAATAAAGGGATGTCCAGGGATTTCCTCTTTGGAAATGTGCACGCAGATTATAAAGAGATGAAAGAACCCAAATGTGATGTACCTGCTCAGATCCCATTTTAGACTGAGGCACTCATTCTCTCAGCTGCCAGGAGAGTTGGCTGCTGGAGGCTCACAGCTGTGATTGTTTCAGGGAATTGCCCTCTGACAGGGGAAGCTGTGTTGCCCTCTTCCTGGGGTAGCCAGAGTCTAATGACTGATTGATGCAGGGAACAAAGACCAGCCCTTTGCCCTGGATTTGGGATAACTCCGCAGGGCCATCTCATCTCCAGGGATCCCAGTGGGATTAGCCAAGGCCTTCTGTTGCAACTGCTTTTAATTCAACCTCTCCCTCTGCCCCATCTTGCTACGTTATATATGTTCTTCTCAAGTTCACTACCCAGGGAATTTCCTGTATGCAAATCTCTGCCTCAGAGTCTGAAGGTGCCTCCAGAAAACCTGACCTAGGACAATACACTATCCTAAACCTTTCTCATTAAATAACCCTGACCAAGGATAGATACATTTTACCTCTTGTGTCATTTTTTTTTTTTGTATTTATTTGAAAGAAGTAGATTTAGGTATGACTTTGTTTTCAGTGAGAGGGATTCTTAGATTGTCTTAAGAATGAAGAGTTAGGGGGGTCGGAAAAGAATAAATGAAATAAGATAGAATGGGGAGGGAGTCAAAGCATAGAAGACTCTTAATCTCACAAAACAAACTGAGGGTTGCTGGTGGGAGGTGAGTAGGGAGAGGGTGGGTGGGTTATGGACATTGGGGAGGGTATGTGTTATGATGAGTGCTGTGAAGTATAAACCTGGTGATTCACAGACCTGCACCCCTGGGGCTAATAATACATTATGTGTTTATAAAAAATAAAAAAAATTATAATAAAAAAATGAAGAATTAGGACAAAAGTCAAAAAAGAAGGTAAAAATTGTGGGGCCACCTCAGAATTTTCTTCTCTTATGAACACAAGCCAGAAGTGCATTTGAAGACCCCATTTTTAATAAGCCAGTGACCAGACAAATGCCAAAGACCAAAGAAATGGAATATACAAATGAACTAATAAAATGTTGACTTAAAATATTTTAAAATCTCCCTATAGATCAAAAGGGATCATGTTTTCATCAGACGTTCCTTGAGATCAGTGCGGAATTCTCTCCTGTTACTCCAGGCCTATGTGAAGCTAATCTTTTCCACTCTTGAATCCAGTAAGGGGGAAAGCAGGAAAGTAGAAGAAGAGGGGATGTAGTAGGGAGTTACTTATTTGTGATTCTGTATAGCTAAGTGCTAATTCTGTTCTTGACTGTTCCCAATGCCTTCGTCCCTGGAGAGATGTGGCCACAGGACGTGCAGCACGGTGACTGGGGTCTATTTTCTCAGTGGAATTGTTATTGGATCATCTCTTCATCACTGCTACCAGTGTTCATCACCAGGAGAGACCCAGAAATGGTCTTACAACTGAACAAATAGGATTATGATAAGTGCAGTGCAGATCTCTAAGAACAATATTCTCTCATCAGGTTTTAAGTGATGAGCATGGATTGGCAGATTTCTGAATTTCTGAATAAAATCTTTCAAGTGTAAGAAGTAGACATTCAATTGAAATTTTCCCAATTTTAAAGATTCTCACTTCCTGTAACCCTTCCGATTTCCCCTTTAGGGAGTGGGCCAGGAAGGTATCGCCTGCTTGAAATAAACATGAAAACATTCATTTTTATTGTAGTCAACCCTGATTGGACATGTGCATTTCCACAAGAAAATGCCAATAAAAAGTCATTTTCAATGGCTTGAACTAATCACCAGTCTATAGAAGGAAGAGCAAGGTAGTCCAATTTTTATTCTAGGGCACACCCTTTTCAAGTATTTCCTTTCTTAGAGTAACTGACTCTATAGCCTGAGACCATAGTAGGTATGCTTCCTATTCTATTACCAACTATTGATTCACCCCTTATAAATAATGATGGAAACCCCAATTTACCATTACTAGCTGACTCTAGTAGCCCCAAGCACTCTTCCCTTATTCCACATTATATTGTTATAATTGTTTCTCTTTTTCCCATATGCCTCATGATCAGCCATTCACAGGAAAACAATGATCTGTGAAAGGAAGAGTCAGGAGTCCGAGGTTCTGATCCCGATGTGGATCCCTCACTTCACTCACTCTCAGCTTTGTTTCCTCATCTGTAAAGCAAAAACAGGACACAGTTCTCTTCCCTAGCACTAAAATGTGTCAGCTTAATATTTTAGAAAAGCACCATTCTATGGTTTACAAATAGCTAAATTCTAAATTCTTAAGGACAAAATGGAAGAAAGTGACTTTTTTTTTAAGAACTACATGATAGCAATGATTATGTTAAGATGTCTCAAGACCACCCTGAGGTTCCAGGATTCACTTACAGGATTCACAAGACTAAGCATGTAGTCATACTCACAGATATGATTTATTACAGTTAAAAGAAAGGGAGGGAAAAGGCACATGGGTAAAGTCCAGAGAAAATCAGCCATAAGCTTCCAAGGTCCTCTCCTAGGGGAGTCACACGGGACGCACACAGCAACGAGTTGTGACAACAAATGTAGGATATGCTGTCATTCTGGGAAGCTTGTTAGAGACTCAATACCCGGGGTTTTTCCTGGGCTTGGACACATAGACAGCTTTTGCCTGGCCCATCACCCAAATTCTACCCTCCCAGACGGAAAGCAGGTGTTTAACATAAACTGTATGGTTTGTGCAAACAGTTTAAACATCATAAGCCACTCTTATTTCATGGTGGTGGGAATTGCTACAGACTTGAATATACCCCTGCCAAATTTATATGCTGAAATAGAATGTCCAGTGTGCTGGTATTTGGAGGAGGGTATCTTGGGAGGTGCTTAGATCCTGAGGCTGGAGCCCTCATGAATGGGATATAGTGCTTGTGGGAAAGTGACCCAAGAAAGATTTCCTTGTCGCTTTGGCCATGTGAGTTTACAAGGAAAAGATGGTCGTGCGGGAGGCACTTTCTCACCAGACACCCAACCTGCTGCTTCCATGATCTTGGACTTGGAGCCTCCAGAACTGTGAGAAGTAAATGTTTGCTGATTGGCCACCCAGTCTCTGGCTTTTTATTACAGCAGCCCCAATACACATGGACCCTCTGGGAATCTAAGTTCCCAGATACCATCCAAGAGCCAACCTTGTAAGCAGGCCTAGCACAAGGATAGTCATGACACCCGCTATGTTGACTCTTTTCTGCACAGTAACAGAGTATGTTTGTTTCTGACATCACTCTTGGATACAGACAGTTGTGTATTACCTGAGTTAAGTAAAAATCAAGATGGGGTAAAATAATATTTCCAAATAAGTTTATATTTTTTTTTCATTGGAATACTGACATGTTTATTTAGTAAAACTCAGAAAATTTTTAAAAAAGTAGGAAGGAGAAAAACATTACCTATAGTAGCAATTTCTAAAAGTAATTAGATAATTGGCTTCCAAATATTTTGGACATGATGATCATAATGTGGTAATGATTAAAATTGCAGTCTGCTCTTTTTCATTTTATTTTATAATATAGAAAAATTTTCATATTATTTCAGGACATTTTGCAGACATTGTCTGGAATGACTGTATTCCACTGTATCATAATTTACATAATCAATACACTTTTTGCCATTTTTCTATACTTATGTTATAGTGAATGGTGAATTTCTTCATGCACAAAGCTCTTTCTGTTTCAGAATTATTCTTTAGGATGCATTCTCAGAACTGGATTTACTAAGTCAAAGGATATGAATTTTTAAAAGACTTTTGTTATCCCTGGCCAAATGGCTTTCCTGGAGTTGTAACTTTTGGGCATTTGCTAATGAAGTATTTCTCTCAAATGAAATGATGCTTTCATGTGTTTTCCCTTCCAGTGCTTCTCTGTGGTATTTTTTTTCCCTTTTTATTTTTCTCCCCATTGACCTCCTATATTATCTAATTATCCCACCACTGGGGAACGTCTTTGGGCAAAGGCCCAACATTTATAAATGTCCTCTTTTTAAAAAAAGCAAGGATGTTGCCTAGGAATCCCCATCATGCATTATCACAGACCAGCTCATTTATTTTCTGAGCAAACGGAAAACAATTTCCCCTGGTTTTACGGGGAGGCAGAGGGGTGGGGAGAGAGGAGAAGGGGAGCATCCGAAGTCCTGAGATGTCATCTGTAGAGTGGCTAGATGGTGTACAAGATGGTACTGTAGGCCCTGGACAAGAGAGGGAGTGAAAACTGGGTTCTGAAATACAAAATTTGAAAAGATGTCAAAAGATCCAGCATAACCTTTATGGTGTCTTGCTCAAGAAGGGATCTGACCCTGCAAAGCACCAGGAGGTGCTGACGTTTAAAGACACAGTGTTTGGACTTAGATAGCTAAAACTGGAGCTCTCCTGCCCTTGGCCGCCAATTGCAAGCCTGTTAGCACATCATTTCATCTTTCACGCTCGGTGTCCTCACTGGTAAAAGAGATAATAGAACACAGACTAGCCCACCTTCTAAGGCTGCTGGAACTCGGCTCAAATGTTCAGAAAATCACTGTGCCCAGGGCCTGGTGCATGGGGGTGTATTGAATCAGTGGTTATTGAAACCAAGAGGAAATGATGGGTGAGAAAGTCCCTTGTGAACTTGCAGTGTGGTGAAGAAACATCAGACTCTTAGCCCATCCTCAGCTTAGTCATAAACAGCAGGTGATCGTAACCACTGAAAATGGTGGTTTTCAAGTTATAGCAAATGCTGTTCTGTTTTCTGTTGCTAAGAAACAAACCAAGAATTCTTCTACTGACAATAATCTAGTTCCATCGTGGTAAGAATATTTTTAGTCGGGAGAAGACCTTGCTGTATTTTATTATTTGCAATGTTGTTATTGTTGATCAAAACCACATATATTCAGATGATCAAAACAAAAGTCTCCTGACAAATTAACAATAATTATGTTTATTAAGATAGTATACTCCCTGGTACTGTGTGTGTGTATTTCAGTTTTCTCACAATGATAAAAGGTATATAATTTAGAAAATATAGAAAAGTGTAAAGAATCAGAATCCCAACTTCCAAAGGCAACTACCATTAATAATCGCCGTTACTTCCTTCCAGTATTTTTTAAATTCAGTTTTGAAATCATCAGTTTGTGCTTTAAGCAACATAGTAACATAGAAGTAGCATTTTATTTTAGATTCATCCAGAGCTTGTTAAAGTCTCGCCTCGGCCACCTGCCACCTATGTCATCTTAAGAAAGTCACTTAGTTTCTCTTTGTAGATTTGATCCCTGCTTCCTTCCAAGAGGGTTAAATGATAGGGAATTTTCAGTACAGCTTAAAACAAGATATGGAGGAGTAAAATAAAACAGAACCATTCTCCAGACCTCACAGCATTTATTGAGCACCTACTATGTGCTAGGAGAACTGTGGAGTTCTAGAGGAACGGGTAAATGAGACTGCTCGCTCCCCAGGGAGCTCCCAGGTTAGGAAATGTTTTCTCCACGTGTCACCTGAGGACTTCCTGCATAGAATCAGCAAGAGTGCTCCTGAGAAATGTGAAAAGGAAGATTGCTCATCCCTTGCCTGGAAAAGCCTCCTCACACAGACTGCTGGGGGTCTCCACAATTCACTATCTCTTGGGCTGATGGGCACACCCCCTGGGCAAACAGACTTAGCAACAGCTTATTCTGAAGGAATGTTCCAGTATAATCATGGATTCAGCAGAAGCTGGGGGTGGGGGGAGTTGCGATTCAAAGTACAGACTTTGGAACCAACAGACTTAGACTCTGTTGCTGACTAGCTGTGCATTTGGTGCGGCTTTCCTGTCTTATCATTGGCACAGTGGGTCTACTGGAATGGTGTTCCATTACATGAGATGACATCCTGGGAGAAAATGGCTATGCGCTGTTTCATTCCTAGCAGCCGCTGGAAAAGTGATAGCCATCGTCGCCATCCACCATAAAGGCAAATGCAGTCACACCAAAACCTTTTTCCTGCTTTGCCACCGGTCAGATCCCAGAGGGACAACACAGGCATTTCTGGGGCCAAGGTCATCTGAGGGTTGGACTAAAACCCTGTGCCTGGAGCCTGGCCATTAGCCCACAACAGCTAAGAGCTGAATTCGTGGACACCTGGCTGGGAAGAAAGAAGTCTTGCTCTCTCTCCCTCCCTTCTTCCCTCTTTAGCCTCTTCCCCTCCCTGTTCGCTCTCCGTTCCGTTCATTGGAAATGATGCATCACCCTCTAGGCCACTGCAGTGGCAGAAACCTGTTACCAGTTTTGTCAGATCCTGAAACGGCAGATGGATGCAGCCGGCAGCCTCTCACTGCGTCCAAGATGTCTTCATCTGTCCTCCCAGGACCCCGGCAAAATGCTTTTGGCAAAAGCAGGAGAAAGGGATAAAAATTAAGTATAAGGTGCCTCATTCATAGGGGCTTTTATGGGTTCGGATGTGTAATGATGGTTTAATGGCAGTCAAGAGGCAGGTAATTAGGAGCAATCGCCTCTGATCACCCTTGTACATAGCCCCAGATAGCTCCTCAACACTCCCGAACCCTTGTTTGCTTTCTCTGAGGCAGAAATCCCACAAGGTCTGCACACTGCCAGCTGTCGAACTAACGAACTGCCGGCGCGCTCCTGAATGGGAGCACTCCGCCTGGCGAGGCTCCCCCGAGCGGCCCCTCGCTGTCTTCGCCTGCGTGATTGCCTTTATCTAGCTGGTGCAGGAGCCGCTCCTAATCACGCTGCGGCTGGCCTCCGAGGGTCAAACACGGGATCATCGCTACCCAAACAAACGAAGAGGATGTCACCTTTGGGGGAGACTGATAAGCAGTTGGCAGGCAGGCCACGGGGAAGAGAAGGCGCCAGCAGCCAGCAATCTGCAAAGGCCGTAAATATGTTACACTCTCAGCGGGGAGACGGGCAATATAGGCACCAAGAGGCCTTTGTTTAATGAGCTGTCAGAAAGCAGGCATGAAATTATGTTTGAAAACATGTGCAAGCTGCAGAGACAGAGCGGGGGCCTGTAAATGGCCCTCTTCCTTCGCCGTGGATGTTTGGAGCATCTTTATCAGTCTGAGAACTGTCATAGGATGAAAGCTATCATTAGCAAACTAATGGTGTTTGAAAGCTACAAATTTTTCTCTCTCTTCTCCGTTTTTGACTTAAATGGATTATAGAAAAAAATCTTAATGGTTTTTTCCTTTCCTTGGGATTTTGGTAAACATGCAAATTGGAAGAGAACCAAAAACAAACCACACACAAAAAAGGATCTCTGGAAGAACAAATGAGACGGTTTTACTTTGAGCCTCTGCTCAGAGCAACGAGCTTATATTCTTCCCAATTCTGCCGAGACTCTGTTCAGAGAACTCTAATGTACCTCTAGCCAGCATTTTATTTCAATCAGACTCATAAAAGAAAGTATAAATATAAAATAAATGGCTCTCCTACACTCTGAGTATTAGAATTAGTGGGTAGGCATAATATCACATCTACCACATCAGCTATCAAATACTGGAGAATAATTTTCCAAAGACTTAAAATTATTCTTGTGGGTCACATGGCTGTGAAGTTTATTTCTATTAAGGGTGAAACTTAAAGACTCTAAAAAATCTGCCACGAGGGGAGGCATCCCTGATTCAGAGCGTATTTGGGCCCCAGTTCTTAAGTTCTGAAATGATGTATGTGGTTTGGTTGCCATAGATGGATCTTTTCCCCTCAGTGCACAGCAGACCTGCGTTTCCTGCCTGCAGTCAAGCCAGCCAGCCAGAAATGACTTGCACAAAACCCCTTTCCCATTAAAAGGCTCAAGACTTTAACCAAAGCCGATTCAGGAGAGGTGGCCCGGTTAGCAGGGAATAGTCTCGTCCGTCAGGCCATCTTATCCATAGACTGGAGAGTGGCAGGCTGCTGTCCTCCAGCTTTGAGAAGAAGAGGAGGGAAAGGTTGAGTAGGAAATAATAAAGTTAGATTGGAAAGGTAAAAAGGGATTAAGTTTAGAGAAACAAACTAAAAAGGAAATAGAACAAACAGGGAGAAAAACAATACTTTTCATGCGCATCAAACAATGATTGCCATTCACGTGACAATTTGTCTTCCTGGTCTTTATGCCCATCACCAACTCGCACATGAGAAATCAGAGAGCAGTGTGCCTGAAGTCAGCACAAGCGAAAGCCAGCAAGGGACCCAGCTCCTGATGGCCCCGGACCTATCCTCCTTCCCACTCAGAATCCTCTTTGAAAGCGTTCTCCAGTTCCTCTCTCTTGAGCACCCACAAAGAGCCTGAGTGCACTAGGTGCTCAATCTGAGTCTCTTGGGGCAGGTGGGGGGTGGGGGGGGAGCTTCAGTCCAGAGAGACAAGAGAAAATCAAGACAAAAATTAGAAGAAGGACAGGTATGCCCAGGGTATGGTCTCTGTCCGGATGGGGCCTTGAACAAAGGAAACCCTTAGCAAAATGAAAAGGCAGCCTGCAGGATGGAAGAAGATATTTGCAAATGAAGTATCCAATAAGGAGTTAATATCCAAAATATATGAAGAACTTCTATAACTGAATACCAAAAGACCTGCATAATCTGATTAAAAAATAAGCGGAGGACTTAAAGAGACATTTCTCCAAAGACATCCAGATGACTAAAAGACACATGGAAAGGTGCTCATCAGGGATATGCAAATCAAAGCTACAGTGAGATATGACCTCACATCTGTCAGAATGGGTAGAATCAGGTGCCTGGGTGGCTCACTGAGTTAAAGTCTCTGCCTTCGGCTCAGGTCATGATCCCAGGGTCCTGGGATCAAGCCCCCCCTCAGGCTCTCTGCTCAGCAGGGAGCCTGCTTCCCCTCCTCTCTCTGCCTGCCTCTCTGCCTACTTGTGATCTCTGTCTGTCAAATAAATAAATAAAATCTTTAAAAACTGGGTAGAATCAAAAAGAATAACAAGTATTGGTGAGGATATGGAGAAAAAGGAATCCTTGTGCACTGTTGGTGGAAATGTAAATTGGTGTAGCCACTATGAAAAACAGTATGTAGTTCTTCAAAACTTTAAAAATAGAACTATCATATGATCTAGTAATTCCACTCCTGAGTATTTGCCTAAAGAAAATGAAAAGATTAATTTGAAAGGATACACCCCTATCTTTATTGCAGCATTATTTACAGTAGCCAAGCTATGGAAGCACCCCAAATATGTATCCATCGATAGATGAATGGATAAAAAAGATGTGAGGTACACACACACACACACCCCTCCACCACCACCACCACATACTGGAATATTACTCAGCCATAAAAAAGAATGAGATCTTGCCATTTGCAACAACGTGGATGGATTTAGAGGATATAATACTAAGTGAAATAAGTCAGTCAGAGATAGACAAAAACAATATGATTTCACTCATTTGTGGAATTTGAGGAAAAAAATAAACAAATATTGAAAAAAAAAGAGAGACAAAAAATAGACTCTTAACTGTAGAGAGCAAACTGGTGGTTGCCAGAATAGAGGTGGGTAGGGGCATGAGTGAAACAGGTGAAGGGGATTAAGAGTACATTATGGCAATGAGCACTGTGTAATGTATGGGATTGTTGAATCACTGTATTGTACATTTAAAAGTAATATAACACTGTGTGTAAATTATGCTGGAATTAAAAAAAAATAAAAAAATTAAAAGTATAAAAATGAGGTAACTAAGAAAAGAAAAAGTCTCTTTTTGAAGTTCTTCCCACTGCCCCCCAAAAGAAAAAAAAGACAGAGGAACTGAATAAACACTTTTTTTCTTTTTTGTTTTTTAGAGAGGGAGGGAGACAAGAGGGAGAAAGAGAGCATAAGTGTGAGGGGCAAGGCAGGGCAGAGAGAGAGAGAGAGAGAGAACATATGGATCTTATGGATCTTAAGCAGGGCTCGATCTCACAACCCTGAGATCATGACGTGAGCTGAAATCAAGAGTCAGATCCTTAACCAGCTGAGCCACCGAGGTGTCCCTGAATAAACATTTTTTCAAAGAAGACACACAAATGGCCACAGGTACATTAAAAGGTAGTCAATGTCACTAACCAGGGAAATGCAAATCAAAACTAGAATGAGGTATCACTTCACATCTGTTGAATGGCTGTCATCAAAAAGACAAGAGAGAACTTGAGCCGATGTGGAGAAAAGAGAGCCTTGTATACTGTGGGTGGGAATGTAAACCAGTATACTATGGAAAACAGTATGAAGGTATCTTGGAAAATTAAAAATGGAGCTACCATATGATCCAGCAATCCCATTTCTAAGTATCCAAAGAAAATAAAAATTGAAGAGATACTCTCCCCCCTACCCCGTTCTTTGCAGCATTAGTAACAAGAGCTAAGATATGGAAACAACCTAAGTGTCCCTCAGCAGATGAACGGATACAGAAAACTGGGTACATATACATAGTAAATATTGTTTAGCTGTGAGAAAGAAGGAAATTCTGATATTTGTAGCAACATGGTTAGATTTTGAGGGTATAATGCTAAGTAAAATAAGCCAAACAAATACTCCGTGGTTATTACTTATATGTGATATCTATTAAAGAGTCAAACTCAAAGAAGCAGAGTAGAAAAGTCGTTGCCAGGGGCCAGGGGTTGGGAGAAAGAGGGAGAGATCAGTAAGGGGTACAATCTTTGAGCTGTAAGATGTATAAGTTCTGAGGAGCTGAAGTAAAACATGGTGACTATAGCTGATGACACTGTATTACATAATTGAATGTTATCAATTTCTTGAGTATCTTTCCAAAGTTGTTGTTGTTGTTTAGAGCATATGTAAGCAAATGTTTAGGACTTTTTGTGTGGTCACTTTTTTTTGACATTTCAGTCTCTAATTGTTAACTGAAATTTATTCTGGTGTGAGAAGCGAGATATGGATTGACCTTAAATTTTTTCTAGCATAATATTCAGTTATTCAAACATTATTTATTACATACTCCATCTGTCTCTCAATGATTTCAAATGTTACCTTAATCATATAAATTCCTCATGGTGCATATCCTATTTGTATGTATTCTAAAGTTCTATGTTTATTTTAAATCATTTTGTTACATTAATTTTCTGTCTATTGTATGTCAACCCTACACTCTCTTCTATTCTATTATCGATTTATTGTAGATTTATACTATGTTTCAACGTCTGATTGTATGGTTCTACATTAGTGATTTTTTCTCAGAAATGTTTTCATAATTCTTCCAGATATTATTGCTTGTTCATTTTTCACATAAACTTTAGAAACAGCTTGTCTTGTCAAAAACTACTTTAATACTTTTATTGTAATCTGTTAAATTTATGAATCAGTTTAAGAAAATTAATATGTTAATGATATTGAGTCTCTTGTTGCCTTTCCACTTGTTGAAATCTTTTGTCTTACTCAGGAACATTTTAAAGTTATCTTCATAAGTATCTTTTAAGGTTTATTTTTAAATATCTTACACTTGTTACTGCTGTATGTGAGATCTTTTATTACATCTTCTAACTGCCTGTTGCTTGTTAATCTCAGTATGTTAATTCTTTTTTTTTCCCCTTAATCTTGGTATGTTAACTCTGTAAGTAGCCATTTTACTAATTTCTTTTATTGTTTGTAATAGGTTTTCAATTAATACATTTGATTTTTCCAGATATGTAATCCTATAATGGTAATTATAATGATAATTTTACTTTCTTTTTTTTATATCTCCAATTTCTTTCTCTCATGTAATTGCATAGGCTAGTATCCCCAGAATAATCTTACATAACAGTAGCAGAATTGAAATGCTTGTATTGAATTTATTAAGAATAAAATTTGAATGGGAACTTAATTTTATAAAATCAGATTTTTTTTCAACATCTATGGGATTGATTATATGATTTTCCTTCTGGAATCTATTAATACAGTGAATAAGTAAATAGGTACCTAAAAAAATGAACCCTGCTGCATTTCTGGAATAAATCCCACTTGATTTTTGCAGCAAACTTTGCAAATAGTCTTTTCATTATCTTTATTTTCTGAATATTTAATGGTTTTAATTTGGCTTTTCACCTTCACCCAAATTACTTAAGACAGAATTATTAATATCGAGGAAGTAGGAACTTTTTGTTCTTATTGCTAATTCCAGTTTTATTGCATTGTGACTAGAGACTATTGTTTGCACTATTTCTAATTTTTAAAAATTGATTGACATTCCCTTCCCTCAGAGATAACTACTTCAAAAACTCACAGCCCCTTAAATCTCTAAACACCTTTTCCTCTCTCTTCACTCTTAGCTGATGACCTTGCTTCCCACTTCACTGGAGCACAAAATGGAACCATTCGAAAAATAAGTTCCACAAACTCCCACAACAATATCTTCCTACCTACCAGGGTGTGGACTGGATACACTGCTGCCCCTCCCCTCTGCTTCTAACTCAACGGCTTTGCTTCAGCAATTCTTCTTCCTTTCTCTTAGATCAACATTTTCCCCTCTCTTTTAACTCATTTCCACCAGTGCACAATCATACTATTTTCTCTCTCATCTTAAAAACAAAAAACAAAATTATCTTTTTCTCCTGAAGGCCCTACCATTTTTCTTGGCCTGCTTCCTCCCATTGTACAGCAAAACTCCTTGAAAGACAGCCTTTTCCTCTCCTCTTCTCACTGAAGCTAATTCCAGGTGGGGTTTGAACTCTGCCACCCCACCAAACCTGGGCTTCTCCATATCACCAACGACCTCCATGTTGCTAAATCCAAATCTTGGTCTCCATCTCCATTGAGATGAGTGGTCTCCATTAACACTCATCACAGTTAATTACTCCATCCTCATGGATGTGATATCTTCACTTATGCTCCAAGATACTACGCACTTCACTGTCCTTCAAACCCATGGGCTGTTCCTTCTTAGTATCCTGTACTAGTTTTTCTTTTGCCTTTTCATTGCATAGCATCGATGTGTCCCTAGGTTGGTTCATGGATCTCTTAATATCCCCTGCTCTCCCTGTACTCACCCCCTTGCTGATTCTTTCTCCATTCTGTGGTTTTAGGTAGCATCTATTGTCAAATGATCTTGAAATGTGTGCCCCCACCTGTGACCATTCCATTAAGCATTAGCTCATTAACTTTCAACTCTGTATCTCCACTTGGATGTTTAATGAGTGTCTCAAATATATCCTGCTCCAAACTGAAATCTTGATCTTCTTCATCCCCAGAACCTGCTCTACCCACAGCCTCCCCCACCTAGGTTAATGGTATCTCTGTCCTGGTATCTGACAGGCCCTCAGTAATCAGAAAGCATGGATTTTTGTGCCTAGGTGAGTGTTTACTAGACCTATAGCAAAGGTTGGCTTGTTGTCAGGAAAGGGTAGGGACTGTGTCTCCATATTATGAATCCTTAAAAATGAACAAGAGCTAACCTTCACATATAGGGCCATTATATTACCTTTTTTCAAATTCCACTATAATACTTTGACCTGCAAAAGACCCCATCTTTGTACATTTGGGGACTATTCTCTTTCCTAATTAAAGTCAGATGGTTGGCTTGTGGGGTTTTGTTTTTTTTCTTTCCTGAGCTGCGTTTTAACAGCTGTGGTATATTGCCAATGAGTTATCAGTGGACAGATATGAGATTCCTTTATGATGCTAAATGACATATTACAGCATTTTTTCCCACAAACTACAAAAGCTCAACATCATGGACAATATTAAATCTTGTGCAAGTAAAAATGTAAAAATACATGTTGATTTCTAAAATATAGCTGTACAGTGTTTTTTTGGCCATTTTCCTAACATATGCTCTATTTCATGAGAAATATTTTTATAAAATTGGATGATCTTTGGTCTCAAATTTTTAGACAACAAACAACAACAGCAAAAAATCTGACTTTTACTACTGGAATGGAGGAACCATAACTAATTAATTTAAAACTAAGGCCTACCAATATAATTATTGATAAGCAAGAGTAACAAACAAACACTTTAGCCACTGGATAATATGTTGCATAGTCACAAATTATTGTCACCCAGATTACTTATGAATTACAATGGAGAGAATAGAAGGCTATTATCTAAACAGGTGGTCCAAATTAGAATCATTGGTAACAAAAAAGACTATCTTTGTACCTCCTCATATGGTGGGGAAGTACATAACATCATTTATTTAGTATGCTTACCAAAATGTTTACCTCGAATATAATCATGAGAAACAAAAGCAAAATCCAGCAATAATGATTCTGTGGTTATATTGGAAAAAGTCCTTGCTCTAAGAAGATGCATTTAGGGTTGAAGTATCATAATAAGTGCAACGCATTTCCCTATTTCTTTAAAAGATTTTATTCATTTTTTTGAAAGAGAGAGAGAGGGAGAGGAGCAGGGAGGGACAGGAAGAGGGGAGAGGGGCAGAAGGAGAGAGACAGAGAGACAGAAAGAAGCAGACTCCCCACTGGGCAGGAAGCCCAATGCAGTGCTCAATCCCAGGACCCTGAGATCATGGCCTGAGCCGAAGGTGGACACTTAACTGACTGAGCCACCCAGGCGCCGGAAGAGCAGCTCGCTTTCAAATGGATCAGTAATGACAGAGACAGAGAGAGAAAGAGAGAGAGAAAGAAAGAGAAAAAGAAAGAATGTGGCAAAATGTTGACAGTTGTTGAATCTAATGAAGGGTATATAGGTGTTCATTGTACTATTCTTTCAAAAGTTATATAGATTTGAAATTTTTCAAAATAAGAAGTAGGAGTAAAGGTCATAAATTAGTGCTTTTATGAAGTGAAGAGATCAGTTGTTACAGCCATATTTCTCTGTCTCTTGGACTTAAAGCAATATTTCATTGAGATTTATTAAAATATGACAGAAGATACATCTATGTGAAAACTCCAGCAGCTCATTTTCCCCCACAGATGATAGACCAAACCACTGTTAAAACCAAAGATGTTATTTGCAGTAGGGTAACAGTGAACATAGTTACTGTCTACCTAGTCACTCAAACTAGCAGGTTCATTTGCTCTTAATTCTTCCCCTCCCCCACCCCGAGTGACCAGAAAGACTCCAAGTCTATAAACATGCTGCCCTTTGCACAGAACACCTTCTCTCCCCTCCTTGTTCAGGGACCAGAACAGGGGTCCCATCCTCTATGAAGACTGGGATGGCACGTCACTCCTTCTACTGACTCCCACTGCATTTTGTTTTCCACGAAGCACGTCTCCTGTGGAGTTCTGCTGGGCTCTGGCCAGATGTTTCTGCTTGTCTTTCCGCTGGACTGTAACTCAAGAGTCCCTGGATGTCCTGTGCCTGGCACACCAATAGACACCTAGATGGTGTTTAATAAATGCTTATGGGATTAATGAGTCAACAAGGGAAGACCTGATGAGCTAACTGTGAACTAAAATGGAAAAGCTCATTTTGACCAAGAGACAGCTCCCACAGTTAAGTCATCCTGACTCAAATTGTACATCAAATCTGTTGGAATATTTTTAAAGCCTTTGAAGGGAACCAAGACGTGGCTAATCCAGCACACTGTGAGAATGTAGAAGGCAGTCTACTTGGAATACTGGACTGTATGGAAATAACTCTATGATTATATTATATGATACGGGAAATATTCTAGTAAGCGATGGGTTGGGAGAGAAAGGGTCTTAGGGAAGGTAGGTGTGTTTGTTGGGAGTTTGTAAGAATAAAGGCTGGAGAAAATAAGTCTAAGAGCAGGAGTGGCATCCTTTTCCAGCCCAAGCCTTTGAGCTCCCCGGCCCGCGGCTGAGCAGAAGAGTCTATGTCATGATCTGTCCTGGAATAGTCACTGGCCACACTAGTAGTGACTGGCCACACTAGTAGTGACTGGCCACACTCTGTCCCTTGCAGAAACCACTTGGGCATGACAGGAAGCAGGATTCAAGGACTGCCACCCCCTTGAGTTTAGTGTCTAATGTATCTGGTGAAAATTCAGTTTTGTGGTGAAAAATAAAAATTCCAGAAGCGTTTATCAGTATCTCATGCAGCAGCACATAAGGGAATCAAAACTGGGGTTTCTTGACTGTAACACATGGGAGCAACTGGGAATGCAAACTGAATCTAACACTAAATGTCATTCATAATATGAATGGATTTGAGGATGAAGGGAGTTGGGGAATTATTATCTAATAGGTACAGATTTTCAGTCTGGGATGATAAGAAGTTCTAGAGATGGAGGGTGGTGATGGTTGCACAGCATTGTGAATATACTTAACGTCGCTGAATTGTACATTTAAAAATGGTTAAAATGGTAAATTTCAGGGTCCATAATATTTTACCACAATTTTTTAAAATGGAGGAAGAAGTATATTCCATTCATGTAAGAGGCTTTTGAGCTTTGCCAAATTACAGATCTTTGCAAAGCCCTTTGGGGAGCTTAGAGGTACCCTGTCACCCAAGTTCTGAGGCATTCACTTGTCGCTGGGGGTCTGTGCATTTTGTGCCAAACTGGTGGCTGACGTGCTGAAAGCTTCTGTAGGCTTGTGTCTTTAAGTGTCTGGCTCTGTGAGGATCCAGCTTATCAACAGCAGATAGGGGAGAAAGCACCGGGTCTCTGTACAAGGGTCCTGCGTCCACCTCGCTCAGGCTTCCTGGTCTGTGACAGGCAGGGTGCCTCTCCACCTCCTTTCCCTCTCATCTCTCCTCATGTTTTGATATAACTCCCTGGGAAGCAGCCTCGTAGATTTGAGATCCGGGAAAGAGGAAGGTGCTGGGTGCCTAATGCCTCAGACATGATGACTATAATTTTATCAAATATTGAGTAAATGTGTATGTGCTTTTTAAGAATTGTTGCTTTCAAGCTAAAAATGTCAACCTGACTTCAGGTTCTCTTCCTGTGTATAAGGATTTGTTGATATGTCGTCTTTGCTTGTAGCATAGGTATGGTGATGAGAGAAGTCTAATAGAAGTTACTTAAAAATGTAGTGTGCACTTCTATCTGGACCATTTAGAAAAAGTCTCTCCTCCTCTCCTTTGGATTTGCCCAATATTTTTCTCTGGTTCACAGTTGTTTATTTGAGCTCCAAATATTCTTGGAGGGTGCCCCCTGGAGATGTGCCCCCTGGGTTGACACTGAGATAATGCACATTAAAATGGAGGTCCCAAAGACCTCAAGTCATGGGCTGACACTGGGGCTTAATCAATCCTTTGCCAAATTACAGAATGGATGCACGAGGATGCAGGTATCCATTTTTGTTGGAAGAGTATGTAGGCAGGCTCTCCCATTACAGCCTGGTCTTGTAGACATCCTGCACTGGCTTCTCTCAACTAGAGCTCTCCAGTGTTTGCCCAACACCAACGTCTTTGGGCTGATGAAGATGGCGCCAACACTGCTCTGGCCTCTCAAATCCACCCCCCACCCTTGTCCATATTTTGAGCACATTACTACTCTTTACCTTTGATGGCCTCTGAGAACTCCATTTCTTCTGCTGTTTTTGGTGACATCCTCTTATATACTGGTTTTTAGTCTGTGACTTACTGCTAGAACACCACCACTGGTGATGTGATCATAGGTTTCTTCTCTGCACCGGGTACATTGCATATAGAATCACATTTTAGTCCCAAGAGGTAGGGTAGATATTGTTGATTTCATTTTTTTCGATGCAAAAACGAAAAGACAAGGAAGGTAGCATGACTTGCCCAGGTCTCTCCAGCGCTGTGTGCTGCTTGAGGATTGCTGCCTGTATGTAGTGGGCCCAATTTTGGTTCTGCAAAGAGACAGCAGGTACTCATAGGAGTCAGGAAATCCTTCTTCCTCAGAATCCTTTCTTATTTCTCGGCCTTCTCTACGAGGATCTCATCATTCTGTAACATAGAAAAGGAAGTCTAAAGCAAATAACATCTAAAGTATGCTTTCCAGACTTACATCAGCTGCAAAGAACAAAGGGGACAAAATGCTGAGAACCATTAACATACCGAGAATACACCCTCCCCTCTGTAAGAACTGGTCACACATCACTTGGCACCCCAAGCACCCTTCGGAGTTTTCCATTTTGTTCTCCAAAGTAGCCTATTTACATGGATGGCAATAAATAACATTGCAAGGGAAATGCAATGTCATCTGGAGGGGTTAAAAAATACTTGAAAATGAAAGGACAGAATGCTTGATTTACTAGGAATTAGCAACTACTTTTATCTGAATTCCTCGAATGAACTAAAACATATCCATCTGTTTTGTCTCTCTCTCTCTCTCTCTCTTTTTTTCCTTCCTTTGGCAGGAGTACAGAGTAGGAGGGGCTTAACATTATCAGAAAATAGAATATTCAGTTTTTATAAGACTTTTGGAAAAGGTGTCTAATGTTGTACAGGACAGCAATTAAGCTGTTGGGTGTTTATGCTATATAACATATATTAACATACATAATGGAGCAGGGCTACATTTATAACTTCAAGAGAGTTTTCTCTATACATGAACACAAATCCTATTGTCAGAATCATACTAATAGATCCTAATATTAGGACCTCGTGTTCATATGAAATGATCTTTATGTTAAATGGGCTTCATATTGAGTTTAATTCAATAACCATTTGAAAATTGATAATGAAAGAAATTGACTCAGTCAAAGACCTTCCATTCTGGTCTCTTCTCTGCCTCTTACTCTGTGATCTTGGACAAGAAGTTTAAATTTCCTGTAATACTTAGTGACCAAAAATGCCAATACAGACCTTCCATCTTTTATGTTAATGCGGACACCTGCACATGGACTGAAATTATACATACAGCAGCAACTCCTAGCAACTCCAACTCTCTTTTAGTTGATCTGAGTGTTAGGAGAAGAATAAAACTGTTAAGCTTACTCAAAGGTTCTTTTAAGAAAAGAACTTATAGGGAAAATGTGAACAGCTTGATTTGGAATCCTTTTGCCCGTGCTCGCTTCGGCAGCACATATACTAAAATTGGAATCCTTTTGCCCAACTTTTAAAATAATAGCAATACTAGGAGCACTTGGGTGGCCCAATCCATTTAGCATCCGCCTCGTGATTTCGGCTCAGATCATGATCTTAGGTCAGGTCATGATCTCAGGGCTGTGAGATTTAGCCTCATGTCAGGTTCCCTGCTGGGCATGGAGTCTGCTTAAGATTCTCTCTCTCTCCTTCTCTCTGCCCTTTCCACCCCCACTTGCACACACTCTTGCTCTCTTAAATAAGTAAAGAAATAAAGAAATAATAGCAATACTTATAATACAGATTAACATTTATTAAGTACTTACTATTTGGCTGGTACTCCGAATGCTAATGCCAGATTTGCATACACTGTTTCATTGATTCTTAAAACATGTGCATAAGGGGAATATTATCTCCCTGATTTATATAATATACATCTATGTAATACATTTTATATCATATATGATGGTATCATGTACTATCTCATGTATCACATGTATCATGTATCACATACATGATATATCTATAATCTCACTTATTAAATGAAGAAACTGAGGTTTAGAAGATTTAAAGGCTTTCAGCAGACCCCACAGCTTCCTCAAATCTAAGTCCACCTGACTTTGGAGCCCTTGTTAACAATGATTATATGCAGGATGTTAGGGCCTCCCTCTTCAAAAAATGTATAGAGAAATATTAAAATGTGAACAGTAATCTGGCAAATAGAAGTAAAAGTTAGCTCTCAAACTAACAATTTATTATGCATATATTTTCATCTGTCTTTCCTTTCCATTTCATATTATTTTTACAGTAATAAGAAAGGAAACTACAGTGATATTTTGTGTGCTTCAAGTAGAAAAAAAAGGAAGCAATGGTTGAAGCCATTTGGATTCCATTCTGCTACAGCCAATCCTTTACAGAAATGATGTTGTAATATAAATGAATGTACACTTGTACTAGAGGGAAACATATATAGTCTTTAAAGTTATTCAATTTATATTGCTGCTCCATTGTTAAAGTGTTGGTGAATGTAGCATGTATATAAATATGACACCAGTGACAGCTATAAAGATAAACCTTTTATGTTGTAAATTCTCAATTTAAGCACCCAAGACTCAATTTGGGGAATAAATCATGATAACGGGTAGCTACTACATTTATAAGAAAATGAATAAATGTCTTATACTATCGGTTTATTAACCTATAATGAGTAGATACTTCATCATCACTTTGTAGATTTTTTGAAATACCTTGGCCCAGTCGTGTTATAGATAATGCAGACTCATCCGGTTGCTAAGAAATTAGTTTTATTACCTAAGAAATTGCTTGTCTCTGTACTCAATAGTAGATTGGACTGAAAGAATGTGTGGCTGACCCAACACATTAGCCAGCTATGTGACAAACCCGGTGGGAGTCTGTTCAGTTATATTCTTCCTTTATCTTAGGGAGATAAGGAGGAATAAAGATAATATATAGGCAGACAGGAGGATTAGAGGCGGTAAGAGCCCTCAGGGCACAGTGATGGGAAGCCTCCAGGAGCAAGTTCCCAGGATTCTGCCACGTGATACATGTTATGGGAGTGCTTCTCATCTTACGGGGAGAGGAGGGACCCCATGACAGTGCCTCATGAGGCATATTGTGGACAGTGTGATATTTCTGCATTTCTGCAGTGTGATATGAGGGTCAACACAAGATCCTTTGTCCCTCCCCCCGTTTGCTACTATGACAAACACCATTGCTTGATGGTGCATTATTTGGGGTTTGCCCAGAGATGAAGGCTTTAATTTCAGGAAGCTTTAAAGTGTACATATGAAGATTTGGAAATAAGAAGATTGTTCGAAGAGGGACCCAAGACATTCTCTGCCTTGTTGCATAGCAACAAGCTAGCTGAGACAGTGAGTCTGCTTCCATCCGGCTGAAGAGGCAGCTTCCCATCTGGTCAAAGAACAAGAGGGCCCAAGGTCTCTAAAATCTAGTACAAGCAAAACCGCCACCTGATCCTAAAGCACCCTATGTAAGGAGACACACACACACACACACACACATATTTTGGAATGTGATGGGATAAAAATTAACAAAATATAGAAGTTTCATTTTCATAGATATGTAAGAAAGCTCACTCATTACATTTCCAGGGGAAGGATCAAACCCCACTCCAACCTCCCAAGTTCTTCCAGTTACATTGGGGCCTAGTGTGCACAGGGGGCAAAGGGCTGCTGTGCTGGGTGCCCAGAGAATCAGAACCATGGGGCATTCCAAGGACGAACCTGGGGCCCTTGAGCAACATGTGAACAGGAGCCACAGTGTGTTCCTTCATGCATTCCCATGCGCAGGGGTCCAACACATAGTAGGTGCCCAATAAAAGTTTGGCAAATAATTTGAGTGCCTTTAGCAGAAGGCTTTGCTATGAAATGCAAAGGAATGCCACGTGGAAAGAAGCCTGGCTTCCGCTGGAGTCCCACCCATCCCATTCACATGGAGCAAGTACACCTTGTCACCTGCAAACAGTAGCAAGCCTGGCCTTCCAGGGGATGACTAAATGAGCAAGTTGTGAGGGTGTGAACTATTGACTCACATGATGGTCCATAACTCCTTTAGCCATCCGAAGACTCAGGAGGGTGATTAATTTGAGCCAGCCGGTCACAGCTGAATGGTTTTCCCTGTTAAATTTGCAAGTAGCTCCCACCTCCTGCCATTGAAAATTTGAGCCAGAAGTCCTTTTCAGAAGACATCCTGTCTGGGTTTCTGAGACTCTGATGGAAGGCTCGGAAGATGAGCCCTGCCTCTTAGCCAGCTTCCTTCCAACACACTCAATCTCAGCTCACTGGGGTCAGCAGAATTCAGCTGCAGAGCAGTCAGAGGTCATGGCAAATCAGCCATCTTTGCAAGGAGACCTTCCAGGCTGGCTGCTTCTGGCATCCATCCATATCCACCCAAAGGGACCTGTGGACAACGTGAATGAGATCTCCCGCCGCCCTTTCAAAGGCTCTGGGACTGGAGCTCTCAGCATCCCCATCTTAAGCCACTCAGGTACACATGAGTCAGTCAGCAGTTCCAATTAGAGGATCAGAGACGGAATGTGTAAGACTTCTCCCAGATGGCTGTAGCATGAGAAGTGAACGCTGGGGATCTCACTAATAGATTTTCCCTGATCTCTGGCGGAGAAGCCAGACAAGCACAAAGTGCCCATTAAAGGGCAAGTGGGCCTTACAATTCCCTGTCTTTTTTCATCGAGACAACTCGGCCACACATCAGCTCTGGAGCCACTTTGGTCGCTGATCTCCCAGCCTTTCTTTTATCACCAACAAACAAGGCCCATAGTGAGCCAGTCAAATTATCTTCAGCCCTGGATCAAAATTGTGCTGTCCTCCTCCCCACCCCCTGCCCCCACCCCCACCCCCAGTCATCCTCCACTTTGCAAGGATTTTTTTTGTGAGACGATGCACAGAGAAGATTTGAGCAGCCGTGCCAATTAGCACTGACCTTCCGCCTCAGAATGTGCAGGAGCCATGCCGTGGGTAGAGGAAGAAGTGGTTTATCAGAATGGAAACCATGTTTCTCAGCACAAGTGGTGTCTCTTCTGGGCATTAAGTAGACCCGTAAGTAGGAATTTTAATCCTAGGATGAAAGAGTAGAGAGAAGAAACCCCCTGATGGGGACTCAAAAACCTCTCCCTCTTTTATTCACCAGGACCATGCCTCTTCAACGCTTTTTGGGGAAACAGGGATAAAAAGGGAAAGAACTCTGGTAACTATACTAACTAGCTATTCTGAGTAGCAAACCCTCTGAAACACTGTAGTTTAACCAACAACTATTAATCATCTCTCAAGCCTAAGGGTTGGGATGAGTGGTTCTGCTGGTGTTCAGGGCTTGGCATACCTCAGCTAGGACTTGTTCATGCTTCTTCAATTTCCTGCCGGGCTGGTTGGGGGTCACGGATCTAGAATGGCTTCCGTGGAAGTGACTCGCTATCTTCCATTTCACCTCTCATGTTGCAGAAGCCCAGCCCAGCCTTGTCCTTGTGTCAGAGGCAGGGTTCCTGCAGGGAACTGAGGGCTAGGCTTGGAACTTGCATGCCAGCACCTCCCATGCTCTCTTTTGGCCAAAGCAAGCCACGCCATGTTCAGTGGGTGGGGGAATAGATTCTACCTCTTGCCGCCACCGCTCACACGGCAAACGGCACAGATCCAGAGATGGGTGGAAAATGGCGGCCATCAGTGGAGCTCATCGGCCACGATGGGAGAGAGCAATGAAAGAAACAATTTGGAGAAAAGAAAGAATAGGTTCAAGGTGTCTAAAAGATTAGGCTTGCGTCTAACTCTGACTGTTCTTTCTCTTCTGCCCATGCCCTCTCTTCAGCCTTCTCCTCAAGTGTTGGAAGGTTTAGTGCATGTTTGTCAAGGAAAAATTTGATGAAGAGTGCTGACCTGGGCTATCACCCACCTCCTCTCTGAGGAATGCTGTTGGCTTCCCTCAGGCACAGGACATACATCTCAGCAGGCAGTTTTGAGGCCAACAAGAATCAACATGGCTCCCAGGGCGAGGAGAGATCACTGGGCTTCTGAGGATACTCGCCCAATTTTACAGAGAAGGCGGAGGGTGAGGAGAAGAATCTTGGTACCACCCTGTATGATGGGGCACCTGCCTGCCTGTCTCATATCCTCATCCATTTCCTCTCACATGCACCGGCCACCGAGTTGCTGAACAACCCTCAGTTCCTGAAATGTGAGATGGAAACAGCTCCACATCTTTCACCCACACTCCTTCTGTGTGGAACAAGCCTCCTCACCCAGACCATTCCACTTTACCCTCCCAGGTTTCATGTGAAGGTCACACCTATAGGTGCCTCTCTTCTGGGCTTCCAGAACTTCCCCCAGCCAGAGCACTCATCACTCTATTGTAATTGTTTACTTTTCTTTCTTCCTTGTGATTTTATCAGTTCTCTTAAAGCTTACCAAAAAAAAAAAAAAAAGAAAAATAAATTAAAAAGACTTTCATCTTTATATTCCCAGGGTGAACCAAGCCTTTCATTTCCAAACTCCCAGAGCTTATTTCGGAGCTCACCACATAGAGGTGCTTAATAAACCCAGCTTCACTTTCTCCTTGGGGAACACTACAGAGCCCTTATTTATGGAGCCAGTTTGTTTACTTTCCCAATACCTCTGGAGCAGAGCAAACTTTTCTTATTCCAGTTTGTTCAGCTGACTTGGGCAGAGTATAACTACTTTGTCTGAAATCAACTGGCTTCCAAGTGGCAAAGCAAGAACTGAAATCTCTGTCTTCCAAGACTCAGTCTGATGCTCTTTCTCGTTAACCCCAGGTTTGAGATGGATTTCTTTAACATTGAATGCCCTTGCCTGATTCCAGCAGTGAATGTATGAACAGATTACGCACTGACCATATGTCAGGTCCTGATCTTCAATTTAAGAATATAGTGATGCATACGACAGGCCAAGGGAGTGTTAGATGATAAACAGTAATTATTTAACTTATTCACAAATGAAATACTTAGATTGCTGTTTGCACTAATTTGGCCAAGGTCACACAACTAGAAAGTGGTCAAGTTGGAATATGAACCCAGTCCGGTTCCCGAGTCTGTGTTCGTAACTACTCAACCTCAGGCTGCCAGTATAAAATGTTCTATAACGTGAGGTCACGATAAATGTTTTAAAATAAGTAAAACAGGGGAGGAGGCAAAGGGAATAGAGGATGCTGCTTTAGACACGGTGGCCAGAACAGCCTATCTGCACAGGTGACACTGGAACAGACGGAAAGGGTAAGACTTGAAGGGGGAGAGTTTGGCAGAAAGACGGAACAGCAGGTGCAAAAGCTCAGAGATAGGAAACTGTTTGGTGAGAGCCAGGAACAGCAGAGAGGCCAGTGTAAACAAAGAGCAAGTGGTGGCAGATGTATTAGAGAGAGGGGCTTTCTTTGGGCCATAATAAACTGTTTGGATTTTATTTTAGTATGATTTATGGAAGCTTATAGAATTACATATGAAAACAAGAGTAAAAACAAAATCAAATAAGATTTAAAAATTATGCAACACCAAAGGTAAAATCAGGTATAAAATGTAGACCTTATATTTTGCTCCTGAATGGAGGTCTTATACTTTGCTGCCAGCATCAGGCTATAACTTTGAGCTTGAGTTTCCCTGTGGCCATTGCGAAAAAGGGAAATATAGACAGTTCCATGTTTCATAATATCAAAAGATTAAAAAAAGAGAGAGATGTTGTTTAGAAGCACATGTATTCCTAATACTGAGACTTTAGGGAATTCTCTGGAATTCTGAACTGATCAAAAGGAAAGTTAATGCATTTTGTAGCTAAACAGAGGTATTTTGTAATCTCAGTGAGATGTGCAAAATTTTACTTCTTTGCCTATGGTGGAAACATTGAAACTGAACATGAAAATCTTCCTGTGTTTCTATATACACAGCAATTTCAGTCCACACAATTTGCAAAAACCATACTTTGAGGCTCAGAACATATCCATAGTGATAAAATATTTGATTCAAGAAATGGTCAATTACATGGTTTAGGTCAATCCAAAGGTGTGGTTAAGAGGCAGCATGGTCAGTCTTCTCACACTGTCATTAGGATGGCCGACAAAAAGAAGCAGACCACAGAACGGCCCCTAGAGGCTAGGCCAGGGCAAGGTGTTTCTCATTTCTGGCACATAAGAAGAGAAAGTAATTTGCTCTTTTACTGTATTCTCTTGACAATCATCACTGCAAACCAATTTTTTCCCTGCTTACAAAAAATGGAGAAAACAGGCAGATTGGTTAATGAAGCCATGAGGGGGAAATTTCTCCATGAACCTGTGTACTCATTAATACTCATAATACCTCCTGTGTTTTGAGCACTTATCCCATTCAGACAAATTCCAGTTTTTTTCCGTGCATTCCTAAGTAAAGCTCTTTACCTTCTGGAGGCAGGTACTTGATAGAATTTAATGGGACGAGGAGACTCGTAAGCCTTATGTTGTGTGCCTTAATTAAGTCCCAAAGTTTTGACGGCATAATAGAACATTTGAAGGCCATGTAAGTTGTTCAGGCTACTCGGAAACTGCATGGTATTGTCACACCAGAGTTCTAATGGGCCCTAGTGATTAAAGAAAGGCCAGGGCCTTTATGGAGAACCTGGGATTACGCACAGAGGTGACCACTGATGACTGCTCCAAGAACGAGAAAGAGAAAGGAATACAGGGCCGTGAATAAACCTACACTCTTGATGCAATCTCCTTCAGTTTCCTTTTGACCCTTTGCATTGCTCGAGTCTCTGGTTCCCCCTTAGTACAGTCCTGCTCCTCTCATGGAGGAGGGGTACTGACAAAAACACCGCTGGGTTTGTTAGAAAGTCACGGAGCCTTTCCTTAGAGCAAGTGCAGGAGCAAGAGAGGCAGGAACAAGATTCCGAAGGAGCGGGTTGTGAGGAAGAGGGAAGTGTGGACGACTCATCCAGGAAGTGGCAGAGACGGGAGAGAGAGACATTGCATGGTGGTTTGAAGAGGCAGTGGGGTCAGGAGCCAGTCTTTCTCCAAGACAGAGGAGGCCAGCTCTGCAGGGACTCTCCAGTCAAAAGGGAGAGTGCCAGAGGAGAGAGGAAGGGTGAAGGCTGGAGTCAAGAAGGTATGGGCAGCTTGGGATGAGCCTTAGAAGGAAAACAAAGCACTTCAGAGACAGGTTTGACAGAAGAGGACCCAGGAGCTGTTATTTTGCGGA
Source organism: Mustela putorius furo (assembly GCF_011764305.1). Lineage (NCBI taxonomy): Eukaryota > Metazoa > Chordata > Mammalia > Carnivora > Mustelidae > Mustela > Mustela putorius. The sequence continues at coordinate 56,711,854 of NW_025421998.1, forward strand.
GGAAGGAACTCCTGCAGTCCCTGTAGCCTCATTCTTCTCTGGAAAAAAAGGATTGTGTGTGTGTGAAAGAGGAGGTCGCTAGCCAAGAATGAGGGAGGAAAACATAGACCTTGGGCTGGGGGAAAATGGGGAAAGGCTGAGATGACTTCTGTCACGTTGACCCAGAGCTCTTAGGAAAGGTTCTCAGTCCAAAGGGCCAGAGCTATCTTGGGTAGTGTTGAAAATTGAGAATAAAACTCAACCCTGGCTGCTTAGAAGCAACCAGCTGTCCCGTGCTTGGGGCTCAGAGGGGGAAGGGAAGTCCTTAGCAGATTTGGAAAAAAAACTCAACACATGTTAGCTCCAGTCAAAAGCAAAGCAAAACAAAGCAAAACCAAAAAGTACGTTTCTAAACTTTCCAGCTATTCAAGTACATGATGCACTTAACCCCCAAATAATTGACTTCCTCTTCCACAAATATTTCTCACTCTCTCTCTTCTTTCTGTTGTCCTTTATTTATTATCAGTGGATCCCAGGCTGTGCAAGAGACTATTTTTAATAACATTCCTACATGTTTAGGTACTTTCATATTCAACTTCTTATTTGATTCTCATGAAACGCCTTAAAGGACAACAGGAAGGGAAGTTATGTCCATCTCCATTTTATGGTTGAGGGAGGGAATTCAAGAGTCTCAAGAAAGTGACTTCTGAGGGGCCCTGGGTGGCTCAGTAGGTTAAAGCCTCTGCCTTCGGCTCAGGTCATGATCCCAGGATCTTGGGATCGAGCCCTGCATCCGGCTCTTTGCTCCGAAGGGAGCCTGCTTCCTCCCCTCTCTCTCTGCCTGCCTCTCTGCCTACTTGTGATCTCTGTCAGATAAATAAATAAAATCTTTAAAAAAAAAAAAAGTGACTTCTAAGTCCATTTTCGTTTATTTTTAAACTATTTTTTTTTATAAACATATAATGTATTATTAGCCCCAGGGGTACGGGTCTGTGAATTGACAGGTTTACACACTTCACAGCCCAAGTCCGTTTTCTACATGCTTCCGCAGTCCTGACCTTCTTCATAGCTCTATCACAGATGTAACTACTTATGTAGTTATTTACCTGACATGTGTCTTCCCAGCTAGATTGTAGCTCCGTGAGGGCAGACCGGGGCTGCCGTTCACTGTCATCTTCCTAGACAGTTCTGTTTATCATGGAATCCTCAATGTCTAGACCCGTAATCAGTAGATTTGTGGATGGAAGTGCCGATGGAATCTCAAACAAATCCATTTCTTTAAAGAAACTTGACAACTTAAAGGTGCTTGTAAAATCGTCTGAATGGAGATTCTTGGATTTTTAACGATTCCCCCAATACCTTACAAATGTAGTCTAACAGCAAATCTGGTGCATTCTGACATCTATGTAGTAGATAGCCAATATTTTTTTGTTGTGGTGGAAGAGCATGTACGCGAAAGAGTCAGAACCCGAGCCTGGGTGTCCCGACTGCAAGTTCACTTTCGTTTTACCCTTCCCTGCTTCTCTAGTATAACTAGAACAGCGCCTGGAACATAGTAGACCACCAACAGACTGAATGAATCAATGAACTAGAATCGCTTGCTATGGGATTACTGTCTGTGCCATGTAACTCCTTGCTGGTTTGTTGTGTTTGGAGGTCTACCAATGCCACCTGTGATATTTAAAGCTCCTTGTCACATAGCCAAGAATGATTTTGTTTGTAGTAGTAAAATAAGAATAATAGGGAACAGACAAAGATAATAATAAAAATGGGACCAGAAAGCTGGTAAGTCTTCCCTCACCAGGGACATTGTTAGCTCAAGGAGAAGACTTTTTTAATCTTTATTTCTCTTTTTTGACATTGGAAAAATAAGAAAATGAATGTCTTTTTAAAACTCACATAGCATACAATAGATTATTGTGCAGCTGAAAAAAAAATCACTTGACTAAACTTCTGAGGCTTGCCACACTTTCCCTGGTAAGCCTAGGTTTGCCCCTACTTACTCCCTGGCCTCAGTTTCCTCATCTGCAGGATGGGAATGCTGATATTTGCTTTACCTGCCTCTTGGGATCAAATGAGATGGATGAGACTAGAAGCTGTGTTTTACCTAGTTTGGTTGCTCCTGAAAGGGTGATATGATAACAAAAAAGTTCAGTTATGTCAAAGAATCATAGAAGAGAGTAAATACTTACTACAAAGTCTTTATTTTGGTCTAACACATATACCTGTACATTCACTGAGGATACTTTGCTCTAGGACATAAGCTTTCTCTTTCAGTATGGATTTGCTGTTGGGGTTTTCCTATGGTCTTTCTTGTTCAAATCCATTTTTTTCTTTTTTTTTTTTTTTAAGATTATTTATTTATTTATTTGAGAGGAGAAAGCCAGTACATGCACAAGTGCAAGCACGAATGGGAGGGAGGGGAAGAGGGAGAAGCAGTCTCCCCACCAAGCAAGGAGTCTGATGCGGGGCTCTATCCCAGGATCCTGAGATCATGACCTGAACCAAAGGCAGACGCTTAACTCACTGAGCCACTCAGGAACCCCTCAAATCCTCTTCTTTAAGGAAGTTACAACTTTAAAGACCCTTGTAAAATTCTATAAATTGAGACTCCTGAATCTTTAAAACATTTTCACCAGCTATTTTACTGTGATCTTACCTAAACTTAATTTGACAGCACAATTATTTTTAGCAACTCATTTTATGAAATACTTCCAAATCGTTCAGCTCTGTTTTTATGGAAACAGCCCTCTGCCTCTTTACATTCATAGCTCATCTGCTGCAAATAAATTAATTTAAATTAATATAAGTACTAGTATAAATTTATCAAGTACAACTGTTAAAAAATGAACCTAGAAATAACTGCAGCTCTGCAAGTATGCCACACAACTGGTAGGAACGAGGCTCATGGGCGTGTTAGAACGGTAGCTTTCAAACTACATGAATATACGTCCAGAGTGAGAAAGGCATCTTCTTGTTGCAGCCCTGTACACACAAACACACACACATGCACGCACACACACAAATACACACCCTCATTCAAATACAAACTCACAATACCCCCCAACAAGAATTTCAGAAAACACAGCCTACCCTTTCAATGTGTCATGCGCTTTGATTTTTTTTTCCCCCAATCTATTTTACTCTTCTTTTGTTTTCAAATGCTGGGTGCAAGCTACTAAATCATTTTGATGTCCCACTCATGGAGCTCAGCCTGGAGTTTGCAGAGACCTTGTCCTAAAGAGTCAGTTTCTAGTCAGGAGCGTCAGGCATGCTGTGGTTCTTAGCCAGCACATTCTATGGAGGGAGTGGAGAGGGTCAGTAGGCCTGGCAAGCAGATGGAGTGGAGAGCGGTTAAGAGAGTTTCTAGTGTACGTGGAAAGGCTTTGTAATTGTGTAAGTGTAAGGATTGAAGGCAGGCTTGGATTTCCTTTAGGTAGAGTCTCCCTGGTAGTTGTTCTTAATCCCAGTGCCAGAGACCCCACTGGTGGAGAGCCCAAGGATACAAGCATAGGATACAGAGTGCCGCCCGTGTGTGATCTGCTATGACACATCACGCTCCTCCTCCTGCACACAGTGGCTCAGCAGAGTCAGACAGGGTGACTCTATGTTCCATGCCGAGAGGACTGCCAGCTTGGACAGGACCACCGCTCACCTGGAATCCTAAGAACTCATCCCCTGATGGAAACGCTCATTCAACTGTTTGTATAGGGAAGCCTGAAAGGCTCTTTGTGGGTCAGGGGTGAAACCTGAAAAGACAAGGAAATGATCCCAGGCTGCAGTCACCCACCCAAACCAGACAGGAGTCCTCCAGGCTGTTGGAAGAGCTCTGAAGGGTTTCTCAACTTTGGGGTGCTATCCAGACATAAGCACTTTTCACTCCCAATTTCATTGTTTGGCACTCTGAAAAGGTATGTCCTGCAAATGTTCATTCCCATTTCAACAAGGCTTTCAACACCTGACAAAACGTGAAACTCATCATCAGCTGAGACCTCCTTGCCACTTGATATCTAGATACGAAGGGCTGGGAACTCCATCCCACACTCCATGGCCAGTCAAGGACTTCCTTTTACATTTCCATGAATTCGAAAGAGTGAGGGGATAATTCTTTCGGATTTGAGAGCTTCTCCGCTTAATTGTTCAGTTATGTGCACCCATATGTGTGACCACGTTGACCCAGATGTACAACTGAGCCTTTCTTTAATCGTCACAAAAATCTGCTCACACAGGCATCTGTGAGCAGCAGACACATCAAAAGTCTTGAGGAGGCAGAAGGGGGCTTTCATTGGGGCAGGTAACCGTTACAATGAATTATTGGATAATCTCATTCTTAGATTTTTGCCCTTTCTCCCTGACCCTTGTCTTCCACACTCAGGCATTTTTCGGGACTTCTTGATTCCATATGCTGTCTACAGCCTCACATTACCTTGCAACTCTCTCTCTGCCTCTCCACGAAACCTAACTTTCTCTTTCCCGTTATTAATCAGAGCAGTTCCATTCTCTTTGACCCTTATCGCCAAACTCAGCTCTGGTCCTCACCTTGGCAAATCCAAATCACACCCAGTATTCAATGGTGGAAGAAAATAGGGTAATTGCCACAAAAATATTTCATTTAGGAAAGTCAAAAATAAAACAACACACAGTGGCCACTATTGAAAACTAGTGATATCTCAGGCCAGGCAAGAGTAGCCCATTCTGGCTACCCTGCCAGTGGAGTGAGCCACAGGATCAGTCAGTTTGGCTGCCCACAGTTCTGCTGTCTTGGAACCCTTCTCCGTACACTGTCCACCATGTGAGTGGATCGTAGAGAAGAGGTTCCCTTCCAGAGGCTGCATTCATTCCTTTGGCAGCCCACCTTTTTTGCATGAGGGTTTGGAACCTCTCAACTCAGGGTCTGGGTAATTATAAGCATTTGAATGCTGAGCTCAGTTTTCTTTGGCAATTCAAGTTGCTTCAAGCAATCTATCCATAATCTTGGCTAAGAATAATCAGAGTGCGTAAAACAGTTGCTAACGTTCAGGCACTCTTCTGAGCTCTTTACATATATTATTTTTTAAAGATTTATTTATTTATTTTAGAGAGGCGGCGGGGCAGGGGGAAAGAGAGAGAATCTCAAGCAGAATCCACTACTGAGCACAGAGCCTGATGTGGGGCTCGATCCCACAATTCTGAGATTGCAACCTGAGTCCAAACCGAGTCAGATGCTCAATCGGCTGTGCCACCGGGTGCTTCTTAAGGCTTGAGCTTTGATAGGAATGTGATTTAAATCCCAAGATATAATAGGCACATTGGCCACGAACAACTAAATTGCACTGCATTAACCAACACCTCTAAAATCTCTGTGGCTGGTAACTACTAAGGTGTATTTCTTCCTCATGTTTCATGCCCCTTGGTAGTCAGCAGGGAGAGTTCCACACATCATCCATGCTCAGGAATCCAGACTGATAGAGAAGGCAGCACCTTGAATGTTGTTGTTTGCCATGTGAGGGCAAGGAATGTTCTGGAAAATCTTGCACCAGTCTTAAGTGCTCAACACTACTCAAAATTCATTGGCCAGAATAGATAGGTCACAGGGCTCCACCCAATCATATATGTTCAATTCTAACATATGTCTGAAAGGCAAAGAGCTGCAAATTTTGGGTGAGTTACCAAAGCCTATAAGACTAAATGTTGTCATCACGTTGCAGGGATTACCAACTTTCTAGCCAGGAGAATGGGAAACCTCAGCACTCCATCTTCCATCCTGACTTAACCAGTTTAATCTTTTAGGTTTCATCCCTTATGACTCCCCATCTCCAGGTGTCAGTATCTGCAGTATTCAGGATGATTTTGGTTACAAATAACAGAAGAATACTGCAAATTGGCTTTTGAAAATGATGGGATTTTTTTGTTCACACTATTCAGAAATGTAAAGTTGTGTTACACTTTGAACATATCTGGAGCCAGCAGTTCAAATGATATCTCTAGGATGCTGTTTTTCTCCTTTTTTTTTTTTTTTTGGCTTTGTTTTTCTTTATGTTGGTTTCATTTCCAAGGATTCTTTATAGGGTGACAAAAATAGGGAACCACAACCCTAGGCTTACATACTATCAGTTTTGCAATGCTTGCAGACAGTGTGCACTGAGTTTCCAGTAACATTAGCAGGAGTCACTGGCCCAGCCTCGGACACATACACATCAACTATCTGTACAAGGAAATGTGGTGCTCTGACTGGCATTTTTTGTCTCATCCCCAGCCCCAAGCCTAGAGGGAGGTGAGTTCCACCAGGATCTTACAGGCCAAGAATAGGGGAAAAACAGTTGCTGAGAAAAAAAAGAAATGAAATGCCATTTGTATCCCCATTTTGTGGTTGAAGAAACTGAGACTTGCTACAATCAGATGTTATGTGCATCCCTATTTTATGGTTGAGTGTATTGAGACTTTATAAGATTAAGTAGCAAGTCTTACATCATGCAGTGGTAGGCTTGAGTTCAAACTCGTCTGATTACAAATGACATTTGATTATTTGCTGTGCTCAGTTGCCTGCTATGCATGCCTATTACTAATCTAATAACAGAATTGTATGACAAAAATGTAGCATGAGCTACATTGTTGAATGTAGCCTGAATGTTTCAAGAAAAAAAAAAAAACAGATCTACAGTATTTCTTAATATCATTTAGAAAATGTTGATAAAAAACAGGACTATATAATATGATAGGAATCCCCAAGCTATCTAAATCTTTCTACAAATAGAAAAAAAGCCAATGGGTTTTTTTTTTTTAAAGTTCATGATCTCCTTTAGAAAAATTAAATGGTGAAAATGAGTTAATTGATAAATACAAATTCCTTTTTAGAAAGGACACAGATTTAATATAAAATAATTGCCTCTTTATGACTGATTTATCTTAAGCCTGACTGCATTTAAATTATATCTTGCCCTTATTCAGACCTTATCTAGGGAAATAAATGAACCTTTCATTCTGGAAGGAGATAGAATGGAGAATGCCCCATGAGGAGACAAAGAAGAAATAGTCTGAGTTCTTAAAAGATGGATTGAGATCCTGTTCTCTCCTCCTGGTTGGTGAAGAAGACATACATATCCCACTGCAATAAATCGTGAATCACTTATAAAGCAGTCTCTTGTAATGCAGATCTATTAGGAATGCCTCCCCCATCCCCCAGACCCCACCACCACTGTCTTGTCCATTCTGATGAGCAGTTATCTCCCTCAGGGCCCATGGAGACACCATTGTGGATGCTGTCTGTTGAGACAGGGTGCAGCTTGCTCGACTCCACTAAGACTCCATTCTCATGCTGAGTGTTTTCCTTTGAAGTAAAATATGTGACATTCTAGACTTTGGGCCCTTCTCCCCAGGAAAATGGAAAGCAAACACTGAGACAATCCCCCCAAATCCTTCAAGGCCAAATAGCTCCAACTGAGGCAGAAAGTATGGGGAGGGATGGGGGGAGATGCAGAATGTCTCAGTTATTCTAGCTTTTAGCCTAAACAGTCCAAAGTTACAGGATAATTGCTAATGCATCACTTTGTATGTATTCACCTAGATAAATTTGTATTTTCAATTAGATGGGCTCACTTATCTCATACAATTTCATTGTACAAAGTAGAGGCTAGACAGGCAACATTATCAAATCTGGGGACCACTTAAGCAAAATCTCTTCTTCCCTTTGTGATGACCTGAGTGTTTATGAATTTTGGGGATTCATTCAAGTTTGGAGATAGGTCTCAGAAGGGCAGTAGATGGCACACCTGAGGATGGGCAAGTAGTTGTTGTAACCAACATGGCATCCACTGGTGACTTTGATGAGAGCCTTTTCCACAGGATGATGGGAGTGAAATCCTGTTTGGAGTGGCTCCAAAAGAGAACGAGAGGAACTGGAATGAACACTGAGAGTAGAGACAAGAGTTCTTTCAAGAACTCTTACTGTAACTAGGAGCAGAGAAATCTGACCATAGCTAGAGGGTGTTATGAGATCCAAAGAGTGTTCTTTGCTCTGTTTTATAGTGAAGGGGATTGTGGTAGGGTTGTACACTGATGGGAACAATCCAGGATAGAGAGAGAAGCTGATCTTTGAGTAAAAAGAGGAGATTTCTGGGCTGCATCCTTAAATAGAAAGAAAGAATAAGACCTAGTACACAAGTGAAGAGATTGACCTTGGACAGTTCACTCATCCTAATGAGGGCACATGGCACCCACAGTATAAGTGCAAGGAGATGGAAGGACCTGCTGATAGTAACTAGTGAATGTTCTCTTCAGATTACTTCCATTTATTAGAGAAATAGAAAATAAGGTATTTGGCTGAGCTAAGGATGGTGGGGGCAACCTAGGAATTTGAGGAGGGAGGAAAAAATATGAATGGTCATCAGGTTGAATGTCAGAATGAATGACCTAGATGAACAACCCAGAGAAGCCTATTTCTGGATTGTTAAGTGATAAACTTAAACATAACCCAACAGATTAAGGGTGTCAGGGCAGATTTTGAATTCTGATTGGAATTGTAATGTGGTGATGAAATAATGCCTGGTGCGTAGTGGGGGGGAAGTCAACAGGTGGTGGATTTAACCTAACAGTCTTTCAAATGAAATAGTCTATAAAACAAAAATATTCTCAATTAAATAAAATAAAGACAGTCTCCCTAGAAAAAGATAGACCTGAAATCCTACTCTTTGGGAGATGCATTTAAAAAAATTTTTTTTCAAGGACTTGAGGGAAAATCATTGTAAGTTGAGATGCCAAAAGATAACGCAACTTCCAAAGGAAGAAACATAATCTAACTCAGAACGTTGTTTAAATGCTGAGAGACAAAGCCCAGCCAAAATGTTTTTACAGTATAATTTTGGAAGTGCAAAAGGCATTAATATTTAAAGCAACATTTATAAATAGACTTTAAACAGAGTTTTTTGACCCGGCTTGCATACTCCCCTAGGATGGCATTCCGGTGCTGTATACTCCCTGAATTTGCACACCAAATGTTGTATATAAGTATGTGCATATTTCTGGAAGTGAGCACATAACTGTCACTGAATTCTCAAAATAGATTCTGATTCCAAAAGAATGACCTCCCCCCAAAAGTGAGTGATCTATATCAGAAAACTTGCAATATGGGCAGAATATTTTACCTCAGAAAATTTCTGAAATGAAGATTTAGAAACAGTTTGGAATGGTAGGAAATACAATGGACTGGGAATCAAGAGTTTGGATTCTAGACTTCCACTTGATGAGCTGTCTGATTAATGGATAAATTTCCTCAATGCTCAGGACATCAGCTTCCTCCTCCACGAGAGAATGGAGCTAGAATACGCTACCGCTAAGATCTCTTCCAGTTATAACATGGTAGGATTCCATGGACGTGTGCTGCCCTGCATGATTTTTTTTTTTTCTAACAAAAATGAGGACTATCTTTATCTAAAGTAAGTACTCTGGAAGGGCTTTGTGGTTCCTCCTGGATCCTCCTCTTCTTTTCCCAGTAAGTCAAAATGACAAGCTATCTACTAACTAAAAAGAAATAACAAGGTAATAACTAGAGGATACCTTGGCTGAGATGGTAGTACTAAGTGACAGTTAAGACACATCACTCTCTCAGGTGCTGACCAAGAATGGATTTCTAAATATTTACATCTGACATACCAAAATGACAGAGGGGGTCTATTTTATCAAGATTAAGAAAAGGTGAAGAGACTGTGAATAAGAATTTTCCCACAGGAGAAACCATTCGAATTCCTCCTAAACCTAATGCTTCCCCATACAGTATGTATTATAGCAGCTTTCACTGACAGAGCAGTGAATTTGATGATGGTGCATGTTACTGTAAACTGTCCACTGGGTCATCTGTTTCTACCATCTTAAAGCATGCCTCAGTTGCTATGGAAGCCAGCCTCAAAAGTGGCCCCCAGTGATCCTTGCCTCCTTCTTTTCACAACTTTATGGAAGTCCCTCCCATAAGGCATCAGGGTTTGATTGTGTGGCCAATAGAATATAGCAGAAGTGAGGTTATATGACTTTCAGGGCTAGCTCATAAAGGCATTGCAGTTTTTGCTTTGGTCTTTTGGATGACTCCCACTGAAGGAAGCCACCTGCCAAGTCAGGCAGCTCTATGGAGACACCCATGTGGGGAAGAAGTGAGACATCCTGCCAAAAGCCAGCACCAATTTACTAGTGATGTGAGTAAGCCACATAGAAGCATATCCTGCGGCCCCAGTCAAGCCTTCAGATGACTGGAGCCCCAAGTGACATGTTCACAATGCCATGCTTCTCATAAGAGACTCCAACCCAAGCCCCCCGCCCCAGCTAAGCTCCTACCAAATTCCTGACCCAGAGAAACTATGTATGTAATAAGTGTTTATTGTATGTTAAAGTCTATAATTTTAAGGGTAATTTGTTACACAGCAATAGACGACTAATATGGTTGCTTTACTTTTCTTGAAGTCTATAGCAAATAACACATGTAATGAATAGAGAAACTGAAAGAGGCAACAGTTTAGTAAAGAAACTGATTGATATCATTAAGTGACCATTATTATAGCTCAATAGTCCTGTGTGTTCCTTTGTTTCTGAATGAACAATGCTACTCCAGACCATCCAGAAACTTCCCAAAATCTGTGGCGAGAATAATATTTCTGAAATATTCAGATAGGGTATTCAGCTCCTGATAATCTGTAATTCCTAGTTGCCCCAACACCTCCTCCATCCTGATTAAAACAAAAGAATGAAGCACTTCATGGAAAAAGTAGAATCACTACTAAGAACAAGCAAGTCATTGCTCAACTTGAAATTTCCAGAAACACTTTTTTAAGTTCATAGTCACATGATAATTTGAAGGAATGTGCTGAAATGTCATGTTATTGCAGAGAAAAGAAACTTCATCTAAATAAGCCAAAAATAAATTTGTAGGAGGGATATCTGGGAGCTGATAACACCCAGAGGCAGACTGAAGGAATAGATTCAGAAATCAGGCAAGACTCAGAGTTAGCCAGGAGCTTTGCATATTTGCATGACCTAGGAGCCAGGAGTCTGCAAGAGCCAAGTGGGTGACTGATGTCTCAGTTTTCATCAAACTCGCACCATGGGACAACCTTATGTCTGGTCACACGGACCACCTGGTCAAGAAAAAGGAAAGATACTCTGATGTTAAGCAACAAGGCCAAAAAAAAAAAAAAAAAGTCAATAGATACCCATCCTTTTTATTTTTGCAGGAAGCAAACTTTGTTGTGAGAAGGAGCAAAGAATGTTCTCCTGACTCCCAAAGCTGGTTCTTTACATCTGATACTCATGTTTGCTTGACTAAATCATGACTATGGAGGGAGGATCAAACCTGTCAGGTTAGGAGAAAGAAAAAGGGAGTGGGAAAAAAAAAGTGAATGAGGGAGTGGGAGAGGGGCAGGCTCTGGGAAGAGAAGACAGTCAGGAGATCGGATTGGTGTCCTGCCTTCTCTATTCCTGTACCCAGAGGACTGGAGTTCCAGCAGAGGACCCTAAGGTACTAGACTTAATGTCCTTCCAGAGTAGGGAAGCTATATTCTTTCTTTTCCTCCAGAATAGACACCACCCCTCTGGAGCTGGGTTCTCAGGAGGAGCCACCAGCAGGCCTCAGGGAACCAGGAGAGGTAGGAGGTAGGGAACCATCAGGCTGTGAAGAACACCTGGTCACAGGTAGATACACCAGCCTTGGTCATCAAGCAACAGATTCAGCAAGCCCAAGAAGATATCCCAAGGCCAGGCAAATGCATGGGCTTCCCTTGCAACCATCTAAGATGACTCCTTTTGTGAGAGGAGGTAGGGAAAGCCCATGAGAAGAGGGAGTGTATCCCCAAAGATGCCATTATTATTATCAGAAGAGAATGATGTAGCTTTGAATTGAGAAGATTGAGTATTTTCTACCATTAGCAGGAATGGAGCATCATAAGCAAGTATGTGTCTCCATTAATGGCGCCCCCACATCACAGCTCTTAGTCTTATCTCTGTGATGCTCTGAGCTACTGCTCCTTTGCCACAACCGACCCCAGCTCTCAATGCACCAGATCTTTCCAGTGGGAGCTGAAGGAGGAAAAGGATGGTGAAGAGCTCTTACTTGGAAAGCTACTGCACTGAGGAGTCCAGGACTGACAGGACACTGCCCTCATTCATGGCCTCATCTGAGGCCATAGCCAAAGATTAACAAAACAACAAATGTGCCTCCAGGTTCTTTGCACCAACTTTCTGAGCCAAGCCCCAAGATGTGCTGTTCACACTCTGGGTAACCCCGCACAAGCCCCCTCACAGCCTTGGCCTCAACTTCCTCACTTTTAAAGTAGGATGGAAGTGATAATGGTAGGGGATGGGTGGAGGATTTTATTTCTTTTCATATTTTGTTTCATTTTCTTTGTTCTTGGATCTGGGCACAAGGAAACGGGAGAGAGGATGGGACCAGATTTGATTTCCTCAAATGATTATCCAGCCATAAGATTTTAAGGCTTAACATTACAGTGTTTTCTCATGGGAATGCTATGCAGATACCACTGTGTAATCTACACTTCAACTAATTTGTAAACACAACCTGAAAACTGTTCAGCAGATAGACCAAAGGCAAGAAAGCAAGCCCTTCAACTCTAGCCTCTGATGGTCTACACCAGTAGACCAACAAGGACATGCTTTCGTTCTAAGCAGACTTAACAAAAACTGTTACCTCTAGAAATGAGCGCAGGTTTCTTCTTAATAACTGGGCCCCCAGTAGCTGGTGTAATGTAATCTCACAGACCAGAAAGGCCAACAATTTGAACCCTAATTGAGTACCCCGGTGGGTGGCCCACCCTGTCAGCTATACCCTACAATTTAGCAGCTGTAACAGTGGCCGGCCAAGCTCGGCACTCAGGTCACAACCCAATGCAAACAAGCACACATACTGTCTAAATCTTCTAAGGAAATAAAGACAAATGAAAAGCAGCTGATGTTCAAACAAAACAAAACAAAAAAAGGAGGTAGAAAAGAGGTAGGTAGGAGAAGGAGGAAGGTAAAATATTTTATCATTGGTGACTAAAAACAACCATGTAGGAAAATATTTTTGCTATATCAATGGCTAGATTTAGTAGTGTGGTGTCTGTTTTAACTTTTCTTTTTTTTCTGCCAGTTCTCCCAAAGGTAGTTTTATTTTGCTGAAAAGGCAAAGAAAGGGGTTAGAAAAATTAGCATTAATTAAACTTTATTTCCCTTGGCCACCAGCCACACAGTTCAAATAAAGTGCAGCCTGTAGCCAAGTTCCCTCACAGGCAAAACTCAGAATGCATGGTTTAATTCACGTATATTTTTGTTTTTCTGACAAGAAAACAGAGAAGAGGGGGGATGAGGATAGAAAAAATGAGAAGGTGAACAGGAAGTATGTCTTCTATTTGGGCTTCCTTTAGTTTTCTGCTTTTAGAGGAAATTAGTGGGAAAGAAGGGGCAGGGTAGGATGCAAAGTTAAGTTTCAACATATAAAAGCATATGCAAGTATATAAATAAATAAATACAATACACATCGGTGAACAAAAGCTCCTTTCTTCCAGTGTAGGTCAAAACCCTTGCATTGTCTTTGACCTTGCCTCACACATTTCCCTAGACTGCTTTCAAAATGGAGCCAGATCCAATTGGTTCTCACCACTCCACCATTACCCCACTCTTCCAAGCCACAATCATCTCTTCTGCAGAACATCTAAACAGCCTCCTAGACTGGTCTCTACGTTGCTTTCCAAGAATTAGTTCCCTACGAAGCCTGATCTGGCTTCCTGGTCCCTCCATGACTTCATCTACTATTCTACCCTTCACTCCTTCTGATTCAACCATGAGCTAGTCCTCACGCATGCTAAGCCTTCTGTCACCTCAAGCCCTTGGCAGTTCAGGCTCCCTGTGCCCAGAACATTCTTTCCCTGTATTTGCTTTGTGGCTTGTTCCCTATTCTTTCATGGCTCTATTAAAGGCCTCAAGTTACCAGAGAAGTCTTTCCAGACAATTCTGCTTTAAATGGCAGATCTCTGTCTAGTGCTCCATAGCTCTCATGCCCACAGAAATTATTCATTTTTGTCCACAGCACATACCACCACCCAACATAACTTTATTTGCTTATTTGTTATCAAAAGTTTCTCCCATTAGAATTTACACTTCTTGAGGTACTGTTTTGTTTATTGCTGTATCCCCAATGCCTATGATGGTCCCTGGCATATAGTTGATGTTCAATAAATATCAGTTGAAAAAGCAGATGAGTGAATGGATAAATAACAAAATAAAATGAACACATAGAAAAGAAAGTGAAGGAAGGTATGGGAGAGTTCAGAAAAAGAGAGAATTCACGACCTCCAAACACATCCCTTTAAGGTAGTAGTACGGTTAAACATTCCATACTTTTCTCAATTTGCCTAAATATATAAAATACAGAGTATTGCTTCAGTAATGAAAATAGGTAACATTTCTCTGAAAACAATTTTGTCTAATTTAAAGTGTAGCTAAGATTTGAGAACAAAAAACATAAATATAGTTTGGGGTTCTTTTAAATTAATGTTTTACAACTTGAGGAGAATGGACAAGTCAAAGAGTAGGAAGCATTCTTGAGATGAAGGCCCAGCTTGTCTCAATGGTACCGTCCCCCACGGAGCTGCTGCAGCCAGACACAGAGGCTCCATGGCACCTCACCCTGCATCCCCAGTCACCAGTACTGGCCATCCTCCAAACTCCCTTCCCTGCTTTCCAGTCCCACCACCATCATCACCACAAACATCAAGGAGTCATTTTCATTCCTCACTCACACCCCACTCTAAAAGTCAACCAGATCTTCTCAATTTCTCCTCCTGCATCTTTCCTTCATCTACCTCTTCTTGTCCATCCACACCATCATTGCCTTAGGGCAGTTCTGTATTCAAGTCCCTAGACCTCATCCCTCCTCCTCAGACGGCTTCCCCAGCAACCCTCTGCTGGTGGGGCTTTTCTAAAACACAGACTTAATCATCTCATTCTCCAGACATCTAAAACCCCCTAGTTCATCACACAAAGCCCCTTTGGGGCCTGAACCTGCCTGACTCTCTACAAGAGTCCTTATCCTTTCTAGCCCAACCCAACTCTAGCACGAGTGGCTTTCCAAACTCCTGGGCCCTATCCTGCCTCCAACCCAACTCTAGCACGAGTGGCTTTCCAAACTCCTGGGCCGTACCCTGCCTCCAACCCAACTCTAGCACGAGTGGCTTTCCAAACTCCTGGGCCGTACCCTGCCTCCAACCCAACTCTAGCACGAGTGGCTTTCCAAACTCCTGGGCCCTATCCTGCCTCCAACCCAACTCTAGCACGAGTGGCTTTCCAAACTCCTGGGCCCTATCCTGCCTCCAACCCAACTCTAGCACGAGTGGCTTTCCAAACTCCTGGGCCCTATCCTGCCTCCAACCCAACTCTAGCACGAGTGGCTTTCCAAACTCCTGGGCCCTATCCTGCCTCCAACCCAACTCTAGCATGAGTGGCTTTCCAAACTCCTGGGCCGTACCCTGCCTCCATGCCTCGAGCATGCCTACCTGTGTTCTTGGAATGTCAATCCTTGGCCTACTTAATGGGCACCTACCCTTTCAATCTTACCTCTCTTACCGCCTGCTCTGGAAAGTTCTCACTGGCCCCATTGATCTAAACACTATTCCTCTGGGTTCTCAAAGAAACATGTGCTCTGTTTCTGTCAATGATTTACTCACTGGGATCTTACATTAGACTCTTAACCTCCTAAGGTAAGAACCCATGTCTTAGACTGAATATTCACTTCAACATTTGACTCAGCATTTCATATCTAATAGAAATTTAATAAGTAATTGGAAGAGGAGGGGGACAGGGAGAGAGGGAAGTCAGCTAGGTAATTAGATTGATTAGAATTATACATATGTTGAGAGAAATGTACATAAAATCTTAAAATCATGTACATTAAGTCTCCTTCTGTGGATGTCTGCAAACCTTGGAGCTGAGATTTTTGAAGCAAATAGCATACGATTGTTAACAACAGACAAGCCATGTGGATTTCAATCTCAGCAGAACCACTTAGAAGCTCATTACTTAATCAATTTGAACCTCAGTTTCCTTATCTAGTAAATGAGAAGGAGAATATTGTTTTCCTGATAAAGCTGGTATGAGGTTAAATAGGATAATTCACGTAAAGGGCTCAGCACGTGCCTGGAAGCAGTAAATGTTCAATAAATGTCATTAGTGATAATGATGATGATAATCATTAGGAAACAAGATACCAAAGGTTTTTAACAGAACAGTAAGAAGAGGTCCAATAATAAAACTACCAATGTATCAAGCTGTAATTTCAATCAATGATATTTCAAAGGCCAACCCCAAATCAAAAGCATCATATGAGGTCTTAGAGCCACCAACCAGTTGCTCTTTACAGTGTACAAGCCAGCAGCACAAGAAAAGACAGCGGGCCGCTAAATTTCTCATGATTTAACAGCAGTCTCAAAGCATGTATTCGGAATGCTTCCACAGGATGACAATGGATGGTACATGAAATAAATGGTTCTGGAATCAAATAACATCATTAGATTTTGTAAACCAAGCCCAACGGTGGTATTTTCTGCAATTTTCTGAGCATCTCTGAGGAGAGGATAGCAGCGTTCACCCAACATTTCTCACTTCCTGAGACTTTTCAAAAATTCCCCAATTTAAGGAAAGTCCAAGGGTCTAGCATTTACTCCCAGTTCAACTGGAAAAAAGGAAAAGAAGGAAGGCAGAGGAAAGAAAAGAATATACAGCGTCCAGATGACAGTAGGGGTGAATATTTTATGCTCTTCTCAGTTTTCCTAAATGTAGAAAATAAGTGTGTCACAATTCTGTAATCAAAAAACATTAACATTTGTCTTAAAACAGTTTTGTCAAATTTAAGATTTAGCGAAGATTTGAGAGCAGAAAATGAATCAGGAAAGTTTTTTGTTTTTTTAAGTCAATGTTTCACAATTTTAGGAGGAGAAATCTCCTGCATATTGTGAACACACAACACTGTGTGTTGTGAGAGAGACAGAAGGGCCTCGTTCATGAATGCAGAGTCCCAGACAATCCCCACACGGTAGCCTCAGCTGAGAGGCAGTTACTCAGAGACACCACAGAGACCTGTGATCGCATCTGGGCCCACCTGCTCAGAAAGCCCCTCCTCTGGCCCTGGGCGTCTGCTTGGACCTGGGAAGGGGAAGGCCGCCCCTGGGCAGATCTCCAAGAGATGGCTAGGTCGGTATTGAGACCCCAGCGCACCTTGACCCTTCCCCTACCTTAACCCACACGGCCTCCAGGAGGGCGCCTTCTTTTAGCCTGGGGTCAGGCTGGGCCAGCAAAGGCCAGATCAGCCTCTCACTTCCATCACTGCTGTGGGCCTCAAGCTCTTTCTCTTGTATTCATTTGCTTTCAAGTCTCTCTGGTAACTCTGAAAGTTTCTCTCTTTCATTCCAAATTGGTTTCCTGTCATTTTTATGAGAAGGAATTTATTGGTACTTTAAAAAATATAAAAATGTCTTTGTGCCTAAATCTTTCCTTAACAGGCTTCTTTACAATATTTGTTCTCTATCCTGTTTTTTTGTTGTTGGTTTTTTTTTTTCTTCTTCTTCTTCTCTGAATTCAGTGTTTCTGGGCCCAACTAAATGGAAACAGACCTGATAAAGGCTGGCGTGCAGGTGGGGTGGGGGCAGCCAGGCCCTGGTGTGGCTGAGCCCAGGGCTACTACCCCTCACTAAGGTCTATTACTCACTCAGCCACTTGACAAGACTCTTCCCCCAGGAAGCCCACCCCCCTGCTTCTCTGAATAACACACACACCACGCAGGGGGCCATCACTTACACAAACAGCCCTGAGCACCTTCAGCCTGCTGTTCAGCTCCTAAGCATGCAGATGCCCTAGAGGGGCGGGAAGGAAAGTGCACTCATGTTCTGGAGCCTCAGGCCTTTCTCTGCAGGCTTTGCAGGTGCTTTCTCTGCAGGGAAAGGGTCAGTGGAACCATGTAAGGGACCTCTTGATAAGGGACCTGCACTTTGCCAGCGCTAAGCAAGAGGCCCGTTCTGCATCAGGGTAAGCGGAGGCCCCAACACCAGTGCTGGGGCCCGGGAGGGCCGTGTTTGAAGGGAGCGCATGCCCAGGAGCACCTGCCTGGGAGCACCTGCCGTGTCCACTCCTCCCTCGTTCAGGGAGACCTGGCAACAATTTCAGAGAGAGAGAGGGCGTGGGGTACAGCCTGCTCCCTGGTCCCACCCAGACACCGCACACCCATATTTTCTGAAGCCTCCTTGAAAGAGTTGCTTGAGGTAGGCTTAAAATTATTTTGGCAAATGTAGGGGAAATGCGTCCCATAGGACTAAGTGGAAAAGACTGGTTTGCAGAATTGTACATAAAACAGTTTTAACTGTAAAGAAAGGATACCCCTCTAAGATGCACGCGAAAGGCAGGAATGGATGAAACACGATGGTTTCCTCTGTCCAGTGGGGTTATCGGTGGCATTTCTTTTTCCCCCCTCACGCATTTGCACATCTTCTAATTTTTTTCTACAACGAGCATTCTCACTTTCAGCAACAGAAACAGATTTGTTTGCAAATCTGCAAATCTGCTGAACACCTCTTAACAGAGGGACAGTTATGGGTAAGA
Source organism: Mustela putorius furo (assembly GCF_011764305.1). Lineage (NCBI taxonomy): Eukaryota > Metazoa > Chordata > Mammalia > Carnivora > Mustelidae > Mustela > Mustela putorius. The sequence goes on from NW_025421998.1 coordinate 56,730,430, forward strand.
CAAGTATGTGTGTCTGTGGATATATACATACATACAGCATGCAAATATATAAATAAGTGTGAACAACTGTATATGCCCGTGTGTGTCTGTGACTCTGCGGATACATGAGATATGAGGTATCATGTTGTAACACACAGATAACATGTAACATAGATATCATGATTAATTTCAAAGAACCCACAAATACAGACAAATGACCAACTGGGAAACCCACAGAAATAGGTCACACCCAGAAGGTCAACAACAAATAAGACAAAGGGACTCCCACTAGCTGTAATAGGATTTGTCTTCCATTTTCTGGGGTCAAGTGACTGTTGCAAAATAATCCATTTATTTCTTGCGAAGATGGCCACCTCTGACAGGATAAAATGGGGAAGGCGCTGCCGGCCGCAGAAGTCGGGTGCCACGATGGTGACAGCGATCTTAGTTGATGTTTCTGCCCAGAGGCAGCTTCTCTCTCTTTCTCCTCCCAAGTGAGAAACTGCACTTTACAGGAGTGGAACAGGGCGGGGTAGGACGTCTTCTCTCGGGGCAGGGCAAGCCTGGGCCCGACACAAAAGACCTCATGTGCCCTGTGGGCATGGCTGCCCTCCCCAGCCTCTTCTGTCCGTCACTAGCCACTGCTCCCTCCAATAGTGCCCCTTGTGCTGTGTGGCCACCGAGGTCCTCCACGAAGAAGAGCCTTTGGAATGCTTTGGCTGGCGACCTCACTCATTCCCGCCCACACCTGACAGTTCTCAGGCCTGCACCTCAGCGCATGTCCTGCTCTCACACTGAGGGCTTTGCGGAGAGCAGGGCAGAACATAAAAGAGATGAAGGGCTTCAAGCACCTGGGGGGCTCAGTCAGTTGAGTGTTCATCTCTTGATTTCGTTTCAGGTCATGATCTCAGGGCCATGCGATGGAGCCCCACGTCAGGCTCTATGCCAGAAGGGCGTCTGCTTGAGATCCTCTCCCTCCCTCTCCCTTTGACCCCTTCCCCGCTCATGTGCACACACACACACTCTCTCTCGCAAATAAATAAATCTTTTTTATTTAAAAAGAGACAGTGAGAGAGATGAAGGGTTTCATTTTGTATTACCTAATCCTCAAAGACATGGAAGATTGGGTCCCAGAGGGAAAAGGAAAATCGAGATATCTGCATTTTCTCCCTGGAGCTTCTGCATCCCTTTGGAGTTCTTAGAATTTGATCCCAACTTTGGTATTACCCACGAGGGAACAGCACTCTTCCTGAAACCACGCGTCAAACAATCATTCCAAGTATTTTCTTTAGAGAACTTTTGTTACTTTTCTATAAGGTTAGTCCTTGTAGGATAGCAGTGGGGTGTGTGTGTGTGTGTGTGTGTGTGTGCATGTGGTTAAGGAAAAAGCTGGTCATTCCAACAGCTCGCTGGTGGCGTGGAGGACTGCAGCAGGTGTGGGTGATGGCTGGAAGACTTTCAGCCCATCTGTCTGTTCTGCCATTTGTTTCGTGCGTTCAGAACATGTGATTCAAAGATTGGTTGTAACCAGATGCATAGTGAGCCTGGAAATCAAAGTTATGGTACAGAGATATGTTTACTTTCTGCTATATGAAGTACTATAGTCCTTTGTTACTAGCACAATACTTCATTATAAATATTTCCATTAAAAAAAATAAGTACTTGACCTTCTGGTCAAAATTTAAACCAGAGCAGACCCAATGAAAAGTCTTAGTCTTTGTCAGGAGTCTAGGTAATCAGAGAGAGTAACCCAATTTCATCCAGCTTACAGCTGAGAGTCCCATCAGTTCTCGGAACTGGGGAGTCTAGGATTATGGGATTTAAAAACCCAGGTTCTGCTGGGTTCAGGGGCTTGGATGACATATAAGGCCAGTTGTCAGTCTCTCTCTCTCTCTTCCTGTGGCTCTTTCTGTACAGATGAAAAGATAGTTCAGGCAGCTCAAAGACCATGTCCTTATAGCTATGATTCCAAACTGAAGGGGCATACACACTCTTTTCAAAGTCTATATGGAAAGCCTTAAGAAAGATAGCCATTTCAAAGCCAATCAGTCTGGCTTGGGAAGAGAGGACTTGACCAGCCCATCAGGATGATATGCTCTCCTCTGCACTGGGGGGCACATAGAGTGCCTGTGCGGTGGGGTGCTGTGCAGCGGGATACCACTCTGCTATTTGTAGATCTATTAGGATCCCATGGAATAGGGGAAACATGGCTCCTTAAAGAAAGTGAGGTGCGCTTACCTGAGTGAGGGAGGGGAAAGGAATACCAGATGCACAAATAATTTCTCAAAGAATCACTGTGAAGTGTGCCTGAAAAGGAATTGATTCTGTTTTATGTACTTTTAGGAAACTAAAAATGAGAACAGAAAAAAAAAAAAAAACCAACCCCTAAGATTATTGGACAGCATTGAATAAAACATTACCAAGGACATATATTGACGCAAGAGAGTTTGCTCCAAAAACTACCTTCACAGTGAAAATCTAGAGATGATGGTATCTTGATTAAAATGTTTATTTATATTTTCATAAAACAGAATCCAAACAGCCTCAGAGTCAAAACAATTTTTCCTGGAACGGAGGTATTTTTCCCCCAACAAAGTTCAAATTTAATTAAGATGGGATAAGCAGCATCCGGACATTCCTGATCTTCTATCTTGACATGATTTAGCTTCAGAGGCAGTCATGTTTTCTTAGAAGATGATCCCTCCTTTCCTTCTGATGGGCTTTGTCCTTGGGTAAGGGAGAGAGTAGAGGTTGCTAGAATTTGTCCCACACCATTCACCATCACACATCTTACGGGAGCTCTGTCGGAAGCAGAGAGAAACCCAGTACTTCACGAAGCTATTCGAAAGGCTCTCCAAAGTAATAGGGCTCTGAAGCGGAGTGTCTGTCACCAGCTGACTCTGGCTGTCCTGCTTTACACAGTTTTATGACTTCTAGTCTCTTTTCATCAGTTTTCCTATTTTATGGCTGCAAATAAGATAAATTGCATGTCCTCTCTCTCTCTATCTCTCTTTCTCTCTCTCTCTCCCTCCCTCTCTCCATTGGGGTCACGGATTACAGGACTCACTGCTCACCTGTAAACTAAAATGATCATCCTACAGGCCCATGCTCTCTCAGACCTCTTGTGACCTCACCTAGTAACAACTTCTGCAGGCAGAATATGGGACACCCCCACCCCGAGCCTGTCTCAGAGGGCAAGAGACTGAGTTGGTGCCAGTATCGAAATGGGTTTAGCAAACTTGTGTCCCTCAGAGATCTGATCACACCTCTCTGACAAGACCAGTCTCCCCTCTGGTCCTGTGTGGGCCGTCTCCCCTCAGGTTTAAAGTCCCTTAGCCGTGTGACAGACAATTCACTTCACCTCCCAGGGATCACTTATAAAACGAACAGACTAGACTAGGTGATTTTCGTGGCCCTTACAGTCCTGACGCCCTAACTCCATATCCCACCACCACAATTTTGGGGAGTTCTATGCAACAGTAACTCTTTCTGGTGTCTCTCAGATAAAAGCCAGCCCTAACCTCCCCCCGCCAGAGGGTATGTCCGCAATAGCAAGAACAAAAGGACAGACAGGGGGACAGGCATCAGCTATATTCAGATTAAAACTGGTAAGGTTAAGTCAGTAACATCCTTAATAACGTGGCCATTTCTTTCTCCTTCTCCCCTCTGGGATTAAAGCTTGTGTGCTGACTGTTGAAAAATCAGTCATTAACGGCCAGGAAATGACTTCCCCATCCATCAGAACACTGCTCAGCCATGTTTCAGCTTTTCCCCCCTTCCCTGTGTAATTATTCTCATCCACCACTGATTACAGTTTATAATAGCCATAATTCTCTCCGAATCAATCATTACTTTACTTTACCACGGGGTTACTGGTAGAAGCATGAGGGAATGCAGTACCCCCGGCTGGGTTTTATTTTTTGGAAATTGCCTGCTTTCGTCTGGATCTCATTTAATCATCTGGATGTTCAAAGAAAAGCTAAGATTTTTAATTCAAAGGCTTTTTTTTTTTTTTTCCTACTTGACCTTAACTCTTCTTTCTTTCCTTCTTCTTCTTCTTTGTTTTTTTTTTTTTTTTTAAGAGGAAATGATGGCTGGTTAAATAAGGCTGATAGTGTACAAAATCTGCCAGTGTTGTTGTTCGGAGTGATTGGTAGGGGACACAGTGGGGATTCTTGTCAGGAACTCACGCGCTTCTTTGGCACTTCACCCACTTGAGGTGCTGTTCAGACTATCCATCCTGCATGACTTCCTGAAATGTTCAAGAATGGTCTGTTCCCCATGGAGTAATTGGGAGGAATTAGCCAACATTCCTGTTGGGAGAAAATGAAGTTTTTCTTCTTATACATTCTGGGAGGTATGATAATCAGTCATTTACACCTTAGTGAGAATTTAAGGCAATTCAGTTTTGTCCAGTATTTACTGGACTTATTTTGTTCAATATACTGAGCCAATGCTTTGGTGAGTTAAAAAAAAAAAATGAACATTATCTAGATTTTGCATCCTGGAGCTCACATGGTGGCTAGAAGTAGTAGGAAGACAGACATATAAATAATCATTTCGGTATTCATCACGTGTACCTTGGATTGTTGGGGTACAAAATGCAGCAGGAGAATGAGAAAAAGAGGCTATTTATATAATAAGGATCTTAGAATTCCTAGAGGAAATGTGATTTGAGTTGAACCTTGGCAGAGGACAAGGACTTGAATGAACAGTTATTCCAGGAGAGGAGAACAGAAAGGCTTGGTAAGGGAAGAGAGGAAGGAGGAGACCCAGGCCTGAGAGGAAAGGCCTGAAAGGGTGGAATGACCTGGGGCCATGGAGGTTGCCCAACGGCTTGCCGGAGCGTCAAGCATTCCCTAAGAAAGCTTTGGAGAACCATCTAGTCTCCTCTCAGAGAGGTCTAGAAATAGTTGCCAGGGCAGTATTAGCAAACACAAGAAGATAGGACAAGACATCACATAATTCAAAAGATATTATTACAAATATGACCTCATGGCTAGTGAAATTTGGGACCTGCTGATTAAAATAATGAAAGGAGTAATTTTATGATATCAGACTCTCACCAAAAAAGGGTCTGTCAAGCTCAAACAGAACCAGGTTGAAGTTGAAGCTCTAACAAAAGATGTTTTACTTGGAAATTTTTTCTAAATGTTAGCATAGTATTTCCAAAGTGCTTGATCAGCACAACAGCAAAGGTTCTCAGAGCTATTTGCAGGAAGGAGGGGCTGTATCTGTGGTGGGGATGGGGACAGCACCTTTGCCCTGGTATGTCTCCTCACTAGCTATGTGCTATTCTGGTTGGTCTGTTGGGGAGACCCATGACCTCTCATAGAGCCCTTTTTACCCTCATTTGCCATTTTTGCCATTTATAGGAGACATGCCATAATTTATGCAGCAAAAGCCCAGGGGTCTACAGTCTGGGGGAAAATATTCCAGGTAGCTGCTAATCTGGAAGTTATTTTCTTTCCCTAAACTGCTGGGTGGTCCATCTTAGTGGTTTCCAGCTTTCTTATTTCATGAGCCAGTAAAATTATTTTTTTTACATTGGGTGGTAATGGGGGGAAACATGGGTTTGCCTATTTATTCTTTTGCCAAGTCAGGGCATAAAATATAACCACTTTCATCTCCTCTATTGTTTCACACACACACACAAAGCACATCTTGATACCAAAACCACAAGTAAACCATCATCTCAGCATAGAGGACAACCCTTTCCATTGAAAGCTTTATTGAAGAAAACTTCATTTTCCTTACTTTTCTCATTTTTCAACAAAATGCTCAAAGATGCATCTTGGAAGGGAATGGAGCCCCGGAGAAGTTCATGAGCTCCCTCTCATGCTTCTACAAGAGAGTTTCCAGAGACGAATCTGGGGTCACTACACTGGACACACATCAGGAGAAAGAGGAGGGATGGCCTCATTTTCCAGCATTGTCCAGATTGTTCAGGAAGCCAATCAGGACTGCAGTAAAAACTCACAATGTGACGTTTGCAAATAGCAGGAGACAGAGACTGAGAAGTCTGTCTTGTTGTGGAAGGATGCCCGTTCTCTAGCCTTTTTTGTGGCCAAGGGCTTGCTGCACATAGAAGGCTGGCCAAGGACGCATTAGGGCAAGAATGTGTTAAAAGCGTGGAACAGAACCTGGCCTAAAGCATCTCCTTTTTAAGTCACTCTTGGCTAAGGTTTCCATTAATTCCCAGCCTGCTGCATACTACGCATGTACAAACATTGATTACGAACTCTGCTCCATGTGGAAAACTTCCCAGCCACACCACCTTATTTAATCCTCAAAACAATTTTATGAAATAGGTGTTTGATGCAACATTTTTTTTTTTTTTTTTTTTTTTTAGTCGGAGAAGACAAGGCTAAAAGAGGTTAGGTTCTTGGCCTCTGATTACACAGAGGTGGAAGCAGCTCTCAAGCTTGCCTGAACCAAGAGCCCGGGGAGGCCGCTGAGCCGAGACCCTCCCTTGCAGGACTGGCGCTCGGTTCATGTAATCACCTCCCTACACATGTGCATGGCCTTCAGATCTACACTTACCACGCCGATCCGAGTGTTTTCCATCATGCAGCTTTTCTAAGTCTCCATGAATCCTTTGTCGTTTTTATACATGTCTCCAGACATTGCTAAGGGATAAGCCGGAGGAAATCAGATACAGACGGGGGTCTTGCATGGAGGAGGATGCCCAGGCAAGCAAGCGTCCAAGCAAGCAAGCACACGCATCTGACCCGAGCGCCCTCACTCTCAGGACTGGACACCTACTGATTTCAGGGGTTCTCAGAAAGCTTCCCCAGTCTCGTGGGCTCTAGTCTCCATCTAATGCAGCTATGGAGTTGGATGCAAATTCCCAAGCACATGAATCCGCTGCTTTTCTCCATCGTTTTCCTCCATCATCGGCCCCAAATACTTCATAGCAGCAGTGCCAGAAAGAAGGCCTGGGAGAGAGGAAAGCTTGCATATTAATTCCAGTGGCGACGTAATGAGAATTTCATTCACTTACTTTGAATTCCCTGGTGTCCCCCATCCTCCCCTTGGTTCATTAACTCCCTGTACCTTGCGCGGCTGCTGACTCTCAGGAGAACGAATGCACTCTCGGTTCCTCCAGCAGTTTGCCTGGTCCTCTCCTCCCGCGTTTCCCCCAAGGACTTCACGCACACATCTGCTGCTGCCCCTCACAGAGGTCTTCATCCAGCAGAGCGCGCATCCTCCCTTCCCAGGAGAGGATGGCCTCCTTCGTGTGAAGCTTTGGTCTAGCTTTTGCCATCCAACCAGGCACTGCTGGCCTTCCCTTCTCTGATACTGGAGCGGGAGGATGGTGGGTTCAACCCCTAGTTCCCAACCCCCACCCTATCCCGACACAGCAAACATGCTCATTTATTTCTGAGACGGGCCTCACTCAGTTGTGGTCAAAATGTGATAAAATGCGTTTCCGTAGTCTGAGTCTACCATTCCAGACAAAGATTGAGGAGTATGAGAACTTGCGCAGGGGCAGGGAGGGGGTGTTGTGGCTTGGGGAGAAAGTATAAGCTATATTTTATAATCCATCCAACATAGGTTAGAGTCAAAAGCTGACAGTTTCATTCTCAATTTAGATGAAGAAGCAAACATACTTGCACACTAGAAAAATATCATTTAATTTCTGCTAACTACTACTGCCAGAGGCCCGTGTGTCTGTGCCTGTGTGTGTGTGTGTGTGTGCGCGCGCGCGTGCGCGTACCTGTGTACGTGCGTGCACGGGTGTTAACTGATCCCATAAACTCAGAAATGTAGAGGAAGGCACTGTTTCTCCCCATCCCGTAGATCTGTCCGGCTGCTCTAAGGCGACTACAAGGCTGAATAGACTCTTCGGGCTTTTTGAGGGGCAGGGCTGACGTTATGGGCATGCGCACTGGGCCCCACATCTGGAAGGACTCTGTGCTTGGTAATGTTCTGCTGTTGCTGTCCTAAAATTCTCAGCAACTTAAAACAAGGGATCTGCATTTCTGTTTAACACCAGGCCCCATAAATTACGCAGCTGATCTTACTGAGAAGTATATTAGAGCTAGAACAATAGCTGAACACACCAGATCCAAATGAGTTGTGTGATCTTGAGTCTGTCATGTCACCACCTGAGCCTTAGCTGGGCTCACATTTGGTGGTTCTCAACTCTGGCTGCACCTTCAAATCACCAGAGGAGTTTTGGAGTAGTATCAATGTACTAGAATCCATTTGGAAAGGGGACTGGCATCAGAATTGTTTTGAAGCTTCATTTGAAGTTCTGTAGGTGATTCTGACACAAAAATTATTTCTGAAAATACAAGCCTAGACAATCTAGGTTCTGTCTTCTGTGATCATGTATTCATTTTCCTTGGTACCTCCTCAAATTCCCATGACTGCTGTATTCCATAGTATAAACATGCTTGTTTTAATTTAAAACTGACATTTTGGGGACCTGGATGGCTCAGTCAGACGTCTGCTTTCAGCTCAGGTCATGGTCCTCGGGTCCTGGAATCAGGCCTTGAGTCGGGCTCCCTGCTCAGTGGGGAACCTGCTTCTCCCTCTCCTTCTGCCTTCCGATCCCCCTGCTTGTGCTCTTTTTTTTCTCTCTCTCTCTGTCAACTAAATAAGTCAATAAATAAAATCTTTAAAAAATTTTTTAAACTAACATTTTGAATTTGTTATTATCTAGTAAAACACACTCCAGGAAGATGCACCATGTTTAATTTATGTATAACTACTGGCTTTGCACCCTCAGATGTGTGAGCAGCCCACTTTGAGAGGCCCAGGACTAGACTGATGATGGTCTTTAAGGATCCTTATTTCTTCAATATTCTTAGTACCTCTGACCCGTCTCCCATAGATCTTCCCACAGATGGCCATATTCATGTAAGAAATGAATTCCTTAGATGTGCGTATCCTGCCCTGCTAATATCACCAACCCTGGGCCTTCAAGGAAGTTCATATGTTTACTAAATGTAAAGGTCAAAACAGGGAGTGTTAGGCCCAAGGAAGGAATCTGGATTCTCAGCTGCTCCAACAAGTTAACAAAAAAAGTCTCACCCTTTATCACATTGGGAAACATCAGTACTGTCAAATAGCTGATACTAAGTTGGATCTCTTTGAGCTACCCTGGTATTACTCTAGACAAAAACATGGCAAATGGCATAAAGTTTTTCTCTCGTGCTCTTCAGAATCCCTAAAAGTGACCAATATGCTCAGGGTATTCTGCCAGCTTAATCAGGCCTTCCCACTAAGGGGTTAGTACATCCCATGCCCCAAACCATCTTTATTCTTGCATATAGCTGCCCTTGGGATAGGATTTTATGAGCTAATTCTCATTAAAGTGCCCAAGGCTGATGCCATCTACTTAGTTCTTTCCAAGTGTAGTGTATCACAATAGGGCTTCATTTACCTAATCCAAAAGAATATGGTTTTAAGGTAGAATTCTAGCCATGAATGGCAAGCAAGAAGGGGTATGGTTAGACCCAGATCAGGCTTTCTGGACCTCTTCAAATAACATAGTTTCTCTGGCAGCTGGCCATATGTTTGTCATTTAAGCAACAAATAATGTTATCAGCAAGCAAGTCTTTGAACATATGAAAGCATGTATTTAAAAAATCAACCAACCAAATAAATGAAAAACTTAAGGATATCATTTGAATTCCTATTCAAATTGTTCAAAGATGGGAAGATGAATTAAGGGTGCTTCAGGAAAACCTGGCAGATAAACAAGGAGCTTAACATCAATGCTCTGAAAATGAGTAAAGAGGAGAAGAGTGGGTTGCAGTTAAAATGGATCTAAGCACAATAGGCAAATCTCTGGCATTCTGCGAACACTTCGGATCCAAGAAACCAGCTAAAGGAGATAAGTGAAAGATTCAATAGAGAAAGCAGCCAAGGAGCCAGAAGGAAAGGGAGTAGGTGCTGACATATGCAGTGCACCCTCCCCTCCCCAGACCCTGGGTCCTGCTACACATGCATGTTCGCCCACAAGGAGGTCCTTTTTCTCCTATGTCCATCTAGAGGGAATGGTGCTTTCTGATTGGTCTATCAGAAGAACACTCTTCTAATTTTCACCAAGATTTCCTATAGGCCAGTAGCATCCCTGAAACCAATCCCAGTTGACCTGTGGTCTGTATGCAGAAAATGTAAAAGCAAGAATAGCCAAAGGAAGCAGAATGTCACAAAAATTTGGACCTAGACCCAACAAGGAAGACATTAAAAGAAAAAAAAAAAAAAAAGCAAGCAAAGGAATTGAGATTGGTAGAAGTAACACATTTAATGTGTCTCTGAAATGGTTTCACCAGGTCAGCCCTGCCTGGAAGAGACAAAAAAAGAACTGAGGCGGCGACCTACCCAGCTCCTCTTCCTGCAAGGACTGACTTAAAATTCGGCAACAGCTGGTGCAGGGCTCAAGGTGGTGCCTCTTGAAATCTATAAGCCAAAGAAGTTGCACTTTTTATTTGCTAATTTAATGTGAAAGTGAGCTTCCTTTGCAACCTTGACAGTGAGATTTCTGGGAAGGTGTCTAATATTGGACATAAAATGGAGACATGAATCGATGAGACTCATTAATATTCATAGACAGCAGATTAAGGTTGGTGGGAAAAATTATTTATGAAACCGGGGTATTGTCTTCCACTCACCAAAAGGATTTTGTTTGGAGAGGATTGCACCGGGTGACAGGGCTTTGACAGATTAGGTATGAATTTGCAGATTTCTTGGTTTATCTCCCAAGGAAAAGAATCTGAAACATTTGCAAGCAAAGAATGTGCTGGGCTGAGAGCCGTAAATGCTTCAGCACGGTGTGCCGGTAGGTGTAATGAGGTTCAGACTCCGCGGGCTTGAAGGAAAGCACTTGGAAGGGAATGAAAGGATGGATTGAGAGTGTGGTTATGTAACAAAGGAACAGGCTGAAAGCAAAACAGGGCTCAGCTGATGGCAAGAAAGGTGGCGGGGGGGGGGGGGGGATGAAACACAGCCTGCTCCTTTTTTATTATGCATGTGGGGGATGGGTGATAGCACAAACCTGAATAATATAATATGTAATTTACAATCTTTTCTCACATTAAATATGTATTTGTTGTGCTGCCTAAGAAGCCTTTGTGTTGTATCTGACTGTAGTTAGAATACGCTGTTTTATAATCTAATGAAGACAAGAGTGAAAGTCAATGAGTTAGGAAGGTGTCTCAGATCCTCAAAGAAACTCTGTTAACAGTACTCTTTACTTACACAGTTTGAGGATTTATTGCCAGTCCCTTATCTCCGTGAGCCCCTTCCTCCTTTATCTTTCTGATTCTTCACAGGCTTGTGAAAATAAGCTGTAGACATCTGCTGAAATTTTAAAGTGACAGGTGAAATTTCTTTTTTCCAGAATTAAGCATTGAGAGTGGCCGAGTGAGAACCTTAGAATAAGACCTTGAAATGTTCCCTAGGGCGTACAGCGTGCCTTTGGTTTTTAAAAAGGAGTTTTCCGTTGATTGTGTTTCAAGAAATTTAGTCCCCTACTCATGGACACAGCCCATCACAGTTAGATGGTTGCTGTGGAGTTGTAAACATAACTGGAGAAGAAAGAGTGTCCGTGAATTTTAGATTGTTTCCCCACAAGGCTTGAATTAAGTAAGACCTCCAGATCAATTAAAGAAAGTTTTTTTGGTGGATACGAACAGATGAAATTTAAAAACGTTTTCCCAGGAATTTGATAGGCCAGGCTTTGAGGACGTGAGAACTGGAGCCAATCTAAGTGGAGCTTTTGTGCAAAACAGCCCAGCAGAGGCTACGGGGTTGATGGGGTGGGAGACAAAATCAGGGCTGGAAATCTGGAAGAGTTCTTAGCCATGATCTGCCCTGATCTCTTCATTTGGGAAAGTATAGCGATGAAGACTGATTAAGAACTCAGCCAAATGGATAAACAATGCATGGAACGTACATACGATGGAATATTATTCAGTCATAAAGAGGAATGAAGCCCTGACCGGTGCTACCCCATGGACGAACCCCCAAAATATTACACAGAGCAAAAGAAGCCAGACGTCAAAGGCCACATGTTTTGTGGCTCCATTCGTAGGCTGTGTCCAGACTTGACAAATCCACACGGAGACTGAAAGCAGCCCGAAGGAGAGAGTATGGGGGGTGACTACCAACAGGAAGAGGCTACTTTTGGGGGTGATAAAAAATGTTCTGGAATGATAGGTGGTTGTGGTTGCATAACCTTGTCAATATGTTAAAAAAAATCCACTGAATTGTACACGTTAATTTGGTGAATTTTATGTTCTATGCATTTTATCTCAACCTTTTCCTCAATTGAGAAAAAAGGCAAAAAGAAAAAAAGAGAGGGCTTGACAAAAATGTTGAGCAAGAACTGGGCCTTTCTGTTCATAGACCCTCTTCCAGAATCATGTTTTTAGTGTATAAAAGAACTATATGAAATACCAAGACATCAAAATGAAGTTATCAAAATATTCTTCGAAAAAAACCACAAATGTGTGATCTAGCATCGCATGTGCTTCTAGAAGGGCACATTAAAGAACAGTCCCTAGCAGCTGATCTGAGCCATAGTGTCCTTTCAAAGTCATGATGAACATGTGGGATTCTACCCAATCTCTACAACCCATGCAATGGGATATGAGGTCTGTGATCTCTATTAATGAAAAAATCACAGATACTAACGCTGCTTTCTTGCGGACACTCATGATTAGGGAAAGGCTAAGTTTCAGTTAGAAGGTATTAAAAATAGAAATACATGTATTTTTTATACACCCAAAATCATAGACCCTCAAATTATACATATGGGTCACTTGGGGGTTCATAGACCCCCTTAGGAATCCCTACATTGCACTTCTTTGGATGGTATCCAGCAAAAAGTGCAAAGGACTCAAAATATTTAATAAGCCATTGTCGTTTAATTACTTAGGGAGAATGGTTTCCAATCTCAGCCACTGGCGAACAGCAAAAGTAACATCTAAGGAGACTTGCTGTCATTCTTTGAAGAGCACATAATAAACTACCCGATTTAGTAGGCAGATAAGTCCCCCAAATGCTAATAGGTTTCATTGTGTTTGTGTCAACTCTCCGGTTGTAGGGAAGGCTAGGGTGCTGTCTGCAGGAGGTTGTTTCCTGCTGGGGGTGTTGGTTAAGTTCTGTGCTAGATTCACATGATTATTATGTCTGCTCCTGAGCCCAGAAAGAGGAATAGTGACCCCCAATCCTATTAACTGTGAACCCTAAATGCTGAGCCCTTCCTCCTAGACCTGAAACCTATCTCTTTATGGAGTTTGTGCCCCCAGGAGCCTGGGTTTAGCAATGCAGTCCTTAGCAATTCTACACCAATTGTGTGATGTTAACACATAAGGTAAATTAGCCATGCAGACGTTCTATGTGGCTTTTCTTTTGAACAACAAATCCCATTGTTTATTAGCATGACAATATGTTACCAATGAAATGATGCTTATTAAGAAACTATCATTTGGAGAATGAGATTAACATGCAGAAGAACTTCAGAAAACATGATACTTCTGGTTTAAAATACTGTTAAACTCTGCTTTTTAATTTACTCGTGCCCTGCAGGTCCTCTCAGAACTAATGGAAACTCACAGTGAGGCTTCCAGGCACCACCAAGAGCCAAGGTTCTGACCTACAGAGCCAGGAGGCCAAGTGCTTCCCCAAGTCTGTGGCTTTCCCTCCAACGTGCCAGGGAGTCACAACTTATCGTGAAGCGGGTTTCTCTGTATCTGACCAACAGAGGGCTGCCCTCTAATCTTGGGTGTTGGTGCACTGCCTTTGGTCCTATTGCTTTACTTAGTGAAGGTAACCTGACCCAGGCCTGCAAGGGAAGGCAGCTTCTGGAGCTTGATTCTCTATGTTGTTCTGCTGGTATACCATATGGACGAGGCCGACGTGATGTGTATGGTCTAAATGCGTATAGGCATATGCAAATGTGATGTGTTCGATCTGTGTGTACTATATATTGTGCATGCGTCTGTGTGGTGTGTGCGCATATCTCCATTGTCCTTCTTCCTTCAGCACTGCTTTCCCCCCACCATTCAGGATGAGAAGGGAAAGAACATCCAGTGAGTGGGAGAGGAGTCATCTCAATTCCTTAACTTTAAGTCAGTTTGACTGGGCAACTGAGTCTGGCCTTCTGGCTTCTACTTAACCATTCTTCAGAGACTCTATTCCTGCAACCAACCCCATTCGCCGTGAATTTGACCCCTGGTGCTTCCGAAGCCTGAAATGGTAGTGGGTTTTGAGATCGGCAGGAAGCTCTCGTCCATCCATTTCATCCCCCCAACTTGTGAGTCTGAGGTTCCTCTGATGTTTGACACTTGGACCAGCTCCACGTAAAGTGCGAGGCCCTCCTGGGATGCAGCAGGAGAGTGGAAATCCCAGGCCTCCCTCCCTTTCTTGCTCATCCAGGGCAGTCCACACTAACTGAACACAGCACTCTATCGTGTGAACTGGGTCTGGGCCTCAGAGTCCTTCCGAACATGGTGGAAGTCAACACAGAAGGGGAAACCTACTTGCCAGCCTGACATTGAACCCACGCCAATGAACAGAGAAGGCGTGGGGTTTGCATAACTGACTACTGGCTCATTGTGCAGTGGAAGGCTGTGTCCTCCAGCAACACTTGAAGGTCAATGTGTGTGCTTCTTAAACAAGCCAGTTAGCTGCTCTTGTTTAAGAGCTTCTCTTAGAGCACAACAAAATATCCACCTCGTTCATGAATCTCTGTGGGAGAGCCTCACAGAGAGGATTGCTGGGGGGTGAGATGTGTCACTCCCCTGTGTGTAGGTGCCCTGATCCTCTGGCATGTCAGGCTGCACAGGACAGGCCCTGTGTCCTTCTCACTCAGTGCACTGCCTCCTGGTCCCTGGATTTGCTCACCCCAGCCCCATTAGCCTAGGAGCGCCAGCTCTTCCATTTTCCCTAGACATCCCCTTCCTTCTTCTCTGAGCATCATTTGCCCACCTTGGCATGAACTGAAATCCCTCCCATTTCCCTGCTATTTTGGGGAGCAGGCACAGTTTCCTAGCACAACAGGCATTGTGGTCATCATTAGTGGTATACAATATTTCATATCACAAAATCCACCTCCCCCCCCACACTTTGCTTCTCTCTTTACAGTCTCCCTGACCATTATGTGGGCCATTGGCCACTGGAAAATGTCCCCTTGCTTCGTAGGGTTAATCCCCTTGCTGAACAGAGGTACTCACTTATACTTTTATACCCGATAACCCTCTGTCACAGATGACTCTCCTGGAGCCAAGCTCTACTCTCCAGTCCCAAACCATGCCACCGTACAGTCTCCACCCCTGCGCGGTTACCCTCTTGATTGTCTGATATTTCAGGCAGCAAAGGATCGGCCCCTGCTGCTGAGAGCAAGTCAGGCGGTGGGGTCAGTCCCATAAACTAATGGCTTCACTTAGCAGCAGCCTTCTCTTCTGCACAAAAATCTCTCTCAGTGCTGTAGGCTTCTCAGGGTGAGGAAGAGAATAAGGGAATTCATGCTCCTCCTGCCAGCTTTCACCCAGGCAAAGAGGGAATCTGAATCACAGCTTCAATCTTCTGGAACACAGTTTAGGTAGGGGCCTCCTGAGCCTCCTAGCTAGTAAGCCTGACTTAGGGAGAATCTGAGAATCTATCAGTGGGCTGCAGGAAGTACAATGGTGTGCAAAATGTGGGGTGCCACCCCCCCCCCACTCTCCTGTCCCTGCCAGTCCAGAGAAGCAAAGGGAGCTCGAAACAATGAGCCAAAGGGATCAGCTGTCTGATTCCCAGACATGGCTTCTGGTTAAATCTACAGCAAAGTACAAAGGTGCCAGGCAGCTAAGAAAAACAGAGATAATCTCCCAAATGTTCACATTTCCTCAATGTCAAAGTTTTCATGGTGTCTTTCCCATGGCTGTTATTCCAATAAGCAGAGGACCTGCTGGGCCATGGAAAGGCTTTGGGATGAGAAAACCAGGGTTGAGTGCTGGCTCCTGTATTCGCTGGCGGTATGACCTTCACCAGGTCCTGGCAGAGCAATCTCGTAGAACCAAAGGGCCGCACTGGTAAATGGAATTATTAGAATGTCTTGTTCTCCGTGGCATTACGAGTTTCCAACAGCACAAGGTAGACTCAAAGACCAAATTTGTGCTCCAATTGGCATTACAAAAACAAGGACTTTTCCTTTTTCTCCATCATTCAACAGCCCATGATCCTCCCAGAAGCCCCTCTCCCCTCAGCTCTCCTGCCTTGCTGTATCCAGCATTTGCTGGGGCCACCCAAAGCCTGGTTACTGGGGTGCTCAGTGGGGTGGTTGGGGGGGTGAATTCATGATGCCTCCATCTCGCCCATGCAGATGGGTAAGGCAGCTGAAATTAATGACATTCTGAGCCACTGCAGTGCTCATCTGCTTAACAATCCAATTTCTAGGACATTTTAGAAGTTGTTAGCTGACTGCCAAAAATGAGGATCATTAAAAATAGATTCACAGCTGTTCAGGAAGCCAGAGATATAATTTTACCTTCATTATGCCTTATTGCAGATGTTATTGATTTAATCTCATTGCATTTTACTGTGTAATATCAATTCACACTGTCTTTGACTTGGAAATTAGGAACTGTATTTATTCTTTTTATTCTCATAGCGCGGATATGGTGAGACTGACAGCCACAATGACACCAGGTTCCAAGGTGGTGGCACCATTTGGGCAAGGCCTAATTGGAGGGGTGCAGCGCTAATTCTATGTCATTGCCTGTGAGAAAAATCATCTAAAAGTGGGGTTCACTGTGCCTTTTAAGAGTAGGTCTACCCACACAAATAATTTAAATAACTGAATGAAAAGAACACTTGATTTGGCTTGCATGTTACCAAAAAAGTTGGTTCAATGAACCTTTCACTTCTCTGGCAACTCTCTTATCCTGAAAGTTTCACACTGGAAATTGCTACAGAATTTAATCTGAAGTAAATTAGTATACATTAGGATATTGTTTTCCAAGAGGGGTTTCTCAGAATATTTGTCTTGAGATATTTTATGATATATATATATATTTTTTTTTTAAAGGCCCAGGTGCAGCTGGGTGGCTCAGTGAGTTAGAGGTCTGCCTTTGGCTCGGGTCATGATCCCAGGGTCCTGGGATCAAACCCCACATCTGGCTCTCTGCTCAGGGGGGAGTCTGCTTCTCCTCTCTGTGTCTCTCCCCCTGCTCATGCTCTCTATCACTCACCTTCAAATAAACAAATAAAAATCTTTAAAATAAAACATAAAATAAAATAAAATAGGTCCTAAACCCAAGAAGTCTTGGAAACACTATATGATAAGTCCCGCTTTTAAGGAGTTACAATATATGGTGGCATATTAAAGCCTCCAGGCATGAAGGAAATTTGCTTACTTTGTTTTCCAAACTAAAGTGATGCAGAATCGTTTGTTCTCCCCACCCATTAACATATCTGAGTGCTAGTGTGCTAAGGAATACCATTTGGGGATCACTGCTTTAGGACAGTAGTGGAAGAAGGAAGGCCAGCTCATCACCAGGAAGCTCATCTCTGCCAGTATGGCCACCATCTTGAACCTAAACGAACCATTCCTGATTTACAAAGGTTTGGTTCATGAACTTTTTGACTGGAGTATCTGCAGCTTCCTCTCTCTTCCTTTCTGTATTTTCACTGTCTCAGCCTCCAAACTTGGGTTTCATCCCACTTACTTCCAGTTTCCAGCCTACCCACCAGCCCAACAACTCTGCCCCAAGAGGACTTGCAGGGCTCATCACTCTCTGGTGCAGAGGGATTTAGGGAGGCCCACGCCTACTCTATTTTTAACAGATTCAGCCATGTCCTCAAGTAAGTAGCTCTACACAAGTGAGAAAATTTGTTCATATGGTGTGCTCCAAGGCCTGTGTGACATCAAGTAGTAAATGATTCCAAATTTGCCCTATTTTTTGGTAACATGAGTTTGTTTCATGGCCTTTAACAACTCATTTAGCCACTCTGTCTTGATGACTGGTTGGCATACCATGCCTAAAGATGCACAGATTGTGTCTGTCTATATTTATACGGGCATAGGAAGAGCCCCTCATATTTCCAACAATGGTATTTGAAGGGGTTCCATATGCACCACTTGGTTCGATGAGCTCACACTAGAGGTTTTCCTAACCACAGTGGACACCATCAAGGATGGTGTGGCCCAAAGAGTTTTACTCCATTTCTACCTTGAAGACTTCCAGATGTCACCAGCTTCCAGGTTCCTGAAGGTCTGTGGGGACCTCATAATTTATATCTATGTCACTTCTTTTATTTCATAGAAAATATTACCCCTTTGATCATGACATCAACATGTACCAGGTGGCAGAGAATGCTAAGCAAATTCACTGCTATCTCTCTCTAGGCATTCCTTGCTCTTCCTTACTGCAGGTTGGCTGATTTCCCTACATCCAGCCAGTCACCAGTGGTGACTTAGTATCACTTCTCAGGATGATGACCGTGGGCAAATCTGGGGCAGGGTTTAGGCCCAAACCAGAGTTCAGAGCACAGACCTGACCTTATCTGCTACTTATTCCCCACAACGACTAACTCCCCAATAACAGACAACTTGTGCTCCAGCCCTGGATTGTGAGCCACACTGTGCCTGGCCTTTTTCTTCTCCATATAGCCACTGTGATGACTAGCACTGAGTTCAACGCCTACTTACTCATTCCTGGTTTAGACTCTCCCCAGTAAGGGATAGAGCCAGTGTGCTGGCATCAAAGTCTCTCCATAGGCAGATTCATTACGCTGAACCAGTTTGTCCCGAGGGTATGATTCTACAGAGCAGTCGGCTTAGTCCTCTGTTGGCCAACTCCAATCTCGCAGCAATTCCAGTCTAGTAACATAGATTGAAAAGCTAGCTGGGGCTCATAACCGGATACATTGTTGTGCCACGGAAAATTATCCAGATTTTTTTTTTTTTTTTTTAGTAATATAGTTTATGCATATAGGTTCAAGAATGGTTTTGGAGTCAGACATGTGACACAGCCATGTTGACAAACTCATAAGGTCATAGGCATTCCAACTTGAAGGAGATCATGGAGGACACATAGAGGAACGTCCTTATTTTTGTAGTTAGGAATTTGAACTCCAAAGACTGAACAACACAACTAATTGGCTCAATTGTGCTGGAGAATTCCTTTTTACATAAACCCAAATGGGAGAATTCATTCTCAATTCCTTTATTGATACCTGTTTTTCCCGGTATTTGAGTTATGTTACATTTTAATAGCTCTGATGTGATTCAGAATTATGTCCTTTCTGAAATCAAACTAAAGTGAAATCTCAAAAAAATAAAAGAATAAAACAAAAACTCTAAAGAATCTGGGACAATGACAGAGCAGAAAGGAAAACTCAGTTTGGACCCATACTTGAAAGTCCTGAAAATTAATGCAAGAGCAAAATACAACTAAATCTGTACACTGTACAGAAAATACAGAGATAAATAACTAGTTTTCCTTCCCCTAGCATATTATGTAAGCATATACTTATACATGACAGACGCAGACATATTAAGAAAAGAATAGAAAAATTAAAATGCTTCTTTGCAGGACTCAAGATACTCCATTAACATTGCCGCTAAACAAAGGAATAAAAAAATAAGAAATTAAAAACAGACGTAAAGAAAACTAGCAGAGCGGCGCCACCTAGTGTCGATAATCTGAAAAAGCATTTGCCCTTTCCTGCGCCCTCCTGTGGTAGAATTTACCATTCCTCGGAGGCAGGAAAGCTAATTTTATAAACATTGGTTTTTCTCAGCTGTGGATGGGAGATGGAAAGAGATAGCATCTCAACACATTTTCTTAGCAAGGTATAACTTCATTCACTATATTTAAGACAAAACAACTCTGGAGATCCAATTTCCCGTTGATCACACAATAATCTTCCTTTACACATGACTTCAAGTGAACTGTACTCATTAACCTTTAAAATCTGAATAATCTTAAAAGATGTAAACCCTTCTATTCCCATGACATTCTGTTCACATGAAACTTTATGAACACCATCCCTGTATCAATATTTTAGTAACATTTCCAAGCCAAAACAAACTTGAATTTTTTTAAAATCTAATTTTAAAGTAAATGTGAGAGAATATGAGCCAGAAATAAGATTCATCTTCCTCTGTACCTCAGTTTACCTTTCTGTAATGCGGAAATTGTTCTGACTCCAGTCTACCTATCTTCCTTTAGGAGTGGAAAGAGTTGCCATTGATAGGATTACATGAGATTGTCCATGGATGCTATCAAAGAGTAGAAAGTACAGAATTTAGACAAAACTGAGACATTTTGTTATTTTATGAAGAGTTGAAAATTTTGGTGTTGAGCTCTAACACCAGCACTCCCTGAGTAAAGGAAAGAACCGGGAATGAGAGAAATAGATGAACTTTACTAGTCACATGATTCATCCTTGGATACGTCATTTAAGTCTGGACTTTGTTCTCCACAGGGCCTGTTTTGGCTCTAATATCCTACAGTTAAATAATGCACTTGCAATCTCCCTGCCACTGTCCCAGCACAGGCCCTCGTTACCTCTTATCTGGACTATTGCAATATCTCCCTAACACATCTCTCCCAGCTCCAATCCATCCGGGCAAGTAATCAAGGAAGACAGGTATTTCCAGCATAAATCTTCCTAAAGTGTAAGTCCAATCATCCCATGCCCCTGCCTAAAAGCCTGAAATGGCTCCCCATGGCATTTTGCAAGCCAACCAGGCTTTATCAGCATCTACTCTGTGCCAGGGAATATAATTGGCACTTTCCATGCCCACTGTCATTATATTCGTGCAATGACACTTTGGCTTGGCAGGACATACCCCACTTTCATGGGGGAGACAGCTAAAGCTCCTAGCTGTTCAGGAAACTGATTCAACTCCCAGTCAAAGAATGAAGAGTCTGGCATGCAAATTGGGGTCTCTGGTTCAAAAATTTGTGGTCATTGTCAGCAGGTAAGGTGTAGATTTGGGAGCCAGAAATGCTGGGGTTGGAATCCAGGCTCTACCAAACATGGTTACACATGGTGTGACCTTTGGAAATTTCCTCACCTCCCTATGCCTTAGTTTCTTCATCTGTAAAATGGGCATTTAGTGAGTGTTTTGTTGTTGTTGTTGTTGTTGTTGTTATGATTATCACATTTTCTCATTGAACTAAATATGAAGCTCCTCTCTTAACATTCAAGGGGCTTTTAACCTTCTGTTTTTCCTCCTACTACTTTTCTAAGAGTCCAATGCTAAATTGTTCCAGTCCCTCCACAACCCCTCTCTCAAACCCCATGCTTTCAAGTGTGTTGACCGTCCCCCAAGGCCTCTGCTTTTGCTGCTGCTGGTGGGCTCCCTCTTCAGAAAGTCTGTTTCCGCCTCTCTACCGACACCTAGTGGTTAGCGCAGTGAATGGAGATATAGCAAGCATGTAATAAATGTTAGGTCTTATCAGTATCACAGTAATTGATGGTATTATTAATGTCCTTCAAAGCCCAATGCCAAAACCACCTCTTGCACGAAACATTTTCCAATCCTCATTTGAGCTTTTATCTTCTTCTGAGCTACCTGATTATTGCCCCACCAATCAATCACTTAGCACACTCTCAGGTGTTGCTGACCAATTCAGTAGTTGGGAGCCACATATTGCCTTTGGGATGAGGCTGGTCCAAACTGAAATCTGCTACTGGTGTAAGATGTACCTATATCCAAAGACTCTATAAATAAAAACAAGCATTAAAAAGTTTCATCAGTATTTTAATTTTTAATATTTTAATTTTTTGATAATATCAAACATATTAGGTTAAACAAAATACATTATTAAAATTAGTCTCACCTGATTCTTTTTACTTTTTTCTTTTTCTTTTTTAAATAATTTTATTTATTTATTTGACAGAGAGATAGAGAGAGAAAGCACAAGTAGGCAGAGTGGCAGGCAGAGGGAGAGAGAGAAGCAGGCTCTCCACTGAGCCAGGAGCCCATTGCAGGGCTTGATCCCGGGACCCTGGGATCATGACCCAAGCTGAAGGTAGCTGCTTAACTGAATAAGCCACACAGGCACCCCTGGTTCTTTTTATTCTTAATTAAAATTGCATGTATGATTTCCACCATATTGCTATCAGAGAGCACTATTCTAAGGTACAGGTATTTTTAACAACTGTTCTTATTAGAAAATGTAATTCATAGTCATGGTATAAAGTTGAGAAAATATAGAAAAGTGCAGGGTAGAAAAGGTGGTGTATCTCACCATTCAGGAAGAAACACTAATGTATATGTTCTAGGATTTTTATGTATAAATACATGTTTTTTGGTTAAACATATTTTTTGACAAAGCCAAGATTATGACCTAAATATTTTGTTGCCTACCTTTTCCATTTACCATAGTGTAAATCTTTCCTAATTCATTAAATCTTCTACAGCTTCATTTTTAATGGCTGCATAAGGACCCTGTTTATGGATATACCATACTTCATTAATCCAAACTGTGCCATGCCAGAGATCAGCTAGATGCTCACCAATTCTGTTTCCTCTTCTTGCACATAGTGGGAGATTATGTTTCCCAGCATCCCTTGCTGTTAGTTGTGGTCACATGACCAGGTTCTGGCCAATAAAATGTAATCTGAATGATGTAACGCATAACAAATCCAGGTGTTCCTCTTTGCTCGCCCTCTCTCTTCATTCATCTGTTGGATGAACGCAGGGGTCTAGATCAGGGCTTTGAAATTCTGAAAAGACAGTAGAACTGGAAGGTAGAAGGAGTCAGGATCCCTAAATCATTATATGGAAAGCCACCAAACAAACACCTCCAACTGCATCATGAGCAAAAAATAAACTTGATTGTGTTAAGCCTGGGAGATTTGTTAGAACAAGCTAGTGTTAATTCGCTTAACACCTAGTATGGCCATTTGGATTACTTCTTGTTTTTGTTATTACAATCTGCAGCATTAGGATAAATTCCTAGAAGCTGAATTTCAGTGCCAAAGGATATGTACATTTTTACAACTTTTGGAAACTATTGGTAAAATTCCCGTCAGACTTCTTGTATTCCTTAGCAGACAGAAGCCATTTGATACATTCCCCTTCAATTGCTTCTAAGTCTCTTGTAGATAATAGGTATGGGTAAAATACTACACACATGTATGTATGCTCAAAGTACATATGCAAAATGAAATACTTTCCAAATAATGGCACCGAAGTGTAGATTTCAGAAACTATATGAATTGTATAGATGCCTTTAAGAAATACAAGTTATAGAAAAATGGCAGCAAGTAACTTTTGGGCTTTTTTCTAGAAGCCCAAGCAGTGACAACAGCCTTTCTTTCAACCACAAGCCAATGCTGTTTCTTCAGGTTAAAGACCACTGAAATAACTCCAACCCCTCATTACCCAACAATGCAAGTTTATGGGCAACATTCTTTCAGAAGAATATGGTTTCATTTTTTTTTAAAGATCATTTATTTATTTCACAGACAGAAATCACAAGTAGGCAGAGAGGCAGGCAGAGAGAGAGGAGGAAGAGCCCCATGCGGGACTCGATCCCATGACCCTCAGTTCATGACCTGAGCCGAAGGCAGAGGCTTAACTCACTGAGCCACCGAGGCACCCCTATGGTTTCACTTTGAATGGAGATGAAGTTTTCAAGTCCTCAGGATGCTGAGAACAGCAAAAACCCAGATTCTAGTCTTTTCTGTAATGAGATAATTCTCATGCTATTGTAGTAAACACCTACTGAGTTCAGTGAAAAAACCTAGTATATTCTAAACAAATGGGTTGCCATGCCCCTTGATCTTATTTCTGGAAATTTTATTAATGGTTGAGACACAACAACCACAGAGGAATGAGAATGAAATCCTACCCTATTCTTTCTTGAAGCAAACTGGAGTTATAGACAAATGTATTTGAGACACCCCAAGATAACAAACCAGCTGCACAGTTAAAAATATTATCTTTCTATTTGATGCTAAACAACATTGCTGGGTTTGTTTTCTGTAGCTAAATTGACCTGATTGCCCAGTTATTTAGTGTCACAAAAACATGCCTCCTTGTGGAGGATGAGAAAAGAAAGAGTATCTTGTAACTAAATGTTAAATCTCTTGAATGGGTCAGAAAGAGATGGGCTTTGGGGGAGCAAAGCTGCTGGCATAAGCATTTCTTTGTTTTATTTGGACCTCTTCTGTTCTTCTGTGGTTAGATGGCGTTCTTTAAATGATAAACCCAGGGGCGCGTGGGTGGCTCAATGGGTTAAAACCTCGGCCTTAGGTTCAGGTTGTGATCCCAGGGTCCTGGGATCAAGCCCCGTCCGTGTCAGGCTCCCTGTTTGGTGGGGAGACTGCTTCCTCTCCTCTCTCTGCCTGTCTGTCTGCCTACTTGCGACCTTTGTCAAATAAATAAATAAAATCTTTAAAAAAAAGGATAAACCCATCCATCTTCTCAGATTGGCCCAATGGCAGGCCTCTAGGTGAGACGTGCTATCCACCAACTTCCTTTGGAATCTCTCTCTGTTCATACTCAGGCAAGACAAACACTACAAAAGGTTGCTCTGAAGGACAAGGCCCCATCAGGCCAAAGAGCACTAGAGCACTAGAGCCAAAGTGTGACACATGAGTAAAATGAGGCATGGGGAAGAATTATCTTCTTCTTTGCTTTGACTAACTTCCACCTCCCTACCTCTCCTCTCAGAGTAGAAGTTCTGTGAACATAGGGAACTCATTCTCCAGCGCCTAGAACATGCTTGACATATAGAGGATGCTCATAAATATATTTTTGAAAGACAGAGAGGTAAGAGAAGAGAGCCATGAAACTCTTCCTGGAGAAAATTTTTAATAAAGAACAAAATTGCCTAATCTCCTAACACCTGGGTGATCAGTATTCATTCATTGATCAGCTATAATGTGCCAGATGTAGCCCCCAAAATAGAAACAAGAGTAGAAGCAATAACAGAATGATTCCAGTCATTTTCAAGTCAGAAGGCAAGTTTCTAGCTTACATCAACTTATACCTGAGAAACGGAACTCAGAAAAGGACAGAAAAATACTCATTGGCGTTAAAGTAAAGCACGTGCCTTTCTTTATGAGCACGCTGTCTGCGGTTTTGCATAAGTGACTTCCCCTATCTCTAAACCAATTTATAGTATGAGAACGGCTACCCAAGTTCCTATCAAATGACACACTACAAATTTTCTTTGCCAGTCACTATACATGTTCAAGCATATAGGAGCACTGAGACTTTTTTAAAAAGAAAGCATTTAAGGGATCCACTTTGCATCGTGTTAATCATCAAAGGAATGGCCAACCATGGCTCAGTTGGACAACTGTGGAGACAAAGTGTTGAAAGAAAGTAGAATTCTCTTTTACGGTAAAGTATTTCATCTGCAAAAATTACTTGTGCTTTCTTATGGCTCATGTCCTGGGTGATTCCTCCTCATTCAGGGACAAGCACCTGCAACTCAGCCCTTTGTAGGTCTTCAGTAGACCCAGACAGCATTTAAGATTAGCAAAATCCTCCCCCTCCGGCTGGAGTAGCTCTCCCCAGATGCCCTCTCTAGCCTCGAAACTGAGGCTCATTGCCCTTCTCGTCTCCTTTCTCTGTCCGGGCCACCTTCATTTTGGCTTTAGCTATACACAGTACTCGGGAAAATGACTGCCCTAATCATAATCTTTAAGATCTCTACAGAAAGTGTCTATAACTGGAATTTCCTCATTACTTTAATGTCCTTCTAGTCATAGCTTCATGGGCCTATTATGTGTAAATTAGAAACACATTATTCCACCAGCAAAGCTTTTCTTTCAAATGCATAGAATTTTATAACCTGTCACAATCTATTAAATTCCGAATTGTTTGTACTGAAACTGACTTTTTTCTGTAAGAAGATGTCAAAGGATCTTAATTTCAGCTAATTCTGGCAACCAAAACGAGTCTCCTCTACTTAATAGCTGGCAGTGGTCTCTGCAGTAAAATGCTTCCAGGAACAATTGGAAATTACTAAGATAATAGTGTGTTTCTTTAGATTAATATCACCTCTGAAATGTGAAGGTTTTGCCAATTCAAAGCTCCTTTGCTGTCTTTCTACAACTGAATTTCCTGAAAAGTTCTTAAATATTAAGAAGAGTTGACGTAAGTAGACAAGAAGACAGCAAACAGGAAAGCTAATGGACAGACTGTGAGTGACCTGTAGAGAGTTCTAGAATTTCATATGGGCTACTTCCAAATAAGGGAAAACTTGGCAGGCATGAGTTTGAAATTCTCTTTAGTTTGTCGCTCTTTTCAGAGCCCGATACTACTTTTATTACGATTGCTTTATGGCTTCATGGCCATCAACTGGAGTATTTCCAGAGATGATATGGTTTTTTGGGTGGGAAAAGCATCAATTCCTTCACAAACCAGCTCATTAAGTGTGATGTACACGTAGCACTGAAGTGAAGAGTTTGCCTTTAGTCATCTGATCTCTAACTTTGGATGTGAACTCAAATAGCTAATACCAACGAGCTACTGTCAGGTGAACCAAGACCTCTGTGCTTCACGCCTGATGAGGAGTAACTAATGATAATAACGAACATTAATTAAATGCCAGGCATGACAGTAAGCACTTTATGTGCGCTAGTTGATGTAATCCGCAATACATAAAAATAAAGAAATACAAAGCCCCTGAGGCAGATTGCACTGTTATTCCCATTTCACAGAGGGCAACCCTAAGGCTAAAGAGGGAGAGTTAAGTTTTGAATTCAGGTCACCCTCTAAGGTTTTGTTTTAGAAAAAGTCATCAATCAATTTCTCTAGTATGAGATGACCTGGATCTCAAGAATATTCCCGACACTGGAACTTTCTTATTGGTACTGGTAGGTCTCCTTGAATTTATGTGGCCACAGAGCATTTATTCTCCATTAAGTAGGGGTGGTGCATGTCTGAAGATATTCTTAAAGCAGGAGAGGCACTGTATTCAAAACAGACATGTTATAGACAGATTCTCAAGGCATTCCAAATGACTGGCCAATTCAGTTCAGGACTGAATGGTTCGAACTGCTGGGTTGTCAGCATTGTGCCAACAAACTTTCAGGCAAAGATTCAATTTCTGTGAACCCATCATTCCAACTGCTTGGCCCTGTGAAACTAATTGTTGGATGTTTTCGCTTTTCTCTCTCTTTTTTCTTTTTTTGACATTACATGATTTTTCCCTGCTTAATTTTCCTATTTCTGTTTGATAAATCCTCTCTGAACAACCCTGAGCTTCTTGTTAGAATCGTTTTACCGATTATGCTCATGGCAATGCCAAATGTGGATGTACTTAATTTAAGTATTAATAGTGAAAATAATGACATTTCATCCAAAATAATAACATATGTTTGTCATGTTTCATGGGTTATAATCCTTTTATCTGCTTTTCTCTGAATGTGGTTTGCAATAAAATTCATTCTCAGTAATGAAATTTCCCAAATGAAATTCCCTATTTTATAGTACGTTATGTGACCCCAGACATTTGGACAACACGTCCTTTAGAAGAGATGTAATTTGAATGCATTGTACTTAAACGCGGCTGTCTTTTAGTCAGGTGACCTTTGGGTTGCCGTGGGAAAAAAAAATTTACTCAAACTAGATGAAAAACACAATGAACTTTTCCAGGAAAGTGAAAGATTTGCCAATTAAGCAGAAAGTCAATCAAAACATCCTTTCACAAAGTTCTAGCACATCAGATTTCACTTTTCCACTTGTCCATTCATCTACTCATCCATTCCTTTAAGATTCACTGAGCATCTATAGTGAGCCAGGCCCTGTGGACACACAGACAGGGGCTCCATGATCCTTGCTGTCAGGGAGTCTTGTCGTCCCTCCCTTAATCCTCCTTCCTTCTGAGCATTTCTGTGTGTGCTATTAAAGAGTCCCTGGAAACCAATGCAAAAGATAGGCGTGCGATGAGGAGAAGATGTAAATTGGAAAAGCTCATTCACTCTTTTTTTTTTTTTAATTTCATTTATTTATTTGACAGAGAGTGAGAGAGAACACAAGCAGGCAGAGCAGCAGGCAGAGGGAGAGGGAGAAACAGGCACCTTGCCAAGCAAGGAGCCGGACATGGGGTTTGATCCTAGGACCCTGAGATCATGACCTGAGCCGAAGGCAGTTGCCTAACCAACTGAGCCACCCAGGCACCCCAAGCTCATTCACTCTTAAATCTATTAAAGATTAACGTTGGAAATCCAAATGGTGCGTTCGGTTAAGGTGAGAATATATTTCTATGAACTGCACTACTCATTGACTTCAGGGCAAATACATTTGAAAGTTTAACCAAAAAAAACTGATCCCAATAGTCATTGACACATACCTAACCATTTTCTTGGAATGATACTTAAGGCTCTACTCAAGGAAATCTCTTAGCCTCGCTGCTGTTGTTAGCTCTGAGCTTTCTCCTGTCCAGCTGTGTGACAACCTCGCAACCATCCAGAGGGCTGGTGAAAGTCTAGCTCTGTGGGCCCCATCCCTAGACTTTCTGGTTCCTGATGTCTGGAAGAGAGCTTGAGAATTTGCTTCTGTAGCAAGTTCTCAGGTGATCCTGATGCTGCCGGTCCAGGGACCAGGTTTTGAGAAACGGGTTGTAAATCAAGGTTACTCAGAATGTCAACAGCAGGTGTGAACTCTTCATTGCTGGTCTGTGACAAGATGAGCACAGAAACTGAAAGGAAGCAATGGGAGTCTTCTATAATTTGACATTGCTGTGACATCCAAGGGCATGATCAGTGGGCATATCTCACTGAATAGGCTAGAGATGAGCTTCGGGCTTTCATCTTTACATTGTGACTCACATGTGTACAAGCTACAGGCTAGATATGCACAGGAAACCCACATTTCGTTCTGCAACAGATGGAAAAGAAAAACCCAGGCTGTTTGCCATACATAGTTTGAGAAGCACCACTCTACACCATCATACCACACTGCCTCATTTTTTAAAAAAGTGGTTAATAAACGAATGAGTCAGGGCATTCCTTCCCACACAGTTTGAGGCAGGTGAGAAGAGGAGAAGGAGGCCACATCTGGGCCTGGTGCCCTCTGCTTGGGGAGGTCCAGAGGAAACAGACAAGGCTGTACAGATGGGCCCTGGCTGTGACAGCACACACCAGTGGAGTGGGTCAGTCCAGGGGCCAAGGAGATCAAGATTTTTTGAGGGTAGAGGCCTGGAAAAAGAAACTGACCATTCAGAATTTAGGATGTCCAACCCTCTACAAGGGTCAAACCATGTAAACAGGAAGGTTGGATGCTTCCGGGTGAGATCAACATGGGTCCCGCAATTGCAGGAAGCCAAGAAGACTCCAGAGCCAGCATAGGTAATTCTTTATGGTCACAGAGTCACCTGATCCGTGGTCTGGAAAACTGACTTCACACCTGGGCTTAGTATCTTGGGCAGGACTATGTCTGCAGGTGGAGACCAAGAGCAATCCCCTAAGGAAAAGGGAAAGCAAAACAAAAAAACAAACTTTTATCTCAGCTACTTGGGCTGGCATTTTTTTTTTTTTTTTTTACCTCTTCAAACATTTTTATTAGAATTTCTAATGAATGATCTGATTTCTAGAGGATTTAGCTGTTCTTGACCTTAAATTCTAGGATCCTCTTGGGCTGGCTAGACAGAAAATCATGTGATGGGGTCTCCATGATTTCAACGCTTGATGAATGGGTCTCAAATTGACTTGGCTAACTGTCTTTTCAAATAGTTCTCCTGATAGCTCTACGATTTTTACTAGCAGTGATTTATTTTCTAATATTTCGCACTTCAATCTGATAAATTCAGTGTTCTTTCTAAGCACTCGTACAAATTCGATTGTAGTTAGAGGAGTTTAGCATTTTTCCATGTTCAATATGTCAGGGCCTGGTAACAGCCGTGGCTGTTTGCTTTTCTAGTCCCCACTGAAGTCTGCCCTTCTCTAAACCCCTCCTTGGCTGGAGTCACCCCAAGAAGAGGTTTTTATTACCCTGTATCCAGAAGTAGCCATCAGCTTTGTTCAAATGGCCTCCAGTTACTCATTTGAAAGAGAGACCTTACATTACCAGCTACTCCCAGGGCCTTGGCCTTGGGGCCAGAAAACTAGTTGCCCCAGAAATGCTACAGACTGGCTGAGACACAGTGAGACTACCAGGCTGCTGAGAAAGATGTGAGTTTCAAGACGATGACCTAGAGAAGCAGAAAGGAGTGTAACGTGGGGGTTGTGCGCTGGTCAGGGGTCAGACCTGGGTTTGAGGCTTGCCGTATCGTTTAGAATGCTTTTGGTTGCAAGTAACAGAAGAACCAAGTCAAACTGGGATAAGAGCCAAGGAAATTTAAGGGCTTGTATTGGTCCAAGAGGCAGAGCAGGCTTCTGAGTCAATTGTTCGAGGGGCTCGAGGACATCAGCAGCTCTTCTCTTCACCCTACTGTTTCAGCTTCATCCTCAGACTAATTTCGTAATTCCCCTCAAGGCTGCAAGACTGGCTACACATTTCCTGCGGGCTTCCTCAAGAGGGGCCAGAAGGAGAAGAGAAGGTAGAATAAGTTCTCAGAAGCAGTGCCAGAAGTCAGCCACTCCAATATGATTGGCTAGGGGATATGCCCTGCACTGATTGGCTACGTCTGGTTGATCTGAGCCAATCACCGTGCAGGAAGGACATGCCTTCATGGTTGGTTTAAACCAATTAGAGTTACTCACTGGAGTTAGGGGTGGAGCTAATGGCTCAAAACCAAAGTGCCCTACACCACAGGGGAGGAAGGAATGGCTGGAAGGGGACGTTCGTGCCACTGGCTCTGTTATTTTCACCCCCTTGATCTCCGCATGTACCTCTCTGCGCCTCTGTTTCCTCATCTTTACATTGATAATCACCTTGATACCCACCTCCCTGTTGTGGGAGAGATTAGGAAGGAGAAGAAAATAGTAAGGAACTTTGCACTGTGCCCAGCACACCCTAAGTGCCCAGTGAAAATTACGAGGGAGAAGAGCAATTGAAGTCGGTACCCATCGTGTGTGCACGTTACACGCTTTCTCGGGCTGGTCTCCAACAGCTCTTCTCCCTTAGTGGATGCACATGAAATGGCTATAAATGGACAAAAAAGACCGTTCAGACAGAACATTTATGCTGATTTATCCAGACATGGTTTAGATGAAAAAACAAAACAAAAAAAACCCTCAAACTCAGCAGTTCTAATATAAGCAGTGAGTATCACTTAGTGAGTTTAAGCATAATAGTAATAATGGCAGTAATAATAATACTTTTAAAAACGTGAAATGAAGAAAAAGGGAGAAAACAAAGACAGAATGGGAGTAGCTGCAGATCATCGAGCACTGTTGAGTGTTGTCCTAGGCACTTGACAGGAGTTGTGAGTTGTGAGCTCTTGACCTTGGTTTTATTGTATCTATTTGTACACGAGCAATGGAACTTTACCTAAGCTAAGGAGTCTGCCTGAAGTCAGTAGCCACTGAGTGACAAAACCTAGATGTGAACCCAAATTACTATGACTCCGAAGTTCATTTCATGTCTGTATTTCAAAACTACTTGCAAAGGAGGGTGCCCTCATTCATTCATTCCCCAACTCGGGCTCCCAGCAGCTGGCCCTGGAGCCTCTGCCATGACTGGTGTTGGGGGAAAGAAAGATGAATAGGACCCAGCAGTGCCGCCACAAACCAGACAGTGTCCACGTCCTGGGATTGCTGGCTTATTTGCGCAGTTCCCAGGGCAGGGTTGTCTGGAGCGGGTTTTGCACTCTTTCTCAGTCAAATGAGAACTGTTGAATCACTCATGATGATGAAGGCACAGCGTGCTCCACGGCTTGCAAGACACAGGGGGCTGCCCTCTCCCCGCCAAGCTCCCTCTGCCATCTGCTCTCCTCGGTGAGAGAGTTTAATCTTGAGCCATCTCAAGGCGAAGGAGGTCGGACCGTCAGAGGTCACCTTAACTCTACATAACTCTGCTCCAAAGAAACAATTGTTTCAGAGGAAAATGGCTGTGACCAGTCAGAGTCCTCTTTATTCAGAATCTGGACTAGATGAAGAGAATGAGTCTTGGGGGTTTATACTGTTGATTCTGTTCAATTCACACAACTGCGTTGAGATATCTGTGCTAGGGATATGCAAATAAATATCACAGTGCCCCGGCCTCTGGGGTCCACAAGCTGGCAGAGCAGAGGCACATAGAATGTTGTACGTATTAGAATAGAATTGTCTGGTATGCCTCAGTGAAACGCATGCTGTCCTGACTGCCGATCCGCCTGCCCCACAGTATCCATCTTCTGCATTTTCTGCCCTGACCCCTCCTCAAGGATCCCTCCCACCCAGTGACCCCCAGCTTCCCCGTGATCCCCTCAGGTTCGCCTGTCCCAGCCCTGCAGTGGCCCTATGTTTTGATTGGTCAGATTCTGAGCATATGTGGAACATCTGCTGTGGCCTTTGATCTCTGGACACACTTCAGTCATGCTCCCCAGAACCCCCCCCCCCAAGTCTTCTCACTTAACACCCATCCTGCAGCCATGCTGCTCTGTGTCCCAAGGCAACATCTTAGTGCTGAAGTCAGCCCAAAGGAGCAGCTATGGGTCAGAAATACGGGGCTCCCACGACCTGAGGTCTGCCTTCCTGGGAATCAGCTTCAGCGTCCTCCCAACTTTTACTTTGTTTTTTGTAGGAACACGGGACTCAACAACCAGATGGCTGAATCCTTTTATTTGAAGATCGGAACTCTACCCATTGGGAAGCTTCCAGTTACTAGTTTAAAAACAAAACTGGCTGAAACAAAAGGGAAAATTCCAAGGAAACACTCAATGGATCTCAAGCGTGTTTCTGTCTCTGAGTGATCACAGCGACCTCAGCGTCCGTGTTCTGCCATCCTCAGTTGGCTTCAGCCTCAGCGGGATTGTTGCAAGATGGTGGGCAGCTAACAAAATCAGAAAAGGGTTTATGTGCTGGTGTTTCTATGCCCAGAAAAAAGGAAATCTGTCCCCATAGCCTCTCAGTTGGCTCATCCTTCTGTCTCATTGTCAGAAATGTATCACATGTTCACTCCTGTTCAGTAGCCAATGAAAGGGTCACAGTTGCCACTGCTGGCTTTTCCAATCAAGATTCCCGACTCCTGCACCAGCAATCGGGAATGTTTGCTGCTAGAGCTACTGGATGGAGGAAGGTGGAACTGGAGAAGGTGATGTTGGTGAGTGAGGTAGGGAACATGGTGGTATGTCCCTAGAAATCAGAAGTTAAAAAGCAAAGGATTTTGTGGAGTAAAGAAACCTGGTTTGGAATGCTAGTATCACTCAGGCCATTGTTGCAGTTGTTAATTACTATGTAACAACCCCAAAGCTGATGGCTTAAAACAATAACCATCTATTATTGCTCACTGATCAACAGATCAGCTTGGTGGTTCTGCTGACCTGGGCCAGGCTCATGTGGACTCTTCCAGGCATTTGCAGGAGGCTGAGTGGGGTGAGCTGGTGTCAGCTGACACGGCCTCTCTTTGTTTCACGTAGACCTTCATCCTCAAGCAGGCTTGTCTGCATTGGCTTACCCAACAGCTTGCCAGAGTTCCAAGAGAAAGAGTGGAAGTCTGTGTTGGCAGTCCAGGCTCAGCACTGGGACACTATCAGCAAAGCCTCACTCAAATGGCCAAAAGCAAACCAAGAAACCAGTCAAAAGCTGCAAAATCACATTGCAGAGTGTGTGTAGGCTGTGGGTCCTGGGAAGCGTGAAGAATGGCGATCACTTTGGCAATCAATCCACCACCATGACCTTTGCAAGACATTTCTTTTCTCTGCACCATCGTTTCACCACCTCTAAAATGACACTAACAATAATATCAACCTCAAAGTCTTATTTAAGGATTAAGTGAGAAAATGCATGTCAAGTGCTTAACCCAGTGGTGGGCACATAGTAAGCATTAAATAAGTACCAGCTTTTATTACACTTGTATTTGGGATTGTAACCAGTCTTATTAACATTATTATTATAGTTGTTTTAATGATTATTATGATTTTGAGTATCTGTCTGCTGGGTTATGTCTCCCCTAGGATACAAGCCTAGTGAACTGATTTCCAAAAAGCCCAGACTTTATGGAAATCCTCTCTGACTCCCCAGAAGCCTGCTAATCAAGGGAGGGTGGTTTCTGAGCGCTCCCCATCTGCCTTCCTCCCGCTGCTCGGTGAGTGCCGTTCTCTCTGGGATTTTGCTGTGGGGGCGGTTTGTATCTCCGTGAGCTCTCTGGCTCACTTGGAACCCTCCAAAGAATGGTGGTTAGCTGCTATTTCAACAGAAACCACTAGTTTTTGGAGGAAGGGAGCAGGCTTCCCTCCCGGGACAGCTGATTTTCTCTTTCTTGCTTTCTGTTGTTCCATCTGTGCCCAGTGCCAGACTCTCTAGAGGGGGTCATGTATTTCATGGTGCCCCCTCTGTGGGGACGGAGAAATCTGCCAGCCTCGTCTCACACTCATTCCAACCCAAGCCTCCAAGAATTAAAACCAGTTGGCAATTTCTTGGGAAAGGGAAATTGTCTCTTAAATCTGCAAAAGGGAAAAGGTTTTTGCTTCATGTTTTTGGGGGGTTTTTGTTGTTGTTGTTGTTTCTTATGGTGGTTTCGTTCACAATGGAAACAAAACAAAACAAAAAACCTCCCAGTGACTGTCCTGGCATTTGTACCGCATGTGGACTCTGCAAGCACCAAGGAGGAAAGGCAGGAGCTCGTTCCACGAGGCAGCCTGCTAATTTCATTTGCCACCACGGTTTTCCCATCTGCTAAGGGACCGGCCCAGACAATTTTCCATGTATAATTCACAGTCCTTTGTAATTTCGGCTCAAGCAGAATCAACAGCTTGATGGAAATGCCATGGCGAGGATTCAAAGGGTGGTACTCCCATCTTCTGTCCTTGCTCCACACCCGTGCGGGCCCTTCGCGGCACACTCCTTCTCTCTGTCCTGCACTCTGAGTCTCTGCTTCTCTCTCGCTCCTTACCTTGTTTCGGGGCCGCCCAGTGCTTCCCGGTCCTTCCCCTTTTGGAAGCCCAGTATCTCTGCCTTGCAAATGTCCTGCCACAGACCATTGTCAGGGCCCCGTGAGCTCATTGTGGCCCCCACCCCCACTTCATCTGGCCGGGGCTGAGATGGATGCTCAATTTGCATTATTTATGTCTTTGCTCGTATTTGGGTGACGTGCTTGTGCATAACATAGGTAAAATTCTGCTGACATGGGGAATTCATTTGGTTTGAGAGGCTCAGAAAGCGGGGCAGGCGGCGACCTGGTTTGTATAAATTCACAAGCTATCAGACAGCTTTGCTTTCTTTTCCCGAGATTCGGAAGATGGCTCCTCATGAGAGTTCTTTGGATTACACTTGACAGTCAGGTGAGCTCTGTTGCTTAAAGAGCTTTGGTTCCATTTGGGCTGTCAGTCTTCCCCTTTCAAATAGGGCAGGGTGAGGGACAGAGGTGCATTTTGAAGTTCAAATGCAAGCCTGTCCCTGTGTTGCCACTATACCCAGAGAATATCAGAGCCAGGAGACCTGAGAGCATCTCGTTCAATCTCTTCCTTCTGTAGAGGAGGCCACTGAGGCTGAGAAGCAGGAGGTGGCTGGCCAGACGGTGAGCCATGGGATATCGTGTGACTTGGTCCTTAAATTCCTTCCAATGACACGTGGTTACAAGGGGACAGGCACCCTTCCAGGCGCTTTACTTATTGTCTCATTTAATCCCCATGAAAGTCTCAGACACTAGGACTTGTTGCTATCCTCATTTCACAGAGGAGGAAACTGAGGCACAGAGAGGTTAAATAATTTGTCCCAGGTCGCACCGTACTCAGTAGCAAAATTAGAACTCAAACCCAGGGAGCCTGGTTCGAGAGTCCCTGATCTAACCATGGGGTTCCTCTGCCCTAAGGCCTCTCTGAGCTGCCACGGTGATTACAGAAGGGTGCCCAAAGCCCTCACTTTGCACCACAAGGCCTGCTATGATCCTGCCCCTTTCTGTCCCAGCTTTGTTTCTGCTACTCCTCAGAATACAGCGCAGGGCTGGGAAAGGCAGTCATATGCATTCTGTCTTTCATCCCCTGCTTGGCCACAGAAGAATGGGCCTTGGGCCTGGAACATTTCCTTACCAAGACATGGGGAGCCCACACAGCCTCTGTGGGAGTAGCCTGCCATGCTTCAGACTCACCAGGTACCCCTTTGTATCACCAAGCACACATGTCAGTGGCCCTCAGGCACCCCCCAGCCTTTTTGTAGTTCAGACCCCAGGGGAAGGGAGAGGGTCATTGTGTTGCAGCATGAAATGGGGGGGGGGGGTGGTGAGATCACACTCTTCATGTGGGCTGCAGGGGGCTCTGTGGCCATGGGGGACAGGACACATAGCAAGGGTCTGGATCTTCCACACACCCTCAACAGAATACTCATCACACCAATTCGGGCTTTCTTACCTCCCCAGCTGAGCGCTGTCCTAGCCCATTTTCTGATGTCATAATCACCACTTAGGGCTCATGTGATAGATAACACAAGCAGCTAACTGCCTAGTGGCCCAGGTATGAATCTACCTCCTCTGTGGCATGGGGCAGGGGGAAAGGACACAAAGAAAGGGCCAGATCCTCCTCCCAGGGACAGGAGGTGCTCGGGCTAAGGATAACTTCCTCAGCTTCACCTTGACCTGACTTTCCTACAATATCAGAGCAAGGGCACCATCTCATTGTCACACCTGCTGAATATTATGAGGCAAATATCATGAATATTGTGAGTTCATTATTGAAAGACAAACTGCTTTTTATGACTTACAATAGGACACATTGTAGTATTACATTACCGTAGTAAGAGGCAATAGTGATTTTATGAAATAAACTCCTAGGAGATAGTCCTTAAGTTCTATCGATGACATATATTTCATATACCTAATTTGGACATGACTCTACGTCATGGTATATCAAACTATAATTGATAACTACGTTCTCTAAGCCAGTAGTTTTCAAATATCAGTTCATAAACACAGCTTTCACAGACCCACAAAATTTTTTTTTGTGACAAAGGTATAATGTGTGTGTGTGTTTATAAATTTGTAAATGTCCTTTTTTGGGAAGCAGTGTCACCTATTCCAAAACGGTAGGCTCTCGTGGTTTTTTTTTTTTTTTTGAATTATCAAGGGCAAGATGAAAGGACAAGAAATGCTCTTTCTTCTGTGAAATAACAGTGTTGTCCTATTGGGAAAGTCTCAGATACCATATTTCAATTTCTTCATTTTTTTCGATATTTTATTAGATTCTTGGTTTATTTACTGTATCTAATGAACTCATTCAAAAGCTAAGTGACCTCTGTGCCACCTCACTGAGAAGATGATCTGTGTCCTAAGCCCTCCGGTCCAGATCACTTGCTCAGATGTCGTGGGGCTTGGTCCTCTGTGTCTCTGGCAGCCTCCTCCTCAGAGCCCTGCCCCCACCCAGGCTCTCGTGCTCTCAGTTCGAGGTGAGCCCATCCTGATGTGTGGCCCTGCAACAAGGGGCCCATAGCCCAAACGACCTTCCCCTTTTCTAACCTTTCAGCCCTGGGTCTCACCTCCTAGTTGGAGGGAGGTATAGGCAGCTGCAAGACTTTGCTGCAATACTTTTCTTAGGGATTTGGCATTAGGGCACTCATTGCTCCAAAGGGTGATATCCACCATGGTATTTCAGAAAGAGAGGCCAAGTGTGGCAAAATGCTTAGGCAGCATTGGAGAGCTAGGCTTGAGCACTTCCAGGTAGAGCCCTCAGGTGCCCTCCTGAAAGCCTGTCCTTGACCCAACCCAGCTGCTGGAAACACCAGAATACCAGGAGACCAAAAACCTCTTCCATTTCATTAAGAGGTGGATATTCAGTAACTTTTGCTTTTTGTGTTTAATCATCTAAAGCAAAGTTTGTAAGAATTAAATGGTTATTTGTTAAATATCAATGGTAGAATTTTTTAAAATACATCATTAGAAGTAGAACGAATTAAAATATACACTCCAAATAACATACATATTTTTGCTACGAAAAAGTAAAGCAGTATTCAATAACACAACACTTAAGCATAAAAATCCATTCTAGTAGGATGAAATTATGGAGGATGAGTAGAAAATAAATGAATTACAAAAAATTAGAAAAGTAAAGAAACATAAAATTTCAAGAGTTTCTGCATTAAAAAAAAAAAAAAATAGTGAGCTGGGTATCACCTGCTCTGGCTCTTAGATTCTGTCCATACATTTGAAAGGACACTGTAGGGACAGCTGGGTGGCTCAGTCATTTAAGCAGCTGACTCTCATTTTCAACTCAGGTCATCATCTCAGGGTCCTGGGATCGAGCCCCATGCCTGGCTCTGGGCTCAGCGGAGAGTCTGCTTGGGACTCTCCTCTCCCTCTGCCCCTTCCCCTCGGCGTGTGCTCTCTCTCTCTCAATCAATCGATAAATAAGTAAAATCTTAAAAAAAAAAAAAGGATAATATAACAGTTTTACTTTTTAATGTCAGTATTTAAAACATACCAGAAATTCTGTTCTCTGTAACTGTTACAATTTGGGATGAAACCATTTAGATGTCAGCCTAACCGTGTGACCAGGGTACACAGGTTTCAAAATCCTTTCAGGGGAGACACAAGCACAAGAATTTGAAAAGTCCTTGAAACCCGCCACTCCTCCTGCTGTTAGGCCAGGAATTCCTTCTGGCGCACAGCCCTTCTCTGAGGTGTTCAGTGTGCACAGCGGGGAGCCCCCCACCTCCCCGGCGGTACCATCCACAGCCTCTGCCTGAAGCCCTGAGGTGGCAGGTGTCTGCTTCTCAAGGTCAGTCGTTCATGCCTTCACTTAATGAATATCTTCTTGAAAATGGAAATGGTCTTAGGATGGCCTCGCACCAGCATTAGACGTACACACAAAAAAAGGAGTGTTTCAGAAGGTAGTTCAGTGTTCTGAAAATTGAATTCTATTCTGAATTAAGATAGTTTCTTTGTTCTCTGGCAGGACCCCTGAAAAAGTGGACTGAAAGCCAGTTCCTAAGGAGGTCCATGTCAGAAAATACCTCCTTATTACTGGTGGGAAAGAACACACGCACACACACTCAAGGAAGACAAGCGATGAATCATATCAGTATTCCAGATCTGTCCCTCCGTGGCCCCAGACTTTGCAAAGGCTCCAAAGATTATGTGTACATGGACTTCTGATCTGTAGATGATTTACCTGCCGTAGTCTGACCAGCTCTGTTGAACAGAGTCGCCTATATTTTTGGGGGCTTAGAAGATGACATTAATATTGCCCATATTTATCACAGAGAGGGGACACAGTTGCAAGCTGCATTTCTGAGCTGTGAGGTCTCAGTCATGTGTGTGTGCTGTTCTCCGATCAATGTGTTAAACCCGGCAAGCTTCTTACAAAGAGATTTTTTTTTCTTTTTCCTCTTGGTTATATATTTATATCCACCTGCCTTCCTTAACCCACATGCACTCATTTGCACACTCTTGCACACCTCAGTGTGATTCTTGCACACCACTATCCCTTCTTTGATTGTTCAAAGAAAAACCCTGGGGGATGAAAACTCACTATTCCTTCCTGTTTAGCACACGAGGCCTGGCTCCTCTGGCGGGTAGATGGGTCGGATGCAGTCTGCAATCTAGTTTTTTGCTTCTTTGCATTTTGTTTGGTTTTCAGCAATCAGAGAGCCAGCCCCTGTCCTTGCACAGTGATTACTTAAAGCAGCAAAAGAGATCTGGCCCACTGTTCTCAGAAGTGGACTTTAGGCATCACGGAACCCAAGGATTTCTGCTTGTCCCCTTTATTCACTCCCCCATTCAACAAATATTTATTGACCGCCTATAATATGCAAAGCCCTGGGCCAAGTGAGAGGAAGAATTATCTGTATTCCATAGATTCTGAGCCATGCATTTTTCAACATCTTATTGTCTCTGAACTTGGGCTGTTTCCATGGTAATGCCTTTTTTGCTCAGTGGTACCCAACGTGATTCCATGTCCCCCGACCAATGGCCTCTTAGATTTGACAGGATACTACATTGTCCTCAACTTCTCTGCTTTCACCGAAAAGAGGAATTTGCAAAATTAGAGAAGGTAAAACTCCCAAACTGGCTGACTTTCCACTTACCAGCTCTTGCAGGGGAAAAAAAAGAGAGAGAGAGAGAGAAGTCCTGGATCCTTGTGTGATTTGAAGATGATCTGTGTGTTTCATTTACTCACACCATCCCTGGCCTGAGAAACAGATCATAACTGAGTGTAGATTATCTATTGTTGTTATTCCGTGGTTCCTAAATTCACAAATGACTTTTTTTATGGCTACAGAGTGAGGGTGTGTGTCCGTGTGGGTATAGGTCTTCCTACCAAGAAACCTATTTGGGAAATTGATTTTTGATCCGTTGTTAAAGCCATAATTGGAGGAGATGGTTTCTGAGGCTACCTCGATAGTATGTCAGTAGGAACTAGTTAGCATTGTTTTTAACAGAGCGAAAGAAAGGTTTTTCTGTTAATACTATTCATTCAAACGTTTTTCGAGTCCCTGCGGTGGGTCTGACACCACAAAGCACTGTTAGGGGACAGAAACGAATAAGGTATTACTTTTGCCTTCACAAGACTTGCAACCTAAAAGAAAAGGGAAATCTGTAAACTACGAACGTTCACACAAGGAAGAATACAAGTCAGGTATTCAAGACCCAGGGATGTCTACAGGAGATCTGTGTCACCGCACAGCAGTACAATGACTTCTAAATAAAACAAAATGAAGGTTCCTCCATTTCCTCTGAAACATGGCTACATCAGAGACAAAGACCCCAGGGGATGCTGAGAATAATGTCCCAAAGCAGCCTTTCCAGGGCTGGCACAGAGGAAGGGGAGGGGAGGACTATTTATTTTGAAAACTTCATCATCAGCCCAATTCTTTGTGCCTCCTAGGACTGCTGTCATGGTTTTCTGTCTGAGGACAGGTCCTATCAGGAACAAGCTTACATCCCTCCTCTCATCCCAAGAACCTTGTCCTCCTTCTTCCCTGCTCGGCTTCCCCCTGACCCTCCCGGCGCTCTCAACGGTTTGCAGAATCCTTCCCCTTCAATCTCCTTATACAACGCTACCTTCCCTTTTTTTGAACTCCAAGCTCTTCTAGGCAGGAACTGAGCCTGTGTGACAGAGAGCAGACCCCCCCCCCCAAATAAATGTTGTATCAAGGAGGAAAGAAAGGAAGAGAAAGAAGAGCAGACAACCTCTCTTCTTGATTCTGTGAGTTTACTAACCTGAGAGGAATTTGGGACAGGCCACCAGCAGGACATGGTAGCTTGGACAGCAGAGAAGGTCCCCCTTTGGGCTTCCCTCCTAGAAGTAGCCAGGAGCAGTGACTCTCAACAGAAGCTTTCACCCGCAGCGCATGTGACAGTTGATTTTCACAGGAGTGACAGATGGTTGGGGACCTAGTCAACTCACCCAGAATCCCCAGAGTGTTGACTTTCAAGTTACTTTTCTCTCCTGGTGTGCAAGTGATTAAAAGTGGAGTGATGGAAAGAGATGATATTGAATCCACTCTCACTTATGGGGGAAAAGGCCAGTTGCTTGCAAATTTTGCTCTTTTATTGTTAGTAATGGATTTCTTGAGATGACCCTTTTGTAGACCGCCCCCACCCCGACACCACTAGCGGCGCCCTTCCCAGCACACTTCCCACCGGATCTTACCTGCCCCCCCCCCGCCACCTCCCCGCCCAGGTCAGATGCAGAAGACAGAACCCAAAGCAGCAGGAACTCTTCCCTCACCCAGTATCCAAATGGTACCACCTTTCTTCTTTTAACTCCTAAAATACCGATAAACCTGTCAACCTTTTGTTGACAGGTTTATTGATGATACCTGTTTAACGAGAAGATCACCCACACTAGACCTGTTCATCTTATTGAAAAATAAGACACACAAAACCCTTTATTTCCAGTATGCTCAGGTTTTGGCTGCTTGATTCGTAAACCATCAGGTCCTTTAATAATTCTGGGGAAATGAACTGGCTCCTTGCCCTTCAGCGGTGATGTGGAGATGCTCATGTTACAGTCTGATTTTCCCTTCCTTCTCGGCCACGGGCGCCCTTACCCTTACTCCACACCGTGGTGGTCATAAGCTAGATAGGGTTGCCAGATTCAGCATGTAGAAGTACACAATTCCCGACTAAATTCAACTTTCAGTTAAGCAGCAAATATTTTTTTAGTATGTCTTATGCACATTTGGGACATACGCATACTAAAAATTATTTGTTGTGTATCTGAAATTTGAATTGACCTAAGCATTTGTATTTTATCTGGCAATCTTATCACCAGAGACCATTGCTTGGGATTCACCAAACACTTTTATATCCACCATTTCTTCTGAGCAAAGGGATTGGAGGTAATATATTAACGGTAGCAGCTCACACACTGGGCAGTCTAACCAAGGAGAAGGATGTGGGACTTCCTAGCATCTCAGAAATCCCATAAGGGCACAGGTCCAATTTGCCTGTGAGAAAGGAGACCCGCCATAGTGATAAGGGAGAAGGGAGGCAGTGGGCAGGAAGGTAACAGATCTAAGAGGGGGCAAAGCCTCTTCCGGGGACTACGACACACCAGGCTACCCAGATTGTCACACCAGGAAGAGCCAACTCCGTTCAATCCTGCTCCTTCTTCCCGAGTCTCCAGGAAAGTGGAGAACATGACAGAGCTTGGGAAACTCCAATATTCAGACAGAAGAACTCAACTGATTTTCCGCTTTCTTCCCTTTACCTCTTGGGCCAGGACTTTGACACAAGTTC
This sequence comes from Mustela putorius furo, assembly GCF_011764305.1. Taxonomy (NCBI): domain Eukaryota; kingdom Metazoa; phylum Chordata; class Mammalia; order Carnivora; family Mustelidae; genus Mustela; species Mustela putorius. The sequence goes on from NW_025421998.1 coordinate 56,773,085, forward strand.
TCGTAAAGGCTTGGCAAGTTTCTATACGTGAGAAGTGGTTATAGGTACCTTGATAAGCTCAAAGAAACAGTTAAATCTGAGTGTGGATCATTTAATCACAGTATCTGGAATATGTAAACATGGCACATATTATCTCCACCCCCCCTTTTTTTGTGGCCTCAAAATTTGATCCAAGTCTGGGAGTTAAAAAGTCCCATTTTGTGTAATCAGGTTCTGGTTGAACATGATTGCTGAATTATTTTAAATTGAAGACACATGTCTGGAGGCTGAGCTGTATGTATTACTTCAGGATGGGCGTCCATTAGGTCTTATCCGCAGGGGCTATCTTCAACTTTTGCCACATTCAATGCATTCTTTATACATCAGTATTTGCAAAACGGTGAATCATATATAAGGGAAAATTGGAGGGAATATGGTACTCGTTAAAGGGTGATTTTTTGAAATTATCTTGAATGAATTATTCAGACCCACTTCCAGTCTCCCCTGTTAAGGGTCCCAGTGCTGGCTGGAAATTTTCTGGAGGGAAAGAAAAAAAGAATATTTTAAAGACAACAACAACGCATACATAAACAAAAGTCTGCGGTTGTGCAAGACCCTTTCGCAAGGCTACATCTCTGAACACTTTACAACTAAATCAACATTTACTTTAACTCCTTGTCAGCCCCCAACACTTGAAGTGTCTTAATTGCAGACCTAAATTGTTGCCGTGGCCATGGGCTTTTTCCCTTTGAATGCATGTGTCCCTGAACTGAGACTTTGGTCAGACTTCACTTCACAAGGGCAGACAGTTGATTTTGTAAATTGTTGCATCATGTCAAGGGCTCCTGAAGGACTTGCAGGTTGCTGGCTCTCCAGGAGGAGCCTTGGGGCTGAGGGAAAGGCAAAGGCTGAATCAGTCCCGCGGTCAGACCGGACCAAACACCCCTCCCTCCCCACCGCCAAGGGACATCCTCCATACGAAGAGCTGGGGCATCTGGTGCACGGTTGTTGGTTCTCACTGCTTTAGTGCCATATAATTCCCACACCGCAGAATTTACTCGTTCAGAGTATACAGCTCAATGATGAGCAAATTTAGAGTTGCACAACCTCGGCCACAACCTAATTTTAGAACAATCCCATCATCCCAAAAGAAACCTTGTGTCCATTTGCAGCCATTCCTTGTTCCCACCTCCAGCCTTTAGCAGTCACTAAGCCACTTTCTATTTCTACAGATTCACCTTTTCTGTATGTTTCATATAAATGGAACCATATAATATGTGGGTCTTTTGTGGGTTTTCTTGGGGAGGGGTCTGGCTTCTCTCACTTGCTGTAACTTTTGGAGGCTCATCCATACATAGTATGTATCAGCACTTTGTTTTTGTTTTTTTATTTTATTTTTAAAGATTTTATTTATTTATTTGATAGAGAGAGATTGCAAGTAGGCAGAGAGGCAGGCAGAGAGAGAGAGAGAGAAACAGGCTCTCCACTGAGCGGAGAGCCCGATGTGGGACTCGATCCCAGGCCCCTGAGATCATGACCTGAGCCGAAGGCAGCAGCTTAACCCACTGAGCCACCCAGGTGCCCCAGCACTTTGTTTTTATTGCTGGAAAATATTCCATCGTACAGCTACCCCGCCTCTCTGTTCAACCAGTCGCCATGACATGTCTGTCATAAATTGGCAGACATTTGTTTGGATTGTTTCTACATTTAGGCCACTATGAAAAATGCAACTGTGAATGTCTATGTACAAATGAGCATTTTAAAATGAATTTGGAAAACATAAAATAAAATGAATGTGAATGTTAGTGTCATCCGTAGTAAATCGGGATTTGCTTTGGATTCATTTAAGGTTAAGTTACCCAGGCTTTTGTTCAAGCCACCTTTTCGAACATTCCAGAATAAAGTAGGCTCCCAAGTACTTTAAGAAATTGTTATCAAGAGTGAGAACCTTAGTAAATCCAGGACATGAAGCAGTTAAGAGAAAGGAAAAAAATCTGGAACTTCGGAGACTAAAAGCTACCCTCAGAGCAGTCTCAACTCCTTCCTTCTCAACTCCAGGCATCACCTGGAGTTTAAAGAGCTCAGACCCACACATGCCGGTCGCATAACCCTTCCTTCTGGCAGCCTCGATGCACGCAGCCTGATTTCTGAAAGTCCTGCTGACTTAAATAACGTGGAGGCTACTCAGGGAGAAGTGAAGTTGGAAGTGGCAGGGAGGTGAACAGGTCATAACACGGGAACAGAGTTGTCAGGCTTTGTTTATTTTCCTGCCTTCTAAGGCTTCAGCGACTGATAGGAGACACTGGCAATTCTGTCATCGAGGAATGAGCGTTGCACACGGTGGGGAAGCAGCTCTGTGGAAAAGTGCCCTTGCACGTTGCCCCCCAATCACCCATGTAGAGCCGTGAAAGACCCATGTCATGAGAAATCCCTTTCCAGGAATCATCATAGAAAGCAGGCATATAAAAAGCCAAATGGTTTCTAGAATGTGCTACTGATCAAAGTCAAGTCCAGCATTCTGTCCTGGCATGTCACTAACTTTCTCTGTGGCCTTGACCAGGTCACTAACCTCGCTGGGCACTAGTTTTCTCACTGTAGAACAAACCAGTTGACATCCTGATTCTTGCCCACGGTTTTTGTTTTGTTTTTTGTTTTTTCTCCATTCAATATTCTGCTTCTCTGGTGACTTTGAAAACTTCTACTTTTGAAACCCACATTTAAAAAGTTAAACCAGTATTATCATCCTGTTAGCAATCAGCTTACTGATGTCAAGAGACACGATCTGGAACGCCGACTGGTGAATAATTAGCATTTGGAACACAATTTTTTTTGAATGCCACACAGCGTCCCAGTGGCACTCCAACACTATTTGCAGATAGGAAAATTGTTGTTGATTTTTCAACATATTCTCTTGCAAGTCGTTTAGCTTCTTTTGTGTCAGAGTTGGGAATTAAACCAACATTTTAGGGCTTCCAGACCTTTATTGTATCAATTAATCCGTATTGCCTGGGAGCAAAGAAAATAATCATTCAAGGGCCTGTGTAAAATAATCCACCATAAAACAAAAACAAAAACAAAAAACCTCTGACTCACTGGACAAAAAAAGCCATTTTTTCCCCCTTGTTTTTGTTTTCCAGTTTAGGTTCTTATTGGAATGGTGATATCTTGCTGGAGAAAGGGGTTGGAGGGGGTTACGTTTCCACAATAGGTGGTAAGGCTCTGTTCTCCCAAGAAGAAAGAATATTCCCTGCTGAAAAGAATGCCAGCCAATCTTTTACCCCTTCTTCCTTAGTTGCCTGTGGTCTGTCTCTCACCCAGGAAACAACGTGACATCTCCTACCCAGGCTCTCAGACACACAGCCAGCTGTTTAAGGTTGACACTGCTTTCACTGGGACTTTCAAGTCCATCTCCCAGTGGGAGTAGCACTCTATGGGGCTTACAGAGTCTCCTGTCCTTTCAACTGCTCCATACAGAGCTTTCCAGAGCCCTGGCACTCTGACTTTTCTTCAAAGCCAGTGACCAGCCCCATAGTGAAGGAAATCTGGGGACAGATGGTATGAAATTGAAATCACATCATCACTAGCCTCTCCCAAATGCTGGCCTGTTACTTTGGCGGAGCTCCACAAAGCTCCGTGGCACTCATGCTGATCTGATGGAGGCCTGCGTCTTGAATGTGGACGCCTGAGCATCAGGGCTGGTAGAGAGGGGGCCCAATAAAGAGGAAATTGCATTAATGTCGTGTGGTCCCTCCACGGCACTCGGAACCACATGTGCATTTGAAGAAGTCCACACGCCACCAGACAAATGAGGTCTCTTTTCACTTACAGACCCATCTGTTGTTGAAGAACAACCCCGTAGCAGGGAGAAGCCATTCTCTGTTGGAAAGGGAGCCCCGTCCTTGAGATAAAGACAGCTGTAAAGATTTGTTTTGGTTTGGTTTTTCCGATTTTTGTCTTTGAATTCAGTGGAAAGGTCATCTGGTGAGGTCCTCTGAAGCAAGTCCACAGCATGGTGGGGAGACCCCGACTTTCTCTTTGGATTTGCTCTGGATGAATTAGCCAGTCATCAGTGGAGGGGAACAAAGCAAGAGCAGGAGGCAAGTTCCCGGTGCACCCTGGAGGAATGGTGTAGGCTTCACAGAGAAGCCTACAGGGTGCTGGTGCCACTCTCCCAAACGCCAAACTGTCATCCGTACCCCCAACAGGGCCTGGAAGCAATCAGGATGATTTGGTCACTGGCAACTCCTAGCCCGATGATATTAGTTTATTTTTATGGTGAAGAATTACACTTCCTCTTTCTTAAATAGCGCAAAACAGTATGAATATTGCATAAGTCTATCAACATAAAAGTATTTTAAATGGCGTAGTACATCTCTTCATGTTCTTACTCAAAAAAGCAAATGTAATTATTAAGAGATTAATATCTTTTTCTATCCCAGTGTCCTTCCAAAAGGTGGGAGAAAAGCAGGGAGAAAAGTTTGAGGTTTGATGGTTTGTGTTTAAAAAATCCCTGCCTCTCCACCTATTACTTGAATGATTAAAAATGAGTCTGAACTTCAGTATTCTTATCTATACCAATCAGCATAACGATGATGGTGGTGGTGGTGGTGGTGGCAACTTTAAATGATTATTATGAAAATGAAATGCTTCTTAAATTGTAGAGCTCTGATTGCAAGTTATTATTATCTGTAAGAGGATAGAAAACCCAGTAAATTCACCGAAGCATCTGGAAAAGGTTTGTCTTTGGTTTGGGCTGGTCATTAGCATGAGATGCAGAGAAAAACTGAAAATACTGAGATGAGCAGGGAGCTGGTTTGAACAACTTCCTTGTCTGCATTCTCCTTACGATCACCTTTCCAGGACATCCTCGAGCATACTTGTCTGTGCTTCATAAACAGGGAGATAGTCCTGTCAAAGAATTCAAAATCACGTCAGAGAAAATCCCCCTGCCGTCTCTCATCTCTTCCAACACTCTTTCCTGGAAGACCAGACACATTTTCCTGGCAAGATATTCATTATTCAGATGTTGCTTTGCAATTTCCTTCAATTTCTGCTCTCCTGCAGGTTAAACTATATGCCTTTCTTTCAGGATATAGGGAAAACTTTGAAGAATGAGAAATTGGAGTCAATTGTGGATAACGTTCTGGAATAGCACCAGCATAAATAGACGTTGACAATATCGTCTTCATCACGGTCGATTGTAAAGGATTCTCACCACTCACTCAGGTTATTGTAAAGAAAAAAAAAATTACTGGAGTCCTGAGTTTCTAAATTAATAAAGCCCCTTACCGACAGCACACTCTTCCTCTGATAACTTATTCCTGACACAGATCCATTGTATGAACATCTATTGGTCACATGCTTACATGGATCACAGTACTGCACATCTACCCACGGGGTCCGAATTACCCGCACCTCTGTCGGGCGGGGGTACCCGGAGGTTTTCTCTGGTTACTTTACCGGGAGAAGGTGGGAAAGACGGGGCAGGAAACAAGCTGTGTGATACTCAACAGAAACACGCCCTGAGTTTGGACAAAAGGAATCTGAGCTGGCATGTTATTTAAAGAACTATATCTTTTTAAGATTGCACACTGCCAGAAACCCGTATGAAAGGCACAGTCTTTGGATTGAGTTGGGCCTCATATGGATAAAGTAATGAGATGCTCTTAAAAATTTTCATTTTCATCTGGATGTTATAGAGACAAACAGTTGCTTTTGCAATCCTGCTAGCAAAGCATTCTGAAGCTTTTCCGGAGGGGGGATGGTCGGGGATGCTTCTGAAATGTTGATAAAGATCCCTTGTCTAGATAAAAACAAATATAAAACTTTGCCCGACAACTACAGGCATTTCGTCGACTGCCTTGATTTCAGAGTACAAATACCCGAAGTACTTCTCTTTCTCCTGAATTTATTCCCTTCTTAGCTACTTTTCACATGAATTATGGACATTGGACATGTTAACCATGGAATATCTCCTGACCAAAAAAAAAAAAAAAAAAGCCATATGTTATAAAGAGTCTATGATATTCTTTATATGAGCAATAGTATTGATAATTAGTATGGTCATATGTGATAAATAGTAACTTTTGTTTCCAAAGCTTTTTTAGCCCCAAATACACAGCAGATGACAAAGACATCACCCCTGTGTTGCCTTTTAAATATTATCAGTTCCATACAAAAGAAATCTATTTTCTGGAAAGGATTCCCTGATTCTTTGCTTTCCAGAAAGGATCTATATCTTTGTGTGTTTCTATCTGTTCGTTTCTCGGTCATGACTGTAACAAACTCTTTCAGAGAAAAGAAACAGGTAAAATCAGCTGGGGAGGATAATCCCGGTTAGAAAATCCCACATAAAGAGAAGAGCTAAAGCATAAAGTAGTTCTTTTCTGTAGCAAATGACTCCAGACTAAATCTCTTCCATAAGAAACAAATTTTCCATGCAAATGAAACCTGGGTTTTATTTTTAAAGTGCAGTGTTCTGTTATTTTTGAATAATGATAGAAGATGTAATATGCCAGCATTTCTTCCTATTTTTTTGAGAATTAAGATATATGAAACTCTTTTATAATGTATGTCAAAAGCACATAAAATTCTTTAACATTTTATCAAAGGTTTTCACTTAAATAAATCAACTTTTTGAAAGATGTTATATTATTCTGGAGTGAATAGTTGCATAAAATCATACTCTTCTTTGTTAACAATTTTAAAAAGTATTTTTTAGTATAAAAAATCAAAAGCATCTCACAGCCAATTTAAACATTGAGAATTAATTTCAAGCAACCAAAAATTATAAAAAGGCATATGTTGGTTTTCATTTTCATCAATTAAATTATGGTATTGAAAATACCTGGGTCAAGGGATTTCCTCATGCCACAAAGCCTCCTGTGTTATTTACCGAAGAACCAAAAAAGAAAAAATAATTACATTTGGGCAGATTATATAGGCGAGAATGTTGTTTAATTGTACTTTAAATGGAGTCTCCAAGGTGGCTGCTTTATATAAGAAAGGAGGCCACAAACATAAATTTTATAAGTGGACTGTTCTGCATTTGTAGAGGGAATGTTTCCCTTTCAGAATTACAGATACATAAAAACCATGCGTCTCTGCTGGTGAAAGACCAGTAAACGTCGATGTGTTCTGTAAAAACTTAAATGCTGGAGGCCAATACTCACAAAATTTAATGATCTTTCTGCTAATAAAAGCCAACTTCTTGAAAAAAGAAACTAAGGAAAAGAAACAAAACGTATACATTCTAAGTGTAGTATTTCCAAATTTCGTAGAGTGGAGTGTGTGAAATCACCTACTTTATATTTTCAGTTTGCTCATATTTTTAAGATCAATTCTATTCACAGAAATAAGTGGGCATGTGAATTACCTACGGATGTGCCTGGGTCATCTTGTCATGCTTTGCTCTGAAGGAAAACAGTGATTGTTTGAAAAAAATGACAGTAAGGTAAAATAAGAATGAGGCTGTTTTTTTTTTTTTTTTTTAAAGCAAAACAAACAAAAAGAGGTGGGGAGGACAAAGCCCCATGACAGCCCACTTTCTTTTATATATGTTCACCTTTACATTCAGGGGTTTTATGCCGTGGGTGCTTGATCAACACCTACAGTGGCCCCCTTACCGATGTGTTGTATGCTAGGTTTCTCTTTCGTTTTTTGGGAACTCAGCTCGACTCTATGAGAATTGAATATTCCACTTGGTGGGTGGAATCCCTGGCTGGCTCACAAAATTCAGAAAAGCCCACAATTTAGCTTGTTCTGTGTACAAGTAGTGGTCACGTGGTTGTCAGGTAAAACAGTTTCTATAGAAAAACTCAGTCTCCATCCCATCTCAGGGCTTCACTATTTCCACCATGTGGGCCTACAAGTGGCTGGGGGTTACGGGAGGAGGGAGACACATAGTGGTTAATCTTGATGACTGTGAACTCCTAAACTCTCTAGGATTGTCTAAGAAGATAAAATCATGACTTTCTTACGAATATAAACAGAACTTGTGTCAGAGATTTCTTTTTTTTTTAACTGATTGAGGGATTAAGTAAGATGATGCCATTGGGCCAAAATTCAAGGAATCCCACACATGTGGGCAAAAGAGTATGCTGAGATAAATGTACGTAGAACGGCAAATTGGTCCTTCCATAGAGAGCCATGATCAACCACATTCTAACAGACACGAGTAATCTGCATTTCTACAGATAAGAGTCGTTTTCATTATTACCAGTTTTTTACAACTCGCAGAATTATTTATAAAGAAAAAAAAGCTGGAAAGCAATGAAAAGAGGAGATAAATGCACAGATTCATCAGAAAGGGCGCTCAGTAACTTCTCTTCCATCTGCCATAAATTGTTTCACAAATTTTCCTGACACTGTGTGTAACATCAGAGACTGTCCAGGTCCGTCATATCCCTGATACTGTGAACTGGGGAAGAAATGCTGAATTCCAGAGAGCAATCTGCCACTGTCGATTAGTAAAGTCTGTACCAGGGAGGCCCAAACAGAAACACAAAGCAAGCCACAAAGGCAGCCACATGTCATTTTTACCTTTGCTGGTAGCCACTATCTGGGAGGGCCACCCTACTCCCTATTTAAAAAAGAAAGAGAAGCTGTTACAATTAATTTTATTAAGATGTTTAATAAACGTAGGCCATCATACCATTTCAACACGTAACATATGAAAGAATTAATAAGGCAATTTATACTCTTCTTTCTTTTCCTTGTAGTTACAAACTTTCAAAAGCCCGGGTGTATTTTATACTCACAGCATGCCTTCATTCAAAGTAGCCACATTTCAGATGTTTTACTAGCCACATGTGGTCAGGGGCGACCAGACAGCACAGGTCTACATAAATCAAACATTCATGAGCTAGCAAAGTTTTGCATTTTTCAAGATATTAATTAAAACGTTTAGGTCTATCTCAGCCCTTTCTATCCCCATCCCATTATTTTTTTAAAGTAGCCGGGTTCTCTGATCTCATTTGGGAATGAAGCATGATCAATGCCTAGGGAAACTATAATTTGAAGTGGTTGTCTAGTGTAGCCCCATGAATTTTCTAATTAGCAACCAGTACTGTTGTCTTTTCCCCGGGGAGACCATACTCACCCCTGTGAGGTGAGAGAGAGAGAGAGCCAGGAGTGCACAGGGAACACAGCGATAACCATAATAATAAACATTATATTGCTTTGCCTGTCACCTGAGTATGACAGCGCCTGTCAAAAGAATTAACTTTTTAATTTTCATATCACCCTTGTGAGGTAAAGAGAGCGGGGACGTTTCCCATAATCCCCCTTTCACTGAAGAAAGACAAGAGACACTTGGCTTCTTTGCATGGGCATGACTAAGGGGTATCTGTCTCAGTGTCTTGTCTGGTAGATAGACCTCAACTGGGCACGAATAAATTCCATTCAGAGTTCTGACTCTGGAAGAGGGAAAGACCCCTCTCCACAGCGTCCTGGAGGCTGCGGCAGAACGGCCTCTGTGCCAGGTGGGTGGGAGCAAGAAGGAAGTGGAGGCGGGCCCCTGCCTCTCTGTGGAGCCAGAGCAGGGATGGAGGGCGGGAACCTCTCTCTTTAAACTGACATGTTCAAAATCTCTAAATTTATTTACTGCTTTTTATTGGGACTCCTCCCCACAGGGATTTCTGAGAAAAGAATGAATGTCCCAGGGTCAGACAACCCACTGGGATCCCTCATAAAAAACTTTATTTTAGATAGTTCTGGAGTAAGACTTGGAATTCTTCCTTTCCTAGCATAGTCTGGTGTTTTATATAATCTGAGCCAGAAGAATAAGCCATGGGGCTGTGTGTGTGCCCAAGTGTGTGTGTGTGTGTGTGTGTGTGTGAGAGAGAGAGAGAGAGAGAGAGAGGCAGAGACAGAGTCAGAGTCGGAGACAGAGAGAGGGAGAAACAGGGAGAGAGAGAAAAGCCAAAGGTTGCCTTGAGCCCCAAGACCTTTCCCCCATCCCCATTTTCTTAGGACCCAGTGGCCTATAATTGCCTTTCAATCCCCCCTCAACCAGCTCCTACCCTCTCTTGAACTTTCAGAAGAGCCTACAAGTCATTCTGCCCCCACCCGTCCAGTCAGCCATTTTGTCCCTCGTGGCTGCCATTTGCAATCCTCACCTCCCTCATGTGAATGGCACTTTTACCACCAGAGCGACAGTCACCCCATTCAACTAGCAATATTCGTCTGTATTTAGCATTAGCTGCTTAATAGTAACCTATTGAAGCCCTAGGCTCTATAATGTTTGAATAAGGAGGGGCAGCGTCCAGAAGAGACGACATGTGCTGAATTCAAGAAGGGGGCTCTTGCTTTCCTACTATAAACAGAATTGATTATAAAACCAGAACCCAGAAAGGGCTCCTCACCCTTCATTCTGGCATGAGGGGGTTTTGTTTCTCTGCAAGGCCTTCTCTGAGTGCTGGCTTCTCCAGGTTTTCACAGCATTCCAGGGAGGGAGATAGAAACAAAAGCAAACAAAACGCCCCCAAAGGACCCTCTCCTCCCTCCAAAAAGCTTCTATTTTAAATTCTCTGCAGCTTTTAAAACAGTTGGATGGGGAGGTATCGAGAGTCTGTCGTGGAAGAGAATCCCTGCTTTCTCTAAGGGCGCCCCACTTTAGATAATCCCAGCTGGCCCCGGGACCCCGGCGCCCCAGGCTGGGCCGACTGGCTTTCTTGGCAGTTCCTTCCCAGCACATTCTGTCATGACAGAGTAACTTGTAACAACTGTGTTTTCCATCCCACAAAGAAGAAAGCATGTTTTTGCGCTGCTTGCTAACTGCAGGCCAAACCTACGTACTTGTTCCCTGAGCTCTGACGCTAAGAACACATTTCACCAGTGCCTGGGACTTTAGGAGGGGTGCTTGACTTGCCACCAGGGATCTGTAAGCTCTTGGTGGGGTTTCTCATTCGCCCCGTGGCCATGCCACCAGGTGGGTGGCAAAAGGCAAGCCCCTCTTTGCCAGGTGGGGAAACACAGCAGATGCACAGAACCCAGCATGCGGTTTTCCCAAGCATGTATGGAGGATGTGAGCAGCGAAAGTCAACATTCCTTGTGTGGCTCTGTCTGGTATGGGGTCTTGGGGCCGCTCTGTCCAGAACACACACCACAGGTACCATCCGTGGGCATCAGACCAGCGCTGTTGCCCAGCTCCCGAGCTCTGCACTGGGCAGGCATTTCCCAGCCGTCTGCTCTGCTGCCTGTCTGGTCCAAGGCCAGAGCAACGGCGGGCAGCCCGGAGCACGGGGACCATGGGAAGAGCAGAATCCCCTCGGCCGTCCTCTCCGTGATCCCAGGCTGCCTTGCTCCAGCTGCCCGCCTCTGCGAGGCACTCTTTCAAACGGACATACTTAAGGCAATTGGCCGTAGAAAGTACTGGACCCAAATAACCTTGCAGGGTTCTTAAGGACAGGACTTGAAGGGTGGGGAGGAAGTGCCAAATTAGCCACGGGTGTGAAGGTGATGAGAAGGGCTTCAACCGAGTGGAGGATTAGACAGCCCGGATTTCAAAGTTCTCTCTGCCTCCTAATGTTACAGCCATTAAAACCAAGAATTCAGTCCTGCGCCAGAATGCTCTATTTCCTAATACAGATTTCTTACTTGGCAAAAGACTGCTTATAAACGTCTCCTCCTCTCTCTCCAGCTTTCAGAGCTCAACCAAAGCCCATTTTATATTAAATAAGGAACAAAGCAGTAGAAACCAAAAGAACTAATGGGTCTGGCCCATCCCTTGCCCATTATTTCATCACAGCTCTGAACCCAATGAAGCTCTATTAGGAATTCCGCCCTGAACTTGCTACAGAAACTGAGGGAGATCTGGAGCATATGTTTTCAATTCATTTACACTTGACTCATCAAACCAGCCTGCCTTTCTAAAGAGAGCTATTTGATGTTTAAGGAATTATTTCCACCTTTTAAAAAGAAACCTTCTAGAGTCTTTCTCTGTCCACCACGGGAAGCTGCCAAATGCTAGAAGAATAGAAACTCCAATGCAGGAAGGTTCAGGGACGGTTCAAAACTCAGAGCCATGAATTTAGAGAGGGTTCAAAAGTTGGCAAAGTGAACCCTCTCATCCCTGCCCACAAATAATAAATAACAATCACAACAAGGAAGAGGAGAAAGGGGGAAAGCCACTGGAAAGCCGTAAGTCATCCTGTCTTCAGCCTTACAGCTCTCTCCAATAAAGCAGGGGTTCTTCAGAGGACCTCGGCGGCACTGCCTGCGGGGAGCCCCGCTTGTCTTCCGTCGTAAATTACCTTGCCGGGGATAAGCTTTCCTCCAGGTCCACCAGACAGGCAGCTCTGCAAGACCCATCACCCGGCTCTGGGCTGCTTAAATTATCCTTCATCTGGTTGTGACATCTGAAAAGCTTGAGGGAGAACGATCACCCCCAATCTGACCTTCCCATACCGCTAGGGTTTTCTTTCTTATAAAGGACTGCACCACCAGAAATAGACATGATAGCGTCCAGTCTGGGGGGAAGGGAATAGAGCTTTGAGTACGCACGGCTCAACAAACAGTATGATGCTTTCAGACTCATCCACTCTAAACTGAAGATGTCTTTTTCTTTCTTTCTTTTTTTTTTTTTTTTTTCCATTGAGGTGTGACCCCCGGTCCTTTCCTCAATGGACACAGTCATCGTGAGGCTTCCGATCACGGAGTAAGGAAGTGAGAGACGGCTGGATGGAGACTTAAGTCTCCCTTCATTTGCTATGGCTTTCCGTCCATATTCAGATGTCTTTGCACACAGACGGCCACGAGCCGGCAGCCATCTGAGGACCTCGACTGCTTGAGCACCTTGAAATGTGATCAAGCCTTGAGAGCAGGTACCAGGCCAAGAGAAATAGCTCTTATCCATAAACAGTTCCACAGTAAATCAGAAAGCCTTTTCTTCCATATGTCACCTGACAAGTTTAATTTGTCTGCTTTGACAGAACTGTGGCGAGCAGAGCGGACTGTTGGTGAAATGAGAATGGGCTTTTGTGATGAAGGGCCGGCCATCAGGCATGGGAGGGCACCGTGAAGGGTCCACGTGCCAGCATCGTTCGTGTGCCTGTGGGCTAGCTCCGTGGGATGGCGCAGAAGTGAAGGGAACGAAGGCTTCTGGCCTCACAGGTTTGGGGCACAGCTAGCCAATGGGCAGATACAGTCCTATCATCCAAGAAGTATAACTTCTTTCTTTCCTCGTGTCCTTCTCCTTGGAATTCTGTCTTTGTCCTAAATGACATAGGTCCATTCATTTTCGGTTCAGCTTTTTACTTCTGAAACACAAGATTTACACCAGAGGCGGGGAAAATGTACCTTCTCTGATGTCCACACCTCCCGTAGGGGAAGCCAGTGGATTTATTAGTGTCAGGTTGGCTCACCCTGGATCTGGTCATACAATTTGTTGTGAAAGGAAGAGCTCTTTACCTGGAGAAGGACCCACCTTGATCCGGCCAGCAAAATGGCTTTTGAACACCTACACTTTCTTTATTTAGAAAGAAGGATCCTGGTTGCTAGCTCTGAAGCTGAGCACTCCCTTCCCTGAACCAGCTGGGATGCCCTATTACCATGGCATCGAAGAAGAGATTAGCTTCGTTTCTGGATCTCCATGGAAAGTACACATTTAATCCTTCCCTCTGGAGTAGGAGTAGTCTCCCCAGCGTTGCAGATGAGTACATGGAGACTTGGACAGAGATCAAGTCATTACCCCAAAGCCACCGTGTGGCAAGACAGGCATTCAATTTGCCATGAGATCCATACACCTTAATTCTTTATTTTTGCCCATTTCCTCCTTTCCTTTTTAATATAAGGGAAGTGTAATACACATACATGAAAGCACATAACCATTCAGCTCTACACATTCAGCCTCTGGATCAGATCATTTCCAACTCTAAACAGCTTTATACATTCAGCCTCTGGATCAGATCATTTCCAACTCTAAACAGCTTTACACATTCAGCCTCTGGATCAGATCATTTCCAACCCACAGGCCTCCCTCGCGCCCTCCACGACTCTCTGACCCTTCAACGATTACACTCCTCCCTGTCTGTGCCTGGGCCCAGGGCGGCAGCTATTCTGGGCCGAAATCCTGCCATACCTTTCACTTCACTCCTCTGTCTCAGTTTTCTCAGCTTTAAAATCGGGGGATTCTCAGAACTACCAGACCCGGTTACGGTGGAGGTTAAATGCTACAGTACATCTAAAGAGGTGAATAGAAAAGCTCAGGGCTAGAGCTTCAGGAGGCACCAGCTCCTATTCTTGCTGGAACGTTTGCTGCCCCTCTCAGAGACTCTCCACAGGAGACAAAAGATCTGATACTAAAGCAAGGAGGAGGAAGACGGAGGAATTCCCGGCAATCCTTCTCTAGGTTTGGGAGAGGATTCGAGCCGAACAGGATGAGGAAGAGCTTCTCGGTTGCCCAGAATCCAGTGTTGAGTAAAACTATTACACTGCTTTGTACCTGCGCAAATGCCCCCACCAGAGAGGAGTAGGCACGCACGCTGTCTCAGGTCGTCCAAGAGCCTTCCGTGACCCTCACAATCTAGAATTCAATGGCGACTTTCAAATTTCCTACAGCAGAAAGAAATGGGCCTGGAGTCTTTTCTACCCAATTTACAGCTTAATTCCTGGCATAACGTTTTAAGCAAAATAGATTCAGACATTTTTCCATGGCACATTTTTAACTATTTTTGCACCACTTGAAAAATTTCTTTTACCCATTTAATTTAGAACTTCTCAAAATTCTCTGCAGTGTAAATCAAAAGGAAACAGCTTGTTTAAAGCATCAGTTCTGAGAAACCAGAAGCTTTGGGAAAATAAAAACACAAGATTGAGAACTTGCCATGCAAATTTCCTTTTTTTTTTTTTTCTCCCAGCCCAAAGGAAGGCACTTACTGCAACATCTACATATTTAATGAATACTTAACCAAGTTATCAAAGTTAAAAAAGAGAGAGAATGATAAAAAACATATTTCAAGTAATACTAAGAATGACAAGCATAAAATAGCAATTTGAACCACAAGTTGATTACAATAAAGCATTAGCCCAGTTGAAGTTCCCAACAAGTTTGACAAAGATTGAGGCGTGATACATGGATTTGTTCAGTTAGGACTGGGTTCAGGAAAACTCAGAGTGGATTAGAAAGGAGCCTCGTGCTCGATTCCTCTCTGCCTCTCTCCCTCCCCTCCACCTCTCCCCTTCGTCCTCACCCTCCCTCTCTTGCCTCTGGTTTTCCTTTCCATATTTGATTGTGAGATAAGCAGACCAGAGATACTATTAAACTCTACCGCTGTGCACTTTCCAGTTCTGATAGATCTTTGTAAGGCCATAGAGATAATGTTACTTACAGAGCTTTTCAACAGCGAGGCCATTGCCTGCCAGGCCTTCTGTCTAATGGGAACAGAATGCTTCCTTCCTGGGGGGCTGGCTGGAACTGGAACGGTGCATGATGTTCAAGATAAGACAACGGAAGTTCCAAGCACGGAGCTTGTGTGGTTTAACCAAATGAGGTAAAACAAGAAATGGAAGGACAGTGGGAAGCTGCCTTATATGCAGCATCGTGTCAGAGCTGGTGGGGGATTTGGAGTCGGACAGCAGCTCCCTCAATCCTAGGGGGATGGCCTTGTCCCTGCTCCTTAGAGCTGCATAGATAGAAACATGAAAGGAAGCAGCTTTGTTACCTTTTAGGGATATTGTAAATACCAAAGAGATCATTGTAAAGTGATTCTTAATGCCCTTGAACTTGCTTTAAAAGATAAAGTAAATTGCATTTCTAATTTCTAGTCCAGCAGCTGAAGATTATTTCCACCCGTTTCTAAAACCAGGGATTACTGTTTGATCCCTTAGAATCCTCCAGCCCCTTAGGCAACTGAGCTCACCCCGAACAGGATGCTGGCCATTACTACAGCCATGGTAACGGTCTCCAGACTTTGACCCACGCTGACCCAACTGTGCACCACATGACCAGCTTTCTGTCCAGAACAAGCTCTCATCACCACCACCTTCTTCTGAACCTTGGGATCCTCATGCGGGTGAGAACATTATGAGTTCCTGCCTCATGGGGGTATTTCCACTCAACCTGCTGCAGCCTACAGGTGAGCAGCGTGACAGCCGTACGAGGCCGTAGCTGGCTCTGTGACCTGCAACTGGTCCCTTAACTCTCTGGCTGTCCATTTCCTCATCTGTAAAATGGGAAGAAGACCCACCTCATAGTGAATTCAAAGGCATGTAATTCTTGTTTAGACTTGGCTTCTCGAGTTCTGACTCACGTTTTCAGTCTCTCCCTTGTTTGTGGACTTCTGACAGAAACCAGTGATGCCCCTGGCTTCCTCCTCAGCTTTCCTCCACGGACACAACTTAGATTCTCTGCTTATAGGTCAAGGGGCTCACACCAACTCAGGTCCCACCTACCTGGCTAGAGCTCACCTGGGCCTAATCATCCCCCGCCAGGGGAAGGTTGGGGTGTGGGGTATGGACTGACCCCTGCTCAGAAGCCATCGCTAAACAGACAAAAGGTGGGGTCTCCTCAGCTTCTAGACTCTCCTCCTTGACTCATTCCTTAAGCTGCCTTCTAGGATGGTGCCCTTTGCCTGGTTTTTCAGGTATTCCTCTCAGTAAAGCATTTTTTTGAGAACAAACACCAACATAGACTTACAGACTTATACATTATACATCCCCACTCTTCTGCTGATATGCTTTGGGCATTCTGAAAACACACAAACAGTTCCAAAGGTCCAAGAGCAGGTCCACCGGTGAACACGAGCCCCCATTCTCAGCACAGGAACATCCACCCCACGTCAGGCCAGCTCTGTGGGCAAGTGTCCTGTGTCATCAAGCAGGACAACTAACTGCTCAGAAGGTGAGATCACAGATGTCACCATCTTGAAATTCCTCAAATTTCTATCGTTGAACTTGTGAGGTCCAATGGAACAGAGGAAGATGCACTTGAGCAGAGGAGGCATGCACAGTATGGGGGTCCCCCATTCCCTGCTCCCCTATTCACACATAGCTTTGGCAATGCCTCATGGGCCCAGCATTCTGGTGGGCCAAGCATGTGTTGGCATTTAACGAGACTCAAACGGAATACAAGGTAAGAGTGTTATGGAAGCCATCTGCTTCCAGAGTGTGGTAGAACGTGCACATTTTAAGAAGTGAAATAAAAACAATTGAGTTAGTTTTGTGAAGCGTTTCCACTGTTCTGGTAAGAATTAAATTCGTACGCATGTACGCAGTACAAAAAACAAATTGCATAATTTCAGTGATTTCGCAGAGACAAGTTAAGTGCTCATCGATCCCCATTTGAAATTGGCATTCCACGATACAAAGATGAATGGTATAATTCATGCTAATAATTTAAAATTTTAATTTTTGTTGACTTAAAATGACATCAGACGGCAAATAAGAAAAAGGCCATGACAAGTTAAGAAAAAGACTGTGAAGAAAAGAACCTTTTTTCTATTTTAGTACCTTTAGTGCCCTTTCTTTCTTGCTCTTGGAATGAGAAGCTTCACGAATCTACACTGTAACCAATTTTGCCTCCGGTCCCTGGGCCCATGTCCAAATGACCAACCTATCTCTAACCAGAGTGAGTTCACCCAACTTTCTGTCTCACTGGAAGAAAGGGAAGATTCTGTCGCTGTTTTGCCCCAGGAAGAGATCTGTCCTTCCAAAGCCATGGTTCCTGTATCCAATTGTTTCCATTCTTCATATTTTATTCATTCAACAAATATTTGTGTGTTTATATAGTTAAAATAATGAGATGCTAATTATGTGCCCAAGAGAATACCAACCCGTTTCTGACGTAGCAGAAATGTCCTGCCTCAATGGAAAGATCTCAGTTCAGAAGAATACTGCTAGAAAACAGGAGACAGAGTCCTAGGAGAACCATCTCTCAGCATTCTTCATCCATACCCAGGAGCTAATGATTTCCAGAGGTGGCCATTGCAAAGAATTCACAGGAACGTGGGTCACTGTGTCAAGGATCATGTCAAGAAGAGAAGGTCACCAGTTTCAAATATTTCAGAGGTGGAAAGGTCATTCGTATAAATACCATATCCTTCACATTCAGCACACCACAGTACGTGCTTTGTCACAGTTTGGTGGGCCACTAGCTGTCACTGACAGAGCCTCCATCCAAAGGAAATTTCTCAGTCTTCACCAACCAGATGTCACTCTCACTTCTTCGTTGACAGCTTCTTCTAGGAGAGGGTATGGATTGGGCTTTTGCCTGTGGAATTGACTAAGTGAGTGATTCAGAAAGGGTAGTCCGGGCACCTCTGGGGCTTCTAGAGAGCCTTCCAATGGGTTCATTCAGTTAAAACCATTTTCTTAATAACACTGGAATGCTATTTGCCTTTTTCCACTTTCATTCTTTCGTAAGTTTATAGTGTCTCTTTCTAGAAGCTCTAGTACATGAAGATTTCTTTGATAGCTAAGGAATGGAATGGGTATTCTTCTATGTTAAAGAGTTATCCATTTTAATTTCCAATACAGTTAATATTTATAAATGCCATCTCTCTTAGATCATCAATAATTTGAGGTCCTAAGTCCAGAACGTTTGAGAAGGGCGGGACTAAGTGAAGTTGGGTACCTACAACCTTTTCCATTTCTCCAAAGCCAGGTATACTCTCCCCTTCCCAAGTCCATTCTTCCTCCCAGACCCAGCAATTTCCAATGATCCTTTTAACTCACTAAGGAGATTGCCATGTTCATGACCAATGGGCAGACAAGTATAATTCAGCCTTGGTCACTTTGGCAGACAGAATACTGGATGTGTACACAGACAAGGCTCTGCACAGTGACTCTTCACATGACACAAGCCCCGAGCCACACTTTACATGAGCAAGGTGATTTAAAATGCCCTTGCATAAAGAACAGCCCAGTATACATTAATTTTTCAAGTACATTTAAAGAATATAACTGGGTTTCCCAAGCCATTAATAACTAATAATTAATTAATTAAAAAGTTAGATCAATTGCTTCCAACAGGGCATATCCCTGGAAAAGGAAATGTCTTCTACTCCCTAAAGAATGTCACACACACACACACACACACACACACACACACACACACATACACACACACACATACACAGAGGAAACCCGTCAGGGACACATAGGGTATTTAATGCATACCTGTTATAGCGCAACCAACGCTTTTACCTTTTCATGAACTATGAGTCATTCTGCCCCAGAGAGGGCTTTTCGGAGCTTCATAAATATTGATCATATGCCCTAAATTCTAACAGGCAGTTTCCTCAAATATGAATGATACTTCTCAACTTCATTCTTCATTCTCCATATTCAGTCACAGCGTCGACCGCCATGGAGGGAAAAGACATTCCATGCCGACGGAGGCTCCTGCTAACTGAACCGGAGCCACTTCAAGTTCCAAGTCTGTCTACCTGCCTTCCTCCCTGCCTCCCTCACACTCATTCATTCATTTATCACCATTCCTGAACCACGAGCCAGGAACTGTGCTGGGCCCTGAGAGCACAATGACAAATAAAACCAAATGTGCCATCAAAAGAGCTCACGTTCTTCTGGATGTTGAATAGAATCTGCTCTAAAATTGATCTCAGTGGTCTTTAAAGTGACATAGGTGAAGAAAATATTAGAACTTCTACTAATTTGTTATCTTGTGTCTGTTTCCCAGTTTAGCAGCACATGCATAAATTATAAATTAAAATACACACCCACTCTGGAAATGAGGACCCCCCAAAGTTTTTACTGACAGGGTGTTGCAATTCAGAAAGGTTAGGGACAAAGATTGAACATGACTTGCTAGGCCTTCTTTTTTAGTCTGGTGTCATTATCAGCCCTTCCTTGGCTGTTCAGCAGCTGCCTGGAAGTTCTTCATAAAATTCCGATAAGCTCTTAGCTGTAAGGGAATGAAGGTAAGGTCTATAAGGGAATGAAGAGATGATAGACTAGATCTGTTCTTTTGCCAAAGCAGCAAGGGCCAGAGCAGTGACTGACTTGCCGAAGCCCTATCCCAATCTGGTGAAGGATTTAGCAATGGTTTTGAAAGTGTGATTCTGAGTCACCATCACATTGGGAGAGGCTTTGTGGAAATGCAAAATGCTGGCCTGAGGACCTGGACGTTTTGGATCCGAATCTCCAGGGCCAGGGGCCCCCTCGGCTCCAGGCTCCCTGTTTACAATAAACTCCCCGGGAGATCCCTAAGCCCTCTGGGGGCTGCGGGAGTGGAAGGCGTAGACCTGGCCAAGGTTCCCGAGTTCCGAGTGCCAGGCTCTCTCTCCTCCAGGCAGGTTGTCATGGCTTTGAGAGCAGGAACTGTGGGGTTCAGGAACAGATGTGCCGTGCGGTTTGACCCGAAATAAATGGCTGTGGGTTGCTGATTTGACTAATTCTGGGGCTGTTTCTCATGGGTTTGTTTTTATCTCTTCCTTTGATGTCAGGCTGTTTGCCATCACTTCTTACTGCCTTTAGTGTGATCACTGCTAATCTCTCTTCCCTCTTTTCTCATCTCCCCTCTACCTTTCTGCTTTTAATTTGTTATGGGTTGGGAGTCTACATAAATGGGCTTGTTAGGAGTGTGTGTTAATTAAGAGTCAATTAGACATAGTTAGAGTGCATTGCTTTGTGACTGGTGTTTCCGGGGCTTCAAGCCTGCCTTGCTTCCTTCCTGCTTCTCAACTGAGTTCCAGAAGGCAGAGGTTGAGGGACGCCTGACCTCTGGATAAGTGGGGCACTGGGATATTTACTTTCTTGTCACATTTCACTGCTGTCAAAGCTCAGAGAGGCTGGCCAGCCCCTGGAGGAGCCAGTGTGCTTAATGATTCAGGACACCTGGGTCTGACCCCCCCCCCATGTTTCTCTGGGCTCAGAGTGATTTACAGGAAGAGGGGATAGGATCCAGAAGGCAGGAGGAAGGGCCGACTCTCTAGGGTGGACCAGGAAGTAGGTATCGGCTCCTCTGAGAAACACACTAATTTCCAGTTCAAGAAGGGTCTAGGTCTGTTCCCCTTTACTGGCTGCTGGGGAATGTCAGCCATGACACCCACAAGGGTAAATCTCGCTGGGGGTTATGGGGGCGGATGGCCATCTCTAGCCCAGAAGGCACATGCAAAAACACGGCTATATTTTTTTAAGACCTTCAGTTGGTGATGATATCTGTAAACTTTGTCTGTGATGCCGTTGTTAGATCATGTAAAAAGCGAGATGGTAAAATTTTCATCTTCATCTTGTATTGGCAAATGAAAATTAATTGTCTTCACAATGCCCCAGGATCCTTCCCCCTTCCTTTATTAGACATAAATATACAATCTTTTGAGCAGAGACAACTCTTTCGTGTTTCCAAAGTTAAAAAATGACCAAAAGAAAAACAAAATGGGAACCCAAAGTCAATGTTATTTTACTTCATGGGGTTCTGTGTTTCTTATGAGCGCATTTTATGTTTTCCCCAGGAAAAGTAATATCTTTAGCTAATATCCCAGGTTGGGACATGCATGACTGAAGCTTAAGTGTGTGTTTATTTTTTAAAAAACAGGATTTGAAAAGAGGCAAAAAGCAAAAGGTACTTTTAAAGAGGGAGGGGCCATCCTGATCCATTTTCAGTGCTTAATTACAAATCTGCTCCAACTAATTTCCTTATTGTGCCCACAGCTGCTGTTCCTTTGTCACCAGTTTATTTTTCTTTGAAAATCTGAAAGGCATCAAGGCTCGCCCGAAAGTCATCAGGAGCAGAACTGGTGTCCCAGATGCCTCATTACTGGTCTCGTTTACAAGCCTGTTTGGTTGTTTATGTCTTGCATTCAAATCATTTATTTTGTTCAAACCCTCTTTTGCTTTGAAAATGATTTTAGAACACACCGGACTGTTTTATCACTCAAGCGTTCGCCTTGCCGGGTAACAGAAACATCATGGTTTAATCAACATCACAATTTCCCAATAATCTCTGGGCAGGCCTTCTCTGGTAAATACCAAAAAAGCACAGAGCTCCAAAGGCTCTTTCACAATGACCCAGGGGGTCTGAGTGTCTTTGTTGGAAAGCAAAAACTGTTGTTCATATGAAATCATTGTGATTTTGGAAGATGTTCATCTGTAAGTCTAAATATCATATGGGATGGTTTAGAACTTGCAAAGGCTTTCTGCTCACAGCCAAGAAGATTGGCTGCTAAAACCAGTCGAGGCCCTTGCAGAGCTGGGGTACCATGGATATCAGTAAGATGCATGGTGTGACAGGCAACACAGTTGAGAGCTTACGTGCTGGTTCCCGGGAGGGATTCAGAGAGACCTCAGTTCAAATCCTGGCTGGGGTGAGTTTTCTTAACCTCTGATGTCTGATTGTTCCCAACCGTAAAAGGAAAATGAGTAGCATCTGAACGCTTAGAGTTGAAGTGAGAATTACATGAGCTAATGCTTGGCAAGCCCTAACCAAGAAGGTCAGTCATGCAGTCAGCTCAATAAATGAGAACTATTATTATTACCATTAGTATTGTTTGGCCCAGTATTTGTCTCATTTTTGGCACATATCAGTATTGTGAGACACAATCTAAGCTGATATCAAGTGAAAATTATTATTAACTGCTCTCGGTGGGTGACTATATAATGTATGGTCGAAACCAGGACACTGAGAGAGTGAAAATGTGCACTCTTAATAATGATGCCAGGGCAATAGGCATAAATTGGGACCGTCCCAGGCACAACACAACATATGGATCCCTCGCCATAGGAAGCTCAAGTCAAACATTATTAGAACTGGAAATAACCTTTCATGCTTTCTGGGTCCATCCACACTCCACTTTTACAGATGAGGAAGATGAAGTCCAGAGCAGTGATGTAGCTTACCCAAGGTCACACAGCTAATGACTGAAACCTGAATCTGAAATGTCTGTCCTTTCATTTTAACCTCAGTGCCCGGCCCACAATACGGTCTCATTTTCCAACATCTTTGGCAAGAAAGGATTTTCTTCCTTATTTCTTCGACTGAAAGAATCCCAAGCCACCCTACTCTCTTTCCCTCTGTCTTCCATGGAACAGAGCACAACCTGGACAGAACAATCTTCTTGTCACCCTTTTAACTGACATCCCCCATGCTGTTGTTCAAGGTCATTTTCCCATTCTATTGATTTAGTCATGGGTGGGGAGAGAAAGGACACAACTGTTCCCTCCCTTCTTTCCATTCAGATGTTCTTTTAGGACACT
This sequence comes from Mustela putorius furo, assembly GCF_011764305.1. Taxonomy (NCBI): domain Eukaryota; kingdom Metazoa; phylum Chordata; class Mammalia; order Carnivora; family Mustelidae; genus Mustela; species Mustela putorius. The sequence goes on from NW_025421998.1 coordinate 56,796,215, forward strand.
CCTGATTATTCGTTGTTCCTTTTTCCTTTGGGATAAGTGAGTTACAATTAGTTCTTTACCAGGATACCCGCTTTCAGTCATTTTTTCCAAAACATATCCCCGGGACACATTTGTTTCTAAGCGCCCCAGAAAATGTGCACATGAATACACATCTTTAATCTCTGTTAATTATACCTTATGTATAATATTTGTGTGTTATCGATTTCATCAGATTTCATTGCAGGTGATTTGCTTAGGTTATTGAAACAAGACAAAAATTCCATATGCAGGATGTGACTTTAAAGAGACAAGGGAAACAGATGATCAGAAATCACACGTGTCAGGCCCTGCTAAGGGGCTGCCCCAGCCTCTCTCTTTAATGAAGACCACATTTTATAACCGTGCTCCCATGCAAATGCAAATTTATGTAGATTGTTTATTTAGACCCTTGCTTTGTACATCAATCTCCACGTTCACCGTCCTCTCTTTTTTGCCCTGAAAGAGATAATGTGGTTATTCCAGTCATATCTCTCCGGGTTTTATGGTCTGGTGTGGCCATAAAGATGACAAGAGGGGCATTCCACGGGCAGCAGACTTCCGGGTCCCTTGCCGTCTGTGTCGAACGAGGGGAAGTACAAAGCTAACACGATGAGAGGGGTCACGTGTTTCCCTCCTGGGTGTGTTCAGGGAGGAGGAAGGCACCCGCCTGGAGAGTCACATAGCTCCTGGATCCCACCTGCACTTCCGCTGGGAGAATTTCCAGCAACGACCCTTCCACAAGCTTTCAAGTTAGTGAGCTTTACACACTGCCTCTTCACATAGTATTTCACGCTTAGATTTACCTATGAGGGTACACAGCACAGGGATCTTTTCATAGCTTTGACTAAAAGCCCATTTTTGGAAGAAAGAACTAGGACATTCAGTTGGTGGATTGTATTTGGTCAGAACCGGGTTAGAACTGAGTAAAAAGTTAAGACTATGAATGCCGAGAAGATACAGTATAGTGATTTCATTTAAGGAAGCAACAGGAATCATGGTTCAAAGCACAGACTGATGTCGGATAGACTTGAGTTCAAGCCCTGTCCACACCACTGTATGACCTTGGGCAAGTTGCTTAAACTTTTCCTGCCTCAGCTTCCCCATCTGTAAGTTGGGAATGCTTAGAGACTCTGCTGTGTGTGGTGCTATGAAGATTAAATGCAGTGAGCCACGTTAAGTCCCTTGGCCTAATGACTGGCACATTGGAAGAACAAAAGAAACAGAGGCAACAATTTTTTCATGTGCTACAGGGGGAAAAAGTGACTGATATGTTTTGTTTTAAAAAATAGAATGCAAAGCTCAGGCCCCAGAGAAGTCCAGACTGTGTGGTCTCTCCCCCGCATGGAGACCTTGGGCCCATTCCCCAGCCACCATCATGCCAGGTCCACGGATGGAAAGTCACATTTGTAACCATGGCTTCTGGTGGCTTGGGGGACACAGGACAACAGGGCAACTTCTCCACACAGAAAGCACAGGTATCAACCCTTCTGCTTAGCCCTGGAGGCCCCGACCAGGCCCCAGCCACAGTTTCCCGCTCATTGTGCATTTCTCCCCTTCGTGCTTCCCCACTAAATGCTGCATGCTTGCCCACGTCCCCACGTGGACATTCTGCCTCTCTATTCTCTTCACCTGGAACACCTTTCCTTCCGACCTTTGCCTAAAACCCAGTCCCTTGACATGACTTCTGGGTGAAGGTCTCTCTTAGCACCTTTTTGTGGAGGTTGTTGTTGCAAATACGTAATAATGAAAAGCATCTCCTTTAAACTCCCGAACTAGAAGGTGTCTGTCCCTCCTTCCATCCCTCCGGACAGTAGTGACGATGATGACGAGTGCCAGAAGCCAGGGCCGGGTGGGGTGCCTTGTAGGACAGCTATTTGTCTTCTTGTCCCATTCTTTTCAGAAGACTGGAAACTACACAGAGGCACAGAAGCTTGCAGATGGCGGGAGAAGGATGAAGACTATGGTTTGGGACCTGAGCAGCAGGCACAACAGAAGGCAGAGACAAATGATACTGCACATGGGGGTGCCTGGGTGGCTCAGCCAGTTAAGCATCTGCCTTGGACTAGGGTCATGATCCCAGAATCATGGGATCGAGCCCCACACCCGGCTCCCTGCTCTGTGAGGAACCTGCTTCTGCCACTCCCCTTGCTTGTGCTCTTTCTCCCTCTCTATCAAATAAATAAATAAATAAATAAATAAAAATAAATAAATAAAATCTTTAAAAAAAAAAAAGAAGCCAAACCATGCTGCATGCTGTGACTTCACATGGCCAGACAAAAGCAAAAAAAGGGCAGTGGGAGGGGAGAATATCGGCAAAAATGCCCAGGATGAGCAGGGTCAAGCCACCTCAACTTCCTGGCCAGGCTTGCCTCCAGGTTGTCATACTGAACCTTTCTCTGTGGCAAGATGTTGTAACCCAACTTTCAGCCCGTCTCGTACAGGGTCACCTGAGGGTTCGTCAGCGACCACAGCTTCAGAACAAAGCGGAGAAGGGTCCCCTCCCAGGGCCACCAGGGCTCTTTCTCTGGTGAGGTCAGGGGACAGGATGCGTCAGCTTGGGCATTGGACGTTCGCTTTGATTCTGAGCCCCAGAGAAAGGGCAGCTGCCTGTGCTCCCCGTGCATCTGGGTCTGCAGCCCGGAGCTGAGAGCAGAGCCCGGGCCATAGCCGGGGCAGCCGGCGGGATCAGGTTTCTCGCGAGCACCGAGGCCCTCCAGGTAAATTCCAGCAGGTCCATTTGATATGAAATCTTCCAGCCTGACCAAGAGTCCCTGACCCCAAGAGCGGCAGTTTAACCTTCCTGATTTGGTTTATATTGGTAATATTTACATTGGGAACTTGATTAAAGCTGACCTCGTGGTGAAAACGGATTCTGTCCCATATCTGAAACCCTCCTGCAGTTCTCCACCTGGTGTCACGTGCCATGTGTTTCCCTTCTCCCCTAATTGGCAGACTGGCTGCCCCTTTTGCCTGCATCCACCCCCCTCGCTGACTTCATGCAAGGCCTTCCATTTGGTTCTGCATCTTCGCCCCCCGCCACCATGTTTTAAAGTTCACCAGGTTCGGAGCTGCTACTTGGCTGAAAGTTCGTCTGTCCTAAATAGGTCCTATTCATCACAAGGTGCAGAAAAAAACACCGAATACCCACCTCCCATCTTTCCACGCAGGAAATGTTCACCCTGCAGCAACTCAGACATCCCAGCTCCCACCGGGACGAGGACAAGGGAGCTCCCGGGGGAAGGAATGCAGTAACCGTTGGTTCAGGATAAGGCTCCTCTTCCTACATGAAAATTTTATCGGTATTGCTTTTCAGATCAATATGTCTGTAAAACTGAAGGGGAAGCTACTGATGAAGTGTTTGTTCACTGACATGTCCAGGAATTCCCTCCACTGGCTCAGTTCCGCAAGTTTCTATCGATTGCCCCCCTTTGAATGCAAGACCACCTGCCAGCGGATACACCGGCAAGGAACATTACATCCGAGGGATGGCTGCGGGTGTATTAGTGGGTGGAGACATGGGTGGGAATCAGATATGAAAGGGTTGAATAACAACATAGACTCGGGAGTGAACACTCTGTTGGCCTGTGTGCGTGGAGAACCAGCTTTGCCATGAGCTAGCCCTGGTATATTTAGTAAGTTGCACAACCTCCTGGGCCTCAAGGACTTTCCCTGTTAAGCAAGGACCCAGCAGGGAAATGAGGTCAATTTCAGCTTGATAAACGTGTGACTCCAACAATAGAAGAAAACAACGGATAAGTATCATAAGATTGAATGTGAAGAAGTTGCACACATGAGATCTATTCAGAGGAAGAGGCCAACACGGAGGGCTGGTGCTGGGAAGGGGGTCACAGTCCAGAGCCTGGGCCACCTGGGAACACTGGTCCTACAGCCTTGGACTGATGGTTCCTGTGGCAACCATGTGGTATGAGGTATAGATGGTGCATCTTCCTGGTAGTTTGGAAATCAGAGATCAACCTTCCATCTAGGGAGTGTTTTTCTCCATCTCAGGCATGCGATTTCATGTTGTCCTTACCACAGCCCCGTGAAATGGGCATTATTGTTCCCATTTCACAGATGAAGTTGGACGCTCAGAGGGTTAATATCCTCTGTCCCATGGAGAATAGAAGCAGGATGTGAACCTGGCTTCATCCATCCTAAAGCCCACACTCTTCCCCCAGAGCCACGGTGCTGGGCCTCAGTGTTCCACTCTGAGTCAGCTCAACATTACTCCAGTGAGTGTTGCGTTAAAGGAGACAACTATAGACTCACTCACCGAACACCACCTGCGAAGGAAAGCGACAGGTACACACAGCTCACTGAGGGAGCATCTGGTCTACCCTCCTGCACAATGAGAGAGCCCAAGCTTCTTTGTGGGAGCAAAGCCAAATGCTTGGAAAGGAATAAAAACAATCCACATAACAATGAGTTAAAAGACTATATCAAAAGGAAGGCAGACCAGCAGCTGAAAAATATTCGGGGATCTGAAACTTCTTCTTTGAATCCAGGAGGGTGTTGGAGGCACCCTGCAGGATATAGAGAGGCAAGGAGACCTCTCCCTGTTCTGTCCTTCAGTCAATCGGGCAACAGTATTCACTCACAGTTTGAGCTAACCAGGCCAAAGACCTTTGGAGGAAGAGGCTCCTCTGTAAGTCACACATTCTCTGACAAACTCCCCCCATACCGTTAGCGCACCCCTGACAGTGTTCACACTGCCCGACTTTGCCACACCTTTGGCAATTAGACTGTGAATGTGGAACCAAGATGGCGCACACTTGAAAGTGGGCTTTGGGCACTAGAAAACCATTTCCATGCATCACAGAAGAGCATATCAAATTATCGGGGGTAGCGTGATAAGTTGAAAAAACTTTTTTTTCAAGATAGTGTCCTTTTTTTTTTATCTAGCTAAAGAATTTCTTTCCCTATATCTAAACCATCAGAGGATTTGGTTCTCTCAAATCCCAACCTTCTCTGTCTGTGAAGGTTATTATTGGCTTGGTTAAACGAAGTACTTGTTTATAATAGATATAATAGATGACAGAGTCATTTTGAAATTACACAGTTGGTGTAATAAAACCAGTTAAAACCTTATTTAAAAAATGTCACAGTTGGTCAAATGTATTAATGGCATATGGTTTCGTTTTCTTTCTTTCTTTTTTTTCCCCCAGAACAATATGTGCATTCTCATTTCACAGAGTAGAGGATTAATGGAGCAAGATAAACTTTCTCATGGCTTTTCTTCTAGACAATCTACACTTTCATTAACTGACTCTAGCTTTATTTACCCCCTTCCTATGTCTTGTCTTCTTCTTGTCTCTCTCTTTCCCATAGCCCCCAAATACGGAATTCCTAAAATTCTAGGTAATGTAAGAGATAAATATTATATTCTGTAGAGATTGTTTTAGAAGGAAAAGCTAATGCAGAAATTACACTCTACATAAACAGAGTGCCCACCACTGGCAGGCACGATTATTTTCTCCTGTTGGTATTACCAACTGTAATAATAAAGTTAAAAACGTGCTTCAAAACATAATATTTCAGCTGCATGTAATTGTCATACCAGGAAAGAACATAATTGCGTTGTCTCCTCTCAAATCTCACTCATCGCTATACCTTTCCTGAGACTTCCATTTCGAAGTTCCCTTGGTTGTTTTGAGAGAGAATGCACTGGCTGAAGTTTTGGGGTCAGGACTCACCAGCCTTACCGCGTTGTACCTGGTCGAGTGGCTCATCCCCAGAGCTGGGCCTGAGATTTGCCTGGAGCTGGGAGATGCCATCTCTAATCTCCAACCCTGCCATGAATTTGTTTTTTGTCATAAATGAACCATGGGGCTGTGCTTTAATTTTCCTCACTGCCCTCTGTCAAGTAATAACCATAAATATTGTCCTGAATCATTAAGTCACAACCTGAAACATGATCCTGCCCAGCTCCCGATCAGACGGCCATCTGGAAGATGAAAGAAGTCTATTTGGGTTTCGGAATGATCCAGACTCTAATTTGTAGTAACAGTCTTAACAGGCTGTTTCAGAGACATTAACCAGCAACTTGTCTCAGGTTCTCAAGGAAGGTCCATTATCCACAGTTGGAGGTATTTGCCTCCAGCAGAACTGTGAGCTGTAACTGTTGGAAAACTACCAGGCTCGCTGGCTTTCAATCAAATGCCACGCTCTTCCACGGACACTAGATTTCTACCCAAGGGTGAGAATATATGCATATAACAAATGCATACATAATATATCTCCAAATATTCTCTATGTCACAGAGAAAGCAAACATGGCAAAAGAGGAAAACAAATTGCCATTTCTACAAGCAAACAATGCACTGTGATAGATATATAATTTTCCCTATTACCCTGAGGTTACTTTTGCAGAGAAAAATAAATTGTCCTCTGGTTTTGCTGTGGAAATAATCACATAAACACGAAGAGAAAGCCATTCTCTAAAATCTGAGAAACATGCTTAAACACGAGTACACCACTGGTCAAAGGAACCGTTGGCCAAGCAATTACTTTAAATATCTGCTTCTGATCATTAAAGAAGGAAGCAATCAACAGGAGATGCCTTTCCAATTCCACTTGACTTTGAATTGGAAGACCGTGTTTCTTCTCTGAGCCATACACAGCATTATCTTTATTAAGAGAATGCGCTGAATTGAAATTTTGAACATTATCAATACCCTTAGAATTAAAAATAATATATTTATTTATAAATGCCTGAAGTAAGCAGTAATTTGGGCAATGAGCGTGTCAGCGGAATCTCTCAGCAGAACCAAACCAACGCCAACAACCTTAAGAATATACATTACATCTTCAGGAAAGAAGATTTTGTACCAATTTTCAACAACCTTGCCCCTTTGCCTCAAAATGTGTTTCAGCACCTCCTACTTTCAGTAATTAAATATACATGTTACTGTATGTTAGCTATGCTGGAATTAAATTAAAAACTTAATAAAAATATAAATTAAAAAATATATAAGTATAAAAATAAATGGCATGAAAAAGATAAATGAAAAGAAATTTAAATGCACCTCATGGCCTTATTTAATCTTGGTTTGAATAAACCAATTGTAAAAAAGTTCATGATTTAAGGCAATCATGGAATCTGAACATTGGTTGAGTATTACATAAGATTAAAACTAATCACTAATCTTGTTAGCTGTAATGGTATTGTGATATTTTTTCTAAGTACTCATCTTCTAGAGATACATATTTATGTATGAAATGACATGTTGCCTGAGATTTGCTTTAAAATACTCCAGAAAAATATTAATAGTTAATAAAGAAGTATGGTGGATATGTATGGGTCATTACGCCTTCTTTCTTTCTACTTGTATATATGCTTGCAATTTTTAATAATAAAATATTTTTAAAGATTTTATTTATCTATCAGAGAGAGTGTGTGCACAAACAGGGGGAGCAGCAGGCAGAGGGAGAAGCAGGCTCCCCACAGAGCAGGGATCCCAATGTGGGGCTGGATCCCAGGACCCTGGGATCATGACCTGAGCCAAAGGCAGACGTTCAACCAAACAAGCCACCAAGGCATCCCTATAATAGAATATCTTTAAATGTACTGATTAGGAGTCTAGAGCAGTGGTTCCCAACCAAGGGTGATTTTGTCCTTTGACTCCTCCTTGGACTCACTTGGTAAAGTCTGGAGACATTTTTTGGTGGCCACAACTGGGAGGCAGAGTGGTGGTAGCATCTAATGGGTAGAGACCAAGACTGCTGCTACACATCCTACAATGCCCAGAACTGTCAACAGTGCCACAATAAAGAATTACCCAGTCCCAAATGTCAATAATGCCAAGACTGAGAAACCCTGGCCTAGATTATGTCCTATTAATATACAGTTGATACATATGTAAAAGATAGTCTCTGCTTTAATAGTTTCCTGTCTTCCCAAAGAACGGGACAAGAAGGCTAATAGCTGTCCTACAAGGCACCCCACCCGGCCCTGGCTTCTGGCACTCGTCATCATCGTCACTACTGTCCAGGAGGGATGGAAGGAGGGACAGACACCTTCTAGTTCAGGAGTTCAAAGGAGATGCTTTTCATTATTACGTATTTGCAACAACAACCTCCACAAAAAGATGCTAAGAGAGGCCTTCACCCAGAAGTCACATCAAGGGACTGGGTTTTAGGCAAGGATCGGAAGGAAAGGTGTTCCAGGTGAAGAGAATAGAGATGGCATGAAGGGGAGAAATGCACAATGAGCAGGAAACTGTGGCTGGGGCCTGGTCGGGGCCTCCAGGGCTAAGCAGAGGGGTTGATACCTGTGCTTTCTGTGTGGAGAAGTTGCCCTGTTGTCCTGTGTCCCCCAAGCCACTGGAAGCCATGGTTACAAATGTGGCCTTCCCTCCGTGTGCACGTGGACGTGGCATGAGGGTGGCTGGGGAATGGGCCCGAGGTCTCCCTGCGGGGGAGAGACCAGAGGCAGCAGGAAGAAGTGGGAGTGGGCACGAGAGGAGGCCCGCAATTCCATCTGCGGATGACCTGCTCGGTGTCAAGCCCTGCTCTAGATACATCGCATGCAGCATTGTAGATAAAGAGACACCAACATGGTGAGAAATGTGCCTTTTCCTAAGGTCTTCTAGCTCCTGCGGGGCTTAGGTGAGATTCAGAGCCGGAATTTCGAGCCTAGAGCCGCAACACGAGTCTCACCTTCTCCTACCCATCCGCACATGACCGTAGCCCCAACAGTGGCAGCAAGCGCGGGGCTCCGTGCTGAAGCTCGCTGCTGGCCTGATGGTGGAGGCAGGTCGGCCTGGAGGGAAGGCGCCCTCACCACTACGTGCAGTCAGGCTGCCCCCACAAGGCGGCTGTCTCCGCACAGAGGCGGGGCAGGGGCCACGGGGCGTCTCTGGCCAGGCAGTGTCCCCAGCCCCAGCAGCGCACAGGTCTTGGGGCTTTGAGAAGCTTACAACACTTGAGCATCTGGCCCAGGGGAGTTATCAGGAGGTAGAGAAGGAGCAGGAAGGCTGCCAACTCCGTGTCAGAGTTCCCAAGTGGAGGCCGGGTGAGGAGCTGTTTGGGTGGTCCAGAATTGGTGCTTTCCCAAAACAAGCAGGGGCCGCCTACCTTCCCGGCGGCCTCCCGCCGAGGCCCTAATCCCGCACCCCCGGCGGCGGCGGCCTGGGCTTCCAGAGCTCGTTAGTGTGCGTCCAGAGGAAGCTGTCCCGTCTGGGCAGAGTGGGTCAGGGGAGCAGGCGGCTGGGACGAGCAGTGCTGGAAGCCCCCCACTTTGAGGGACTCAGCAGAGCTGGCTGTGGGCAGGGAAGGGCCCTGGGGCCGGCTGAGGGGCGCCGGCTCGCCCGCCGCGGATGCGGAGCAGATCGCACACACAGATTTCCGTGGCAGGACAAGGACTTCGGATCAGCCAGACCTGGGTTCGAATCCCGAAGCAATTACCGGAGGGAATAGTGCTAATTTCAGAGAAGGTACAAGTCATGGGCAGCTGGCCTGCTATGCGTACCTGACGACGGAGAGCCCCTGCTCAGGCCGGGGGTCGGTGTTCAGCACCTCGGACCCCTGGGGATAGGGCGACAGCTTCCTCGTTCTTCTCCTCAACGCCCAGCCTTCGCTCCACCCCCAGCTTCCTGACGAAATGGAACCTTTTTGGAATCATATCTGTAGGCCATTGCTCCCACGTCCTAGTGAGCCCGGCTCACTGCTGTGTGTGTCCCCCACCCCCCAACCACCAGCACCTCAGCTCCACCCCCCACCCCCACCACCACCCGCCCTCTGCGGAACACTGAGCAAGGTCAGGATGCCCAGAGTTTTGACTCTCCAGACTCCTCCAGTCTAGAAAGCACAGTGAGCCTCTCCAGAGGGAAGAGACCGTGGATTGTTTGCTATCCCCACTTCCTGGGGGGCTGGCTCCAGCAGGCTCGCAGAGGGCCCCTCTGAGGAGGGCTCTAAGGCAGTTGAACCCTCATAGGACTGAGTGAGGTGTAGAAAGTCGGAAGGAAGGGCCATGATGATCTGAAAATGCCTTCTTTTCATCCCGCTGAAAGTCTGGCTTCGGTTTGGGTCGAAGGTCAGGTCAATGTTGAAGCTCCCCCTCCTAGGTCGCCCCAAGCTGGGAAGGCAGCCCTCCTGGGTCACCCCAGCGCTGGTCGTCTTGTCATCACTCTGTCCTGCCCCTTTGGAGGCTGCGCCGAGATGTTTTGCTTCTCCTGATGTCACTTAAGCCCTATGGTTACTGGCCCGCTATGGCCCAGTGCCCACCGCATCTGTTTTTCTGTCCAGTCGGCTGACGCCAGTCCCCTCGTGCCCACCTTCCTGACTCTTGGCTTGTGTCTGCCCCCACAGCAGCTGTAGCTGAGAACAGCTCTGAGCACCACGCCTAGCAGGGCTTCCCTAAGCTTTCTTTCCTCCCTCCCTCAATAGACATAATTAAGGAGAAAGTGTTGAAGGGCTGGCTGGCATAACTGACATGGGGCAGCCTCCATCTGGACCGGAAGGATGGAACCGTAGCCCACTCTGACTACAGGAGCTCCCCATAAACATGATTCAACTCTCCAAGGTGCTTGAGAGCCAGAAAGGTCTGGAGCGAGGAGAGCCACCGGGAAGGGATTCAAGTGCCTTGAGATGGATTCTAACGCACCTGTGTGGCATCTCCTGTCCACACACTATATATAATGAACCATTCCAAAGACACACAGGTACGAACTGCCTTCCTGGCTTCCTCATGGCTCCTGGATATCCCCCCAAACCCAAGAGCACGACTGACCTCTGCCACTACCAGGCACTGGGCATAGGGTACGAGGTAAAAGGTGGACTCTGGAGCAAGATGGTGTGGATTTGAATCCTGCCTCTGCTGCCTATTAGCTGTGTGGTCTCAGGCAAGTTACTCAACCTCTCTGTGCTTCCATTTCCACACCCATATTATGCAGGTGATTATAGAGCATGCACCATGAGATTGTTATAAGAATCAAATGAGTTATCATCTGGATAGTGCTTGGTCAGGACCTGGCATACAATAGGTGCTAGTAAAATATAATAAATATTCAAGAATCCAATGTCAATTTTTCCATAGAATGGATAGGTAAATACTGGGCAGATACTCTCAGCTTTCTAGGTGGCAGGGTTGAAATTCACCTAGAATACAGTGGCAAAACGAAAGCCTCTTGATATCTCAGCACTGGAAAGAGACAGCTGCATATTTTGCTTTCTTCTGCTATAAAAAGGGAAACAAATAGAAACCTACACATAGAATTTTGGGAGGAGGGGAATTAAATTAAATATTTCAAATAACATGATAGCATTCTCAGGAGAGTACATGGAAAAATATTCAATACATGGTTAGCTATTATTATCATTACTATAGCTGAGAGGGGCCAAGGAAAGAAAAGAATTATTCTTGGATATGTACCCTCCAGGGACTATTAGCAATATCTGGAGTCATTTTCGGTTGTCATAGTTGGGGGTTTGCTACTGGTGTCTAGTGAGGAAAGTCCAGAGATGCTGCCCAATGTCTTACAGTGTACAATTCAGCAGCCCGGCAACAAAGAATTATGCATCCCGGAGCGTCCAACAGCATCACGTCCATAGAGCACAACTGTGATCTAACAAATAAAGCGTAGTGGGGTAAATGACTTACTGGGACCATGATCAAAATATGATTGATGAACTAATTGAATGAATGAATCAGTGCAGATGTCCTCACTATACTAAGTACCTGCTGTCTTCCTTCCTTGTTTCATTTATCAAGCAACTACTATGTGCCAATCACTATACAAATCTCCAGGACTTTAGAGATAATAAGATCTAGTCTTTTCCTTATGAAAGGGTAGTCTGGCTGAGGACACACACCCACTAATTAACCCCCTCCTGCCCCCCACCCTCTATAAATAACACCACCCTTCACCTTGTTGCTCAAATTTGAAAACACAGAATTCTTTCTTCATTCCTCTCTTCACTCACTGATGTCATCCAAACCGACAAGGTCCCATTGAGTTTACCTCTAAATCATTATATCCTTCATTTTCATCTTCATTTCTACCCGTATAATCCAAGCCAGCATCTCTCTCTTTGACCCACTGGTCTCCCTGCTTCCACTCTTGTCCTTTAAAATTCATTCTTCTTGTTAAATGAAAACATGTCACTCGTATTCCTAAAACCAGTTGCTCCCCATCACACTCACTGTGACTACCAGCATCATTGCCCTCAATACTCATTCTTTTCCCTTAGTAGAATTTTGTATCCATATCTTTGCCATGGTGTCTTGGTGGGAAGAATGTTATTTCCCCACCCCCTGACCTTGAAACTGGTCATGTAACTCCTTTGGCCAATGAGCTGTTAGCAGACACTTTGCAAACAGAGGCTAGAAACACGTTTGTGCAATTTGGCTGCCCCTGTCTTCCTGTGGCCCAAGGAAGATACCATGCCTTGGGAACTCCTAGTCCAGGGAAGACGCGTGCAAAGACATGCGGAGCAGGTATGAGCCCAGCCAGAAGCCACCTACCTGCACACCTGCAAACATAGCTGGTTCCCATGGCAATTTCCATGTTTTCACCTTAGCCTTGAACCCTTTTCCTACTATAAAAACATGTCTTCCAAATTTGATTTCTGTACCAGGAATATGCACAAATGTGCATAGCTGAATATGCACATTTTTCTCTTTGAAGATTTGGGACTTCCTATAGAAATCCATGTATTTACAAATGAAACTTAAAGTACTCTTATAACTTTGCCTTAGAGATGTGGAGTCAGAAAGCTCCTGCTTGCATACTGATTTATTTAATAACTAAGCACGGCAATGGTGATGAACTTGCATATTACAAAACTTGGCTGATTTCAAATCTATTAATAAACTGTTATGATAGCTTGTTTAGTCATATAAGCCCTTGCTTAAAACGGCCCCATGCTTGGTCGAATTGCTCTACTATTAAATATTTTGAAATTATTAATTTGTTTCAAAACATTTTTATTTTATCCTAGGACTGCAAAATATGTAGCTGGTACCCCTGAAATGAATGCTTGTAATTATAAATTACTGAGTTTTGTGTGGTTTCTTTCATATACTCTTCCTTAGTACTTATCAGCTTCTGAAATGATGTGGCTCACTTGTTTGCTTGTTACCACTGTCTCCTTCAAACAGAGTATATATGAACTCCACAGCAGCAAGCACCTTGTCTGTCTGCTGTGTCTTTGTAGGCCAAGGGCCTGGAGCATCATGGACTTTCAATAAACACTTGTTGAATAAACAAGTGAACAACTACTCTAGCTTCTAGAATCGGGGAAAGCGCTGTGAGAACTTCATGGACAAAAACATTGGTGCTCCCCAAGGAAGAAGATTACAGAAGAAGCAATGCTCCAGCCTTGCCTCTCCCTCACTCCCCCTTTCCCACCTTTTGCCTATTTAGAATGCCCAGCGCTTCAGTGGAATCTTCTAGAGGTCATCTCCTAGCAAATCTCGTTGAAGGAAAAGGCAAGAAAGGCTTTTTAGGGGGGGTCAACGTGAGGATAAGTTCATTAGCTCGAGGTGTGGTGGAGTGTAGACTGCTGTCCCCCAGATTCTTTTTTTTTTTCTTCTTTTAATAATGACCAGAATTTCACCTGGTCACCAGCCACTCAGGTTGGCCTCCCTTGCAGCAGTTTGTGCCACATGACACACTCCGGTGAATAACACAGGAGCAGAAATAAATTGTACAGTAACACCCACTTCATAGGGTTGCCCTAGGAAGGCACAGAGCTGGAGTTGCAGGCAAAATATGTAGAGCCGTGTCTGACTCACAGTGAGCGCACAATAAAGGCTGGTCGCAGTCATCGTTACTGTTGGGATTTCCAATTTCGTACTAATTCTGGGACTGATTATGAATCTTCCACTGTTCTTACAACCATGTGGCAACATGACTTTCTCATGGTTGATTCAGAGATTGTTTCTGTCATTCAGCAGAGTTCATTACCATGGAGGAGGTATGGCAATGGACTGAGTAACTAACCAGGTGCCTCCCCATTGCCTTCCAGCTCCCGTGGTCAAAGGTATCCCTGGGGCCTTGGGGAAAGGCATCCAGCTCAGATATGATGTTAACACTGTGTCAATATGAGGCTTTACGGAGCCCAGGCATTTCCCAGAACTACTCAGAGCCTTATTAGAAGAGGCCAGAAGTGTGCACAACTTTTTAGTGATATCTTGCTCCCTACTTGCAATATTTCCAAAACACTCCGCTATAAAGCTGAAGTCAGTTATAAGAGAAAGGAGAGAAAGACTGAACAAAAGAAAATATTTCCCCTAGGAAGAAACTGGTTTTAAGGTCGTCTTGCGTATTTATGACCCTACCCTGCATCTTTCATGTATGTCCAAATGGTACAGAATTAGTAGTTTGGGCACATGGCTTTGAAGATAGATAAGTGGGATATAAGACCCAGCTCCATCTCTCCAACTGGGTGACCTTGGGCAAGTCACAGTGTCACCAAGCATTCATTTAAGGATGAAGTAGTCATGCCCACCTCACGCAATTGTGGTTGACTTAAGGAATAAATGAGATGATGAATGCAAAGTGTTTACAACAGCATCTGGAGCACAGTGGGCTGTCACGGTCATTACCGCGGCAGAGTCCAGAACTAATTGGGCCCGAGTCATTCCTACCACATAACTTTCAACAGAGCTTCCCGATGACAGATCTGGTTTCACAAGTCACCCACAATCAACAGACCCAGTGGGCAAATAATTCCCATCCTCCCAGGGGGACTTCAATTTCCTATCTTCCTGCTCAATTAAAGAATTCATAACTGCCTCCTGCCCGTAGTGTTCAGCATTTTAAAGCATGCTTCATAAATAGAACACATTCCATCTTCTTTTAGCTGCACCCCTCCCAACCAGGGCCATCTTTTCCTAGAACATTCCCATCCATTTCATTGCATTTTCCACTTTAGAGGCAAGTTCATGGCCTTGGGAATCACATCCCCCATCGGTTTCTCACTGTAGGTGACTCTCTGGGAACAGGCCGCACAGAGGGCCTCCGACATATCTCCTGAGCTGAGATGTGAGCTCAACACACTTTAAGCAGGGAGGGGTTCCCTTTGAGCTGCACAGGCAATGGCTGGGGTTCGTGAGAAAATGCTGGAATACGGGCACACTCGGGGGCTTGTTCGACTCAGGAGGGGCGGGAGCAGAGCTCATGAGAACAGGAGATGAGTTCAAGCCTCAAGCCCCACCACACATTCAGACATTCACGCCCTTCCCTGTGTTTGCTCCCAGAGAGCCGCAAAGCCCAGCGGAGCCACAGCAGTGCATAGGGCCTGGGCTGGGCTGAAAAAACAAACCAAACAGCTCTCCCATGGCCTCGTGCTATAGAGCTCACCCCCGTCGCCAGCATAAAATATCTGTAATAACATAATTCGGGAATAAGTCATCTTGTTCTCTACTGGTCTTTGCTATTGAATCAATGAAAGGTTTCCATTTTAAATATATACACCACTTTCCTGCAAATAATGCTCAGGGTGTTTTAAAAATAAGTTAAGGGTATTTGTCAATTGCACATAACCCACCATGCAAAGAAAGCGAGAGGAATCTGGCTATCACTTGGACACAATGCGGTTGCTAGGACGTGGGTCTCAGTGGGTCTCTCGGTGTTCTTCGAGTGCAATAATGAAGGCATTAAATTACCAGGTCAGAGGCCCCAATTCACAAAGAAATAATATCAGTTTATTATTTCTAATCTTATTAAGTTAGAAAATAGTCTTGAGATGTAATGTCATCCCAGAATGGCTAAAGTATTGATTACGTGAAGCTGCATTCATGGATAATTCAAGGAGCCTGATTTCATTTAATTTCAGTAATTTTTAAAGCATTCCAACAAATTTTCTATAAAGCAAATAATCCTAAATTATTCCCATAAATAATGTAGATCTATGGTCAGACTTGCTTAGTATTCGCTGGTTACACACTTTGCATTATGAGTTAGAAAAAAAAAAAGGTTTATTTTTAATCCTGTTTTCCCAATCCCCAGTGTCTTCCTCAAGGCAAAGGGGGCCTTAAAAAAAAAAAAACATATTGCAATTTTAAAAGATAAATATGGACCCTATCAATATAAGACTTGTGACAATCCACTGATGCTTGTCATTTTCTTATAATTTTATTATATCTAAAGCTGAAACCTCAATACTCCATTATTTGAGATTATGGCAACAAGGAGAAGCACTAAGCCGGCCGTCCCAGCGTGACTGTACAGCAGCCAGACTTGCAGAGAACGCCTGGCCTGCCAGACCCTCATTCTCCCCGGCCCGCTGGCAAAGCTCTACCTAGAGGTAAAACCAAAAAGCAGCCTATCTCCCCACCCACGCGCCACCTTCTCCCCGTACACTCCAGGAAAGCGGTCCCATGGCCGCAGTATCTGGTGGTTCAAAAAGCCCGGCTACTAGTGTCAGCAGTTTAACCCGGCATTTAATGAGCACCTACTATGTGCCAAGACCCAGGCTAGTCTGTGATGGCTGATGATTAGCCAAGATCTTATTCCCTTTTTCAAGAAGTTTCCAAGTTGCCATACGTTTGGATAGGAGAGGCTCAGGAAGGTGATATCTGGGGGCTGAGGGCCTCTTCACTCTGAGTGGAGATCATCTTGGGGAGGGAGCCACCAGCCTCTACTACCATCACCACACAAAGACACTGTTCTCCGTGTCCTTCTCCTGGGCAGAGGTATTTGTGTTTTCATTCACCTAGCAGGTACCTGCTAGGTACCAGATGCCACTCTGGGTATTAGGAAGACAGCCATCAGTAAGATCCAGACTGGGCTCTCGAGAGGTTTACAGTATGGTGAGAAATCAGTGAAAATGAAAATGGTACTACATGATACGCTGTGTAAGAGTAAACACCCAAGGAAGACCATCTGGGGAAGCAGACATCTAAGCTGAGTCTCCAAACATAATACCATGGAAAAGGGGTGGCAGAAGTGGGGTACAGCATTCTAGACAGAGAGGCAAAGCACGTGCAAAGGCCCGGAGGTGAGAGAGAGCAACATGATGGAACTTCCCAGTTGTGGGTTAGGAATTCGTGGTGCAAGGAGGAGAGAGAATATGGGTCCAGCTCCTAAAGGCCTCACATCTTGGATGCTGAGCTCTGAGATTGGTGTGACGGCTGAGTGGCCTGGGGTCAGCCTCAGCTCTGTCCCCTATACCAGTGTATCCTTTTGGGACTGTGTCCCATGGGTCAAAGAATGCAGAGGACAGTTTCCCCTTCGTTTCTCATTCACATCTCTCCAGGTCGTTAATTTGCCTATCTCCATAGGCAATAGGCAAAGTGCCTTCACACAATTAATGAGCCTGGAGTCACCGATCCAGACCCAAGACTCACGTCCTCAAGAATGTTTCCTCTCAGGGTATTTATTAGCCCAGAAGACACATGTGGGCAGAGCATGTTATTTAGTGACCTGTAATGCCTGAATAATGATCACAATAAATCAGACCTCATTATTATGTGCGGGAGAGCCGGCCGGCCCAACTGGCTAGGTAATGAGGTCTAATTTAATGCCCTTGTATTATTCCGCACATGTTTGCTGGGAAGTCTGGGGTGGGGGCAAGCTCTCATAGGTCCAGATGCTGAAGACGTACAGCAGTTACACAGGGAGGCTTGTGGCCCAAGCATATGTTAGGAGTCAGGAAAAGAGCGATCAGCAATGCCCTGTCCCTCTGAGTGGATGACAATGGAGGTCTGGTCCCCTCACTCTTACTTAAACAGGAAGAGCTAATTATAACAGAGAAGTACCCTCAGATCTATTTCTAAGGAGCCAAAGGCAAGTTACAGGGCCAGGCAATGCCACCATAGACAGAGAAATCAAAATCTGTCAGAGGGCTGCCTTCAGAAGCCATGGCTCTTAGATGGGTCCATTGTAGAGTCCACTCAGAGCACTGGAGCTGGGGGAGGCCATTCTTGGTCCAGCCTCCTTTGAACATGACCAGCCCTCACTTCTTGCTCGCTGTGATGGGCCTTTTGCAACAGCAATCCATTATGGCGCTTTTTAATTCTTCATGCACAGCCTTTTCTCATTGATTACCTAACATCATTAGTTTGGGCTCAGCCCATCCGAAAGTCAATGGAGTGATCAATTTTAACCATATGATGTACAAAAATTTGCTTTTAAAGCATCCAGAGACTGAAATCATTTATCTTTTGCCTGCTGAACTGTAAATCTTTCCCTGCTATTGGTTTCTTGTTGGGCAGCAGTCAGAACGAAGGAGCCAGCCATGGACCTTTGTGTAGGTGGCCTTCTCAAGATCCCTGTGGACCTATCATCTGTGAGACCTCCAACGTCCGATGGCAGTTATAAAGTGTAAAATCTGAGGGTGGCCTCAGGGGCCGGACAGGCTTTCAGGCTCAATTGCCTGTTTGCTGGAGCTCTCTGCCTATCTCTTCAGCCGTCTCCAGTCGTCTTGTTGGTGGAACCTAGTTAAACCCAGTAAAGCAGCCTGTACCCCACAAGTTCTGGGGATCGTGGCAGGAAGCTGAGCCCCCACATAAAAAGCAATGTTTAGGGGCACCTGGGTGGTGCAGTCGGTGGGGCATCAGACTCTTGGTTTCAGCTCAGGTCATGATCTCAGGTTTGTGAGATCGAGCCCCACATTGGTCTCCATGCTCTGGGGGCAATCTGCTATAGATTCTCTCTCTCTATCCCCCTCCATACCTCCCCCTTGCTCTCTCTGTCTCTCTCTCTCTCTCTCTCTCAAATTAAAAAAAAAATGTTTAAAAAAATAAGCAATGTTCAGTCAAGTCCTCCTTGTCCTCCACGGCAGCAGAATAACTGGATTCTCTTGCATTCTTTCTGAGCAACAACGTGAGTATTTATTTCTACAGGAAATAATACCAGAGAAAAGGTGTTCTCTGTGTTACCTTTGGACTTGAATAAGAATTGTAGATCAGCTTCTATCCTAGGATCTCTGGGCTCATAACCTGACTGGAAGCCTTTTAATAATACAAACTCTCTTGGGGCACCTGGGTGGCTCAGTCAGTTGGACGTCTGCCTTCAGCTCAAGTCATGAGCCCAGCTGGGGTCCTGGGATTGAACCCCACATCCGGCTCCCTGCTCAGTGGGGATCCTGCTTCTCCCTCTCCCTTTGACCCTCTCCCTCCCATGATTTCTCACTCACACACTCTATCTGAAATAAAAAAATAAATAAAATCTTTTTAAAAATGATAATAAGACCAACTCTGATGCAGAATGATCATCTGAGTATAGGACAGCAACTGCTGGGGGAGACTCTGCTGTGTTTCAAGCACCCAGAATAATTTAAAAAGGGTATTCAGCCCTTTAAAAATCTGCCATGTTGCAGGTCACCTAGCTGAATACGGCGAGCTTGTGCAGCACTAAATGAATCTCCAGGAAGCGGCTAGGTGTGTGCGGGGTGACCAAGGCAGAGACTTGCTTGATTAGAAGCCAAAACAGTGAGATGGAGGGTGGGGCCCAGCCGAATAGGACCGATCCGGGCTTCAGGACCACAACAAGGTGAAACTGACCATAATCAAATTATTGCTCAGTGTGGTGGCCACTGGAAATGGACATACTCGCCTCACAGTAAAGCTGCCCCAGCTAGATTTTCTCTGGCAATGTCTTTGGGATTACTTGGCATGAAAAATGCACTTCCATGAACACCAGAATGACACAGAGTACAAAAAGAGGCCGATGCCCAGAGGAGACAGGAAGACGACATCATCACCTGCAAGGACAGCCAAGGGACACCGCCCACTCCACATGCACCATAGCATGGCAGTTCTCGAACTTCTGCCGTCATTGGAATGGCCAGAGGCTGGCTATAGCCCCGACAGCCTGATGGACCCAGAGTTTCTGAGGTAGAGGGTCTGGGGGTGGAGCTGGAAGCTGGCATTCCGAGCAGTGCTGCAGCAGATCCAGAAAACCACTTTGAGGACCATCACCTTAGGGCAGACCCTGTTTTGTGGACTGGTTGGGGAGAACTTTCTGTCCCAACCACTTCCCTGGGCAGCCATGATGCGTTCCGGGTACACTTGCAACTACTGGTCTGTTTTCTCTAATCCCCAAGCAGTCGACAGTCTCTGCTCATAGCTTCTCCCAACTGCACGTCATCTTACCATTGGTCTGTCTTTGCAGGCTGAGGACAAACATAGGCTGCCCTTCGTACTGTCAAAAGACCTCATTTAGTTCCTTGCTGACGCTAGTTTGCAATTTTCTTCATCAGTTCACCAACAGTGCCTTGATTTGCCAGAACACTCAATATTGTTATAGGTAGGGCAATAATCTTCCTTTGTCTCTCTGAGCTGAATCAACATGCATACATTTTTTGGCCATTATCAGTTCAAATGTACCCTCAGGGGAAAAAAAAAAAAAAAAACCCAGGAGAGTAAATGACACAGGTAACAGAATGCATTCAAGACAGAGAAAGGCTTCTTAATATGGCACAGCAACAAATCACCGGTTCGTGGCCGAATTTGGGATACACAGATGTGCAGATTAAACAAATGTGTGTGTGTGTGTGTGTACACACACGTATATATATGACATTTCTGTATATATGACATATCTATATATTACATTTCAGAGACAGTAGTGCTAAAACACATCGGTCCTTCACAGATTATACTTAAATTGACTCAGAGTGTGTAGTTGAAATCACATAAATTGTGTCTGATGTGTTCCATGGAGTGTGTTTTTACTGTGTTTTACTATAAGGAAAATAGAGATCACTCAGTTTATAGAAAGAAGAATAAGAAAGACAGCTGTCTACCTATCCTCTAGCTCCCTGGCTTCAGAAGTTGACATAGATAAAGTTCTGTCCCAGGTGATGTGAGCCAATTTACACAGTGGAAAGAAAAAGAAACCGCACAAGCTTACCTAACCTGTGGCCTCATCTGCACCAGAAGATCCTCTTTCCCAGAGTCCGGAACTCTCAAACTAGGAAAGAATTCAGAGTCAATTTTTGTCTTTTGCCCAGAATCATTTAAGAAATTTTAGTTGAGATCAGTTTTGTGCTTAGCTGTTTAAATTTTTTTTAATAACATGTATATATTCACTTCTTATATATCTCTAATCTTATCAAATTTAACCAACAGTTATAATGTTTTTTAAAATAAAGGAATGTTTTCTTGATATTTGAAAGCGGAAATTTTGTGGGGCATTTGGTTAAGCCAAATAAGTTGGTTAAGCCTCTGCCTTCGGCTCAGGTTATGATCTCAGGGTCCTGGGATCAAGCCCCGCATTGGGCTCCCTGATTCAGTGGGGAGTCTGTTTCTCCCTC
This sequence comes from Mustela putorius furo, assembly GCF_011764305.1. Taxonomy (NCBI): domain Eukaryota; kingdom Metazoa; phylum Chordata; class Mammalia; order Carnivora; family Mustelidae; genus Mustela; species Mustela putorius. The sequence goes on from NW_025421998.1 coordinate 56,817,436, forward strand.
TGCACCGCACCCCACCCCCAGCTCATGCTCTGTCTCTCACTTATTTCCTATCTCTCAAATAAATACATAAAATCAAAAGGAAGGAAGGAAGGACGGAGCAATTTTGTGTGAGTGTGTTTGTCTTTAGAATGTTCCGGATCTGAGGCTGGGAGTCGTGAGGGCTTCATGCCATCCCAAACAGATGTCTCCTACATAGTGACAACTTCTACAGATACTGTCTCCCTGGAGCACAGGAGCCTCTGGAAAAGCATCCTTGTAAATTCAAGCTCAACTTTGGATTGCAAATTGATATGCCTATTAGAGGATCCAATTATTCAGGGAAGACTTAAGGAATGTTCTACACTAATAACATCGGGGTAATTTAAGTTGTCACTTCTCCCATATCCATAATCTTCTCCCTTCAAATTCAGGAAACTAATGAGAGTTTTTGTGAAAGCAGAATTTTCTTCCTACTTTTCTAAGAATACTGTAGCCAATATGCTGCAACATCCCTTTTCTCGATATATTTTCCTTCCTCCTACTCTGGGATTAAAATGTCCAGCTATAAATACTTTCTATTGTTTCCAGCTTTGCGTGGGTAAAGGCTGTAATTCTGGAATAGACTTAATTACTTACTCCATGTAGCACTCTGTGCCAGTTACAAGCTTTTCTAAGAATTTCATGGTCTTAAGTTCTGACATTTCCCAAGTGACCATCCCCAAGCATGGTTGGCTCCTGATTGCCTGGAGAGAGGTCAGTATCTCCAAGCAGCAAGGATTTAATGTTTGGGGACTATGAGGTGGGCTCTGATCCTTCCTAGGTATTATTCTGCTCCTCTAGACTGACCCACACTAAGCCTGGGGGAGGACCTGTGCTGTTTCTTTTTCCTTCTCTGTCTGTTGTGTGCACCATTCTCCACTTCCTACCGGCTACTCCCAGAACTTATTTCCTTACTGGCTTCTTCAGAAACCCCCAACTAATGTCTGTGTTTTGTTTTGTTTTGTTTTTTCAAAGTAATGTTAACTACTATTTTAGAAGAACCTAGAAATCTCAATGGTCACCAACTGATTTCTCACTCATGTCACAGACCATGGCATGTGAGACGGTTCCTCATGGGAAGTGTCCCCTCCATAAGACAATTCACGGACCAGAATCTTTCCCTCTTGGGGCTCAGCATCTTCATTAGGCAACTCCCAACACTGTCCTACAAGTCATTTCCAACCTAAGCAGCTGAATGGGGCACGAGCATGAGTAACCCCTCATGGGAGGTTTAATAGGCTCAGCCTGGAGGTGGGGCAAATCACACTGCTCACATAGCTCTAGGCTGAGCCTGGGTATGCAGCTCCCCAGTGGCCAAGGAGGCTAGACGTGCAGTTATCTGTGTAAGTCCAGGAGGAAGAGAAAGCAGGTTTGGGTGATTTCCTGACAGCCTCTGCCACTGCGGCTTCTACAGCCTTCGGACCATCTCTCACTGAGGCAAGATGGGGTTAGGGAAGGGTCATGGCTGACCAGCTGTCTGCAGCCTCTCTCATTCCTAGTTTTCAGACTTCTTAGTAAAGGGAATCCTGGGCCTACCCATGGGGAGATTCTTCTAAGAGAAGACAGACAAAAATATGACAAAATAATGACCAAGAAATCACAGCTCCTTTGTTACCTTTGACATGTGTGCATACACTTGAAACAATTAAGCAGACTTGACAGGAAGTTAGGAGTTCCCTGTGAGAAGCTCAGAGAAGGAACTGGTAGCCTACCATGTTTCACACTCCCTCAGCACACAGCTGGGGCTGGCCTTTGTGCCGAACATGCTAAGTCTCCTGCTCATTAGTCTTTTTGTCCCTGGTCTCCAATGTCAGAGGGGGTCTCATCTGAGGAGCTTGATTTTGCTGCGCTAGACAAAGCAATTTTTTTGTGTCATCTCATTTGTTAGCAACCATGAGAGGTCAGGACCATGCATAGGACGGGCCCAGGCAGCAGCTGCCCAATGCCCAGGGAGTACAAACAACAAAACTTCTGAAGAACTGTAAGAGAGACCCTTCAGTGGTAATGGCTCTGTGGGATGCAAGGATCCCAGCGAGTTAATAGTCACCGAGGTCCTGGGAGCCATTTGATCTTTATGGTAAACCCTAGAAGAGCCCTTTCCCTACTGTTCCTATTTTTAGTGTAACTTTATCTTGTTTGCTTTTATGAACTCTAAAGGCTAGAGACCTTTAACACTGAGAAAGGTATTTTCAGATTTGATTTGGTCATCATTCAGCCAGATTTGTCAATACAAACCGAATTTGGGAACTCCATGGAGAGAAGGAATCTGGAAGCTGGGAGAACGCACAAATTCAATCACCTCTTCTCCCAAATTATCTACCAAAGGCCAAGGGAACGGAGATGGGTCAAGGAAAGGGCTGTGTTTTCCCCTTTAGATCCAGTTTGCGTTCTTAAGAGACCCCTGAGAAGGACCACCTTATGTGGGTTCACTCCTTATCCCTAAACATAGAGTCAGCTGGTTCCCAAAAGAGACTGGAGATCTGAAGACGTTCTTCTCTCCCTGAGCTAAGAGTCCATGGCCTTCAGGCTACCTCAGAAATGTATCATCACTTAAGAGAGAAACCTCACTGGAGGCCTTTAGTCCCCCTCGGGGACAAAGCGTTTGCACCATTTTATATGGTTCGTTGGATTAGAATGCATAGTACCATTCAGACCCCTGGAAAGACTCTCTGTGACTCTCTTATAGAGAACTGCCCTGTGCAGTTCAGCTGCTCCAGATCTAGTCACAGATTTGTGAGGCTTCTCGATTTGCTCCTTTCTTTTGCTCCCTGGGCCTCCCACCTCATGTTCCTTTCAGGAATTATCTTCATAGTCAATGGGCAGACATAAGAAATAAAAGAAGTTGTCTCCTTCTTTCAGTGACTAAAGAGGGGCTTCCTCCAGACCTTCCTTAATTTTTTTTCCCCGACAGACATTTTATTCAAGTTGATCCGGAAGGTTTTGGTTTACAGTGAACACCAAAATGCCTATAAAGCAGCATTAAGGAGAGTTTTGTCATTCGGGATGAGTAAGAGGGCAATTAGAGAATTTCTTGAAGCTCCACAATATGGTAGAGGTTACACATTCAAAGGTGGGGGGCGGAGTTTCAACAAAATAATAAAGAGTGGAGCTAAGTGAATGGGCCTGGGGCGAAGAGAAGAGCACCTGGCCTTCCCCTCCGAAGGGACCACCGCTCTGCATCTCCTGTTGATGGCGGCCAGGCCCCATATGGGCCTGTGTAGCTAGATCTGCCAAGTTGCGAGAAAAAGTGGGAATGAATATTTCTATATGGATTATTCTAATTCTGCCAGGAGGAAACCAATTTATACTGCTAAAAATGCTTAGCTGGCTCAACCGAGCACATCTGATGGTAGATGCCCATGGGGCCTCTGGCGGGCAACCCTGCAAGTGTCCCCTTCCGGGAACAACGGAGAGCCAGCTACCACGGACATGCTCCTCTTGTCCACGGGTACAGTTCCAGGTCATGGGATGCCCATGTGCAAACTAAAACAACCCACAATTAGAACTTACCAATAGAGAGAGTACAGCCTTGAACCGTAGATCTTATCACAGGAAATACAGATAAGCAAAATCAATGCAAATCCTCTCATGGTGAGAAGTGAGAGTACAGGTGTTTTGTGTGTTTCACCTCCTCTAAAAAACAAAATGTCTCTTCTTGTCATTTTAAACCACTCACTATTACTTGATGTAATCTTTACTGAAAAGAGATCTTCATTGCCATGAAGCAATGTGAATGTAGTTAATGTCACTGAACTGCACGCTTAAAAATGATTACGATGGTAATCTTATGTTACGTGTATTTTACCACAATTTTTTAAAAAGTTGGCAGGGGTGGGTGGAGGGAATGGATGACATCCAAGATTTTGGTCTCGGGAAGCCAGGCCACAAACATTACTAATCAGCAGCCTTGGGTAGGGATGAAGTATTCCACTCAATTAGACCTCGAGAAAGATCTGTTGATTGATTGGAAAAGGGAGAATTGCTTAAATACTACCTCAGCAGGGACAGAAGAGAGGATTTGAATAAAGGTGCTGAAAGCCTGAAACAAAGCCAAAGTCCTGTAAACAGTCTAGAGAACTGAGCAGACAGTCTGTCTGGTTTATGAAGGAACAGCACCTATCCGTGACCAGTTCCCACGAAAGAGGGATAAGTCTTTCAACGGGAAAAATCGGTAGACAAACAAGTTGCTGTATGCCCATTTGGCTGAAGCTCTAGGCAAGACCAGCATATAACACTGGGACTTTGGGGCTGAATTATTTCAAACATGGAAGCCTAAGCTAATGCTTATATCTTCTTTATTAGAAATGGGCTTTACCTCCAACCTATCACTATCGTCCTAGGTCAGGAACCATGACCTCCATAAGTAACTGGGCTGAATTCATATTTACTGGACAAGCTCATCTGCCATCACCTGATGTCATTACCACATATTTTTTCTCTACTTTATTAATGATTTTAATGAATCTAGTTTTTAATAGGCCACATTTCTTCCTAAAGTAAGGCCATTGGAAAAAATGTTAAATACTACCAGAGAAATTGATGATTTTTAAGCATCTATAAATTCAAGATACTCAGTTGATTGTTTTATATCTCAGAGAAAAGTGAAATCAGTCACAAAAAACAATCCAATGCTCCCTGCCCTCATGAAAGCTGCCTCTATGTATTCATTTTTATTTAATTCTTAATGGAAAAAAAATGTTCTCCTTAAGGCTTGTTGGTAGTCTCTGGTAACCACTGTGGAGCTTGTGAGTCTGAGAAAAGTCAGCATTCCTGGTTCTGTGCATTTGAGATCCTGGATCCTTTGAAGGTCAAGGAGGTTCTCCTCCTCCTACTTCTCTTCCTGCTTGATATCATTATGTAAGTGCTTCTCTCTAGTGTAAAAACCCTGATGTGGGCTTTCCAAATACATAATTAGTAGTAAAAATAACAATTTTTTTAAGTTTACAATGGGGCAGAAAATATAGAATAATTACACCCATGTTAAAAACCAACCTCCCTTAAAAAAATAAATGCATAGAAAAAATACAAGAAATACACTAAAATATTTATAGTAACTTTCCTTAGTCATGGAAGATTTTACAATCTTCTTTCTATAGCAAATCAAAGTGAAATGCTACTGAACTTCATAGAGAGCCCCCCCCGCCATTATTATGAAACCAAAGACTGGAAATTAATTAAGAGCAGTTAGAGTTTTATTGGGTTCTACTTTTCTATGCTGAACATCAATTTTTTTTATAATAAAATGTATTTTATAATTTGCATATTTTAAATTCATGAAGTAGGGCATCTTTGTCACCTGGCTTCAATCATGTGTAGGACAGAAGGTGGGTAGGATATGACAAACTGACTGTCCCCAGGGTGCCTGGTGCCCCAAGTCCAGGGGGACACAGATGCGGGACACCAGAGCGTGGAGTCAGCACTGAGCCGCGTGATCTCTGAAGGGAATGGGTACATAAGAATATTCTCCTTCACCATTTTTAGAAGCCGAGTTCCTGACTTATACAGGGGATGGGGGTTGTGGAAGGTGCAGGGGATGGGGACAGTTTACCACGTTACATTTTCACATTTTCATCTATCATAATTTTAAATCTGTACATTTCTGGATTTGGTGATTGATAGCCTCCAAACACATAAACACTCTCCACCTGCACAAAATGCACCAGGGACTTTGTTCTCATAAAGGCAGGATCAAGATGGGAGTGAATCAAATTCTAAAAACCCCTCCTCCGAAGAAGTAAGTCCCAGGATCGGCTCTGGCCACAGAGGGCGAAGTTTCTGGATGCTGTTACTTTACAGCAAATCGAAGTTTTGTAGTCTTATCTATTACCAGAAAAGCCCTCTTTAAGAAAAGAAAAAACCAAAACAACCAAAAAAATACATAGCCAGTGGGGGAGAAAGCAGGAGCCCCATCGTCTCATTTTTAACTAGGACCAGCTGAAAAATGAAGGCAAGCACCACACAAACCATCTTATGTCTGCCAATTCATTTCCTGGCCCCAAAAGGGAAAAAAAAAAAAAAAAAAAAAAAAACCCAAAACCCTCGTGTTTCCTCTCAAGCAGGCCAAACATGGCAAAGCACCAGGGGAATTCTGAATGGAATCAATTGCACTTGTTACTAACTGAGTTTTCTTTTATTCTTATATTACCAAGGGCTGGATACTCAGCTGCAAGCAATTATAATGAAGAGTTACTGAGTAATGGTTTCCAGATTGCTCCATGATGGGGCATTAATTGAAAGGGACAATTTAAGAGCTTAGGCCATGTAAATGCATTTCTTATTCTGTCAGATTGAGAAATTTCTGGATGCAAAGGGCTGAAATGCTCAGAACTGATATAGACTTAATAATGCCCATTTAAACCAGCATTTTTAAAATGAGTTTCTTGTTTTTAAGAGAACAAATATAAAATGGTGAACCTGTGGTCTTGTTCTTTCAATCAGGAAAATATTCTAAATAGCACATCCACGTGCTGCACTCAGAGGCATACACATTACATAAAATGTTACTTGATTAGTCTGTTGCATATTGCAAAGCCAGTTCAGCTTTCCAGTAAACTCTTATTTTCAGTTTGCTTGCTATCATAATGCACGTTAAGCTCTGTGTGCATGTGCACTTTAAAATTGCAAACAGCTTTTAAAAACACATAAATGAGTTTTATATATGTGCACGTGATTTGAAAATTTAAAACAGCATATAAACAGGTTTGCCTGCTTATGAAAACCGACCCCCACAGAAATTAATTACTAAGTCCATATCAGAGAGCTTCATTTTATCTTTTTTAAGGTAGACTTCTATCCCCCAGAACCCCATGCAACAGAAGCAATTTCAAAGGAGGTTCTCTGTTATGTCACAATAAGGACAAGTATCAGAAGAGAATAAGAGAGTTAAAGCCAGACAAGGGGTGGGGTGGAAACAGCTCCACCCCTTTAAAATAAGAGTAGTCCTAGCTCTGGTCTAATTTCAGACATCTGCATTAGTATTGGTTTTATCTTTGAAAAGGAAGGCAAAAAAGGAGAAAGGAAGGGAGAGAAAGGGAAGAATAGGTTTAAAAAAATGGGTAATAGATGGTTGGTGGATAGATAGATGGTAGATGATAGATTAGACAGATCCATAGATAGATCAATAGATAGAGAGACGATGGATGGATGGATGGGTGATAGGTGGCCGAGAGATGTATAGATTGATAGACACAGAAGCAGACACGTTTCAGGACTTAGATTCAAAGTTGAAGCTAGAAAGAAGGGCCATGGCTGCCATCACGTTCTCATTCTGTTTTCTACATCTGAACTGCCATCTGAGAATTGACCTTTCACCCTTCCTTCTACCTTAGGCCTCTCTATTTCCCCCATCTGGCTTTGTGCAGAGGAGCTGCAGGGCTGATGGTGGGCTTTCCCTGGACCTTGACCCAAACCATGACATGGAAGGCAAAATATGGTGGGAGAGATAAGTGGTCTCCATGGGTAAATTGAGAGCATCCATTCTCAAAGAATGAGAGGGAAGGGCCTCATTATTATTGTTATTATTGTTTCAATACCCATTTTCATTCATTCCTTCAACAGGCTAGGAGGTATGTGATTCCTCCTTCCCCCATCAATCACTTCAGAGGCCCGCTAAGCAAAAAACCAAGAGGAAGACATCCCACCTCTTCACAGGCCGACCATGGCTTATGGGTCCATCGATAGACTACTGTTTAGCTCAAATCTTTTTTCTTACTGGATTAATCATTCATAGAATGAAAGTCCTGAATTAATGTCTGGCTCTTCACTCTGAACTGTTATTTGGTGACAGTCAATGGTGAAAAATCTGGTGGTCTTTTTTGCTCCTTCTGAAGTCAAGGCCAAGTCCCAATAGAATGCCTCAGAGGACAGTCCTTGCATTAAGTTACCTGAAGCTAAAAACAAGCTACTTGGACAGTGGATGGTTAGTTTGGTTCTGGAGTCAAGAAACTTCTGAAGCAAGAATCTAATTTAAATTTTTCAGATGGAACTGTCAAGGATCCAAGATGAGATGGAGGAAAGCATACTTCTTGCCACAAAAAAAAAAGAGGGTGCCACGCATTTGCAAGGCTATCCTTAGCAAACAGCATTGTCTAAAATGGTTTCCTTTGGTCCAAAAAACACCTACATAACGTATCTGTCCTTTCTTCTGTGCTTCTTTCTTCTTCTTAAGTTTCCCAGCCATTGAGAAATCTGCAGTTTTAATGGTGAGTTCCAAAACCCCATTTGTTTGTTTCTAAGATCTGAAGAGAAAAGTTCTCTTTTTAAACATCCTGAATTTAAAAAGAAAATAGCTGAAGAGGAAGAGGTGGACAGTCTATCTCTGTTGCTCCTGTGATTTCTCGTGTGGTGGATTACACTGATAAAGTATCCTAAATCATGTCATAATTTTGCCTAAGAAATGTAAGCATCGTGGGACCTGTTTAAAATATAAAAGGGACACTCTTCACGCAGCCAGTTACCGGGCTGCTGCAATTCCTGGTTAGCCGCTGAGCACCCCAACAGACCCAGTGAGCCCCAGGTCAGACGGTTCCTGTAATAGCAGATGTAGGAGAGACTGATTTGGGAAATCACTCATTTAAAGTGCAGTTTAAGAAGTGTCCTTATTCTCAGTATTCCACAGAGCCGGGGAGGTGGGGGATGGAGAGGGTGAGTCAGGGCTCTCTCTCTTTTGATAACATAGTTTAGGTTGAAAAAAAAAAAAAAAAAGTTAGAACCAGTACATGAAGTTCTCCCGCACTTTCGGAAAGTTTGCATCACATCACTTCATTCTTACCAAAGACCTCCTTTAGTACCTGTTTTCGTTAACCAAAAGAAATCCAAAGGGGATTTTCATTTTTATATAACAAAATGTGAAAAAGCAAAAATAGCAGTGTTGGCTTGCAGGGAGCCACTAACAGAGGTAGTGTGCACATGCCCCCCTGCCTCCCCACCCCCGCCACCTGCCCCGCAGCAAGAATGGCCCTACCAAGCTCCTTCCCTGAGACTCCTGCTGCAGTTTTGAACGGTCTGTGAGCATCTCTGCTTTATCGCCATTTATTCTGTGCATCCACTAGCAAGATGTGTCCTTCGGCATCAGAAAAACCTAAGAGAGGTTATATTTTGGGTCTGGGAATGTTCAAAAATTTTTCCGTATAAATTACCGGCAATTGCTTCTTTGTTTTAACACCATTTCGGCTTCTGAAAGGTTTCATAGGAATGCTGTACCTGCAGATAGTGGGGGAAGGGAAACCTGTGTGTGTGTGTGTGTGTGTGTGTGTAATCGAACCATGTATGTCCATGGCTAGTCCCCAAAAGCGCTTATCGCCATAACTTTGGAACCTGAGCCTCTACTTAATTTCAACAGCTTACAGAAAAAAAAAATTAATATTAAATTTGTAGGTGTGCAGTGGAAGGTTTGGAAGTCGATTTAGAGGGATTGATTTTTTTTTTTTAATTGCTTCAAAGTTGCTAAACTGTGGGTAGTATGCCGAAGAGACCTGATTTTCTGCATGACCAAAACTCCAGAGTCGGCAAGTTCATCTTTAACCCTAAGCGGTTTTGCTTGAATCAGTACCTGGAAAAACTAGGCTAATTCCTGTGTTTACATACTCCTTTCAAGCAGGGCAGGAGCAACATTTGAGAGGGATTAGCAATCAAAAATTGAAAATCTACCATCACTACACAAGCTTGCCTTTTCATTTTGGACAGATCATAAAACGCATAACATGGGCCAGACCCTAGACCAGCAGCCGTTCGAATCCTAATTTTTAAAAATAGCTTTTATATGCAACTGCTCTCTTTTCAATAAAACAAAGATTTGTTTATAGCTACAATTTAATTAAGAACCTTTTCGAAGAGGAAGATCTGGAAACCAGGGATCTTATTTTTTTTCCTCTGTTTTTTTCCACCAGAGTTGTTTGTTTATTGGTTTAATTTTCCCTGAAGTAAAAATACACTTTGAAATGTAACATGTCATTATGTAATTTGTAGTAACAAAGTGCAGGCCCTCGCACACGACAGCAAACAGGACCGCTCCAGCTCGCAGACAGTCCCCACACCCATTCCTCCCACTCCCCATCTGATTAACAGCCTGTGTAAACATTCAGCCAACCAGAACCCTGGCCAGTGCAAAATTTGGTCAGCCATAAAACTGCCAGCCAAATACAGACATGGGGGGCTTAAGGAGAAATCTGAATTTGGGGGAAATGATCAAAACTAAGACGACATGGTCCCAAAGGAGATAGGGAAGCGCTGAGCTTTATTTTCATGAATCCCTCCCTTTTCCCCAAGAAACAGAGAGGCATGGTAACACCACCAAGGTGAAGTGTGGAAGAAAATCCCCCTGAGATGCACAACTGTATGGAGTGAGCACAGTCAGATGCTCAATCTCTTTAAGGGAGATCTTGGAGGAAAAAAAATAATAATAAGATGCTGTTTTAAAGAAGAAACTTTAAATTGTTGAAATTGTTTGAAAGGGTCCTGTTTTGACATATCCAGGACGGACTCCGTCTGTCAGCATGCTTTCCAGTGGTGCAGAGAAAACTAATAGGCGTTCTAATTGTGTAGAAATTAATGGAATTGATATACAAAGAGGTGTTTTGTGAGCTTTTTTTTCCCTTCCTTCCAACAAATCTCACTGTTCTTGGCAAAAGACTTCAGACTCTTCACATGATGGAAAATTCAAAATGTTCATAGTAAAAACAATAAATAAATAAGAAACTTCACTTCATCCCGTCCATCGCCTCCAGCCACCCCGTGAGCGCTTGTGCAGGGTCGAAGCTCAGACACTCCCAGTGATAAATCAGTTGTCAATACACAGCGAGTCACTTTTTCCAAAGCCTCCTGGAGGAGAAGGACATTCTACTTCCTCTCAAAGGCCCCGGAGCTACCTGTGCATTAGCGTGCCTGGGAGAACATGTTTATTCACATATTCAAGCTGCATTAATCTGTTGAAAGGAGGGTAGATTCTTAAATGGAGTTTTAAATAATCCTCCCCTTTGAGGTCATCTGCGTTCACAGTCCAGTATTTGCACAAGATGAAATGATTTACAGGATCGGGGCTGGAAAACTTGGAGGGCAACTCCAAGAGGCAAGAGCACGTTGGAGTAGATCATTCATCCTGCCAGGGAAACTTCTGTAGTTTCCAAACTGTTCTGAGACAACTGCTGTCTATCCAGGGCAGAGGACTCATCAAAAAGGCGGGAGGTAATGTTGGCTATGCAGCCGGCATGGAGAGCCGGGGGGGTTTTGGCAGGACGCTTCCTCCCCAAAAGCAGACAGAGTCCTGGAAGGATGCTCGCATAAACAAAGCAGGGAGACAGCTTCAGCTCTGCAGTGAGGCTCACCCTTTCCCAGATCAAAGCCTGCGCCAGAGAGACAGCTCCACAGAACACGGTGTCCTTTCTGGAACATCCAACTCCGGGGGAGAGCCTTGAACTGGAGCCACCACCTTGCCACCTGTAGCCAATGGCATAGCGTGCAAAAGGCTCTCCCGGAGTGGGGAGACCGCAGCTGCTCCAACAGCAGAAAATCAGTGGAAAGATAAGACAACACAAGGGAGAGAAGTTTGTCCCTGCAAGCTCTCACAAGCTCAGATCAGCTAGTTTGTGCAAAAATTGCATCCAGCCAAGCCTAACTCTCTACAGAGTGTAGAAAGGGGATGAAAATCAGTCCAGGGTCATGGTTAAGAACACAAGTTCCAGGGGCACCTGGGTGGTTCAGTCGGTTGAGCATCTGACTCTTGGTTTCAGCTCAGGTCATGATTTTGGAGTGGTGTTGGGCTCTCCATGCTCAGCAGGGAGTCTGCTTGTCCCCCTCCCCCTGCTCCTCCTTCCACCCCTCTCTCTCATAAATAAATTTAAAAAGAAAGAAAGAAAGAAAAAGAGAGAGAGAGAGAGAAGAAATGAAAGAAACAAAGAGAGAGAGAGACAGAGAGAACACAAGTTCCAAAACCAAGTTGTTTGCCTTTGGCACTTCGCCGCTTGCTAAGTGCGTGAGCTTGAGCCCACGACTGGACTTCTCTATGCCTACATTTCCTCACCTGCAATTCAGACTCAACAGCACCTACTCCGCAGGATTTAATGAGTGATTGGCTCAGGAGAAAGCTCTACAAGGTTGCAATTATTAGTTGAAGTCCTGGTTTTAAACAGGTTCTTCTACTTAGCAGTTCTGTGAACTTGGAGAAACCACACAATTTGGGAGCAACTTACTCATCTATAAAATGGATTTTAACATAACCCTGGCTGTGTTGCCACAAAATTCGATTTTATATTGCATACAGTAGGCATTCAGTAAAGGGAACGTCTGATTACTATCATCTTTCCCATTTTCCAAAGGAGGTAGCCCACAGGATCCTTCGGGCTGGAACAAACACAGCCAGTAAAATTTAGAATCCTCCTCCACTCCCCAAACTTTATCCATATGCAAAAGAGAAACATCCCTAGGGATGACTGGGTCCTGAGTGTTTTAAATACACAACTAATTTTATTTTAAGAAAGAAAAAGAACCTGGAAATGTTCCCAAATCTAACATCTGCACGCAGAGGGGATGACGACATGCATTAGTACCAAAAAATAACGTTCTCCCATCTTCTCGGAAAACATCTGGGGTATTAGCCTCCCCTCCGCTCAGCCCCCTCCACCTCCCATCACAAAGCTGGCTCTTGGCTGACAGTTTATCAGAGATAAATGGAAACACCTGGGAGCCAGATAAGGCCAACTGAATGTGATCAGCTGAGGAGCCCTTGGGGACGCATGCCACTCAGTATTTCTTTTTCCACACCAGGCAGGGTGGGAGCACGATCTAGCCCGTGACCAATCGCCAGGCTCATTTTCACATTCATCCTTTCCCTTTATTCATTCCAACAAACCTCAAGAGGTCAGCCAGCCCAGCTTCCTGCCCCAGGTAGGTCAACACTGAAACCACCAGGGAAGTTAGACCCTTATCGATCCTGCTTTTCACCATTTCCGCCAGAAGACATTCAGGAGCTAACTCTGTGTTTTGTTCAAATCTTTTGTCACATTTTCTCTTGTTACACCAAGCCCTCTCTGGCTGAGTCTTCTCGTCCCTACAGAGATGTGCAACCTCATATAATCTCTTGTGCCCTGTGGTCATTCAAACAAATATTTTTGTTGTCGTCTCTACCTTCCCGAACTTGAGGAATTTTAAATCTCCTTTTCTCCCCATGTCTCTACATTATGCTAGACTAAACAGTCCCTGTCTCCTTTAACTTTTCTTCAGAGGTCTAACTTGCCTCCCCTTTAATTAGTGGATGCCTTTTCTCTCAACCCATTCCAGCTTATACATATCATGTAGAGACTGAAACTTGACCCAGAACTCTAATACTCGACAACAGATCCAGCTGTTATTAAAGGGAGATTATTCCAGTGTGTGTTGTAGCACAGCCACTACCTGGATACATGATCCCTAAGCATGTTGCATAACATTTCTGGGCCTCCATTTCTTGAGTTGTGAAGTTGTTTCCATCATAAAGAACAAGGACTGCGAACATGGCACTAGGGAGACAAACCAGCAGGCAGTAGAGACTTTTCTAAAAGAACTGAATTCAGAAAGACATAGAGAGGTTAACCAGGTAGAGAAGGAAAAGAGAAGAGAGAAATCCTACCAGATGCAATTATAAGGGCAAAGGTCCTGAGGCCCAAACTCCTACAAACCAGGATGACCAGATCCCAGAAAACAGGGAAGCAGGTTGCAAAATGAGGAAATGAAAATGAAGGAGGTAGGTGCCTGGTAACACAGGGCCTTGTTAGCTATGATAAGGATTTCAGTCTCTCTCCTAAAGGCACTGGGAAGATGAGACATTGATAAACCGCACATTTTGTACAATTTCCAAGAACAGTGGCTGCAGAATGGATTAGACACAGAGCAGACATGGTGAGAATAGAAGACTTTAGAGGTAATCTCAGAGTGGAAGTGTGAGAAATTGGACCATAGTGGCAGCGTGAAGATAGAGTCGTGAACAGATTTGGAAATGAGGATCATCACTCCTTACTGAGGCAGCGGATTTGGCAACGAGGGAGAAGGAGGTGTCAAGAATGGCTTGCCAATTGTCTGTTTGCTCATCTTTGGATGGCGGTGCTATTTATTGAGAGCAGGAAATGTTGGGGGAGGTACAGGCTGAAGGGAGAAGGTATGAGTTCAATTTTTGGCCATGTGGAGTTTGAGGTGCTGTGAGATGGCCAAGTCAAGATGTTGAATACACAAATGGATTTATGGCTGGCAGCTCTGGGGAAAGCCTAGGCTGGGGATACAGATTTAAGAGTCATCAGCATATAGATAATAATTAAAACCATAAGCATGGAGGAGCTCGCAGACAGAGGGAAGAACAGGGCAGTAGATCAAGCCTTGAAATTTTCCAAAATTTAAGATGAGCCAGGAGAAAGATAGAGGAGAATCCCCAGACAGGGGAGAAAATTAGGAGTGTTAGGTCATGGAATCCAAAAGAGGGTGTTTTGGGAAAATAGGAAGGTCAACAGCAAGGCTGCTGCATTTCCTTGTCTTTAATGACCCAATCGAGGTGACATTCCCATCAAACCTTCATGAATGTGTACAGTGCTGGGTTCTTCCCAATTGGAAATTTGCCATTTTTCCTATGCATACCATGATTTCTTGTTGGGTGTTGTGAGCAAACTTTCTATCCAATGGGATTAGTGTAGAACACTGGTGACCTCTCATTTATCCAGGGGCTTCTGCTGTCCAGACTGTGTTCAAGAATTAGTGAGAAAAAAAACCTGAAAAACTTTATATTTTTTTAAAAAATTTTATTTATTCATTTGAGAGAGAGAGAGAGACAGAATGAGAGAGAGAGAGAGCACAAGAGGTGGGGAGAGAAGCAGACTCCCCACTGGGCAGAAAGCCTGATGTGGGACTTGATCCCAGGGCTCCTGGATCATGACTGAGCCACCCAGGCACCCAAAACGTAATGATTATTATTACTAAAATCTTGCTACTACTATTTGTGCTTTTACTAAGAGGAGCCCTTCCTTAGCTTTTACATAGAACCTTTATTTTAGAAGTTCTGGAAGAGTTGGTGTTTGGTTTCTCACTGCACAGTGAAATGGAAAGAACCTTGTGGGACCAGGCTCGAGGGAAAGAGGATGGGAAGCTCACAGAGGCAGTCAGCGGCCCTAGGAAGTAGGGGCAAGTGTACAAAAGCCAGCAAAAGAACAAAATATCCTAGCAATCTGGGTTCAGGTAGTGAGACATAAACACACCCTACTCCTCAGTAACCCTCAGGAAAGTCTAAGGCCTGATAATAACAGAGTAACCAAACAAATTTTAAATAAATGTTGGTTACATCAAAATAGAAATTTAAAGAAGCCTATCATGTGCTTTTGATATTCTTCTGTTCCTTGTATTTGCTATAAACTGGGAGTTAGAACTGGAGGCCCCGTGGGATTCCAGCTGAATCTTGTGGTAAGCATGCATCCTAAAGGGGGATGTGAACCTCGGGTTATTCTGAGATGTTAGGATTGGTCCATGGAGTCAGGTACCACCAACTGTCACGTCCATTTGGAAGTTCCTGTTGCCCACTCGCCTAAAGCTTTTGCAATGACCATTGCCTCGATTTATTATTTCATTCAGAGTTGGAAAATCCAGAATGAGGCAAGCTCCACAGCCCCAATCTCCTAGTTTCTTCAACAAACAAATGGTAAAGAGAAAAGGGGCGAGGGCAAGGTACAGACTAAAGGAGGCACAACCACTGACTGAATTGTGAAGCCTTCATCTTGCTTATTAGGAAGCAGACACTTATGAGGCAACTGGGGGCATTTTGACACTGACTGGAAATGTGACCTTATTAAGAAATTGTTATTTTCGGGCTTGATAACAACGTTGTAATGACACGTCGTTAAAAGCTGCTATTTATTGAGATAGTACTAAAGCATCTATTGATGCCTTGCTACGATGTCTGGTGTTTGCTTCAGAATAATCCGGGGGACGGGGTGCTGGGCCCCGGAGGTGTCACCAGTGGCCTGTGGAGAATGAGAGAATCAGCCCTGAGAGAGGAGGGAGCTGGAGGATGGGAACCTGAGGGTCCCTGGGCCCTGCTCTCTGCTTCTTTCCTTTTTTAATTTAAATTTTTAAATTTTAAAAATTTAAATTTTTAAATTTTAAAAATTTAAATTTTTAAATTTTAAAAATTTAAATTTTTAAATTTTAAAAATTTAAATTTTTAAATTTTTTATTTTTTATAAACATATATTTTTATCCCCAGGGGTACAGGTCTGTGAATCACCAGGTTTACACACTTCACAGCACTCACCAAACAAAGCACATACCCTCCCCAATGTCCATAACCCCATCCCCCTTTTCCCAATGCTCTCTGCTTTCTATAAGTGTTTGAAATGTTCCCTTAAAAAAGCTTACAAAAAGGGGTGCCTGGGTGGCCCAATGGGTTAAAGCCTCTGCCTTCAGCTCAGGTCATGATCCCAGGGTTCTGGGATCGAGCCCCGCATCGGGCTCTCTGCTCAGCGGGGAGCCTGCTTCCTCCTCTCTCTCTCTCTGCCTGCCTCTCTGCCTACTTGTGATCTCTGTCTGTCAAATAAATGAATAAAATCTTTAAAAAATAAAAAAATAAAAAAAGTAAGTCCTGTCTCCTTCACCTTGTTATTTTGGAAGAAAAGATTTCTAAAACGCCTTCAATAGTAGGCAGGACAAACGGATAATTTGGAGCATCTGAAGAGACATGTCTGGGGCCCCGGGGGTGCCCCTGCTGTTCCCTCCTTACTGAAACACTGAAGCGAAGCCAGCAGCAGGGGAGACATCACCCACACCCCAAGGCATGGCTGGTAAGAAAGCTTCACCGAAACTATTTCTAATCTGAGACACTCCCAGACTTCAGCTTTAACAGCAAAGGCCTGTGGCCCTAGGCAGTCTGACTCAGCAGGTGGCTGAACGGAGGGCTCCAGGCTTCAGCGGCCCATGTTGGAAGGCCGCTTCTCTTCCCTTCCTCCCCACTCTGCCCCACAGATGTCACCATTTGTTGGTCAACTCAGTGGTGGTGACGAGGAGTGGGGGGAATTTGGTGGCTGGGGGTGACCAGTTCAGGGACTACCCAGGGTCCATTTGAGGCTTTTATCCCCTCTTGCCTGTTATTTTCACTTATATTGCCACCGAGTTCAAGAAGCCCAGCTCCCACCGAAATCCCATTCATCTTTTAAGAACAATTTTAGATGCCACCAAGCTCCGAGCTCTTTGCTCAGCCTGCTCATCAAAGCTAAAGGATCCTTCCTCTAATCCCCTCAGCTCTTTGCTTGTAGACCCTTCCAGAATCTGTTTAAGTATCGAGAGCCCTGACGAGGTGGGAATGTGTGTCCTCCACCTGCAAATTCGTCCACCCGAGTCACGCCCCTCCCCTGCCACTCCCTCTTGCGCATTGTGGCCACAGAACAGAGGAGCTCACCTCTGGCTTTGCAACTCCCTTCCACCACCCGTCCCTAACTTCGCAGCCCCTTTGCCTCCTTCCCGCTGCCTCTCTCTTCTCCTCAGCTGAGAAAAAGAGAGCATCAGTGGAGAGGGGGATCGATTTCACACGAGGGCCCCGGGCCGGAGGGGCGGCGAGCTGGTGCCAGGCCATTTGTCTGGGGGCTGCAGAACTGGGGGAGGGATCTCGGCCCCACCCAGGAGTCCTCAGGCTCTCCGCCTCACGCGCATCCCAGCTTTCTGGATCAACAAACCCGTTTTTCAGTCAATAGGAACTTTGTGAGCGAAACAACAGATGCCACAGGGCCTAGAAGGCAAATAAATACGGTTATTCAACGTCCTATCGCACTGTGTATAATTCAGGAAATTCAATTACGGTTCCCCCGGCAACAGGAACACAGCTCAGGCTGGGTGCACAGGCCTTGTTCCCGGTGCAAGCGGGGCCGACCCCAACCCCTTCACACGTCGGAGACAATGCCACCTGGCAGAATTACACCCGCTGCTGGAAACCCAAAGGGGTCCTCCTAAAGCCTGCACTTCCAGATTTAAAGCTGTTTTTCAGCAATTGGTTACAAAGGCTTAAAAAAACAGTAAGATAATCTCAGAGGCGTTTAAGTGTGGGATGATTCAGCAACGTGGACGCAACTTCAGAATCTGAATGCATGTGAGGCACGGGAAGGCAGAACAAGACCTTAGAATGAGAATGGGCAGGGTCAGCCCTGCCTCCTGCCCGGAGAGGGTGACAGCCTGCCGTCTCTGATGTCCCTACAGGGAGACCGGTGCCACCGTGACTGGGAGCAGGGACTCTGACACCAACACAGTTGACTGGTCTACGGTCCAGGTGGCTAAAGGAGCTTAGGCAAGGTTCTTGCCTGTTCTGTGCCTCAGTTTCCTCATCCATGAAATGGGGATGATGGTGTTGGTAGACTAGAGGGTTATTCAGTTCCCTGGCTTCCCTGGCTTTGGAGCAGAGAGTATTATTGGACCTCTTGGCAGGATTTACTAATGACAGCACTTAGCTCTTTTTCATGACCCCACTTGTAATTCTGTGCCTGAGCCAAGATCAGAACTGGGACAAGTTACATATGCACTACCTTGAGTTGGTGCTTTTTTAAAGTTTTCTTAGCAAACCGTATTTCTTTTTCCACTCCTCACTCCTCCATGCACTCTAATTAAGCCCTCTCCCATCTAAAGAGCAGGACAGGGTGAGTTTTTGTTTTTGAAAAGACTCACAAGCTTGTGTGGCAGCAGGTTTTTCCACTGGTTGACAGCTTCAGTTCAGCTTGGTGCTGCTGATTTATAAGACACTGAGCTCATTGGCTCTATCCTCTGTTCTCCCCCAGCCATTTTTCAATCGAGTTGTACCGGCTGCAAACATCTGAGAAAGAAATTTACTGAGAGATGCACAAACAGCCTATTCATACTTCATAATTTTCAGGAGTCTTCCCCGGGGGATCCAGGGGGAGCCTGTTAACGCAGGCACAACCCTCAGCCGGTGTCCCTGTGCCCCGTCACCCCACTCACCAGTCCCAGACAATACCCGGGTCCCCTCCAAACTCAGCTTCTTTGACCCAAATGCTAAATGAGGGAGCTAACACAGCACACGCTGTTCTCAAATCTTGCCTGGCCTCACTGTGACAGAGGGATTAGACCAGGGAAATACGGACAGAAGGCACCCGATGGATTTAGTGATTTAATTGTCAGAGCACTTAAAAATTCAGGATTAATGCCCCTTCAAGTGCGGCTGCTCCTTTCTCATTAACGGGAATCTGTTTAAAATAATTCACTTGAATAAGGACCTCATGGAAGCTCCGAAGAAGGCTTTGCATGACTCATCCACCTCTTCTTGCCAGCCCCTGTCCCCTGACCGATTTGGTCCTCACATACAGAGCCTTTAATGTGAAATCGGACTTGCCCACTAAGCTCTCCATTTGTGCTTGAAGTCATTGGCAATGGCCACTTTCTGCATCTTGTTCTCAGACGTGTCTTGGTCAATTAGTGCAATGTCACAGCCGCGTGTAGTTATTCTAACTCCAGCTGTGAGCTGTTAATAATAAACTTACCCACAGGACAATCATGCCATATGGTTGATGGTCAATCAAGACTAAAATATGCATTAGGAAAAAAAAAAAATTCTCCTGTCAACAGTGAGGGGGTGTAGGTCACTGGTTAAGGATGCTGGCTCGTAAGAACTGAGTTCGGGTTCACAGTGTACGCCCGGCATCCTTACCTTGCTCCGACCTGATGATGTTTGTCCTGAGACACAGAGGCATGATAATGAAAAAGACACAGCTGGAATCAGAAGACAAGCAGACAAAACATGGTGAGATGCATAATGGAGGTTGGGGAATAGGGATTTGTTGAGAAGAAACATAGCTCAGATTCTTTCCTAGGAAAAGGAGACAGATCTGCATTTTGGTCATGGGAAATGATTTGTATGCTACAAGACAAATTCTATTTAATGGGGGTTTTGAGGCAAATAAAAACAAACTGATTTGTGGCAAACGAGTGAAGGAGGAGCAATAACCCACTTGGGTGATTCCAATTAACTTCCTCCACAGGGCTGAAGGGCTTGAGGTTATTTGAGTTTGCTTTAGAGTTTTGGGTTGGGGGCAGGCTGTGGGAAGGGGAGACGTGGAGGCTCTTGGCAAACAGCTCAACCTTGACTTGTGTTCCTAGCCATAGCCAAAGGAAATCACAATGCCCATAAGGTTGATACTCATTTCAGCAAAACTAATACTTATACATCGCTATGTCAGTTTCGCCAGAAATAGCGAAGAACCAGGGAAGAAAGGTGTTCCCTAAGTAAATAGCTGTGCCCGTTGTTTTATTCAGTTGTGCTTTTTAGACTGTGTGCTTGTATGTTCACAAGGCAGGTTCTTAATATAAGATCATGAATAGCTCCTGATAGTACACGAAGGACCAGACCCTGAACAGCGTCCAGATCTACACCACAGCAGTTTCTAGTCAACATTTTAAAACTGGAAACCCAGGTTAAAGCAGGTCAAAGTTTCCTTTGAATTTAAGCACTCCCCCACCACCTCCTAAGAGCCTCCTTTTCCCTTCCCTACTTTCTTTTATCTTTTTTTTTTTTTCCCCCTCCTCCTGGTCAAGGAGTGAAATGATTCTATTCCCTCTGAGGCTTCTTTTCTATAAAAAGGAGGAAGCATTTTCCTCACTAAAAAGACATTTTCATTGCCACTCAAAGGATAGTCATGAAATAAAGGTCTTATTAAACACCAGGAGTCCTATTTACTTGCTGTGGAGCCTGACTTGATTGCTAATGATTAGACCAGGGGGTCGTCTTCCCTGAGCGAGTGTCCCCTTCAGGGGGAGCATTACTTGTGATGACATTTTTTCTTTGAGAAGGCCAACTAGTCACTTCTCCCTCCTGTGTGAGAATCTGGGGCAGACTGCCCTGTCAGGGGACAAACACACACACGCACATGCACACGCTTCTCTTGCCCAATTAGTCGATTGCTAAGGGGACACTGACTTCCCAGGTTCACTAGCTCAGCATCTCTTAACTAGGATCGATTTTGCCTTCAGGAGACATTTGGCAATATCCGAAGATGTTTTTGGTTAGAGAGGGGAGGGTTACCTCTAGTATCCAGCGGATGGAAATTGGCAACACTGCTGAACATCCCACAATGGAAAGGACACGCCCCTTCCTCCCCACCCCAAATCATCTAGCCCAAAATGTCAATGGTGCCAAGTTTGAGAAATACTGCACTAACTTGATCAACTTAATGTGAGGCGATAGGTAGATCTATGGATTTGGGTTCAGAATGAAAGCGATGAGACAAAGGGCTACCGAATTTCTCATTCATTGTTTCCACTTCACCTGCCAAAGAGCTGTGCCTGACTCACCCCAACTCCACCTAAGCCAATTTTCTCTGTGTTGTTGGAATCCAGGGGAACAGCCCACTACAGCCTAACCGGCTGCCACCTGTTTTTGAAAACCCAATGGGCTACGACTGTGGGTTTCACATGTTTAAATGGTTAATAAAAAAGAGAAAGAATAATATTTCGTCACACGTGAAAATAATATGAAACTTACATTTCAGTACAGCACAACCATCCCATTTGTTTACATGTTATCTGCAGCTCCTTTTGCAATAGGGCAGCGGACTAGCTGCAAGAGACTCTATGGCCCCCAAAGCCTAAAACTATTTACTATCTGGCCCTCCCCAGAAAAGGTTTGCTGATCCATACTGTTAAACCTAAGACCAATAATGTGATTTGCACAGCAGACTCAAGAATTCCTTGGAGGTAACATCCCATCAGCGACTGGGTTATGTGCATAATCACGTTGCATTATTTCTACAGAAAATACTCCCAGATCTGATCAGATTTGTAGGATCCACTTCAATACAAGTTATTTGTTTTCCTAATTTTCCCACTCATTTATAGATTTCTCACTCCCGATAAAACTTCCATCATTGCGATTTCGTCTCAGTCTGCATCCCCAGGGTTAGCTTGGATCTGGGGCAGGAAAGCAGCAGTTGAAGGGAGGAGGGTCTGGATTATCCTCCAAAGAGATCCTTAGCCTTGAGTAATGGAGGGAAGAGCACAGAACACTAGCCACTCTCTGATACCCTCCCCTGAGATGGTTGTCCTCTTATTCTTTCAGAAATCCTCTGGACACCCAGGAAGAGTGTTCTCCTGCAGCCCCAGCAAAAATGGTGTTTAGGGACACTGGCACATCCCATACAGAGACAAAGACCTTAGCTGGCACGGGATTCCACAAACACAGGGGTTGTTCTTGCTGAATGTCGCCCATTTAATACCAAAAGGAATGCAATTCAAAACCCTGCTCCTAGCCCTGTGTGTGCCAAAGGGTTAAGCACCATACTCTACTGTGCACACATGCGTGTGCATGTGCGCGTGCACTCTCCCCCCACACACACACTCTAGTTTGGAGACATGACATGGACACACACAGGAAAGAATCCAGAGGAGGCAGAATCAGTTCTGGATTGGGAGGTGGTAATGACAGTGATAAGGAGGAGGAGAAGGAAGGCACCATCATTTACTGAGGCGTCAGAAGGTATTCCCGGCCCTTGACATAGACCCATACAGCAATCTGCAATGTGGATAGACCCATTGTATAGATGGGAAAACTGAACTCCAAGAACTAACATGCCTGAAAGCAGAGAGCTAGTAAAGCGGTGGAGCTGGGATTCAAACCACCCCAATCTGGTCGTTCCTCCCTCTGGGTTGAGAAGATGCTTCATTGAAGAGGCAGGCGGGTATGTTACAGTAGGGCTACTCCGAGCTGGAATAGAGGGATCTTGTAGATTGACAAGAGTTTACACGGGGCAGATACCCCTGGCAAGTGACTGGACCTAAATGCTGCCAAATGCAATCACTTTCAGAAAAACCTTTTGCAAAGACTTGACCTTTGATACTGAATCCATGTGAAAGGAATGTACCATGGTAAAAAGGTTACTGTTATAATCGCTTTATTCATAACAGCCGAAACTTGGAAGCAAGCAACCGAGATGTCCCTGACTAGGTAAATGGGTAAACTGATACATCCAGACAATGGAATATCATTCAACACCAAAGAGAAATGAGCTATCAAGCCACCAAAGGCCAGGGAGGATGCATGCATATTGCTAAGTAAAAGAAGCCAATCTACAAGGTTACATGCAGTATGGTTCCAACTTTATGACATTTTGGAAAAGGCAAAACTATGGCAATAGAAAATGTTTAGGGGTTGCTGGGGTTTGGAGAAGAGGGAGGGAGAGATGAGTAGGTGGGGCACAAGGTGTCTTTAGGGCAGTGAAACCAAGTTCTATGATATTATAATAGTGGACACATGTCACTACACATCCGTCAAAACCCACAGAATGTACAAAACAAAGAGTGAACCCTAATATAATCTGTGGACTTTGGTTAACAACATCAGTCCTGGGGCGCCCGGGTGGCTCAGTCGATTAAGCATCTGCCTTCGGCTCAGGTCATGATCCCAGAGTCCTGGGATCGAGTCCAGCATCAGACTCCCTGCTCAGCGAGGAGCCTGCTTCTCCCTCTGCCTGCTGCTCCCCCTGCTTGTGCTCTCTCACTTTCTCTCTGACAAATAAGTAAATAAAATCCTTAAAAACACAATAACTTATCAATGCTGACTTATCAGTTGTAACAAATGTTCCACACTTACGCGAAATGGTATTTTACAAATTGGGGAAATCGGAGGTGAATCAAGGAGAGGGCATATGGGAGCTGTCTGTAATTTTTTCCTCAATCTTCTTCCATAAACCTTGAAACTGCTCAAAAAAAAAAAAAAAAAAACAAAAGAAAAAATTATTGGACTAGACCCAGATTCTAGACCTGGCTCTGTCCCTAACTGGCTCTCAGAGCACATCGTAGCCTCTCTGGGTCTTCCAGGTCAATACCTCATGGCAGGGCCCACCACTCTGAGACATTCCATGACTCTGACAGAACGTGCCCTGCAATCCCCCTTTGTTGGAGGGTGGAAGAGAGACCCAGGGTGCTTGGACCTCAGGGCCATAAACGTCAACCCCCTGTGGGTTTGGACGTTTGCAGCAGGGGATGGAGATCCATGATGTCACCTCCCTCTTGTGCGGGAGGTCATTTGTATATGAGGGCCCCAAGTACCGATGCGCTTGTGACTGTGGCTGTTGTCTGTTTAGAATAGTTACTCATTCCCTACCTCTCCAAGCACTATCACAGCGTGTTTTTCAGCACGAAATACTCTGCAACGTGATAGAAACTGGCATCCACAAAAGTGTGTTGACTTTAAGGAGTAGATGTGAGAATTAAAATGTCTTCCTCTCACACCCGTGTCTGAGCTCACGTGCTGAGCTGCATGACAGAAAGTTGGCCTCAGCCTGCCCCCCCCCGCACCCCCACACCCCGGCTGCCATGTAAACGACAGGGTGACAGGCCGGACAGATGTGCTAATATTTACAGGCCGAGCGGGCCTCCATGTTAACGAATCCTCATTCACCTCACTTTATGGTTTCTTCCCTGCGCGCTTCATAGAGCTGCCTCAGAGGAAGGGATGGTCTGAGCTTACAGCCCAGGTCGGCTCTTACCTTAGTCCCTCAAAAGTCATAGTGACACTGAGCAGGTTTCAGCAGATATGGTAGACACGCAATCCTGTCAGAACCTCGCTCATGAAGAAGGGAAATGTAAATGCCAAGTAAGATGGCTAATTTCACTTTATATAAAAACATACATTGGAAATACACATCATTTTTAGACTGCACCCAATTTTTTTTTTCTGCACGCAAATGTGCTTTCATTTTAATAGTCTGGGAAGAAAAAAAATAGTATCACCAACTCTTACTTGTGTGTAAACTTCGGACATTCACGATTTAAACAGATGGGCGTGTGTGTGTTTATCATTTCAGAGATGCGCGTATGTAAAACATTCCGCAGGATATTTATTTGCACAGTCGATTTGTCTGAAAGACCCTGTATTTACATCTTTTAATTGTGTTCCGTGGGACAGTGCTACACACATTGTTTATGTGTGTGACATTTATGATTGAAAGCCAAGTGGCTCATAGAAGTTAGTTCTTTGTGGGTTTTGAAAGTATTCCAGACCTAGAAATTAACTGCTGCCAAGAGAGGCATGGATGGGGGTGGGGTACCAAATGTCAGTTTATTCCAAAATACTTAATGATGGTGAAAAGTAAAAATAATTTAAAAACAAAAACAAAAAACAAAAACCCTGCCCCAGACAAATCACACATCTTGAGATGACATTTCCCGCCCAGGGAAAGAAAGCGGCTCTGTTCCTCTTGATGTTGCTGTGTGATATTTGAAAGAGGGAGCAACACGGGCTAAGTATGGATGGGGAGGTAGGCAGACCTCTCTGGAGCTCACATCCAGCACTTCTCAACGAGGATTCCAGAAGGTCCAGCCTGTAAATGCCTATATTGTCTTCCTTCTCAGCAGCCACGGCCAGCTGAACGTTTGCTTGGTCCGTCCACAAAAGCTTTCTTCTTGCATCCAAGATGTCAGGTTTTGAAACCCACGCTGGTTGGAAAAATCCTAAAGTCTGCAAGGATGTGGTCTGAAGTGTTGACGTGTTTAGCCACATAGGGGATGCAGGGCTCAGGGAAATGAAGTGGCACATTTATCAAGTCTTGATGTGAGAGTCTCCAGTTTGGGGTCCGGTAGAGATTTCATTCGAGCTGCGCTGGCCAGAGGTGACTGGACGTCTCCCTCCTCCTGCCCGGTGTGCGTGTTTTTATCGCTGTCCTTCAGTGTGTGTGTGCCTCTATCCCTTGGCACAGACTACTAATGCCACTGACAACTCTATTGCCCCCATCTCTCTATGAATAACTCAGGCTTATGAATCCAATAAATATCAGCCCCGACGTCAGTCACACATTAGTGGTTTCTCTCATCCTTCCCTCTGTTTGTTTTCCCCAGCATTGGGGCAGATTAGCACAAGGCTAGGGGATGTGCTCGTGCTAGAATAACGGAGTCCCGAGGGGAGTGCAGGTACCATTTCAGCAACTCAGCTGAAATACACACTGTGATACTCCCCTTCAAACAGGGGAAGCAGGGTCTCCCTTGGAACCGACAATCACTCTGCATTTTAAATTCCAATGGACATGGGAACAACTAAGGCTAAGGAATTTTCGGTTCCACTCTGCGCCGAGTAGATGGTTCGTTTGATGGGCAGAGGGAAGGGAGAATTAGCGTTACTCTGTCTCGACCCCTCACTGGATCTCGAGCATATCTATTCAAATAAGATCAGGTTAAAGTAATCCTTAAAGGCAGCTTGAAGGAGGTGTAAGATAACTGGACGGGTGTGTGTGCTAGGGGCTTTGGGTCTCTACTGACACCTGTGGGCAGACCTGTCCCCTGGCCCTCAATCACAGCCCGGAAAGTGCATCTCAGCCCCAGCCCGACCCGGGATCGAGGCTCCCCTGGGGTGCCCATTATAACAAAGCCATGGCTGTGTGCTCTCAATGTCTCAAAAAGCCAGTGGCCAAGCTCTGATTTCTCCGGTAAAGTCAAAGTACACAACGGGAACCCCAAACGGAGAGAGAGAAGGGGCATCCAGAAGATGGTATCCAAAGAGCAAATTTCAGTAATGGTGGGAAGAGTCAGAGGTAAGACAACCTACGGTGAAGGGGTAGGGACGTATGCTGCAAGAGAAAAATGGTATTTTCTCGCCCTGCTCCTCTTGTCCCTCCTTCTCTGTCCCTCCACCTGTTGAAGGTGGGCTTGGCAAACAAACACTTGTTTCCACACAGCAGGTGATGTGGAGAAGCCCCATAGAGAAAGTGGGGAAGAGGGGAGGCCGGTGCTACTTCCCCACCACCTGCAAACCTCACCATCACACCATCATCAGTTACGACTACGGAAGTTTCTTTTCCCTACACCTTTTGGAGAAAGGGGAAAGTTTTCCCTAAAAGAAAAGTGTTAAATCCGGGAGAAAGAATTCTCCATCCTTCTGGAGGACTACATCTCAGCTTACAAGCAGTGTTTGTGATGAACCCTTTATCCGGAAGCGCTAAGGCTTGTGGAAGAAGACATCTGATGTCCCTCCGGCTTTCTTGAGCTGTCATTCTCTGATGGCTGCCCCGTACCTTACGCGTGGAGAGCCCTCACTCCTGCGGGTTTAAACATGCTGCCGATCTTTGTTATGGTCATAACGAAACACAGGGGTCAGGTCCTCTCTCTCTCTCTGCCATCCTAGAAGGAGGATCGATCAGCGTTCTTTCCACACCTGTCCTGAGAGTTTCCACTTTAATCCTCATGCCCGTGCTGTCTCATCCAGTCCTCCTTTTTCAACTTGAACTTCAGCCTCTTCTGCTTTCTTTGCTGCTCTCCCATCGCCCCCCTTGAGCACCAGTCTGCGATCACTCACATCACCAGAGACAACGTCAGATGACTGACCCGCAGAGTCTCTTGTCCTGCCTGTCTCTGTGTACACAGGCCAGCACCCCAGGACCCTGGAGATGCACTGTGGGAGGGGGAAATTCCCTCTTCTACCCTTGGGGTTCCACAATATTTTATCATCCACACTAAATTTCTGAGACTTACCATAAAGAGGCCTGCTTCATTTCTCTGAGTACAAACTTCTTTTAGAACCCCTCTTTTGTGCAGAAGTATTGTTCTGAGGAGCACATGCCTGGAGATGTCACTGGTTCACATGGTGGGACCCACATGGTGGGTCCACCTAGGATCCAAATGCTTGCATGTTCCATGCCTCGGGAAACAAGCTCCCTCTCCAACCTCTCTGCCTTGTCTTCAACATGCATGCATACAGCAGTTCTGGTAATGCCCGAGATGCAAGATCTGGGGTAACTGGCCCAGGGATCCCAACCCTAACTACTCACAGAACTTCAAGACGGTCCTCTTGTCGGCTTTCATGTGGCAAAGACTGAGGGTTATCCCACACAATTTTTTCTCACCTTGTTCCTTGATAAAAGAACTTCTAATTTTTGGCTGGGCGCCAAGGGATTCTGAGTAATCAGCAGTCCCCAGCCTCCCTTGCGGCTATGTGTGCAACTGCAGGAAGTGATGTGTGCAGCACCTAGGAACTGTGCCTGAAGGGAGGGGGCATGCTCTTCTTTCCCTTTTCTGTTCTCGGCTTCTGGAAGGATGTGATGGCAGGAGCTTGAGCAGCCATCTTGGGTCACACGGTAGAAGCCACTTCTGTCTCAACAAGACAGAAGGAGACTGGGTCCCTGACATGGTAGAGTGAGAAATCAGCTCCAGATCAACACATTTGTGTTTCCTGTATATGAATAGTAATAGAATTTTTTATTAAAAAATGCTACATCCTCATAAAGTTTTCAATACTGGCTGTAATACAGATTGTAATACTAATGTTTCCTTTGGGATGCAGCCATCAGAACTCCTTCGGTAAACATACTGGACTTAAGGTGAATGTGCCAGAGAGCTCCGAGCCGATGACCTTTCTGCAGTATGAAGACTTTCGTGGCAGATACCAGCTGTTGAGAAACTTTTCTTCAAGCTTCAGAGTCCAGGCAGTTTGCGGTGTGTTTTCTGCCCACAGGTTCCAACACCTTCCTCCCAGACCCACCGTGATTTTTAGAAAGACAACAACAAAGTCATGGAAATAATGGTATTATTGTTTAAGGGGGCCTTCAGGAGGTAAAACGCTAACCAGGAATGAAGTTTGAACTCTTTGAATAGAATTTTTCAGGAAAGCACTTCCAAACTTTTGAAAGGGAAACATCAAAGTTTGAAGGGCAGATATGAACAATGCTCCCCCTCTTACCCCCCGGTGACACAAATTCGGCCTGACACGCATTTATGATGAGCTGCGAGGGCCCGCGAAGATGAAATGGGGAGCGGCACGTGCTTGTCCTCAAGGAACGTGTTGCAATTATCTCTCAGCTGCTGGAGACCTTTGTTTCTGAATTATTGTTCCCTTCTGTCCTCTGCCTCCTCAGCAAGGGCTGCCTGGTACATGACTTCTAAAGGTGCTTTCTTCAGGTGCACAACCTCTTGCAAGATAATGGGAAACAAATTGTAACTATTCCGGGAAAGCATTTTTGCACCAATCCCTCTGGCAAGACCAAGAAGTTTTAAAAATAGAAGGTGTTGGTAAGAGTGTGAGGTCATGGAAACTCTCCTAGGTTTCTGGCGCCAGGGGAAAGAGGGATGGCCTTTGTAGAAAACAACTGGGTACTATTTAGCTTACCTTTAATGGACCTACAGGTTGATCCAGCAAGTCCACTTCAGAAAAAAGGTTTCGCCCTTTAGGAGTACTTTGCTCATACGTGAAATGAGAGGTAGGTTAGATGTGCTACGGTTAAAACAGCACGAGATGAAAAGCAACCTAAATGTCTGTGGCCCCCGGGGTGGGGGTTGTCGCATGAGTGCCCCTAAGAATAAAGAGCTGTAGTGACTGGGGACGTGCTCATGAGCACAGCTGGACTCAGAGGCGGATGCGGTCTAGGTGGACCACACGCAGTGTGGTGAGAATGTGCGGGGTGTCTGGAGCAGGTGTATTGGGATGGCCGGCCCGCAGCACTGTCCCTCGCCCTCCCCTGACTCTGCCCAGGCAACGAGTGCCCTCGGCCAGCGGGCTGGTTCACAAAGCTCCTCCTCTAAGAACCCCAGCTCTGTCCTTAACCCATGAAAACCCAGCCCGTCTGATGGTATTCGTGCAAATGAAATGTACAGACACTTCAGATACCTGCAACTCTCTGTCACCCTTTGGTCCGCCACAGAACCACCCCCAGACCCTGGGAGCAGCCACCAGTGTCCAGCCACCCGTTGCACTGTCCAGCCACCTTCCAGCTTATGGAAGCAAGGCCCATTGGAAGCCAACCGGGTCCAGGCTGGTGTGGGGCGTGGGGGTCCTCGGGCTCTGGAATTCAGAGTCAGACTGCTTCTGAAAATCTCGTGAAGCAGTGGGCTTGGGTGTTTGTTGTCAGGAGGAAGATAGCCCGCAAGAAGGAAGCTTTGTGCTCCAGGCTCCAACCACAAGCACCAAAGAAGATCCCGAAGAGAGACCGTGGAACCTGTCCCCCCATGTCTCCCTGAGCACACAGTGGCTCCAGCACAGCGAGAGCTGAAGGAGGCCTCTAGCTTCTAAGGTCTGTGGAAGCTCCAGTAATCAGTGTCCAGAACAATCTGAGGAGTAGAGGTGAGATTCCCCAGGAGTCATCATTCTCAAGGTCCTTTGCAGGAAATGGACACCACAAAGGGCCCCGAGAGCTGTGTGAACCCATGGGAAACAGTCCCGTAAATAAAATCAGGAGACTTGGACAGGAGGGCACCGGTGCCCTCACCATGCGGCCTAAAACACAAGTTCACCAGCGGGAGAAACCTATGGAACTTCGGGTTCAGAGGCAAACAGATCGCCTGTCTCGACTCGTAGGAGTCAGGGGTACTGAAAACGGGGCCAGAATCTTTTCTCCTTCAAGCAGATGGCTCCCGAGATGTCCTGCAGATCATGCTGTGTTTCCTGCTTTCCTTCCCCTCAAGTCCAATCCGGCCAAAGAGGAGGTAACCCAGACCAGGGAAATGCCAGCCCTCCCCTGTGTCAGCTGCTCCTAAAACCATTTTCTTGTCTTGGCTGGAGACCCTAAGCAGGATGTACCCAGAGCCTCTGGCTACTATGCCAACAGAATATAATGCTTGACCAGAGGAAATAAATGTGATTATCCAAAGCAGAAGCCAAAACCAGAAGGGAGGTTGCAGGTTCCAGGGGTGAATAAGTCCAAGGCTGTTCTTTTGCATGCAACAAGTCAGCCTAGATATTTAAGAGGAAGCGTGGAGTCACTCAAGACCCCTCCTCCAGCCTCCTAACTGGTCTCTCTGTTCATCTCTTCTCTGCCCCACGCAGACCTCGGGGTTACTTCCCAAAAGCCCTCTTTGATTGATAATAAAATAAAGAGGTTCTCCAGGCATCACATAGGCTCCAAAATTCTTAGCTTGGCTTATGGAAGAGTCTGAGTGGAAGCAGTGTTTCCAGGACTATCTCCAGCTAAACTCAGGGGGAGCAGGTTGACTCATCTGTTCTCCAAGAAAAAAACCTCCTTTCCATCTGTGTGCTCGTCGCCTGACACCCACTGCACACCCATCATCATGCATGGACATCTTGCCATCTTTCAAAATCCAAGTGGATCCCACCTCCTCCAGGAAGACCTCCAAATTCCCCCAGCCTTAAGTGTTCTCTCTTTCTTCTGAATTCCTGCAGACCCTATTGTCTCTGTTCCTGTGGGAGTCTTCTCACGTGGCCTTGTACAGCAGTTGCTTTCCAAAATAAGCTGTGCTATCCTCTGGAGTCAGCGGTTTTTTGGATTTTCTGTACCAAGAATGTTCTGGTATCTCTCAGTACTTAACATTACATTTCACACGTAATATTGATTCACAGCATTTAGATTAGAAGAGGCCTGCTGGGGACTGAACTGTATCTCTGCCCCCCCACAAAAATTCATAAACTGAAGCCCTCCCCTCCCCACAGTGTGATGGTATTTGGAGGTGAGGCTTTGGGGAAATAATTACGTGCCGATGAGACAGTGTATGACTGGATGAGCAGCCGTACAAGAAAACAGACAGTTCTCCTTTGCTTGTTTGTTACTCATCTGGCCAAGTTTTGTCTTTTGTTTGGAGAGTTTCAGCCTATTGCTTTTAAAGTAAATAGTATAAGGAAGAACTTCTGCCATGTTGTTCTTTGTTTTCTACCTTTTGTGTCTCTCGCTTTCTCCATTACTGATTATCTTGTGTGTTAAGTTGATTTTTGGTAGTGAACCTGATTCCCTTCTCACCTCTTTTTGTGTATGTTTATTAAATGTTTTCTTTATAGTTATCATGGGGGTTACATTAAGCAACTAAATCTGTTAACAATCTAGTGTGAACTGATACCAATTTAACTTCGGTAACGTACAAAATCTCTACTCCTATAAAGCTCTGGTCTCCCTTTTTGTTACTGATGCCACGTTATCTCTGTATATATCGTGTGCTCCATAACACAGGTATTTATCATTATTTTGTATGCATTTGCCTCTTAACTCATGGAGGAAAAAAAAATGCAGAGCTACAAAACCAAACAACAACAAAAACAAAACTCTCTTCAAACTGCTCTCTCTCTCTCTCTCTTTTTGCCATGTGTGGACACAGAGAGAAGGCAGCCTTCTGCAAGGCAGGAAGAGAGCTCTGACCAGAACCCAGCCATGCCTGCACCCTGGCCTCAGACTGCACCTTCCAGAATTCCTGTTGTTTAACCCACACAGTCCATGGTATGTGGGTAGGGCAGCCTGAGCTTGCTAAGACAGGGCCCACAGTGGTTCTCTGGGCTGGCCTTCTTCACAGTGATCCAAGGTGACACAGAGCAGAGCAGGGGTCAAAACCCAGCCACTCCCCCAGCTAACCCAGCCCCCAGCTCCAGCAAGTATAACAAGCTTGCCAAGGATCACAGAATGAAAGGAAAGGCCCAAAGCAATAAGTATATTTCTCTAAAACATGTCCGTGCCCTGAAACTCTTTTTATCATAGCTTTGAAGTAACAAACCGAAGGTCCAAGGCAATCTCCTGCAAGGTCTGAAATGGAGAATTCGGTTTAAGAGGCTGCCAGGGAGGAAGAGACAACGGGAGAGGCCTAACAATATTATAATCACAGAGTGTGAATCATGCCAAGGAGAACGGACGGCAGGATTCCTAAGCTCGCGAGGTTGCTTATTTGTACACAGAACCACACACACGGAAGCAGTTCAGAGCTTGGCTTTCTGTTAGTAGCGCTCTGTCACACTCACAGCAGTTTACAGCTCACAGAAGGCTTCCACAGACACAGTCTCAGGCAACCCAGGCAGCAACCAGCACAAGGATTAGCATCTCTGTGGAGCCAATTACCCGCTTGAGCCTTAATTTT
The DNA here is from genome assembly GCF_011764305.1 of Mustela putorius furo. Taxonomy (NCBI): domain Eukaryota; kingdom Metazoa; phylum Chordata; class Mammalia; order Carnivora; family Mustelidae; genus Mustela; species Mustela putorius. Next base: position 56,850,214 of record NW_025421998.1, read on the forward strand.
CATAAACCACATAGCTGCTGACTTTTGGAGCTGAGACTAGTAGTGTGTGTGTGTGTGTGTGTGTGTGTGTGTGTGTGTGACAGAGAGAGAGAGAGAGAGTTGGGGTGGGCCTGACTCCACTTCACTATACACTCCAGGACTGAGTTCCAAGAAGCCCAGGAATATTCTCCATTAATGGGTAGCTGAAAGAAAAGTGAGCTGCTAATAAGAGACCCGAGTTTCAGCCCCAACTCTGTCACCAATTCATGACTGACTGGGGCAAATGACTTAGTCCCTCTAGCTTCCAGTTTCTTCCATCATGAAAGAAGGGTATTGAATAGCTTTGTCTTTGATGCCCTTTCAGTTCAGACAATCTGTGATTTTCAGAACTAAACAGGGTTAGATAAAAGAGCGGGGCCAACTCACTTCCAAGAACTCCTGATCCCTGGACCAGGTCCCCAGGAGGAAGACATTATTCATAAGACATCCTCCCCACACTCTTCAAGTGGGGAGGGGGAGACAGGACCTGCATCTGGTCTGAATGCAGGAGGAATGGAAGCCTGTCCCATTGCTCTCGTCAAAAGACTCTGAGTTAGCCGAGCACGCCAAAGTGGTCTACGTGGCTTTGCAGGTAAATCAAAGCCAAGAATGCAGAAGATCAAAAGTTTTGCTCCATGGAGACCAGCAAACGGCACATTTCCCAGACACTCTTCCCTGTGGAACTTAAGATCTTCTGATATCTTGCCTATTTTAGACCCCAAACCCTCATAATTTCATGCTGGAAAAATAGTCCTATATCAATAAATACCCAAATCATAGTAAATCAGAAAACAATGTTTACAGCACTGAAAATCTCTTTATTATGGCAGTATCTATAGGTATTAACTGTAATTATTACTAATGAAAGATGAAGAGTGTGAGGACTTAATGGGTCATTCTAAGTTTTTAATCTTTAACACAGACTATTTTGAATCAAGTTTATTGATGGCTCCATGTCTTTAGAGAAACAGAACATCCATCAAGAGAAAGACTTTAAAGCATGTTTTTAACAAAGGAGAAATAAAATCATTGTCAAGAAAAGATGAAAAAAAATAGGGATTAGCATCTATTAGCATGGGTTTTCGAATCCCATACTATGGAATTCTTACATGCTATATTAATTCATATTTGCACATATTATAAAAATCTCAAGGAATCTCAACCAATAGATTTATTCTGATCAGCTGATATACAAAAGGAAGATAGCAAGAAAACATATTCATCAGAGGAAACACAATTTGCAGCTAACATAAATTTCTGCATTAGGGTCCCACCTTCACAATTTTGGGCCATTCCATGGCACTTACTCCAGTATTATTTACTTAACACTTAACTCTAAGTTCATACTAAGCAACGAAATATGTGAAATGACAAGTTCAATATGTAAGTTATTTCTTCTCAAACACATAAAACTATATCATAACCATTAAAAATATTCAGTTGGGAGCCCCTTAAAATGCTACATTATGTGCCTGGACAAAGAGTTGATCTTTTACTTTCAAAGTTCATTGGCTGCAATCCGAGCTTCATCATTCATCCCCTTATGAAGTTTTCAATTAATATAAAATAAATAGAGACACAAAACGAATATTATCTAGTTCCAACCATGATAGCCATGATAGGGTGGGAAGACAAAGAGCAGAATTAAAATTACAGCGAGGCTGGGGCTGGTGCAAAAGAGGCAGGTACAAGGCTCTAGGAGAGCAGAAGAGAAAGTGCTTCGTTCTGCTGGGGCGGCTTCCTAGAAGAGGTGGCATCTAAGCTCAGACACTTGTTAGCTGTATAGAATGTTGAGAAATTACTCCAGCTCTCTAAACCACACAGAATGTTAAGCAGGCAATGATACAATGTATCTAGAACAGTGGCTCTCAAAGTTTCTGGTCTCAGGGTCCCTATACATTCTGAAAAAGTACTGAGCAGCCCAGAGTTGGTGATTTGTATCTATCAGTCCTGATTGTATTAGAGTTTCAAGCTGAGAATTTTAAAGATTTTATTGCTCATTAAAAATAACAACAAGTGCACACTAACATAAGTAGCATTTTTATTATCTCCCAAAATAAACAAAAGAGCTTACTAAGTGAAATAAGCCAGACACACCAAAACAAATACTGTGTGATTCCACTTTTATGAGGCACCTAGAGTAGCACATTCGCAGAGACAGAATGGGGGTCAGTGGGGAGTAGTTTAACGGACACAGAGTTTCAGTTATGCATCATGAAAAGAGTTGTACCAACTGATGGCACTTAACACCCCTGAACTATACACTTAAACATGGTTTTGACGGTAAATTTTATGTTATGCATATTTTGCCATGATTGAAATTTTTTTAAAATTGAGCAGGGAAATAGGAATGGCACCCTTTTACTGTTTTGCAGATCTCATTTTTCTTTTTGTCTAACTTAGCACAGCTGGTTATCACTCATCTGCTCCTACATTCATTCTGTCGCAATATATTGTTTTGATCAAAGTATATGAAGAATATTCACCTCCACGATTAAGTGATGAAAAGGGAAAACAGGGAGCACCTGGGTGGCTCAGAGGTTAAGCCTCTGCCTTTAGCTCAGGTCATGGTCTCAGGGTCCTGGGATCGAACCCCACATCCGAGCAGGGAGCCTGCCTCTCTACCTACTTGTGATCTCTCTCTCTGTCAAATAAATTAATTAAATCTTTAAAAAAAAAGAAAACATTTTATTAACTTTATCAGATAATCACAGGTCTTCTCCTTTGATAACACACCAAAATTCAACAAGTAGTAGTTTCTTTATTTTTTTTTTTTTAGATTTTATTTATTTATTTGACAGAGAGAGATCACAAGCAGGCAGAGAGGCAGGCAGAGAGAGAGGGGGAAGCAGGCCCCCTGCGGGGCCTGATCCCAGGACCCTGAGACCATGACCTGAGTTAAAAGCAGAGGCTTAATCCACTGAGCCACCCAGGCACCCCAAGTAGTAGTTTCTTAAAGGTTAGTTATAATGTAGAATCTGAAACTATACAAATTAACTTTTGATACTTTTTTTACATTAAAATCTATTTTCTTCTTTGCACCTTATATAACTCTTGGACCATGCATGATTCTTTCACTTCGACTACGGGTTGTTGGGGAAATGTTGGTTCCCTCTTCCAAATGTTGCCTCGTTTAATTTTACAACATCCAAAAAGTTGCCTGTCATCAGAAGTGTCTTTTAAGTGCTCTGAACTTATCAATTTCATGGTGGTGAACACAAGTCTTCCAAAATTCCAATTTTCTCTTGAAAGCTTAAATTCGTTATTCATTGGCTACACATACCATCAGTGACTTCCTTGCTATAATAAGGTGCGTTTTGTTTACTCTCATGAAAAGATCTACTAACTCTGCCAAGTCTAAATATCCACCTGGTGCATTCTCCGCAGGTGAAGATGGGACTCCGTGAAGGAAGGTGACCGTTCAGCTCTCAGCTCAAAGTATCTCACCAGAGATTTCCTCAGGACAATTGAATTTCAGTGTGCAGGAGAAAGGCTTTATGCTCCTGTCCTATTTTGTCACACAGAATATTAAAAAAGATGCATACCTAAGCATCACATTTCAGTAAAATGATTATTACACCTTCATCAATGGTGTTCCTAAGTAAAATTGGCTTTCTTTCCCCTCTATAGTAAGTACATGGTGGTGAGAAACACTAGTACAATTTGATGCCTGACCTTAACTTATCCTAAGGAGAGCAGGCTTACCCACCATTGCTTTTGCGTCTCCCATGGAAATGCTGGCACAGTGAAAAGGCAAGTAACATCTTCCTACTAGTATGAAAACACTTTGATCTTGTGGATTCCCTGGAAGCAGTCCATGCACCATGCCTTGAAAGGCTCTGATCTAGAGGTCTTCTTCTTCTTCTTTTTTTTTAAAAATCTCAATTTTTTAGGTATTATACTAGAAATGCTCCAGCTCCTAAGTATAAATGAAAATTGTAAAAATAAATAAAGACCATATGAATGAAGTATTTTAATGCTTGAATTTTTTCTGAAAATGATTCTAGAAATGACAAACCCTAGCATGGTACCTGAAATACTAAAGAGAAAATTCAAGCAGGTGTGATATTAGGCATAGAGCAATAAAACAAAAATCCAAGCCAGTTACTCTGACAGACATCTCTAAGAGAGGTTTTTGCTTTCTAAATGTTTCTTTTCTCTTAAAAAAAAAAAAAGGTATTTTTCTTCCAAAAAAAAAATTAACCTAAAGGAGGGAGCCCCCCCCCATTGTTAATCATATTATTTCTTAATTTAGGCAACAGTCATGGCTTTCACAAGCAATGACAACAGAAACTTTTCTTAGAACAGATTTTTCAACCTCAAAACCTATACAGACTGCTAGATTTCAAGGAATAAAATCACTGGAAGCTTATTACATTTGTCGTATTTCAAACTGAGTATGTAAATAATAAAGGTCTAACTCAAAAAACAAGGCTGCTAATTCCATGGTGACCAGCCAGACTCCCATTCCCATCATTTATTCATATGTTGATAGACTTCCCCAGGAAGCCTGGGAAAATAACAGAAGTAACTCAACTTGCCCCAAGAGAAAAGGTTTCATTTTTCCTTGGCAGATTCATTCCTAATCACATAGCAGGGAACCATTATTAACATCTGGATATTCAAAAAGAGCCACTGAATTATTATAAAAATGTTTCAAATCATCAGCCTAAAACTCAAATGATCTACAATGTGTATGATGCTTTTTTTCTCCTTTTAGTCAAGAAGATAAATGGAGAAATTCTTTATATTTCAACTTCCATTACACATTTGTTTTTAATCTGGGAAAATTCATGTCTGCCTACTGTACCTCCATATCAAAGACTGACATGTCAGCATTAGCTTCTGCTCCTCTCACCATGAATTTCTTTTAAGAACACAATTTTTTTAGGAGTGAGATTACTGCAAAAATAAGTGGGTCCCAAGCAGTTATAAGTCAGATGTTAATAGTGAGTTTAATTCTCTTTTAATGTAGTTATGTGCTGTTGGACTGAACAGCCATTAGACAGATCAAGTGTCTTCGGGTTTAACTAGCTCCATCCCCCTTTAAGCAGTTTCTAAAAATTAATTGTCATGCCTTGTTGTAAACACACAGACACACACATTATAATGTTCTTTGCAAAACTTTTAAGTCTCAACCGTGGGAGCTACTAATTTTGTTGGGTCCAGACAACAGTTTAGTTGGTGGTACTTGAAAAATCTGAGACACTCCTCTATTGAAAACCCTCTGGTGGCTTCCCATTTCTCTCAGATGGCTGGATAAAGTCCCTCCGTGGCCCACAGCATTCTGCTGACTGCCCCATCGAAGGAGATTCAGCCCAGGCGGGAAAAAAAAGTGTTTGGGGACTCTTCCAGCAAGGACGAACAGTTTTCAATCTTTGCAGGCAACCTCTAGTTAAGCAAGGCCCATTCCAGACCTTTTGCCCTAGTAGTGGGTACTGACTTCCCACCACTCTGTTCTCCCCGCCTGCAAGACTAGCCTCTTCATCACCCACCCCATCACTTGGTCCAGCCTCCTCTCCCAACCACTTGCCCATCCCTAGCCTCCCTGAACTAAGGCTCTGCCCCAAATTGGTCTCCATGTCTGTTTTTCCCAATCAAACCCTAGTCAATTGTCAAAAAGTCTCCGCCAAAGAGTCAGTAAAGAAATGTTGCCAAGTTCTGCCTCATACACAGCCACAGGCTCTGTAGCCTTCCTCGCAGGACCCCTCATACTGACCACACAGTGGATAAGTAGGTGTTGAGGGGGTCTGTTTTTACATGTCGCCCCCCCCACCCCCATTAAGCCACATAAATGCAGAAACTGGGTCTGTCTGGCTAGTATGACCTCCCCAAAGTCCACAAGGGAAAATATACATATAGGCCCTCAGAAAGCATTCCTTCCTTGTAGGACAAAGTAATTAATAAGGAGAAACTTCCCCTAAACCAAATGTTACATTGGGGTGAAAGCCAGTGAAATAAATTCAAAGGGGCTTCTGAGGGGAAAATCTTTACAATCTGCTGGAGGTAAGGGAGAGAATAGGAAGAGGCTGAGGACTTTTGGGTTGGTCCCTCTGTTAACAGTTGTGTGGTCTGGTTCAGCAGGACAGATGGAGGCCCCCAAACCACCCATCTAAATATTTATAAGCTTAAAATCAATGGCTAATGAACAGTCAAATGAAATACCTTCTAAACCTCCTATCTTGAAAAACACTCCTTCAACGTAAACTGGAAGTGTAAGCACTCAAACATAGTGAAATACAGCGACTTTAATAAAGTTGGGTTTCCTGTACCCAAATTACCCACATTTTAGAACACTCTAGTAGGAAATAATTATTTTCTTCGTTGTCTAAATACACACCACACACACAGAGTTTACAGTTACCCATTAGGAAAGAACGGTGCCCATTGTTTTGAAAAAACAAAACAAAACAAGATAAAACAACTGATTTCTAGGATGCTCAAGTTCCAATTCTATTGAACTATGAAACCAACATGTGTACAATGGAAATTCCTGCTTGTAAAGATATTGCTGTTCTCACTTCATTGTTCTCTCCCTTTCATATCCCCCCCACAAAAAGTCCTGCTCCTTTCCCCCCTTGGACATGTTTCAACTCTATATTCCGTCTTTGGTGTCTCCCAAAAGTGATGTCAGGTCTCAGTCATCTATTAATTATGTCCCGCCTTATGATTATAATGCCTGTTCTGCAGATTATCATGGGATGAGGGTTCTGAAAACTGAAGAAGGATAGTTACAGCGTGTAACACGGGGAGACCTTGTTTCACAAGGCGAACATGATCTGAGAGTACCGAGTCCCCGAGAGCTCCCACTTCCCCCTGTCTTCCATTGCCTGGGAAGAGATGGTTCACCTTCATTTCAGACGGTGACTTTGACAAAAGCCTTTCAGTTTCCTGTTTGTCCTCCTATCTGTCAAGTATTCACCGTGATAGTCATTCAAATCCTCCATAAAGAACTTTCATAGATGGTTTATAACGAAATATAAATTAAGGATCCATGAGTCACTCTGAAAAGTGGAATGACCTGTTGCAACCTGAACCCAAACCTTGCACGGTCCTCATTTTGTCCAATTCTGACTGTCCCACTTGGGCGACAGCCAGACCCCAGAGCCAGCGGTGTCCATATTTCTCTTTGCTCACCTCTTCCTGCACTTACTACTTTTTGGGGGGGTATGAAGACAAAACCACACCAAAAATGAACTTGAAAGAATCAGAAATTCCAAGTGTTGGATTAAGAGCAACGACTGAGGCATCATGAGTAATTGCTTGGAACAGAGGGGTCTTCAGCCCAAAGGGACACCTGTCATTTCTTTGGCTTTATAGTTTCCCTCCTCCTTAAATTTTTCTCAAGTGGCTTCCCAGGCTGGAACCTGCTGCCTAACCAGTACGGGAGGGAAGGAGGCTAAAATTCCAAAGTGAAATGTATTAAACACAGACTTACTTGTCACTTTCCCCTTTTGGCTCCGCCTCCAGCAGGACTAATGCCTAACGAGTCCAGGAAGCGAAAGCAATTAAATTTCACTTGGTGTAAAGTTGAAGAAATTGTCCCATGTGAAAACAATGTCTCTTTGCCACATTCCATCAGTAGCAATAAACAGGCAGAATTCGCTGGTTTTGATATAGTAGTGCGAGCTTTCACAAGGCGCAGGTTGACTTCATTTTAAAAAGTTGAATTTATGGGACAGAGGACTGAAAGGTTTGTACTGACATGTTTAAAACCCTCTTTTAAAAAGTGGCGTATTGCATCGTTCTATTTAAGTGTTCACACCGCAGACCGAAACATAATCTGTTTACTGAAAAAACAACTTTTTATTGCCCTGTGAATAATTTCCCATTGAAAAAGAAAACAATGTACAGTATTTTAGGGCTTTGTGAAACATCTGGAAATTTTTCTTCAGTTGCTAAAGCTATTAGGAATTTGCATCCACATTCAAACTACTGATTTTTTTTTTTTTAATTTAATGCAGAACAACTTCAAGCTTACTACTGAACAAATCTACAAGCAACGGCTTTCAGCCGCCGCCGCCCCCCCACCTGCCCAGGGCAGTCAGAGACAAAGCAGCAAACCCACCTCAAGGCCCATCTGGTTTCCCAGACAGCTCGTGAGGCTGTGTTGCTTCTTTGTCCTCACTTTCCTGAACACAATGCAATGTGGATTGTGTCATTAGGGTGGTGGGCGACGCCAGCAGCTCTAGCAAGTGAACCCCAGTCTCCACAGGTGCCTCCTGGTAGAAGGGTTCTTGTTCACCCAAGGGTCCAATGTGGTGTACCAGCAGGCTGGCAGGTTTCACATGGAAATGCAGAGACCCAGACTGTCTCCTTCCCTGCCTCGGTGTCTTCCACAGGGAGCCTTGAAGCAAAGACAGAGCATGGAGACAGGAGCAGTGCCCATTAGAGCAGCTGACGTTCCTTGGGCTAGAACCCAGTTGCGGGACCAAGCTAACCATGAGTGAGGCGGGAACCGCATTTCCAGTGCCAGGAAGGAAAGAAAAGGGTTTGGCAGACAGCTAGAGTCTATAGATCCCAGTCTGCATGTTATGAAATTTAAAAACTTCCCCCCAATCCTAACATGTTCGGTGCTCAGTATCCGCTTAACCAACCCCTAGGGTAACTCACTCTGCTAACGGTCCTGGCAGTTTCCTGGGGTGAGAAATGGGGCAGGAGAAGCCACTGGACTCCAGATGCTCTTTTCCTGATCTCAGCTCTCCAAGGGCTGTACCTTTATTTGTGAAAGTGTTGAAATGGGACTGATGGTGGAGAAAAGGGCAGCACACTGACCAATCGAGCTCTGGAAAGAAGTACAGGCTTCAGTGTCAAAAATCCTCTTCACATTTTCTTCTATTTTACTTTACTCCCAAGACTGTTATTTCTCCTCAGGGGACCTTCCTGCAAATTTAAGACTTAAGTGTTATTTACAAAAAAATGTCTTTCCACGATCGTTCACTTGCCTATGTGTGGGCACAATACTCAGACCTAAAGAAGATGCCGTCCTATGAGCCAGGTTCCCTCATGAACATATCCCCCAAGAAAAAATATAAATAACTGAAAGTTGTTCTATATTCTTCCTTGCCCACTCTGTGTCTCCTTCTCCTCCACAGTCGATGTCAGTAGCTCTTCTCTGTGCTACCATCGGATAACATCCTGCTTGATCGTCTTCTTATCACTGAATATTTACCTGCCAGCTTCAGCTTCCTCCCTTACACTATAAACTCCATGAAGAAAGGGACCTTCTCTATCTTGTTTATCCCCAGCACATACCACAGTCTCTGGCTGCGCATAGGTGCTTGCTAAACATGCGTGAAAAGGGATCGAGTTGAATGTAAGTTATAAAATGATGGGTTCCATAAGACAGTAAAAGAATCAAAGGGCTACTAGTGTTCAAAAAAGAGAATCATGCATCTGGCTGAAGGAGGGTGGGGAAAGGGGGGGACCATTTCCTGAAGCATTTGAAGTGGACTTTAAAGGCAGGGTAGAGTTTCACCAAGCCGCGGCGATGGCGCGGCAAAGAGAGGAGCAGCATACGTCAATGCTCAGAGGCGGAAAGGCAAAGAGGAGTTGGAGGAACAGCTCGTATTCCTGTTTCTCATGCACTTAGAGTGTGTGAAGGGAGGGATGAGAGATGGGAATGCAATGCAACTGTTCTAGAAAAGGCTGTGAGTCTCAGGCTGGCAAGTTTCAATGTACTGTGTGGGAAAGAGGGAGCTGGGGAGTTCTGGGTGCTGGGGGATGCCATCTGCCAAGTGGGCAAGGGAAGGAGGGTGTGGATGAGAGGCAGGAGAAGCAGACGCCTCTTGCAATAAGCGGCAGGGGACTTGCACCTGCTGGGGCCATCCACAGGAGGAATGGGGCGGGTGGAGTTTCAGGTGCAGACAGAGGAAGAGCCTGCAGCTCTTGAAAACAGGCTAGATTCCAAGGAATGATGACAAGGCAGGAGTGCTACGGGATGACAGTATGGTGCCCCCTCAAGAGGAACTCAAGGGGGAAATAGTGATTTGGTGGTTGTAGGGAAGGTGAAAAAATGAGTTTGAAACATTTTGAGCTTGAAGTGCTTGGGGGAGGCAGGGCAGGAATTTGGGCAGGTAGGACATCCAGACGGAGCTAAGGGGATCATGGCGATGAAGAACAGTGAGGGCCAGGTGGCCAGGTGGGAACGGAGGGGTCCCTTGGCCCACACCTTGGATTCATGCACTTTCTCTAACTGAAGCTTGACATTGCCTTTACATGAGTTCATATATACAGTCCCTGAATGTGTGTGGGTGTTGGAAATTTGGTAAGTATAAACTTGCAAATTGCACCACAATTTTGCAATGCTACTGGGATGTTTATTCACTGTCCTAATATACACAGAGGCTTTTAATATATAGAAATGTCTTTTAATAGCTGTGGTGAGGTGTCTTATAACCTGCATTTACCTCCAAGTACAGCACTCTCTCCACTGAGTGGTAATCGCTGTGTCCCTCCCCGTCTCCTCATTGCCTGAGGGATGGCATGGGGTTAGAGCCCCTGTAGTCAGCCTGGCCTCTGGCAGAGAGAAGGCAACTCAATAAATAAATATTTGGGGAGGGATGGTGAGGAGAGGGGAAGCCATTTATTTTAAAATAATAACAGTGGACCTCACGGTGTAAGATTATACAAAAGAAAGAAAAGCACCTTCCTTTCAAAAAGAGCAACAAAACCACCTTAGAGCATTAGTAAACTTTTCTAGCATATGGCAAATCTTAAATGCGAGCCAGATGCCATCTTCTGTAGGAAGCTTCCTAACAGAATCATGGAAGTTGTGTCCAACTCGGGATGAGGGTGTGGGATCAAGAGATAGGAATATCAGGGAAATTCTGCTCCAGTTCATTTTTAACACCTTAAATTCCATTTCTGAGCACATACAGTCCTCTCCTGAGAACCTCTCTGACCACCCTTTCTATTTCTTGCTCCCTTTGGCTCTTGAGTGAGCATGGATGGAGAGAGAGAGAGAGACTAGATCAAGATGTGGAAAATTTCAGCAGATTTGAAGACGAAGAATAAACGATCCTGGCTTCTTCTTTCCCTATTAAACTCCAGGCAGACTGCTTCAACAAGAAAGAACAACACATTGCCCAATTATTATAAGAATATACTTCTGATACACCTGTTTTACTTCCCAAAGCCGACTTTGATGACCTTAATTTTATCGATGCTCTGGTATAAAATTTCCCTGAGATCTTTATCTTGTCCTGACACCAATTAGCACATGAGTTTCAGCAGAAGAATCCACGGCAATTTAATACACACCTTCCAAGAACAGGAAAGACTAATCGAAATGAAGACTGTCTCAAAACCAATTGAACAGGTGTGCATTTCCATAACGGCTGCGCCATCCAGCCACAATTGGTGTTTGCTCCTTTTGCTTGTGAACTGAATTAGTAATCTTCACATGCCCTGTCCCAGTGATTGAAATAAATTACTTTGTTAAATTGCGAAGCAGGTTGACCCATCTGTTGGCCCATGAATGTTCAGATTCTCTGAGGGTTTATTATTCCAAATAATGACTGCCATATGCAGTGGTAAACAGTTCCTTTAAAATCGACTAAAGGATTGGGTGCGACTTTTGAAGGCAATTTATAAAGCTGTTCGTGTTCCCCTAAAGGATCTGCCCTTCAACTAACTTCCAGAAAAGTTGTCTTGATAGGTTAATCCCAGCTGAGACACCTTGTTCTCTTTAGAGAAAAGACAAATGCTAAGGTGTGGGCTGGGACTCGAACCCAGTCCACTCGTTCCAAGAGACATCGGGCTATTTCCATCAGGCCTGAGCATCTGATGGAGAGTTTTTACACTGAGATGTGTGATGAGAACTCTGTGCGTTCACCATGTAGACCCAGGAAGGGAAAAAAAAAAAACCGAGATCGGTCTATTTCTTCTTTTCTGATTCTGCCTCATTCGGACAGAGCTTGTCCCCTCATCTCTAAAACAGGAGCCTTCCTCTCATCTTCCTGATCTCCTTGAAGGGGCAAAGAGCAGGGCTTTGAACTCCCACTGGCAAAGAATATAATAGGAATGTTTTAAAGACAAAAATCTGTAGGTCCTCTTCTCATCTGTGGCGTTCCTTACATGAGACCATCCTCCTTTTCAGACCCCAGGGGAGAACGCGTGTTCTGCTCCCACCAAGTCCATAAACTGCTCTGACCACGGAGCAGCCATGATTCGTTCATGATGTTGACAGTGACTCCCTGGCTAGATTACAGATGTTAAACCGCTGATGGATGGCCCAAAGCCAGCCCATGGTCGGCTCTTCTGGTATCCAACTGCAGTATTAATCATGTGTGGAAAGGTACTTTTTTCCCTTCGTGAAAAATGAAATGGCTAATATACAGCATGGAATGAGGGCCCTGGAACAATTCTTTCCTTAACGGGAAAAGAATAAAGCTATTAAAAGAATAAACTCTTGAATGTGACATGATGACAGTGGGATTTTTCTGATGAGCTAAATGAGTAGGTTCACTGTCCTTTGATTTATGCCGGGGAGAAGGGGCTCTCAAAGCTTCAAAAGGCAGAGAGTGCATTTGAGATGCCGAGGGGCTCCACTCCCTTTGTTTAAAGAGAATGAGAGGCTAAGACTGAGCCAAAATTAAGTGTTTGATGGGCAGAGACCTGCAGAGGTGGGCAACGAAGTGCTCAGCTACAGAGGGGAGGAGCGCCGGTGTTGGGGGGCAGGGGACAGAACCTTTGGTTAAGGAGGCTTGCCCTCATTTCAGCAAACCCTGAAACACCTCTGCCAGGGCCCAAACGGGGTCTTGCCTCTGTGGCTGCTCTCCTTCCAGACCCCAGGGAAGCATACCTACTATTCCTTTGCTCTTAGCTTGAATCTTGAGGAGGGGGCTAGAAATCAGGGTTGTTTTTCACCTTCACCAAAGAAGAAACCAGAGAGAAAACGAAGTTCCCATTAAGAGCCTTAGAAAAGGCTTCATATATAAAAACTAATTCCTGACAGAGGAACGTATTTGACATCAGAAAAGATTGCCCAGGTAATGTCCATTAAAAAAAAAAAAGAAAAAGAAAGAAAAAAATGACTGGGTGGTTCAGCCGGTTAACCGTCTGCCTTCGACCCAAAGTCCTGGGATGGATACCTGCATCAGGCTCCCTGCTCAGTGGTGATGGTGTGGGGGCAGAGGAGGTCTGCTTCTCTCTCACCCTTTTCCCCTCCTCCCTGCTTGTGTTCTCTCCCCCAACTCCCTCTCTCTCCCAAATAAATAAAATTTTTTAAAAAAGAGAAAACATTTTTTGAGTTATGTGTTTTTATTTTAATCAAGAGTGATGCGATCAGAAAAGCATCAAATACCAGACAAACCCAAATTTGGAAAAACACAAATTCAGAAACAGTCCGCATTATAACCAGCCAGTAGTCTTCGAAGACCATGAAAGACTGAGGAAGTATCTGAAATCAGAGGAGAGGAAGAAGAGAAGAAGAAGTAGTAAATGCAATGTGAGATTGTAGGTCGGATCTGGGAGCCAACGAAGAGGAAGAACGTTCACGGAACAACAAGAAAATTTAGAGATCAATTAATAGTGTTAACGGTTAATCTAGAGATTGATATTTGGAGAAATTAACTTTATCAGGTGTGTTCATTGCTGAGGGGATATTCCCTGCTATTAGTGGACAGGGCTAGGACACATATGTATGTACACTGACCCATGTGTATGCACCTGTATATATTTACTTCTGTGTCTGTTCGATGGTATACTTGTGAAAACAAATGGGACTTTATGTTGATTACTCTGATCCCTAGCCAGCACCACTGGGTTCATTCTAGCATTACTCCCTTGTTTCTCTACAAACGCTCCATCCACAGTTACAACCGAGCTCTCTTTATCTACAATTGTTCATTGATGGTACACAGGAATATAATTGACTTTATGTATCGATACTCTGTCCTACAACATTGCTAAACTCACTTTATAGTCCAACGAGCATTTTTATAGGTTCTTTAGGCTTATCTACATAGGCAATCATATTGTCTAAAAGCAGAGATAGATTTATTTCTTCTTTTCCAATATGTACACCTTTCCTTTATTTTGCTTCTCAATTACAAGAAATAAGATTGGTAAAAGGACAGAATATTGCCTTGTTCCTAAACTTTGGGGGAAAGTTTTGAGTCTCTCACTACTATAGATTAGTTATTATTATTATTATTTTTACTATTAGCTATAGATTTTTCATATATGTCCTTTATTAGTTTGGAGAATTTTCCTTTTATTCTTAATCTGCTGAGAGTTTTTATCTTGGGTGATTGTTGAATTTGTCAAATGCTTGTTTTTTATCAAAATGATCAAATAGCTTCTCTTCTTTAGCCTGTTAATATGGTAAACAATACACATTGATTTTTGAGTGTTCAACCAGACTTGCATTCCTGGAATAAAACGTATTTGCTCCTGATGTATTTGCCCTTTCTATATTTTGTCGCATGCAATTTGCTAATATTTTGCTGAGGAGTTTTGCATCTACATTCATGAGAGATATTAGTCTGTGGTTTCCTTTTCTTGTAATATCTCTAGATATTTTGATTTGGGTTTTAGTAAGGGTAGGATATAAAGATGGAGAAGCCAATGGTGTAGAAATTATATCTATGTCTCTATCTATACAAAATTGGTGTGTAAACAGAATTCTGTCCTTTCCTAGAGAAGAGGAGGCTTGGGGATGGCTCACTCTGGCAAGTCCATAGACTTCTTCTCCCTGTTCTACAATTAGAACAAATTTGGCCAAGATCTTATTGGATCATCTACTGCATAATACTGACAATAATTTCAGCTGCACTCTCCTGAGACTTACTAACTAAATTTCAAAGTTTAATCAAACGAAAACTCACATGTTCCCTATTAATACATTGACTTGTTTGGAAATTGGATAAATTTTAGCTATACTTTCAGAATACACTTGGGATGAGTACACCAGATACACAATAAATTTGAGGTCTAGGATCCTAGAATAGAAAAATCAGAAAATATGGCCTGAATATAGAGTGTGTTAATAAATATTTGTTGGATGAATATGTATCTCTCTAAAGCTTGTTATATGCTTAGAATGTTTTTCAAGTCTCATACGGCTCAAATTTTCAACTCTGTTTCATTTAGAAAAACAAAATGTGAATTTTTCTTCAATAGTCTCATCTTCTTTAACTTTCTACCCATTTGCATCCTAGAAGAAAACTCGTCCCAAGAGTTTCTGCTTCATAATACTTATCCAACATGTTTGTCCAACGTCCAAAGTAATACTTTAGTCACATCTGTCTCAGGAGACAGCACGCTGCCATTGGCCAAGAGTAAATGAGGTTAAGTCTGCACTGTCTGTTCTCAGCCTCAAACTTAGAACAAGCAAGTTTTCATCCCATGAGTGTGGTCCTTTCCCCACACCATCCAGCAATGACAATTTTTTTTAATTAAAAAAAAAATTTTTTTTCAGTAATGACAATTTAGTCTGGGAACTTTATGCCCAGCCCAAGATTTCTGCATCTGAGGAACAGCCAGGGTTCTTGTTTCCTCTCTGCAGCACTGTACGGTGCCCTCTGTTTCCTCCACACAACCAGCCCACATGACTGCCATCAGCAGCCATCACTCTCCCTATCTTTAATGAGAAAACTCATCTCAGGGGCGCCCGGGTGCCTCAGTTGATAAGGTGTCTGACTCCTGATCTCAGCTCAGGTCATGATCTCAGGGTCATCAGATTGAGCCCTGAGTCAGGCTCCACACTCAGCAAGGAATCTGCTTAAGATTCTCTGTCCTTATCTCTTTGCCCCTTCCCCTGCCCACAGGTACATGTGCACTCTCTCTCTCAAATAAGTAAATAAATATAAAAAAAAAAAAAACTGTATCTCAGGTTAGCAGGTGATGGGCACCTGAAATGACAGTTCCCTAAATGATGTCTCAAATCTAGCCTCAACAGAGTTTTTATTATTATGATCAGCCACGAGCCCGAATCATAACCGCAATTTTGCTGGGGGTCAGAAAGGGAACTGCTTGTGTGTGTGTGTGTGTGTGTGTGTGTGTGTTCAGCTCTACCCGGAAAAAGGCTACAAGAGCATCTCATACCTTTTTAGGATTATTTGTTGAAACCGCTAATTAAGTTAGACATTGAAAAGTCTTTTCCAAAAGTTTTCAGTGATGAAGTCCATGAGCTCTAATACTTTAGCTTATCCACTATTTGTCTCTGGCACCCAAAATATTGCTTAACAGAGCAGGCACACAGTAAGTATTTATTGGGGAAATAAGTATTTTGAGGGACAATAACCTGGTTACCTCAAAAGTACCACATGTGATGTTATAATAGACAGCTTCTCCCCTACATATATGTCTTCTATCAATTTTAAAATCATGGCCTAAAGAAGGAAATGTTTCCCCAAACTTTAGGAGTATATGACAGCAGCAGAAGGACCCAGCAATGAGTTTGCAGGATGATGCCTGGACTATAGTAGATGTTCAATAAAAACGTGTTGAACTAATAATTGAGAAAGAAGGGTGACACAGACTTGTGCACAGTCTTTGTCAGACATTTTACTAGCTTTATCTCATAAAAGTGTCTGTGACAGCTACTCTAACATTTTCCATTTTACAGAGAAAAAAGTAAAGTTTGGAGAGATTAAGTAATGTGCCTAAAGTTATACAGTTTTATGCGGCAGAGCTGAGATCAAACCAGGACAGGCAGGTCTCAGAACTCTCAGCCTGGACCACCCCATAACACTTGTGAACTTGCCAACCCATTCCTTCTTCAAGGACTTTGCTCTTCCCTCCCCCTGAGTCTTTGCATAGCTGCTTCCTTACCTTTCAAGCCTCTGCCCAGTATCACTTCCTCAGGGAGGCCTTCCCTGACCTTTTCCAGCACTCTCTCTCTCCCATCATCCTATTAGGTTGTCCTCAAGGCATGAACCACCTCTTGGTAGTCTCTTGTTTACGATTTTGTTATGATTAAGTCCCTCAACCAGAACTCGAGGTTTGTGGGAACAAGGGCCTATTTCAGTCCGGCTGGCCCCTGGGACCCACAGTCTTGTGCTGAGCCTGCCACATGAAGGCAGTCATAACTTACTGAGTTCCTGAGTGACTGCTACAGGCTGACTGGTGGTGTGTTCAAGAAGATGGCACTTGCTAGGCCAGTCTTTAGAAAAGCACCTGGTGTATGACTGGTGTATGTCTCCAAACTGATTAAGTTCAATTTCCGTATCACTGCCTCTTTGCCATTTCAGGCAAGAAAACTGATGCATCCGTGGGCCAACAAAGCACGTTTTTGCATGCAAAGAGGAAGGCTCAAGGAATGAATGTTTGTACTGGGCTTTATAATCTCTCCAACAAAGATGCTCTGCTGAATAAAAATAATTTCCATCCTTTTCAGATTGCATTTCTACAAGACTGAAATATCAGTTGTTTTTGTCTTAAAGAATGTATATCAGGGTGCCTGGGTGGCTCAGTGGGTAAAGCCTCTGCCTTCGGCTCAGGTCATGATCTCAGGGTCCTGGGATCAAGCCCGGCACCAGGCTCTCTGCTCAGCAGGGAACCTGCTTCCTCCTCTCTCTCTGCCTGCTGCTCTGCCTACTTCTGATCTCTCTCTGTCAAATAAATAAATAAAATCTTTAAAAAAAAATTAAAAAAAGAAGAAGAAGAAAGAAAGAAAGAGAAACCATTAAAAAAAAAAAAAAAAAGAATGTGTCTCAACAGACAGCCCTAAGCTTTATATATCACACAGGATAAAATCCAAAGAAAAAAAAATTATTACAGAAAACTTTCTCTGGCTTGGGTCCAATCTTTGATGGAGAATATTAACAATATTGCTTGGACTTAAGTCTCTCAGTTTCCCCCAACACATGTCTGAATGAGGTTGATGTATGTGACATGCATCTTGTTTTCAACCCTTGTAAGTGAGCTTATTGTCAGCATAATTATCTTACAGATCCCCAGCCAGACTCAGACCTCACACGATGCTGCCATGTTTGTTTCTTCAGAAAGTCTAGCAGTTCAGATGACATCACCTTCCTCTCCATCCTCTCCAGCTCTGTGTTCTCTGGACCAGTCCCTTGCAACTGCTCTGATTTCATTCACGTTCAGGTGTTCTTCTCCCTGTCTAGAATCCCTTTCCTTCTGCCTGTGTCTTCCTCTTAATTCTTTTTAAAGACTTGGATCTATTGTTCCACCACCCCTTGCCTGACATCTTCTTTCAGGTACCCCTTCTCTAAATCCTAGAATTCTCTAAATTCTAAAAGAAATTTATGGAGACCTTTGTGTTAATTACTTATAATTATCTACTGGCCTATGAGCTCCTGGCATGCCTGCTTTATTCATGTTGTATCCCCAGCGCATTACGGTGTCCTGCCCCTGATAGCACCTATAATGATTGGGAGAGGTATTTACATTGAGTTTATACTGGTTCTCACATCCCCTTTCCATTTTGTGTTAAATTGACTCAGACAAAAAAATTCGTTTTCTTCTACTCACTCTTTAAAAAGTTGGTTTCAGGGGCGCCTGGGTGGCTCAGAGGGTTAAGGGTATATAGAGGGTATATATAAATAAAAAGTCAATTTCATTCATAAAATGAAAAGCACAGATTTTCAGTTCCTGGTATCTCTCACCCAAACCTGTCTTGAGATCAACAGTCACCCAAACTGACGGTAAGTGGAGATAACAGTCCTAGAAACAAAGAACACGTCAATGCCAAGAACATGAAGGCATCTCTCAGACAGAAGCAACATTGCTCGTGAACCAAAAAAAGGACCAGGATGGGCAAGGATCAAGGAAGGCCCAGCTTTCTCATCCCTGACCAGCCTTCTTCTGATCAAAACCTTATACGTCTATATACAAGTGTTCCCTTTAAAACACCATAATAATTTCCAAGATATAACAGTCATGTTCTTGGTATGGTGTAACTACACAGTGACAAAACCAGGTTTCATTTGTGGTTTGTGGAATGAAGTACACACGGGTCACATGCCAAGTGTAGTCTACTACCTTGTGATAGCAGAGCTATAAGGGAAATTGATGTACCTTCTCCTAGATGTGCTTCTACTATGGTAGGAAATGATTCAAGAACTTGTCATTCTCTGAGCCCAGCTAAGAGATTCTACAGTAAAATTAATTTGGCCAGAGTTTACATCTGGGACAATGGCTAAGCCCTGAAGGTCGAGAACAAGTGTGACTCTGTGTATCTGTCACATACACCATCACTTCCTAAACTCTCTAGGCTATAGGGCTAGACTCAAGGACCACGCACCTCCTATAGCCTCTAAGGCACACCCAAAGTGGTCTTTCTGTCCTGAAACTTCGTCCTTCACTCCAATATCTATGCATATGTCATAGACTAAAGGCAGTGTGAGACTTAGAACACACAGATGGCTCACCTAATCTACTTAACCTGTGGATCCTCAATATCCTTCAACAGGGCTCAATGGTAAGCACCCTACCCCCAA
Source organism: Mustela putorius furo (assembly GCF_011764305.1). NCBI lineage: Eukaryota > Metazoa > Chordata > Mammalia > Carnivora > Mustelidae > Mustela > Mustela putorius. The sequence continues at coordinate 56,869,641 of NW_025421998.1, forward strand.
CCCCCTACCCCCAATGCAGGTTTCTACTGCCAACAAGCCAGCACCCCAGGCAACAGGACTTCCTTTCTGGGATTCTCAAAAAGGACAGTTATATGTGGTTAAAGAAAAAGTAACTTCCTCCTCTTCACTTGGTCAATATCTTTTATTGTAGTTAGTCTCAATGATACAACCTCCCCATTAGACGACATCAAGTCCCAAAATAGCAAAGCTATTGGCAGACCTTCCCTCACCTGAAAAAAACTATGGCACCAATGCTTCAAGAAGGAAATTTAGTGGGAGACCATTTCTGTCACTCAAAAAGTGGAATATCAACTATAAGGAAAGAGAATGTAAAAAATGAAACTTGTGGGAAGTCTTCTATTTAACATCTTGGGGTAGAGACTGAGGAGCTCAAGGACTTAGCAGTTAGCTCCACTTTGGGCAGACTGATCAGAACAGGCAGCAGGGGGTAGGAAACCACTTCCTTTTTAAAGTCCTATCAATTGCTTTTCTATATGGGACCTACTAAATTGTATTTTTAAAATTCTTAGTGTTAAGATCATTAACATCGTAGCAATCAAAACATTATGGCAATCCCCGTAATTTAACAGTAAAAGATACCACAGGTCTGTGGTCTTGAGGATCAGCTGATGGGTAGCAGACACAAGTGTGATTGACTCCATGCCCTGGGCTACACAGATACTGATATATCTATCACTGGGTTTTTGTAAGGATAAGTAAAATAATGAAGAGGAACTATAAAACTGTAAAACGTTCTTCCAATATAATGGATTCGAATAATAGTTGTACTCAAGTTGTTGTAACTGGTTAAATGAAACACACTGTTACATCAAATGTGATGTTGTGAAGGATTTCCATTGATTACTCACCCCACAAACCTCATCTTCTTTCACCCTGAGCTAAATACTGTCCTAAGTGCAGGAGATGCAGTGGTGAACAAGACTGTCGGCGGTCCCAGTTCTCATGGTGCCTCCATTCCAGGGTCAGAGATGGGACAAACAGAAGTAAGTCGGTAAATGAACACAATGGTATCACCTAGTGGCAAGTGTTAGAGTGAAGACAAGACAGGATGATATAGTAAAGATGGAGGAGATGGAGAGTGACAAGCTGGGATGACTAGGAGTTAGAGCGGCTAGTCAGAGGAAGTTTCACTGAGGGGGTGACATTGTAAAGGAGACTTACATGATGAAGAGTCAGTCATGACCAGAAATAGAGTCAGAGCTTTGCAGCAGAAGGAATGGTGAGTGCAGAAGCAGAAGCGTGTTATGGAAAAGAAAGTCAGTACAGGGGGACCTGGGTGGCTCAGTGGGTTAAAGCCTCTGCCTTCGGCTCAGGTCATGATCTCAGGGTCCTGGGATCGAGCCCCACATTGGGCTCTCTGCTCAGCAGGGAGCCTGCTTCCTCCTCTCTCTGCCTACCTCTCTGCTTATTTGTAATCTCTGTCTGTCAAATAAATAGATAAAATCTTTTGAAAAAGAAAAAAGAAAAAGAGAAAGAAAGAAAGTCAGTACAGCTGGGGAATAGTGGTCAAAGGAGAGACTGCAGAGTCAAGTAGGGGCCAGATCAAGCAGGACACGTGGCATGTCTGGTGGGTCCTCCCTCCCTCCCTTGCTCCCTCCCTTCTTTCCTTTCCTTCTTGGCATCTACCCGGTGGCTGAACCCCTTTTTTATGTTTCAGGAACTTCTGGGATTTCTTAGCTTCTAGTCTTTATGGGAGGCATACTGCATCTTGGTATAAACTGGAAAACAGGAAAGACACTCTCCCAGCCTCCCTTGTGCCTGGGTGCTGTTCCATGATCTACATAAACAGCCAATTGGATGCACAAGCCCCAGTCTTAAAACCAGAAGCTAGTGACACGAAGAAGAATGAATCCTAGAGAATCCACTTGGAGTTCAGGTGATGCCGCATTGCATCTGAGTAGGTTTCCAGGGGCAACCGAGGCCACGCTTTGAGAGTAGAGTCCAGCATCTCATGAGAAGAGGGGTGGCCATCACGTGGTGGCCTGGAACGTTCGACCATGGTGGGAGCAGTGTGCTCACTAAAAGCCCAGTGCGGAGATGTTAGCTGTGGTCCTGACTCCACTTTTCCTTCCTTGCTCTTGACTGCTTTTTGAGCCTCTCCTGCAGCCTCTCTGAGGGTTCTAGGCTTCCCACTCCAATATCCTTTCAATAACCTTCTTTGCTGCTGGAATTATCCACAATTCACTTCCTTTTCTTACAACCAAGAACTCGGACCGACACAACACGGTCAGAGCTTTGAATCTTACTCCAAGGTCGGTAGGAAGCCACTGGAGGGTTTTAAGCAGAAAAACAGCCCAGAGTGTTTAGGAAGAATTTCTGTTTAATCTTAGAACTACACTGTCATTCTCCTAAATGATCAGTTTGTTTTGGGCTCTTGGATATCCTCATTTGGGTAATTGATTTTTTTTTTTTTTAATGTATTCTCTTTTAGAAAACGTAGAGTTCAGGTCAGGCCTCGTCCATAAAGGAGGTGGATTACTCTGATATGTATTTTAAAACTTTATTCTTCATTCCCCATTGCCTCTTGCTTTTCTTCATCCTTTATATCCCTCTTTTTAAGGTGTGACTGTATGTCCTACTTTGCTTCAAATTCATTCTGGAGAAATCATATATATATATATATATATATATATATATGTACACATATACATACACTTGGCTATCTGATATATATATATATATATACTTGGCTATCTGATACAGTAGCTAACAGCTACATCTGGCTATTTTAATTTTATTAGTTCATTTATTAATTCATTAAAATTAAATGTAACTACCTATGATCTAGCAATCCTGCTCCTTAGTATTTGATGATGTATGTCATCAAATGACAAAAGCCCGCACATAGATGTTTATAGCAGCTTTACTCATATCATGGCTAGTTCAACTTGGAAGCAACCAAGATGTCCTTCAATAGGTGCAGAGATAAACTCTTGTCCATCCATCCAGTGGAATATTACTCAGTGCTAAAAAGAAGTGAACTACCGAGCTATGAAAAGACATAGAAGAAACTGAAATGAATATAACAAAATGAAAGAAGCCAATCTGAAAATGCTACATACTGTATGCTTCCAGCTATATGACACTCTAGAAAAAGTGAGACTATGGCGACAGCAGAGATCCGTGGCTTCCAGAAGTTGGGGGTAGGGGGTAGGAGGCAAGATGAACAGACAGAGCATAGAGGATTATTAGGGCAGTGAAAATACCCTGGATGATACTATAGTGATGGATATATTTGTCATTATACATTTGTCCAAACCCATAGAATGTGCAACACCAAGAGTGAACCTCCGGGGAATGGGGGAGTGGGGCGCGCCTGGATGGCTTGGCCAATAGAGCACACCACTCTTGATCTCAAGGTTGGGAGTTCAAGTCCCACGTTGGAATGGAGCCCACTTCTTATTAAAAAAGAGTGAACCCTAGTGTAAAATATAGACTTTTTCTGATACTAATGGGTCAGTGTAGGTTCATTGGCTGTAAAAAGTGGTCTGCTATGACGGAGGAACATGCTAATGGTTGAGGCTATGCATGAGTCAGAGCAGGGGGATGTGAGAATTCTCTGTGCCTCCTTCTCAATTTTGCTGTGAACCTAAAACTGCTCTTAAAAAAAGCAAGATCTTCAAAAAATTAATTAATATAAAAATTCAGATCCTCAGTCACACGAGTCACATACCGAGGGCTAAATAACCATAGGTGGCTACTCTCAGACAGAACAAATATGAAACATTCCCATCATCCCGGAGATCTCTGTTGGATAGGACTGCCACACAGTATATAGTACGTACAGTGTCCTGTAATATGATTCAATATAGTGAATGTCTTTTTTGTTCTGTTGCCTCAGAGAATTTGTCATTTATCTGCACTTAAGGACCAGTGATGGCTAGGGTTCTAGAATGTTGCACAGAGCATAAACCACTTATGGGAGCTGAGACAGAAGCCTTCTCATCTCAGGTATTACTAACAATTCTTCCCACATCTCACTCAGTATGAAAGACATTTGCACGGCGACATTCACAGAAAAGAAATAGTCAGGATGCCATCTCCAAAGACCAGCGCTAAGACAGTGGGAGCCGTATCCCAAGCTTGTCTGGACATTACATGGGCACTCAGAAAAATACAGGAGGGAAAAGAGAGGAAATCAGAAACTGTCCCTTTGGTCTGCATGGAACAGTGTATTTTCCGAAGACAGAACAAAGCAAAATTCTAGTGACGTTTAACATCAACAAGAGGTTCCAATGTGATAACCGAGTAGAAGACGTGATTGTCTTACGAGACCATCTCTCAGAAAGAAAGCTGAGGTTTCTATACCAAGATGGAAAAAACAAATACATTTGTTCCCAGGGGCTAGCTGTGTTTTCTTTACTAAGCAAAATGCACACAAGGTGTCGTTCTCTCCATTGCCTCAAGGTCAGCCAGGCTGGGAACTGATGAGCTAGAGCAAAGCATGTCTCCCAGGCACAGGAAGACAGGCGCGAAGGACCATTCTTCTAAACGGCCGACTTTCTTCCACCAGCGAGCTTTGGGCAAGAGAAAGGAGCTCTCGGGACAACTATCAACACAGTAGCAGCTTGGTGGTTTTCTTCTCCTCCTCCGGGGAGCTATTTTCTTTGCAAAACTACTGTAATTTTAATGGGCTGCCATTTGCTCATTAAAGTCATCTGGGGATTTAGTCAGCATACGGACCACAAAATAGAACTCGGTATAATGTTTAGGATTTTGTCATTTAATAAAACATTTTATAAGCTCAGTGTGTACCTATTAACTAATGACTGCCCTTCTCAGAGCCCAGCAGCCTGGCCTGTGGTCTCCAGTGCATTGACTGCTGGAGGTGAGTTATGGAGGGATCTTTCCCAAGTTCCCATTCATCTTTATTATGATACTCAACTAGCAGATGATGAGTAATCAGTCACTGTTAAATTCCATCCCTGGGAATTTGACTGGGCTTGGCTTCTTATCATTCAGAATCTTTTTTGAGGGCTGTCTCCTTTGGAAAAGGGAGGCCCTGAGCTTCTAATCCTATGGTGGGATTTATTATCTGCTGGGGAGCAAGAGTGTGTGATTGGGGCGGTGGGGGGGAGTGATTATCACTGATAGAGCAATTCCTAAATGCTGGTCCTTGAGCTGATTCCATCAGCATCTCCCAGGATAGATGATAACAATGAAAACCTCTAGGCCCCAGTCCAGAGCCACTGAATTATCTTCAAGGGCAAGGTCCAGAATTGTTTGAAAACCACGGCCCCCAGTTTTTTCTGATAGGCAGCCAGATTTGGGAGGCCTCTGGAAGACAGAATACTACTCACCAGATTGAAAGGCATACACTTTGTCCCCACAGTGGAACAGTTGGCTTTAAACAGGAAAAACAAAAGTCAATGCACAAACTCCATGGCAGCTCCAAGCCTAACCACCCATTTAATAAGTGTTTATCACAAAAGTGAAAATGTGGAAGAGGCAACACAATCTTAGAGAACACTCAGAGAACTCGAAAAGGCACCACTTACTGACAGGCTGTTTTCTTGAGTGTTTACAGTCTTTGAGCGCCTTTGTGTCATTGTACTGGCAATTCCAACCGCTGTGGGAGAAGGGGGCTTATGTAGCCCGAAGTTCCAAATAAAGCATGACTTAACCCTTAGAAGAGCAGAGGGAGCAAAGGGGGCACTGAGACCCCAATACTGGGAGGCAGAAGGGTAGAAGTGTTCAAATAACAGTGGGTTGAGCTGGAGGCAAAAAAGACAAGGACCTACACGGGGGTGAGGAGGAGGCGGGGGAAGGGGACAGAAAGAACACACAAGAAAGCTTCCATTCTGTCCAACTGGATTGCATTCCAATAACATATTTCTCATGGCTTCGTCTAGTATCCTTTTGTCATAAATAAATCTCAAGTCAACATGTTACCTTAAAGTGTGTTGAAAACACATGGCTCTTTTAAGACAGTGTTCAGGAGAAGCAATGATTCCTCTTACCATCAACCCTAGTTTCGACTCTCATTGGTGCGGGGGGCTGGGGGAGACAGGTGCCCACAAGTTCTCAGGGGAAGAAATCTGTGACATGAATTGTGACCCATGGATCCTGGTTCTACCTGTCCCACGGCAACTACACTGTCCCCTGACACTTCCTCGGGGCTGACCCTGCTCAGGCAGAGTGCTCAGGTTTTTTGCAAGCGTCGTCATGTTTGTTCCTCTCAAATGCCTTAGAAGCGAGGTATTATTATTATCCTGACTCAAGAGATGGGGCAAGGGAAGCTTAGGGGAGTTAAATAATTTGCCAAAGTTAGAGCCCCGATATTTTAGTCAAGCTAAATGACTTCTGGATTCAGACAATACCATCTGACACTCCACAAGCTGTCAAGGGTTCTTTCCTCGTGAGACGAATAGCCAAGAAAAAAGAAAATGTTATCTGCAGCAAAAAAAGCCCTCTTCTCCCATTAACCAAAAACCCTCCAACGAAAACCCAGCCAGTTTCAGTGGACAGAAAAATATATAATCCTCGTTTGGAACGTGAGCTGCTTTAGCCTCGTAAATTCGTGGGGGAGTTTTTCTGTCCTTCTGTGGCCCACTCCATCTCCCCCAGTCCACCCCTGCCCCGTTGGTAAAAACAAAATCAGAATAAAGATGAAGAAATACAAGTATATTTACTCTCCCCCAAGTGACAGACTTTTTCCTAGAACTTGTCTTCTCAGAGAGCTCAGCCCTCCCAGGCAGCATCTGTGGTCTTGGGCCCCTTCACAAAGGATTGATGACTTGGGCGCCAGCCCCCTGCATTCCTGGGACTGCTTTGCTGCAGGGGGTCCCACCCACACTGGAGCTTTCTCTCAACTTCTCCCTCCTGGATTCTGCACCTCAGAGAACATCAACATTCAGCTGGCGTTTCTAAGAAGCTAGCTATGACCCAGCAGCACATCAAAGAGGCTGACATTTGCCCCGCACAGACCCTCCGTGCCCTTTCCAAAAAGCAGGCACCCACTTTCTATGATGATTAGGATTGATACTTAGTGAGCAGTGACAATGCACCCCGAACAATGAGAAACACAAAAGCTCCTTTACCTTCCACCCAGCGCCCAGTGTCCTGCAGATAAAATACCAGCAGCTGCCATTCTCTGCGCCCTGACCACGGCCCAGATCTGGGCTAACCAACTGACAGCTTATCCTCACGACAGCTTCAAGAGGTGGGAAGACATAGGTATCCCCATTGTACAGATGGGAACACCGACACTCAGAACATCACCAAGCTGGTAAATGGATGTGCCAAGAGAAGTGGGCTCCGAAACCGAAGCTCTTGACTAGTAGACCATTAATTCTTCCCAATGGCTTGGTGACATCTTGGCTGGGTCAGAGGAAACTAGGGCACACGTTTCCTATTCAAGCTATCTCCCATCTTGTTTTGGTTGAACTAATAAATAATTTTTAAAGAGAGTCAACAAGATGGGAAAAACGGCTGTGACTCAAGAGTTTCTAAAGATTGTACTGACAGTATGGCTTGTCATACTATCTCCTGTAGGCTTGTCCTTTGGGCAGGTTTTGCAAACATGCTAGAAAGGGAGAGAGAGACAAGTCAGAGAGGGGCAGGAGATACTAATGGAAATGCAGACCTCTGTCAGACAGTCATCACTATTCCCATAAAGTGCAATGAAATCGTTGAACAGTCTGCAAGGTGGACCAATATCTTCTCCGCAAATGCCTTCCTTCCAGCAAGGCATTCCTAGGTCTGGGTCGAGAGGAGGAAAAGGAAACATTGCAAAGGCCTTAGAAGGCTTTACTCTAAGTGGTTATTCTCCCTTCTGAGACTGTTTCCTTCTTTTTTTTTAGTACTATAAAATCCTTTCTTCTAAGAAATGATGATGATAGAAAATGTTCATTTTCTTTTTCTTTCTCTCTAAAAATTTTCTTTATTTGGCCAAATAAAGAGTTGGCCACCTTGTATCAGTTAAAAAAAAAAATCAAACAAACAAAAACAAAAAACCACACAACTACTTTCTTAAAAAAACTTTTACACCTAAGAAAGTCTTGGGGTAACTGTTTCTGAATTTTCTATCTTTTCTGGTCCGTATGGATTGTTTTGTAAAAACTAATAAAAATAATTTTGAAAGAAATAAACCACAAATTTTAGGGGAACCACATATACACCCCTAACCTCCTTGATATAACTTTATTTTTTAATTTTTTTCTTAATCTCTCCACTTCTGATCCTTTGTATTACTTATAACTACTGATAAAAGAGTGTAAAAAAGCAAGGTTTCTTGGCAATGTTGAGAGATTTTAGTGACAAGGGAATAATTAGATGCATCAATGGATAAAGTGAAATTTAACAAAATTAAAATTTAAACTGATTTTTTATGAAGCCATAAGAAATTCATTTGTTGGGCAATTTTTTTTCTCTCTAGCAGACATAAAGCTTTTAAATATTTATATAATTCTACCATAATTTAGGCTGCTGCAAATAGTGTTATGTATCTAAAAATTTTTTTTAATTCTTTTTTTTTTTAATTTCTAAAGCAAATGATCTGACCTCATGGAAGATAGCCTGACACTCAAGAAACAAAACCTCTATTGTGAACAGACTTTATCTCAAAAGCAGATTGACAGGGAATTTGGCAAAATGGAGTTTAGGCTTAGACTAATTTCACATGCTAATGAGAATCTCTGGATGAAAGCTGCTTTATACAGGGTACCAACCATTTGGCAGATTAACAAGAGTCAGACCAAACAGAGCAAGAATTAGTCATGTTTGTCCTAAGACCATATGGCTAGAAAGAAACTGAGAGAGTTTGGCTCTAGCCTGTCCTGGAGGGGGTTGGGGTACAATACAGTTTAAGACTCCCAAACAAATCAGAATATCATAGGGTCTAGCAGGTTTCACACTAGGAAATTGGGTAAGATTCACGTGCAACCTCTTGCAATTCCTGTCAGCGGTGGAAAAGCGTTATATCTATCAAATCAGATGCTAGAGTTTATGTTCCTTCTTTTTCCTCTCTCTTCAGAATCCCTGTCCCAAATGGAGAAGACATGGCAAGGACACGAATGCAGGTTTTAGAGGTGCACTACTAGGGCACATGTGGCTATCCCAACTTAGAATTCAGTTACATTTAGCCACGTGTGGCCAGTGGCCACCCTATTGAACAGTGCAGATACAGAACATTTCCATCATTGCAGAAGGTGCTATTGGACAGCTCTGTTGCAGTTTCTACAAAAGTCTTCCCAGAAGTTGTATGTTTTCCAAGATAAATCTGCCTAGGCCAGTTGACATATAAAGCCTTGGGTTTGTCTAAAATGATATTCATTAAGTCTAACAATATTGTTTGGTGGATCCTTGTGCCACTGCCATTTTTGTAGGTCAGAAAAGAGTGGAACGCTGATAATCGCGTATGGTTCAACCCAGTGCTGTCTCAATTTGACCTACAGCAAAGGCGCCAAGAGTTCAGGTTTTAGTTAACAGACAGACCAGGGTTGGAATCTCATTCTGCCACTGCATTTTGGGAAATGAATAGAATAGCCGGGGAAACAAATGCAATTTGCTGATCAAATCTTTCAAAATACTGGATGGTTGAGAAAAGAAAATAATAAAGTACTTAGAGTTGGCAGAAAGTTTAAGAGCCGTGGATATTATATTCCTCAAGGCAGGATTTTTCATTGATAACAAACCACCCACTTTAGGCAACCTTAATCATGTTGAACAGAGAGTAAGAGAGGTAAGTAGCCAAGGAGGTCTCCTTAAAAACCGAGAGACTTATCAAAAGCCCATGGGCTTCCTACCTCAGGAGTGATAAAAAGTACCTTCAAGTTTGACTAAGACAACTGCACATGAAAAGTTACACTGATAGCAGAAAGACAAGATATTACCTGCAGAAGCAGAGGTAAAACAAAGTAGCAGAAATGTCAAGAGGCTCTTGGACTTGACCTTCTCTATGGCCTGGCCATATTATGACCTTGCTCCACCATATTTTAATAATTTTAATATCCCTCCTTGAGAAACAGAAGCGTGTATTATACTGTCAGGGTATTTCCATGCACAAACAAATCATTGCACTCAAGCCATGGTGCAGGGAAAGGGCTGCCCAAGGAGGCGGGAAGCTAGCGGCTGCCTCGAGAACCAGGCACTCCGCACAGGCACTTCTGACCTCTGGGGAGCATGGACGGTGTCAGCACCCAAAGAAGAAGGCCAAATCAGGTTCCTGGGAGGAAGGCAGAGAGAGAACAGTAGCTAAGACACATAATCCAAACAACCAGAAGGAGAAGATCGAGAACAAGAAATCTGTGCGCAGGAAAGAACAGAGCGACGATCAGTAAAAGGGCTAGATGAAATCCAAAGACAAAATCTATATGTTTCAGGGGGATTTGACACAAGGGAGCAAACAAACAGAAAGAGGGTCCCTCTAAAGGGACAAAACAGGATGAACTTCTTTGTGCAGAAAAACTCCCAGGTAGGAATACTGCATCTCAGGTCACAGTAGCTGAATTCCAGCTTGTTACTGGAAATGAAGAACACATTCTTAATTTTAAACAACAGCCTCCTAGCCCCTTGGCCCAGCTGTTATTAGGCTGGTACGAGAGAAAGAAGGCAGGATTGAGATTCAGACAAATTGGGTCCCTTGGCTCACCCGTGTATCAGCTCTGGGCCCAAGGGCACACTTGGGGGGTGTTCACTCTGTGAACACTCTGGGTTCACTCTGTGAACTTCAGTTTCTCATCCTGAAAACAGGAGCAATCCTACCAGCTTCACAGTGTGGTGGTGAGCACTGTACGAGGCCACATGTCCTGGAAAGTGCTGGGGTCCTACCTGATACTTACCAGGGACTCATTAAACATGGGGTCTCCTCATGCTTTGGCAACCAAAGCAATGATTTAGAGATCTTCTGTGTTACACGTGTGCTTGGTCAGTGATCTCTCCCTAAGAAGGCGGCTCTGTATATTCTTCAAAGCGATGTGAATCACAACCTTGGCTTTGAGACTTACTTGGACTGAATAAGCCTTATTTTTGGTCTTAGTGTTGATAGTGTCCTTTAGCAGAATGTCAACACCAGAAAGATTTTATTGTCAGCTGACAGTGGCAGGGGAAAAGAAATCCCACAAAAAGCCAGAGCAACCTCCCCCACACCTGCCAAAAACACAGAAAACCAGAAAGCCCGAGCTGCAGCCCTCCGTGTCCCAGCATGAGCAGCTGCTCTGGGGCCCAGCACTTAGCACAGCTGCTCCAGCGGCCTCCCCCAGAGCCCAGGATGGGTCTCCAGACTTATCAGGAGCAGACATCTGCAACCATGTCTTCAGGGACCACCCAGAGGGCAGCCAGAGAACCCCGAGGCTCCCTGCGTATTTGCAGAAAGGTCAAGAGTCGCTTGCTCCAACCAGTTAACTGAAAGCATCTCAGGGAGCCCTCCTGGAAAGGTCATCTTAAGATAGTGAGAGGACACAGCTTGAGGGGAACAGGAGGAGAAGACAGAAGAAGTTCTTTTATAAGTAGCCAAAAGTACATCTGTTTCTGGCTCAGCTTAGCTTTCAGAGTCTGATTTTTATTTTCCTGGCATTTCCTTGGCTGCTCCCATTCATGTCTAAATCGCAGAATGTGTCCATTGTGCACTTCTGGGCTCACTTGTATGTGCCACGAAGCACAACGCTACAAATGCGTTTTCTCACTTCATTAAACATTGCTTTAAAATGGCATCCAAATGTCCGCTCTGCCCACTGCACCTAGAGGGGCTTGTGTTACCCCCTACCCCCCGCCAGTGGGAACAGAAGGAACGCCTAAGTCGCAAGCTGTGATGTTTAAGACTTCAATTTCGCATGTCCAACTCTGTGGGCTGATTGTGGGGACAGCCATGGCATCGCAAGGGAGGCCCTCGGGGGCCTGGGCAAGGGCCATGGGCCTTGCAAATCTCCAATCTCTACTCTAGCAGCCAAGACTGACCGAAGCCCCTGGGAGCCCTTTCCACTTCGCTGGGTGAGGTGCTGACGCCGCCTCCCACAGGCAGGCCGGGACGCATTCTGCTGACTTAAGAAGATGCCACGTAAATTAGAACTCGTGTAACCATATGGTCCAAACCTGCAGGTCATATTTTATACACAAATGACTATGACAGGCGGTATTTTTGTGCTGACAAGTTGTATTTCATCCATGTTTACTTAGAGTTCATGCTATCATTAAAGCTGAGCCATGGAACTTTATCATATATTTATGCAAAAGTTTGATTGTGTTTCCTTATTTTAAAAAAGGGAAAGTAAAAAAAATCACCCGAGCAGCTTCTGCTCCTTCCTTAACTCCTATCCAAATGTTTGATGTTATGGTGGTTTCAGAAGTTCCAACAGGAGTTGAAAAGGGGTTCTGGAACCCTGGTTTCCTGAGTGACCGAGGCTGAGTGTGCAAAACAGCTATTTTATTTGGATCCCCAAGTCGGAAGTGCAGTAGTTTACAAACCTCCCAATGCTGTGTGATCTCTGGCTGTTTGAATACGGAACCAGATTAACTCTAACTTTCTTGACTCTACCGTCTCTCTCATGGTAAGTCAGAGAATCTCCAAAACGGTGATCAGTAACCTCTAAGGCCTAAAGCTGAGAAAGGAAAGAGTGAACAAAATGCTAGCTCGTTCATTCTACAGCCTCTGGTCCTTCGAAGACAAACCTTAGGAAAGTACTTCTCGAGCTTACAAGAATTCTGATTAAACTCACAAGCCAGTCAGCCCTAGAGATTCTGTGGCCATATGAGGACTGCAAGAAATAAGAGACTTTCAGCACAAATCTTGAACTCAGATTGAAATATTACATATATATGATTATATCATTCTCTTCTCTTATTTTATTATTCTGATATATCACATTGATTGGTTTGCAATATTGAACTGTTCTTGCATCCCAGGGATAAATCACATTTGTTCACATTGAACATTTTAATATGCTAGGATTTCCCTAAGAATTTTTGCATCTCATTCATCAGGGATATTGGCCTGTAGTTCTCTTTTCTAGTAATGTCCTTTTCCAGTTTTGGTATCAGAATAATACTGACCTTATAAAATGAGCTTGGGAGTGTTTGCTCCTTTTTGAATTTTTGGTAGTGTTGAAGAAGGATTAGTGTTAATTCTTTTTTGAAAGTTTGGTAAAATTCATCAGTGAGGCCATCTGGTCTCAGGCTTTTCTTTGTTGGGAGATTCTGATCACTGATTCAATCTTGCTAGTAATTGTTCTGTTCTGATTTTCTATTTTTCTTGACTTGGTCTTGGAAAGTTGTACATTTCTAAGAACTTTTGAATATCTTCTAGGTTGTCCAGTTTGTTGGTGAATAGTTGTTCACGTAGTATCTTTTTTTTCATAGCAATGTTTTTTTTATCTTTTATTTTTTTTAATTTTTTCAATTTATTTATTTTCAAAAAACCAGTATTCATTATTTTTTCACCACACTCAGTGCTCCATGCAATCCGTGCCCTCTATAATACCCACTACCTGGTACCCCAACCTCCCACACCCCCGCCACTTTAAACCCCTCAGATTGTTTTTCAGAGTCCATAGTCTCTCATGATATGATGCCTTGAATTTCTGCAGTATCAGTTGCCACTCAGCAAATGTCTTCCCAATCCCTTCACGTTCAGTCTATGTGTGTCTTTAAGGTTAATGTGAAGATCTTGTAGACAATATATTGTTGGAACATTTTTTTAACCTGTTCAGCCATTCTATGGCTTTTGATTGGAGAAGTTAATCCATTTGCATTTAAAGAAATTATTAATAGGTAAGGACTTACTATTGTCATTTTGCTAATTGTTTTCTGGTTGTTCTGTAGATCTCTCACACCTCTTTTCTTATGCTGCTCTCTTTTTTCTGTTTTATATCTTTGGTACCAGTATGCTTTAACTTCTATATCATGTTCTTTTATGTAATTACTACAAGATTTTCCTTTGTGGTTATCATGAGGCAAATATAAGATATCTTAAACTATAACGCTTTCTTTTAAAATAACACTTAACTTCAACAGAATTCAAATAGTTACGCTTTTACTTCTTCCCCTCACATTTTAGGTTATTGCTATTACAATTCATGAGTTTTTTAATAATAAGAGATTATTATATTCATGGTTGGTTTTGCTACATTCATTTTCTTAACTTTCAAACTACAGTTATGAGTTATGCAGCCCATGACCATATGACAGAACCTAACTATGATTATATTTACCATTACCAATAATATTTATGCTGTGTTTTGGGTTTTTATTTTGTTAGTTAGTGTTCCTTTACTTCTGCTCAAAGAGCTCCCTTTAACATTTCTGGTAAGGCAAGTCTGGTGGTAATGATCTCCCTCAGTGTTTGTTCAGAAAAGTCTTTATCACTCCTTTGTTTCTGAAGGGCAGCTTTATCAGGTATAGAATGTCTTGGTTAATATTTCCTTTCTTTTAATATTTTGAATATGTCATCCCATTTTCTTCTGACATGAAAAGTTTGTGTTGAGAAATCTGCTGTCTTGTGGGGGAGTTCCCTTATATATAACTTCTTTCTCCGCTCTTGCTGCTCTTAAAATTCTTTCTCTGTTAGGGTGCCTGGGTGGCTCAGTCGGTTAAGTGGCTGTCATGATCCTTGGTTTCCAGGATTGAACCCCACAAGGGAGGGGAAAGAATCAAGCAGACTCCATGCTGAGCATGGAGCCCAACTTGAGGCTCAATCCCACTTTCTGAGTCAAAACCAAGAGCTGGACGTTTAACCAACTGAGCCACCCAGATGCTCCCTATGTCTTTGACTTTGGTCAATTTAATTATGATGTGTTTCAGTATAGCTCAATTTGGATTCAACCTACTTACAATCCTTTGGGCCTCACAAATTTGGATGTCCATTTCTCTCCCCATGTTTAGGATGTTTTTGCCATTATTGCTTTAAATATGCTTTCTGTTTCTTTCTCTTTTTCTTCTCCATCTGGAATTCTCATAATGCCCACCATCTTGGTGATGTCACACCAGTATTTTTCTGATTTATGAATGAATTGATAGAAAAAAATTCTGACAAAATCTACCAAAATTATAGTCCATTTGGTTACATATTTTAAAAACAATCTTTCTTAAAAATAATATAATTTCTTTCTTCTAAATAAGGACTACTCTGACCACTCAAGGCACATAGTTGCCAAACCTAAACCCCACCCAGAACATTGGGAAGCTCTGCCCCTGTGGTCTAAGGGGCATTTCTGGGAGTTCTGGAAAAGCAGATGATCTCTGTCCGGCCAGGCAGAGCTATATTTGAATCTTGATGTCTCATCTTACTTTATTTAAGCAACTCCAAAATGCCTCCCAAGTTTAGTTTCCTTACTCATAAGATGAGACTGAATGTACAATGCCTGGTGTGCTTATTAAATGTTAATTTCTTCCTTCTACCCCCAAGTGAAAAAACACCTGTGCCCTCTAGACCATAAGAGTGTCCAGAATGTAGCTCTCTGGGAGTGGGGAAAGTGTGTGCAATTGAAATTTGATTTTGCTTCCTTCCCATGTTCCTCTGTCAGTGCCACCTCTTTACACCAGGTGCTTGTCTTTCAGGTCTTCCCTGACAGCGGCTTAGGGACCAACATCCCCATATGCATTTTAATGAGATACTCAGCAAAATCTTTTTTTTTTTTTTTTAAGGATTTGATTTGAGAAGGAGAGAGAGGCGGATGGGGAGCCCACAACAGGGGAGGGCAGAGGGAGAAGCAGGCTCTCTGCTGAGCAAGGAGACCCCTCGGGCTTGATCCCCAGACTCTGGGATCATGACTTGAGCCAAAGCTAGATGCTAAACTGAATGAGGCACCCAGGCACCTTGAGAATCTGCAAAATCTTAAAGGCTCTAGAGATTCAAGAGAATATTTTTTTTAAATGAACATGTGTCATTCTTTTAAAAGTAATATGTGATTACTACAAAAAAAAAAAAGATAAATGGAGAAGAGTACAAAGCAGAACTACCTGTCATCTTGCCATCCAAAGACAAAAACCATTAACATTATGCTGTACTTTTTAAAAAATCTTTTCTGTATGCCTATTTATTGTAGTCTTTCTGTGTGTGTGTGTGTGTGTGTGTGTGTGTGTGTGTGTGTTTAAAGAGATGGTTTCATTGTTTTGAGTTTTAACTTAGAATGCATACATACAACTTTGTATCCTTTTTTCATTTAACATTATAACCCAGAAAGCATTCTCTGTGTTATTAGAAGTTTCTCATGGCTATAAAACAAGAGATACACTCTGAAAGGTAAAATTTTCAAATCTATTTGGTGTTGTGGGAGATAAATGTATAAAACCAAACTCAGTGTAGGTTCTCTGAGGGCAGTGATTTTATCTCTTTTAATTCTCAGCTATAACCCTGGTGCTTACTGTCTGGCCTGACATGGCACCCCTTAATAAATAAGAACAAGAATAAGCAAATATATGGAATCCCAGAGGACACATGTGGAGTCCTAGAGAGTTCTGGGACTCCCTCTCCGGACCGGCACTGTCCCCTGGTTTGCTCTGAACTCATTCTTCATAATGATTGACAAGCAACTCACCCTGGCTGCTTCTATGATCTGTTGCTAAGATACAAGTAAGAGTAAACATGTGAGTCATAAAAATACCAATAGGTTTTTTAAAGCCTCTGTTCCCTATTTAACACCCTCATAAGCATATGTTGAAAACTATAAGGGAAACTAAGAATGCTTCAAATTGGTTTTGGAGTTTTTAGAAATTAGAAATGCAAGTTATAATAAAGTCATCTCAGATTCCCCTAACCTTGAATATCTAAATTTGTTGGAAACTGTACAAACAGAAAAGAAACAGGTCTAGTTTCATGCAAAAGTCAATCATAAAAGGTACATTAGTTTATTTAGTCGACAGTTCTGATGTCCAAGAAAACAAGGCAAGACTTTGCCCTGCCCTGGTAGTATTTAAGTTAAGTTTTGGCAACAGGAACATCTAGTTTGGTTCTAGGATTTTACCACCAGGAACAAGGGGAAGATCAGTAGTTTGACCCAAGGAATAGTAATGGATACATGGAAAATTTCAAAAATAAATTAGGCAGAGCTGAAAGGGTAATTTGTGAAATGCCTATCCCCATGGAGAAAGTAGATTTTTTTTTTTCTTAACTAAAAGCCACCATCACAAAAACCCTTGTATTATACTTCATGAATCTTAGTATACTGGATTGATGTACTATCATACTTCCTTTTTCCTCCTCCAAAAACTAAAGATATGTACCCCTCTAAAATGTCCACAGACCTCATGTATGAGAAAACTTGACTTTGAAAACAAATATTATGTAGACAAGAAAAATGTTAAACTTCTACCTTATCAGTCCATTTAGCCTCTGACATTAGCTCTGGCACAGGAAGGCCACAGAAAGGAAAGAAGGAATGCATTGCCATGTTTTCTCTTTTCCTCCAGCCCACAGCCAAGTCTCCAGGCAACAGAGGGAGATTTGACATGATCAAGAAGAGGAGATACAGAACTTTTTAGATTTTAAAAATTGAAATTTTTAGTTATGCGAAAGTTTGTTTATACAAGGGGATGACCTCTTTTCTCCTTTTACTTTGGGGCAGGTCAAAAGAAAATGGACTTAAGTTGGAGCAGATCGAGTTTAGGTAAGACAGAGGAAGGAATTTCCTGAATGTGGAGGTCGTTAAGAACTGGAACGAGTTACTAAGAGAGTTGGTGGACACTCTTCCTCTGGGGAACATTTAAAAATAAGATAAATTTTCATCTGTCAGGGCGGGTTTAGAAGTAATCCAACCAGAAGGCCTCTCAAAGCGTTTTCCAGCCCTATAACCTGAAGGCCAAATTCCCTCCAATTTTATTTCTACAGTTCACTAGACATGAGATGGATGCCTGATGCAGAACTCGGGATTTCGGATGCCATAACCAGAGGCTATTTGCTTTTTGTTCTATTATAAGACACCACTTTGCATAAGAGACTAACGTCAGACTCCTTCCTGGAAGCCACATCAAGGACATGCACAACTCATAACGCTGCAAAATAACTACTGCTTAGACACCCGAACTCTCATCCTCACAGATACAAAATACCCAAAATACCAAGCGCCCCTGTCTTTCTGTTCTCTCAGGCCTATAGGGTGCACCTTTCCAGTTCTGAAGTTTATCTTTCCCAGAAGGTCATCCCAAATATTCCATTTTACGACTTGTCAGTTTCTCCAAACAGTCTTTTGAAACCTAACCAAATATTTTCCCTGCAATTATTTGGCGATGTTTCAATCTTAGATACAGCAAGCTAAAAAATAAGCTTGCGTTTGGGAAAAAACGTCGTTGGGCACATTCCTTTCTTTTCCTTTTCTCCAGAGGTTGAATCAAGATTTGGGGGGGGGAGCAGGGGGGCGCGGTTTCCATCCATCCATCCTCAGAAGAAGACCCACCAGCCTGACACCGGCTCTTCTAATTTACCAGCTTTGTTTGAGTTCCATTGCTTTCCTTTTTTTTTTTTTTGAGTGTTTTGGGTGTCTTTGTTTCCTGCCCAAGCAGGAATGCTAAAAAGAATTGAAGAGCAAACCCTCCTCCCCATCGCCTGCACCTCTCCCCCTCCTTTTTCCCTTTAGCTTCTCCCACCTCCTACTCACCCCTCACACCAAGATATTTGTCAGAAGTTCCCTCTGAGCTCTGCAACCCCTTTGTCCAGCATGAACTCTCTGAATTCAAGTGGAAAGAGAAGGACTTTGGTCTAGGTAAGAAAAGGGAAGCCAGAGGGGAAAAAAGGGAAGCCCAAGGGGGCTTCAGCCACCCTGACCCCTGCTCAAGATGCTAGCAATTATCTTTGAAGCAGAGAGAGAAACGTCTTCCAAGAACTCAGGATTGGGGCAAAAAGAGATAAATGGCCTCCAAGGGAGACAACAGGAATGGGGTCATTGATCGTGAATTAACGTAGAACCTGTAACTTAAACACCGTTCATGAGACCATCCAATGTCTACAACTTTGTTTCTGGTTCTAAATTAAAGTGGTCAAATTATATCGGAAAAAAATATTAAACTATCATTATTTTTACTTCTATAGAAGCTTCACAGAGAACTTTAAGACTTCAGGGGGATAGGGTGAAGAGGGGATCCTCTCAGTATTTACACACCATGCAGGAAGTAAAAGCAAGCGGTGTATTATTCTCTTGCACTAGTGGGGAAAACCAGGAACACAGTGGGGTGGGAGTGGGGGGGCGAAGTAGTAAAAAGGTTTTGAACATCCACATGTATTAGATTCTTCACCAGGATGCCCTGTGAGAATGAAGTTTACTTGTATAGCTAAACAGACAGTAGGGTTAAAAAACTGCACACGTAAGAAGATATTAAATTGGGTTTATGAATAACATTCTTCAAGCAATAAAACACATCACTCCATACGTAACATGGCGAGAGAAGCTTATCACTCATTCTTCTTGGCAACAGTTGGTTTCATCAGCCCCTCTGGATCTGCAACCTCAAGGCTCTATCCAGGTTTACCTGGGAGAGCCAACCACAATCCCTCGCCCCTTTGGGCCTCTCGGAGTTCAACAATCCTTTTTCAGAAGAGAAAGAGGGATGAAAATCAGATGGAGAGAGGGATAGGAATTCGGATACAGATACAGATACAGGAAACTCAGAAAAGATCATTTGCATAGCTTCTGCCTCCGGGCACTTACAGTCTTTACTGGGGACAAATTGCCCTGGGGTGTTTCATGTTGGATGGTTCACCCAGCTATTAACTTATCGTCCAGTCTTTCATGGAAACACCCCTGGGCTAACCATATCCTTGTTCTCCAAAGCAGAGAGAGGAACACAAGCATAATTCCTCCCTTTCTGCCCACCATACCCTTAACTCCGGTTCAACCAAGCACCATGCTTGCGAACAGATGAAAATCTTTATTTTTCCACAGGAGCCTTCACCTCAAGGCCTTAAGACAAACAGCTGGTTCTGCCTTGGTCCCTCTCCTCCCCTAGACCGGAAGGATCCACAAGCCCAGCTCACAGAAGTATGGAGACTCATTACCAAGTTTCTGCTAAACCTCGGGATACCACGGAGTGTCAGGTCCAATGTTCAAACTTCTGGAAATGTGGCTGGTTCCACTACAGAGAAACAAATCATCCCTTAGAACAAAAAACTCCAAAAGTTGGAGGGAAGAGAATACAAAAGCTGCAGATCTCTGTAAATTACATATTATCTGCGCCTCAAATGCCCGGAGGGGTCATGAATTTGGAGATCTCAACAAGAGTAACAAGCCAATATCTGACACCTTATGTTCCTAAAACTCATTACAGCTCTGGGAATGAAAGTATAGGGAGAAAAAACAAACAAACAAACAGCGAATAAATTATTTACAAGAGAAAAAGCTTTCATTATTTTCTTGAGTTTTTCCCAATAGCTTCAAAACTGATAGAGAAAGATACGTCCTGCCTCCTAAATTGTCTCTTGAATTCAAATTATCTCTGGTCTGGGATTGCATGGATTCTTCGTGCCTTTATGAACTGGACTGAAAAATGCAGACTCCCCCAACCTTAACCCTTTCTTCTCTTTCTAAAATGCCACAAGGCAAAGCAACAAGAAGATTTAAATCACATATCCTCAAAAAAAAGCAATGTCTGTTTTTTTTTTTTTTTTTAATCAGACTTTCAAATCAATGCAAAGTCTATCCTTTACACTGAATTGGGGAAATGTACTAGGGAAAGGAGC
This sequence comes from Mustela putorius furo, assembly GCF_011764305.1. Taxonomy (NCBI): domain Eukaryota; kingdom Metazoa; phylum Chordata; class Mammalia; order Carnivora; family Mustelidae; genus Mustela; species Mustela putorius. The sequence continues at coordinate 56,890,261 of NW_025421998.1, forward strand.
TGACCCTTCTGTGATACCTAAAATCTGCCTGCCATTCTCATGTCTTCTTCAAAGAAGGCTCCCGTAGCCCTTTGCTCCTCAAGACAGCACAGCATCTCCACCGTGCTGGCTCGAACCCGAGCTGGTGGGGGACAAATTTCAGGTGTACATTGAACGTGTGGATATATCTCAGGCGCAGTGAACTCCTCAAGATCATGTTCATTTCCGGGACGCCTGGGTGGCTCAGTGGGTTAAGCCGCTGCCTTCGGCTCAGGTCATGATCTCAGGGTCCTGGGATCGAGTCCCGCATCGGGCTCTCTGCTCAGCAGGGAGCCTGCTTCCCTCTCTCTCTCTCTGCCTGCCTCTCCATCTACTTGTGATTTCTCTCTGTCAAATAAATAAATAAAAATCTTTAAAAAAAAAAAAAAAGATCATGTTCATTTCCATATCCAGCGTCTCACTCATAGTAAGGGCTCAGTAGAGTCTGGATAAACCAATGCATGAATGGATGAATAATCATGTCTCAAATCACTAAGATTTTCTCTCTCCTTCTAGCTCCCCAGTCTCCATGTGAGTCTCTCCCTGAGCATCACTCCTTGCCGTTCGTTTCCTTCCCCTACGACATTTTAGGAAAAGGAATGTGCCATATTCTGAGAGTCCTACACATTCTGTTTCTTATTTCATCTGAGAAAGAATTTGCAGAAGAGTCCTCCCCGCCACATGTGGATTGAATTTCCATTCTCTTCTCCCCATTTCCACCTTGCTTTTAATTCGGTCTCCATCAGAGCCCAGCACTCAATATGCTGCAGAAATAATTTTCTGCTGAATGAGGTTCGGCCATAAGTCAAGGGCAGATTTATTAAGGCCCCTGAACAGCCTGTTTCCCAGCTTACGGTCGACATGACAGTTTAAATCTTTGATCACTCTTACGCGTAACCCCTTCCCTGCTGGACAGTCCAGACCGGCGATGAGCAGTCCCTCCTGCACCTGAGCTGTGGGGAACGTGGTTCTGCGCCGGTATAGACAGCGCGTCATCGCCCAGACCCAGGAGTGTGCAGTGTTTTCAGGGACGGTCAAGGTCTTCCCACATACACACTGTTTTTTTTCCACCTGCCTCTGCCCTCAAAAGGCAGTCTGTGGTCACACGGCCAAACTCTGTCTTCCGCTTTGTCCTCTGCTAGAGAAGCAAGAAAATACCGCTGCTGTTGGGGTCACCAACTAGCTGTTTGGCTCAGCTGACTATTCTGTAGAGACTGTTCTTCTGTCTGTCACCACATAAGATGGTCTTGAGAAAAATCTTGAATCGGTTGGGAGTGGGGTGATAGGGGTGCCTTGATGATTACTTTTAAATGTAGTTTGATGTCACTGCATAGTACACGTGGGCACTTTGGTTACTAACACACACACACACACACATACACACACTTTCCTCTCACAAAACAATGCTGGAAGCTGGCACTAACAATATAAAACTGTTTGCACAAGCTCAAAGCTCCCAGGAAGGGTTCTTGCGTTCATGCAAATGAAAGTAACTTATCACGTGTTTCAGGTCACCAGGACTCACACTGCCTTGTTGCCTTGGTTGCCAAGATGCCTTGGTCAACATTTGCCCCATCGATTATTCAACCAACAAATGATGGCTATTGTCATCCTTCCTGTAAGGGTAGCACTTGTACCAAAGTCTTCTCCATACGTCACATCATTGGAGTCTCACCACAGTTTCTGCACATGAACGTTATTGTCCTTATCTTACATGAGAAAACCTGACTTACTGAAGGTGATATCCTAGTGTAATAGCAGACTCGGGCCTTATGCTCATATCCTCTTTGGAGGCACATTCATTTTACAAGTAACCCCTTAAGAAATCACCCCAATGCTTGTGGAAAGGGCTATTAGCAAAATATCTTCCCACCAATTCTTTGGTGTAAGTACAAACTCAGACAGGTATAAAAAAAAATGGCCCAAATTCCCTGAAAAGAACCATGCTACCATTTGGGTATATATCCATCCAGCCATGTTCCTCTAAATAGGGACCAGAGTATTTTCCTTTGAAGCGGCAATTACTTCTAGAAAGATAGAAGATTCTTAGAAACCAGCCATAGAGTGCCATCATGAGAGAAGAGTTGGCCAGAAGTACTAAGAGAAGTCATACATCTTCTGTCCTTGTTTAGATAAACCCAAGTTTCCGCCTACGCCCAGTCGTTGCCAGAGACACTTGAAGAGAAATAATACACTTTTCTTTTGGTGGAAGATTAACCAACTGAAGTGCTGGCATGGTCCTCGGGGCCTCACAAACTCTGCTCTGAAGAAGAAACAGAGAACAATACAGAAAGAACACAAAGGGCTCAAGAGAGTGAAAGCTACAGGAGCTGGCTCAGGGCTGTCGGGAGAAATAACAACGTGCTAGCCAAATGTCCAAGAAGTTGGGTGTTTGCGAAAGACCCGAAGTGCTTCTTACTTGGGGTGACCCACATATGACAAGGTGCTCCTCTTGGGGTTTTGTAGTAGCCCTACAGAACAACCAAGGCCCTGCACTATCTCCCCCTATGAGCACTTAGGTTGGTCAAAGGGGCTGTCTTTGTTTCCTGGCAAGTTTCTCAGGTGTCATCTAATACCTGCCGGTTGCACTAGGTCATCTAGCTGGCAGACTTGTTATCTGCTAGATAAGCTGGGGGAGCTCTTACTCACAGAGAAATATACATGTTTCCCCCAATCCCATCCAAGCATCTCGGGCTTGCATCCTCTTGTCTGGGCATAGCCATGATATCAGGCAGGCATTTATCTTGGAGTTTATGAGCTATTTGGCCATATCTGCTAATACTGTGAGCATTTTTCATTTGCATGCTTTACATAGGTGTGCCATTCCTTAGGAGTTTTTATTTTTAAGCATTGCAAAAGAAATTCTGTGATCGAACGTGGTACCATAAATCCTTACTTATGAAAAAAATTGGCTATAAATGATATGTTTAGAAAGCCACTTTCTCAACATTTCCCCCAAAACATTTTCAACACCACAGGCGGAGTATGACAGCCACATTGGAACAATGGGGGATAAATGACAGCTTTTGTGCCTGTGTATTTTTTTTCCCGGTGCCCCAAAGTTTCTGAGCCTCTGGGATTTTCCCGGGACAATGACTCTAGTTTAATAACTGTGAAATGCTATTGAACTAGCAATAAAATATATTCTCTAGCTCGGAACAATATGATACTTACAACCGCCAGCATTCCTGCCAATCACAACACATTCACGATAAAGGGCCACGAGTTCCTTTAACAACGGGAATGGCCCCTTGTCACGTGTGTGTACACGAGCGTGAGGGTTTCCAGGGCCGGAAGAGCTCTGTGGCCACACAGGCCACAGCTTGGATTCCATTAAACTGTTGTGTTTATGTATGCGTAGAAGAAAAACAGCTCTCTTGTTTACAAAAGATAAACTCAAACATCAGGGCTGCATGCTAACGACTATGGCCTTTCCCACGTGCATTTGGACTCCATCAGCCCACAGGACACACATGAGGGCCCCTGTTCCTAGGCTCACCAAGGCAGTCCCAAGCCTCCTTACATGGCTGGACAGATTTGGCAAAAAGCGAGTTATTTCACGTGAGGGTGATTGGTTTTTCTTTCAGTCAAAGGAGGGAGCAGGACCTAACATAAAGAAGGGAGGAAGAGAAGGCTGTTTTCTTCAAAGCTGGGAAGCACTCCCTTCCTGGGTAGAAGTCATCAGGCGCCAGGGAGTTCGCAAAGGAAAGTCAACAAAATGGCTGGCAAAGGAAAGTCAACAAAATGGCTGCTCAAAGAAGGTGAAGAACTGTGCCCTTGATGGGTGATTCTTTTTCTACATGGGATCAGCAAATTGCAAGGCTCTGGCTCTGTTTTAAGTACACCTTAGGTGTAGGAGAGTCAACAGACAAACACCTTAAAACCAAGACACTTAGAGTCAGCCATCTCAGCTGACTGCTGCGCCATGTCTAGACATCGAAACCAAGAAATATGGACACAAACGGGCATCTCAGAGGCCACAGTTAACACGTGGGCAAATTAAAGTCCTGGCAAATTTTGCATTATTTTCCAGCTGAGTCCCCGACCCTTCAGCCTCTGCTTGATGTAAATTCAGGATTTGATGCAGCACAGATAAGATTTTAAGCTGGTCCTCTCCCAGACAAAAGGGACAAAGGGGGAAATTCTCATGCAGACAGGGTGAATCGGCATGGAGATGACTGAAAAGGCGTCTTGTGTTCAGCGTTTTCCTTGATCTTCAGGCTGAAGTGTGACAGCTCCAAAAGGATTCAAAGAGAGAAGCTGCAAAAAGAGAGGTTCTAGGAAGTGCAGTGTCAGATCTCTTCTTTGAATTTGACACTATCTAGATGCTTCTTAGATTGTACAAGGCACATTTCATGGAGAAAGATGACATCTTAAAAAAATAAATAAATAAAACCAATGCTATTCTTTTTCGTTAGTTTACAGAATGAGGCCAACACTACAGCAATAGTTTCTTACTAAGTTGTGTGTCCTTCACTGGCTGTGGTCTCCCTGAGAATGGGGATCTGGTCTTCTCCATCTTTAATTCCCTCACAACTTCTGGTACCAGGCCTGTGCGTAGTAGGCCTCAACAAATTTGGACTGACAATGTGGCTCTACTTTCTCAGCAAACTAGAAATGCTATTAGCTTAACCACACAAAACTGCTTCTTTTGTAAGACCAAAATGACAGATATTGGCGGTCTTATAAGGTCAAAACCAATACTATCCCTCTACTGTTAGCGACTTTCCGCATCCGTTATTCCTAATATTCCGCATACATTTCCTCAGAGGTGCTGTGTGCCCACCACTCTAGCCATACCTACCTCCACTTACAAGTGAAGAAAGAGATGTAGATTAGTTAACGCATTGCCAAAGCCAAGTAGTTCATGGAGGAGTAGCTAAATGTTGTTGTATTGCTCCCTAAACCCTCTATGTTAGTCAGTCACCTTTCCATCACAAGCGAAAGAAACCCAAAGTGAGCAACCTTAAGTAGAGAAGTAGATTTAGTAGCTCATAAACTGGGAAGTTAAGGGTGGGTTTTTTTCAGGTACAGGGACTCAAATAATAGCAATATATTTTTTTTAATTTCTCCCACTCTTTCCATCCCTTTGTTCTGCTTACCTGTCTCCTTTTGTATACTGGCCTCCTTCTCTCTAATCACAGGCTTTTGCTACATACAAAAGCAAGAGGCCCTAAACCTGCCCCCGGGGCCCACACCCTGGCGTCCCTGGAAAGATCCAGCTGACTTACTTGGGCTGCATGCCCAATCCCTGAGGAGAGGAATACTGGATTTGACCAAACCCAGTCATGAGCCTACCCCCAGGGTCAGCATAATGGGCTGAATATCCATGTACCCCTAAAACTCTTATCCTGAAATCCTGCTGCCCAGTGTGACAGTATCAGGTGGAGCTTTGGGAAGGTAATCAGGAGGAGATGAGGTTGTGAGGGCAGAGGCCTCATGAATGAGATGAGTGTCCTTATAACAGTCATGAGAGAGCTTGCTTGCCTCTGTTTTCCGTTCCATGTGGGTACAAGAAATCGGCAGTCTATAGTGTAGAAGAGGGTTTTCACGGGAACCCAACCACGCTGGCACCCTGACTTCAGCCTTCCAGCCTCCAGTGCTGTGAGAAGTAAATGTCTGTTTGCTTGTAAATCATCCAGTCTCTGGTTCTCTGTTATAGCAGCCTGACAGATTAAGACAGCCAGGGAGGAGGCCGATTATTAATAATCCAGCAGAACCATCTAGGACAGAGAAGAAGACATCCCCCCATGGAAGGAGAAGGGAGGCAGACAAAAGCACAGATGTCCAGTCTTGCCTTGTCCATCCATACCCATGTGCTCACCATCCTGCCTGTGAGCTCTGGAACAATTCATCTGCTGGTTAACGAACTATATTCATGTGACAAAGTTGGTATCCAGGAGGCTGAAAGACCAACTCACTACCTACTCGAATTTGGACAAGGCTACCCTCCCCCTCCCCAACCCACGGCCACCTCCTGAAGAAGAGGATAGATCCATGGCTTGCTTCCTGTCAGGGGCAAGGACCACAGACTCCACTGTAGCCAGAACAGACCTAGTCAAGGTTCAAAATCAAGCACCCCTTACTTTAGAGTAAACCAAACAAAGTTGTGTGGGGGCACCAGCACAAACCTACTACTCCTAGAGGTGAGAGCCAGAAAGCAAGCTACATGGCAGTTCTAGAATGAGGCAAAAATCATAGGCATTTCACAATAAATTTGGGGAGGACCGAGCTTATCAGCAAATGAAGTTAAGGCAGTTTGGTTCTGCAGGCTTTCTCATTTCATGACAATCTGTACCCAGGGACTGATCAAGAGGAAAGAAAATAAATGATTAACAGCATATATAGGTGTTTAATGAATATTTATGGAATTAAACTGGATTAAATTAAGGATGGTCTGGTCTTTCAATTATATAGGCAGGCACGCCGGGACCAGTGAACTTAGCTGTCTTCCTGGAAGGGAAGTGGCCAATCTGGTAGCAGTTAGGAAGCAGTGGGCAGAGTGTCCTGACAGAATTCGCCTGTGGCTGCAACCCAAAGGTGTGACTTCATCCACTGGAGGAGATGGCCTGACAACACCCCAGGGTGGGCCAAGGGAGGAGGTTTTGGCTTTCAGGAATACCCTTATGAAGCAGCCCCTCTCAGCCGTGTGCCCTGTGAGGAGGTCTTCTCCAGTTTCCAGGTATTTTTTTTTTACCAGAGTGCTGCCAGCCACCTCAATATCCTGCCTCGGCCCTTCCCGGTGCAGATCAAGAGCCACTGGGGGAGAACCGAGACAGGTCTAATGAGACAAGGGTCAAACATCTTGAAAGAATATGGCCTCACGGGGCCAAGCACCGCACTTCTGAGATGGCCCAGTGAGCAGACCGGGCGGGGCTCCCAGGAACGAGGTGCCATCCTGGGGCTCCTCAGAAGTTTTCAGTCGCTTGTAGAGAATGCCATCCTACCCCGGGACGAAGTCAGCATTGCTCAGAGGGGGAAAACCCTCCCTTTGGGGTTGTCCACTCACAAGTGAGTTTTCCCCAGAAGCTTTCTCATAAGCCACATCCTCACTAGGCATTCACGGCCTCCAGGGTTGGGCCATCTGGTATCCTAAGAGAACAATGAGTTGCTTATTGTTGTTAGTGAAGAATGCTGTTACACATTGGTGAAAAGCACCCCCCGAATGATTCGTGTAGGCTGCACACGGTGGAACAAAACAAGAGCGAGTACGAACCACCCCACAGTACTCACGATGCACTGGGCACAGGGCTAAAGGCTTTCCAACAGGGGAACACATTTAGTCCCACAGCCACCCTGGGAAGGGCAGGCTATTATCACCCCTGTTTTACAGAGGAGGATCACACGCAGTAAGTGGCAGGACCAGCATTTGAAAGCGCACAGTCTGTCACCAGAGGCCATGCTCATAATTGCTATAAACACTGCCCCAAACAGGGGGGTTTTTGTCCTATAAGTGAGATCGTGTGTATAGAATGTGTGTGGAAGGCACCCAGCACCCGTCATTACTGTTACACCAATAATATAAGGTCTCATCAACATATTACAATCAATAATCATTACTAAAATTATTATCTCACATAATTGATGGTAAAGATGATCTCATTTGATCAAAACTCACATAAGAACTAATGACAAAGGAACTGGACCAGTGGTGGCCAAGGTTCTGTGTCTGTTTCCAACCCCCAGTCCCTGACGGACTGATCTACAGGCTTGCACCCCACACCTCTAGGCTCTGCCTAGAGAGCCAATTCCTCAGCCTTTTTGGTGACCTGGCTTTGACATCTTCAAATGAAACTCCAAGAGTACGTTATTGCACAATTGGCAATAAACTTGCTAATATTAAAATAGTAGAACTTTTAAAAAAGAATTTTGAAATAAAATCAATCCAAAAAAATGAATTTAACATTGCCAAGCACTTTTTTTTTTTTTTTTTTTTTTTTTTTTTTTAAGATTTGTATTTGCTTGAGAGAGAGAGAGAACACAAGCATGGTGAGTGGGAGAGGGAGAAGCAGACTCCCCACTAAGCAGGGAGCCAGATGTGGAACTTAATCTCAGGACCCTGGGAACAGGACCTGAGCCAAAGGCAGACACTTAACCGACTGAGCCACCCAAGCAGCCCTATCAACCCCTTTCAGATGTGGCTTCCAGCTGCTTCCATGTACAACTCGAGGGAGGAAACTGTGTCATATTCGCATCCATCCAAGACAAAAGATTAAGCAGCCAACCGAAGGAAAACCTATCTGGACATATGTTTAATAAGAATCATGTAAGTCTGAAGGCTGAGAAATGTCATGGCCGATATGTGCGTGTTCTATCCACCCACCGACGAACCACAGCACATGCTACACCTGTAACTGGGGGGACGGGAGGTTTTGCTCATCTGTGGGCACAGCCAACCCAAGGCTGAGAGTGTCCGCACTCTGCGGCTGAGCAGGCCTCATCCACACGCTCTGTCCGCCTCTCCCCATAGACAGCCATAGAAATGGCCCAAGAAGGATGCAAAACTGCTCTGAATTGGGCTTTCATGGAATATGAGGACTGCCAGAGAAATGAGTAGGATTTGTGTTTACTTTTATTGGCTCATCTGTGCTTATTTGTGTTTTAACCAGAGCAACTTTCTGAGGGCCACCAAAGAGAATTTGCAGGGAAGAGGGCTTTACCTAAAGATTTTTCTTTCCACTGGAGTACCTACCGCCATTTTCAGGAGCATTTCTATCAGCTGTGAGGCTTTGCTTGCAAGTTTTTATGTAGCCATTAATGTTAAAAACAGAAGCCATGGCATCCACTTGCGTTCCAGGCATAAAGGAAAACTGTTTCCCTTGTGAAGAAGGCTCCTTGTTTCCAGCAGTGCCCCAGATGCAATGTTTGTTTTAGGCCGAGGGAAAGGAAGGCAGGCAGAAAGTGAGCCGAGAAAAGGCTTTTTTTCTAAGTGTAGCAGATCATTAATAATCGGTGAAGGATGGACCCAAGAAGCCTCAGCGCACATATTTCTAGGGCTGAAGTTGAAGACTTTATTAATATTCTGGAAGGAATATTGCTCCCGTGAAGTTTCCTCTGGGCCTGCCATCCAGCTCAGCACCACGGAAACGACGCAGGAGCGGTAGATTCTATGATTGTCCCAGAACTTTATCAGGGGAGGAAAGAGAAGTGCGATTCTCCACCCCAATGCAGAAACGAGCTGCTTTTGCTTGGCTGTTAATCAGTTCAGGGTTAGCCTCTTTTGACTCTCCCGTCTTAAATAGTGTTGCAGAATACTGAAAATCCATTTTGGAGGGAAATGTTTAGCTCTAAAAACACAGAGTGTGCCGAATTTCTTTTAACCACGTTTAGAACTATTTCAGCCTGAGTTTCTCAGCCCCAGCCCATGCCAGAGGCCTTTCCAATTTCATTTTACTCTGCCTAAAACCCATTTACCCCTAGAGGCCCGAAGGCATGGATAGAAGGAAAAACAGCATCTCCATTTTGGCTACAGCAGGATGGAAGGAGAGAAGGGCGGGGGGGGGGGGGGCGAGTTTCTCATTGCTTACTGTAGCAATGTACAAACACAAATATCAAAAGTGGTCCCAGGGAGGGTTAGGGGATGGACACCCCCGTTCCTGGATCTGGGCATGGGTGAAAAGGAGGAAAGAGGGAGACAGAATTTTTTGCTCATTCTGCCTATCTTGAGTGTAGTGTATCAGGAGGTGGAAGACAGCATCTCAAAGGAAAGAAAATTGGGAAATGGGGAGAAACTCCTTTGTTTTATGCAAAAATCTCTCAAGGAGAGGGAAACGGGCAAGCAGGTAATAAATAACAGGCCCATGTGTAGCCCTGAGCCAAAACAACAAGAGAGCCAAGACATTCGCAATCTCCTCTCTTGCCAGCCCCATGGCCTTGAGCAAGCCACTGGTCAGGGACGGTGGGTGGCTTTCCTGCCTGAACACCCAGGCCTGCAGCCCTGGGTAAAAATATCCGCATTGGTACTCTGTAGCCTTCTGATAAGAACAAGCCCTGCTTGTTTCAATATTAACTTCTCCACTCCCTCAGCACCGTTTCCATTCTACCCTCATCTTTCTCCAACTTCTTTTTTAAATCCTTAAAGCAAATGTCACCAAAACATAAGGAATAGATCATTAGTATGTCCAACGGTGGACATTTTTTATTGTGTAAAGCTCTGAATCCATACCGAACAAAAGCAACTGTTCAGAATCCTCAAAAAAAAAAAAAAAAAAAAATTGCCCAGCAATTTTAAGTTAATGGGCAAGATTAATGGATTGTCATATAATGTGAAAGGAAAGTATTAGAAAAAAAACGAAAGTGGCTCTACAAAATTGGTTTGGAATAGGAGTCTCGGTGAAGGCCCTTCAGCCAGAGGATTACTGTCTGCGGGGCTCGCAGCTGAGCGATGTATTAATTTGAAAGCCATGCCTTGTGCCGATACCCAGCACTTAGTGGTTGGTTTTATGTTAAAAATGCTTAGTCTGAAAACCTGTGCTGAAAGTTTGCCCAAACATCTCATAGCTGATTGCAAACCCGAGTGCCTAGGGACTCTGAGCCCACACCTCAAGAATGTTGGTGATTGGGTGACATTTTGGCTCCACACCTGGATTTGTCAAGGCCTCTTAACGGCTGCTGGGAATGTGCCCTGCCTGGGGCCTGCTGCCCTCCCCCATCACCCCTCTGACAGATGAAAACACAACAGGGTCTGTTGCCTGACTGACACATTCCTCTCCTGTCTGCCTCTGAAAGGACTTTATTTAACAGTCCTGGAGTCGGGCTTTTGACTGACAGATTGTGAAGGGTAAAAGTCATTCGGTTCCATTAAGCTCTGTAACTGCTCTGGAACAAAACACCTTTAAAAAAAAGTGTCGGGGGGAGGGGAAAATAGAGCTGTGGAGAGTGGGGGCATGAGCTTTAGGGAGAAAAAAAAGGGGATTCTTTTCAGGTTCAAAAACAATCCTTCTCTTTGCCTTCTGTCTATCAATTAGGGCGGCGTTCCCAGAGGGAATACAGGCCTGGCCTCACTGGTGTCATTCAGCTGCCAATCTCCTGACAGGGACAGCAAAGGGCCTCATGTAGCGCTGCGGAAACTGTCTGTCAGGCCATCAGCAGCTGCTATGACGACATCACCTCTGTTTTTCTAGGACTATTATAGAGAAAGGGGGGCGGGGGCCTCACCCAACAGAGTCTAAGAGTCTCAGCTCCAAATCTCAGTTCATATTTTCCTTTTACAACCCCCCACATCTCTTCAACCCTAGGGTGAATTTCCTCACAAAAACAACATCGTTCCCTTGCCTGGCTGGGTTATGGGATAAATAGTAACTCGCCAGCCAAGGACATGGTCTTGGGTGTTAGAAAGAAGTTCTGCTTCAGGGAAAATTGAAGTCTTGACTGAATGCATTCAAAGCCTGGTTCACATGAGCCCAGAGAAATGCCATTTGTGGTGAAAGGTGGCTCAACCACCCGAAAGGCCTGCGAAGGCAGAGCTGTGTGAAAAGCAGTGTGGCCCCACAAAGGGCTTCCTGCCAAGCCTTAACCTTGTTTAGGTTCCTGCGGCTTTCACTCCCCTCTGAATTTTGCTTGGAGCCCAAAGGCTCAAACAGAGCTCAAAACTCTAAGCCAAACTCAGCACCAAGCAACCACTTCCCACTTTTCTGTTTTTCTGCCTTGTTCTCTCCTTTCCCCAAGGCAGACACACACAGGCTAACTGGGGTTTGCCCCAAACACTCCTTGGCCTCAGTGGATTACCCCAAATACCCGAGCCTACAAAGGGGTGAGTTTACCTGAGCTTCCTGGCTCGGCTGGGAAAAGTTGCCTTACTGTCTCCAACCTCCTCCTCTCCTCTCTCTACCCTCTCCGGGTTCTGCCCGAGACAAGGGAGGTGAATGGCAGCCATGATGCTAACTGGTTCTAAAGATACATGGCTGCCTTCCCGTGTTCGGTGATAGCCGTATTTGTGACTGTGAACATTTCCCTGGTAGCCTTTTCACCTTACACGGAGCTACTTCCAAATGGTAATGACAGCACTTTGTACCAAACTGAGTGCTGGAGAGCACCGCTGCCAAGCCCCGTGGCTGGCCATTGTGTTGCAACACTTCTGCTGCCCTTCACACGTTCACATGAACCGTACACAATGTTTAGCCAAACCCTGTAAGAGCATGTTCATAAAGCTCTCTCCGTGCTGCCAGGGCCATGAGGTGTATCTCTTTCCTGTGGCATATTTCTTCCTTCATTCTGAAATCTGCAGGGATCCTATACTTCCCAAACATCAACCCCGTCTGGAGAGGCTGAAATCTGTCCACACAGCAGTACCCCAGTCTCACTCATCCAGATGCTGGGGCTTGGATCTGTACCACCCCCATGAAGACCATGCCAGGGGAATTTCAGAATTTTTGGCACTCGGGTTGTAGGCAGAGGAACAAGTGGACAGCATCATCAGAGAGAAGGAGGTTGACTTGATTGTCATCTCTCTACTCTACAGCCTCAGGAAGGCACAGAAGCCAGCCCTTCGCCATCTGCACCAACAGAAATGGCAGCCGCCGTGAGAGGCACTGAGGGTTCACTAATGAGTGAACATTTCCAAATGGGTTGTGATTGTGGCATAATTTCATTACTCAAGCCCAGAGGAAACCAACCTAAAGGATTGGGGAGGTAGGTAGGAGTACACACAAAGAGCTCTAACCTTCTGGGGGCATCACCACAGAGGGACTTCAGTCACTGGATAAAAAGATACTGAGAGCATTTCACTCAGGATGGATTGCTTCAAAAACATCACTTGGGAGCCCCAAGTGAGCAGATGCTTGGAGCTCCTGAGTGCTGAATGGTAACATAGGTTCCCATCCTGGGGCTCCATGTGACTCTCCAAAGCTCTAGAACCCCATCCTTTCTCTTCCTGATTCTTTGAAAGGATTTCAGATCTAGTGTTGTGGGATGCTCACATTTCTGGCCTTACCATAGGCAATGGTTTCCAAATGTTTCTCAGTGGAAGGCCCAGGAATATAAGATCTGAATATCAAATTGTCTGTGCTGGAAAGACAACCATCATTTTTGACTACTTTCTAGAGAAATTCTGGACTGTTTGCATCCACCTTGGGTCTGCATAGCCCTCTGGCCCCACATCCCAGCTTCTACTCTATGAGGCACCTGTCTCTCCTGTTTTTCTCTGCACTGTGCTAACAGGACTTAACTGGTTGTTTGGGTCCTCAGTGACAGTGAGGCTTCCTTGCTTGTATATAATATTCATTGGGTATCAACTTTCTTTGACTTGGACATTCTCATAGTATTTCCCATTGACTGGTTGCATTGGAAATAACCTTAAACCAAACTCGTTACGGTTCAAACTCAATGGAATAACTGATTGCTGCTATTTTAGTCTAAATATAAGTTTAGACAAGTCTCTCTCACTTATATGAAAGGATACCCCAACTGTGAACCACCCTACTCCTCCCAGCTTCTTAAAAGAGCACTACAATCAATCATAAACACCACTCTTTAATCTTTCATTTTTACCCCCATGCAAACCATGAGGATCAGTAAGAGGTACCTAACAAAAAGTACCTAACTTCTTCCCTACTTTCTAACTGAGGATAATGCTGAGCCAGGAATACAAATGCTTAGCGTCTTGCCTTGTGCTAACAGTTACATCTTTCTGTCTCTCTCCACATTGGGATAAGAAGTAGGGGTTTAAATGACCACCTATAATCCCCAATGGGACAAATCCTGTGAGAATAAGTCTAACATGCTCTTTGGGATGTTGTGAATTTCTAAAATATCACATATATTCATATTCAAAGGTATATAAAGTTTCATTATTTTTCAAAATTATCCACATTTTCTGTTAGCCACATCCACAGTTCTCATGATAAAACAGCACTAACTCTGAAGGAATTGGGATACAGAACGAGTCAGAAAAAAAAATAATAATTGACTAAGAAAAATATCCAATATATCTGCCTTAAATTTAAATATGAGAAGTATATTTTTGGCACTGCACAGAAACATTTTGGAAAAACTCATTTGAAAAGATGAATGGAATTTCTCTATTAAAAACAGAGACAGCTGTTAGATCCTTAAACAGTAATTAGGCTACATTTTTCCAAGTTAAGACCTTGAACCTCAGCAATGATCTCAGACCAGGGATTAAAGATACACAGACACATTAATCTTGGCTTCACCTTCTTAGACCCCATGGATTATAATGACTTTACTAGAAATAATCATTATATAGGCGAAGACTGGCTTTTTAAAAGGGAACTTCCAAAGTAAAGTCATTCTAAAAGTAAAATTAACTCTGGTTGGAAGTATTGTGTTTTGAGCATTGAGTGCCCCCTCAAGAGCAGTGGACCATAGACTTCTTCTCTTGTTTCTTTTACACAATTGACTGGCTTTGAAAATTATTGTGCCCTTGAACTTTCAAACACTTGTTTTGTTCTTAAATATAGACAGAGAAGGAATGGGAGGAGATAACAGAACAAGAGAAGATGTAAGAAAGTAACACGGCTCAGATTGTTACTAAGGTTAACAATGAGTCATCTCTGAAATGTGTGTTTATCATCAGCTTGGTTGAGGGCTGAAAAAGCCACGGGGCCCAAAAGATGGATTGGAGCAGCCCAAAAATGAACCAGCCACAGATGATGTTTCTCAAGATGGTTATGTTCAATTAATGCTCAAACTACACAATGAGAGCGAGCCTAGCTTGTTCCAAAAGAAAACTGAGTACCGTGGGGATTCCACACACAGCCTGAAGGAGCTAATTGTCAAACAAATTCTGTTCCAACACCTTTTCTTCCCCTAACTTCTAACATTTATTACATCCTATGCATTTAGAAACTGAAGAAGGTTACACGAAAGTGCCATTTAACCTTTTGTGAAAAAACAATTCTCACAAATCACAACACCCTGGGAAAACATGTCTTTCATTGGGACCAAACGCCTAGCACTGTTTGTATATTGAAAATGAGTGTGTTTCATTGAATTTCATGGTATATTTATTATAACTTTAGAGGGAGTAATAGATATTAAAGAATCTTTGGCAGAAGATCTTTGTTTTAAAATGTTCCAAGGTCCAAGGCTTAGTTTTCTTGCCCTGACCATTTGTTTCTCTGTCAAGAGGTGTTGACAAGTTCACAATACTAAAAAGCCAATTCCTATTCCTTTTTGGAACCTCCTTATCTTTCTTGGGAAATGGGTAGCTTTTTGAAACCTCCAAGCTTCTTCGAAGTCACTGGCGATGAAAGAATCAAGAGAGAAAACTCTAGCTCATCTTGGTTTTCATTTGTTCCATACACTCAATCAGAACATTTTAAATTCTCCGTTTTTCCATAAGAATCTATCAACACTCGACCCATTTCCTAGTCATCTCCTAAGTGAATGTGTGAGCGTGGAACTCGAGCGAAGGCTGACCAGTGAGAATGGTGTAAGCCACAAACACACGATGCTAAAAGATGTCCCGCCTTTCTCTCCAACTGTCTCTCCCACAAGGACCCCATGGTTAAGGTCCTGCCCCTCTCTAATTCCCAACTATATAATGTCAATAGTACGTCATATGGATCTTGCCAGGATAGTGTAAACTTACGGCCTTTCTTTGAATGCCTGTTCAAGATTTTCTACAAAGTCTTGATCTTTCCCCTGTTTGTTTCATGACCCACGCTACAGGGAAACTCAAAATCCAAGCTGGGAGCCAATCATATACCCCAAACCATTTTTTCCAAACTGGTGTGTTTGTCAACATCAAGCAAACTAAAACTTTTCTTCAGTTCTTTTAGAAGCACTTCCATTAAAACCGAGAGCTCTTTCTACTTTAAGTATGTGAGATGTTCATATACTTGGCTCTTTTTCTAGACAGTCACCACTCATACACATTTAAATAGGGGTCAGAAAACACTATGGTGGGGCGCCTGGGTGGCTCAGTGGGTTAAGCCTCTGCCTTCAGCTCAAGTCATGATCTCGGGATCCTGGGATCGAGCCCCCATTTGGGCTCTCAGCTCCGCAGGGAGCCTGCTTCCCTTCCTCTCTCTACCTGCGTCTGCCTACTTGTGATCTCTGTCAGATAAATAAATAAAATCATTAAAAAAAGAAAAAGACAACAAAAAACCCACTGTGGTGCTCTTTATGTGGGTCTGACATTCACAGTTTGGGCTGCTAACGTGCACAAGAGGCCTTCATGCTCAGCGGAGGCCCTGCGGTTTGTAGGCGGATGGCAGTGTGGAGGACTCCGTGGGACCTGCCTGCAGCAGTACACGGAAGTGAAAGAATCCTCAGTGACCAGCTCCTCAATGGGACTTTAAAAATACTTGAAAGAGGGGAGGATCCCCAACATAACACAATTATGAATGTAATAAATTTCTATATAAACCGGGCCAATTCAAGCTCCCACTCTCTACCCTAAATATCAGCCACCACACAGAGAAAAGGCCAGAAACAATAACATTTTACTTTTGAGTTTGGATTGGAGCTTATCCTATTGCCAGAATTTTTTTAGATTCCTCTTTATTACTAGTGGTTTTTTTTTTTTCCTTTTTAAGACTTTATTTATTTATTTATTTATTTATTTAGAGCATGTGCGAGCCAGTGGAGGGAGGGGCAGAGGGAGAGGGAGAGAATCTTAATCAGGCTCCATACCCAGCACAGAGCCCAAGGCAGGGCTCAATTTCAGGACCCTGAGACCATGACCTGAGCCCAAATCAAGAGTCAGACACTTAACCAACTGAGCCAACCAGGTGCCCCTATTACTTTTATTACTATTTATTATTATTTCTATAAGTATTTGAGTATAATTCCAATCTTCAAGACAAGTAAACGTGTTTCAAGCAGATAGAACAATGGCAAAGAATCACTTTGAAATCAGTATGACACCAGAGCACAAAGTATACACTTACTAAGTAACCTTACCTTCAAGTTTGTAGTATGTTTCTATACATGTCTGAAATGTATCAGTCATAACTATGACAATTCTCCTCCTGTCAAGAGTTTATTATTTTTGCTGGAACTTCATTTTCATTTCCATTAGTTAAAAAGCAGGAGGAATTTGGCCCATAATACAAAATGCTTCAAGAAATGGAACCAACCATTTAAAAATATATACCCGCCATCATCAGTAGCGCTTAAAACAACACAATGGCAAGATTGGGGTAGCATGTCTTTGGCTGTTTCCAGAGGTCCAATGTAAAGTGGAGACATTGAGTTCAATTATGTAGCTATTTTAGGTTTTAATGATTTGGATAATTGTCTCAATTATTCTCTACACTTTGTATGTGCAAATCCAATCTTAAATTGTGATTGGGTACAGAACATTCTGTGGGAAGACAGGAAATTTAGATTCTGTGTTTAAGTGGCCCAAAGATTAAGCATGTAATGTTGAGCAAGTCACAACCACTGTGTGTCTCAATGTATTCATCTTGTAAATAGGGAAAGAATCCTTGATCTAACTATAGGTTTGGCACACCTGTAAGTTACCAAAAACTACCAAAGGGTCAATCGGTTTGCTAAAGTACACTGCATTGGCAAAAACCAAAGCTACTGACATTTCTGACTTTAAAGAGCAAAATTAGGATACTTTCTTAAGGGGAGTTTGGGTAGGTTTAAGCATCTGCCTTTGGCTCAGGTCATGATCCCAGGGTCTTGGGATACAGCCCTACATTGGGATCCCTGCTTCTCCCTCTGACTCTCCTCCTTCTCATGTTTCCTCTCTCTCAAATAAATAAAATCTTAAAAAAACAAAAACAAGAGAAAAAAAACTTAAAAAATGAACAACCCTCCCCCTCACTCCTTGCAGTTTAGGTAAGACTGACCATACCCCAGTCTCCAGGGCACATGCGCTGGGCCCAGCCAATAAGAGCCACATGATTTGTTCACCAGTGGTTCACAGCCAATGTGAGCCAACTTAGCAGACAGCAGTGTCTTCTTCTTTCCTCTGGATTTGGAGCTGGGGAGAGCAATTTGTAGTGTTGCTGACAGTCATTTGTCCTCATCTGGCAAAGCACATCTGAGTAACAGAGCCAGCTGCAAGAAAGGCAAGACTGAGAATTGGAGAGAGATTAGAAAGATCTTTAAAAGCATTGTTAAAGACTCTGGATCCAACTGAACTCTTAGGTCACAGAACCAGTAAGGTCCCCTTTTTGCTTAAAGTTGTTTGAGTTGAGTTTTCTGTTACTTGCAGCTGAAAGTGTCTAAACTAATGTGGGAAGACAAGCAATCACCACGCAAACGTGCTGAATCCCAAAGTGAGGAGAGAAACTAAAGGTTTGGAGAGCTCTGGACAGCCGGGATTGCTTCTTTGGATCTCTATCAGTAAAATGACTGGGTCTGCAAAGATAACTTTTATTTTTTATTTTTTTAAAGATTTTGTTTATTTATTTGACAGAGAGAGTAATCACAAGTAGGCAGAGAGGCAGGCGGGGGAGGAGGGAAGCACGCTCCCCACTGAGCAGAGACCCTGAATGGGTCTGAGGGGACCCTGAGATCATGACCCAAGCCAAAGGCGGAGGCTTTAACCCACTGAGCCACCCAGGCTCCTGCACAGATAACTTTTAAAGTCCCCCAACCTTAACTACATCCCGACACTCCACGGTTCAGGAAAGCCTTCGCTCCTGACGGCCTCCCTTCAGCGTCCAGGGCTGCTACACAGGGCATAAGGATGCCCTCCCCCTCCCCCCCGTCCATTTACTAGGAAAGCAGTGTAACTTCCTCTGCATCCTAGAAGATTCCATCCGATGATTAACACAGTGGATGACAGTTTGTATGTGCAAGCCCATGGCCAATTAGTGGAAGAGGTGAGCCTGCCCATCGATAATCACCGCACTACCTCCGACACTTCCAAAACTTACCTCACAACATTCCTGGGTCCTTAGGTAAATCCTGAGACTTGAGGCTCGACAAAATGAATCACACATGTGTCTTCCTCTCTGATGTGAGGTGCATTGGTCTGGGTGAAGCATCGTAGTGATTCTATACAAATAGAAAAAGCACTTGAATACATAAGATGATGGGTAAGATAGGCAGGGTAATCAGAATCAGAGAAAGTTCCTGGAGGTGTCATCGTTCTGGCAGTGGATCACTTTGTGGGGTTCCTTTCCTGTAGAGCCTACAATTAGGTTACTACAAATAAGCTCAGAGTTAATCCGCAGAACGGTTTAGACTCCTTCCCTCAACACTCAGATCCTTCAGCCAGAGATGGGGGTTCCTCCACACACGAGGCGTCATCAGGACAAAGGGGGCTTCTGCTCTCCTCACTCTCCAGGCTAATTACATATTTCAGATGCAGTGGAGATAAAATCCCGTCATCCATTGCTGCTGCTGCGGCCGCCATGGCAGCTCTCAACAGAGGTGACCGGCTTCTCGCCGTCCACCTAGTCCCGCCTCTCAGTGCATTCATCATTCTGGTCATTAGATAGTGACAGTATTAGCCAGATAACCACATGAGAGCAGAGAGAGAGCATTCCTTAATGCATTCCCAATATTGGCTGGGAATAATACCCAACATGGCCAGTCACCCTGAAGAAAAGAATCATGCAATTATTTGCACCCTAGTACGTGCGTGTGTGTGTCTGTGTGTGTGTGTGTGTGTGTGTTGGCAGATGGCGGGGGCAGCACCTTCTAGAAACCAGGTGCTATGTTAGGTGCTCTACATGCATTATCATGTTTTGTTTTCACAATCATCCTGCCACATGGAAACCCTATCATCTCTATTTTACAAAGAAAATAAGGCTCAGCAATATTAACTTGCCCGAGATCACACAGCCAACAAGCAGTGGGACCTGGCCTCAAATCTGCATTCTTACCCACGATACCCAGGTACCTCCCCCAGCTTTTACTCTTTTCCCAGAGATGATGAGCTTCAATCCTATCATGCACCCAGTCGTTCTGGCTTGACAGATTTGCTTCTGTGACCCCATTCCCGGCTCAGTCTGCTCCTTAATCTGAGATAGAAAAGTCCCCCCAAAAACACCGTATAGTTGTAACTAAAATAACAGTGTCATTCCCAGAGTGCTGCTGGGACTATACAAAAATGCCATGTATTTACACCAACAGTGTATGTGCTTGTGTCTTTGCGTAAGTCCAATCCACAATCCTCTCCAAAAAGATCTTGACAGAGCATTTCTCCATCCAACATATATTTATTGCATCTCTCCCATATGACACTGGAAGAATACTAAATAGGTTCATCTTTGCTTTTCCGGGACAGACACGTAAGCAGGTGCAGGGAGAGGGAAGAATAGCGAACTCCATAAATGCACCGTCCGCCAAATATTTCGACTGCAATGTGGAAGGACTAGAAATATAAGAGAAAGTTTGGAAGGAAATAACATTTTCATTAAACTTTGAAGACCAAGGAGAATTTTGACAAATATAGAAGGGAAAGAAAAAGGTCCAGGGAAGGCTGAGGGTAAATAAATAAATAAATAAGGTGTTAAGCTGAAGTCAGATTTTCATCAAAGCAAATAGTCACAATATGATTGGCAGGTAAGAGGCTACACAGAAATCTTAGAAGGAGCTGGACAGATACAAGGGGCCAAACCATTAGGACCTTTACAGAGGACATACGGTGTTGTCTGCCCTCTCCCCACACTGTCTTTAGACAGCTGCTCCTCTTCCACTGTGGGTGGTCCCCGTGGTGCTGTCGTCACTGTGTCCAGGCACCCACAGTCATGGGGTGGGCACATGGCCTGGGTGGAACCAGCAATAAGAACTGCTCAGGACTGGGTACAAGATCCAAGCAAGGTCAGTCAGGGCTTCCCTGGATTCATACAACGGTATCAGAAAAAAGAAGCACCTCTTTTTTCCCAGGCTGAAAGGATATCAGTTTGCATGTGGGCAGCCATCTTCCCCACTACCTGGCAAGAACGTGCCTATGCCTAAGCCAGGATAATGAGGACCCGGAAGCCATAGGATGACATGAGGGAGACAGGACCCAGAAGGCATGGATTGGGCCCTGGGTCCAACTCTGTCTGAAACTCTAGGTCCACCCTTGGATTTCTCAGCTGCTGAGTCATTAGCTGATTTCCCTCGAGCCAGCTGGAGCTAGGAGTTCTGCCCAGTACAGCAATGAGTGTTCCGCAAAGGAGTTTAGACCTCCTGAGGCAGGGCTGGGAAGCCACTGAAAGCCTCTCCTCGTGAGAGACACAAAGTCTGTGGAGAGATGACGCAACCTTTCAGCGGCAGAGGCAATTGCCATGGAATCTTCTAATTCATTATGCAAATGAAAGAAGTTAAACACGTTCTACAGCCACTATAGAACGACATACGACGCAACCTACTCCAAGATCCACACTAACTGAGGACACGAGTTAGAGCCACACATTATTGCTGATACTGTCAGCAAACTCTGGATGGTGGCTGTCTCAACCCCCGGGGTGACAGTACTGCAAGAGGAGCAGGTGACACCAAAGGTCAAGGAGCAGGGCCTGAAACAGCATTACTGTGTCTCATGTGAAGGGTCTGGTTACCTCCCTCTCTGAAACCAAAGACGTTTGAAGGAAAAGGGGTGCTAAAGCAGCCACAGTTGGCAGTGACATGTGAGACGGTGGGTGACCACCCCCGTCCCCACCCTGCACACGCAACATCAGGGACCGTGCCTTTTGCTGCAAATAGCTTTGAACCTTCTGTTCACCCCCAGCCCTTGCTTCTTTTTTGCAGAAAAAAGAAAACCACTTTGCTGAGGCCCAAGGCTAGGGCATCAGGTTACTCATCACTTGGGCAGGTCCATAACACAAGATGAACCCTTACCAAATAGAAGGCACTCAGGGCTGGGAAAAGCTTCAAGTGGGTACTCGATCCCCTAGCACCTCTGGGTAAGAGAGCATGTAAGCCTGGCGATGTGCCTCTTCTGAACTGGAAGGGTCTGCCGCTGGGGCAAACTTCTTACCGTACTGAGTTAACACAGCAACAGGGGGCTGAGAGGATAGCATTGCCTCGCCTTCACCTCTGCCCACACCAGCTCCTCCTCCCACCGCCCTTGCAGGACACAGAATCAAAAGTCTGGGAGAAGCAGGAGGTCAGCCAGCTGCAACTCAGCATTGGAGTGCTTAGCTGTCTATGTCTGTGGAGGAAGCCAGCGCAGGGGAGGGAGCAGGGAGATCCCAGGACCCACCATGGCTGGGGCTCAGAGGACTCAAAACACACCCTTGTAGCAATGGCCCTGCTGCATGTGACTAGTACCAGACACTCATTTTTCACCTTTCAACAATTCTGAAATGGGCATGCATCCGTAATCTGTGGCGTGTCATACTCGAAAATTGTTAGCTTTTCCTTCCTTGGGGATTTTTGAAAGAAGGTGTATTTCACAATCGATGTTTATTTTTTATGTTCAACAAAATACTATATTCGGACTACCTGCTCACAATGTTAAGCTAAATCTCCCTGTCCATGCCCAAGAGACTTTTTGTATTCCAACAGACCCACTGTGGCCATGGGAGCAAGAGTCACAAAAACCGGAAGAGGTTTCGGGGCCACAGGGGAGGAAAATGGCCTATCTCACCCCATTTCCTCTAAAGTCTCCAAGTTCAGGAGAAGGCACAGGTTGCAAAGCGCCCACATTTGGAAAATGGCAGACTGTCCCATCCTAGAAGAAATCACCAGCTCCAACAGCAGCTCCCACCTCGATGCCTGGGGGCCCATGGTGGCCGAGGTAAGAAAATGATGGCCATGTTGGTCATGGCATGACGATAGTGAAAAGACCTAACATTTAGAAAAAACTTTAAAGTTCTCAGAACACTTTCCTGAGCATTCCACAGCCTCAGACCCAGCTGGTATCATCCCCTTTGTATATGTGAGGACAGCAAAGCACAAAGCAGTGGGTACCTCATGGAAGGTGGCAGAGTCAGTCCATGGCGGAGAAGTGACTAGATGCCTGAGAAATACAGTCTTCCCTTACGACCCTTCAAACGTTCCACAAGGGACAAGGGAAACGTTTAGCCGTAGGTGGCACTTTTTTCAATCCTTTCGAGCTCACGAAGTAGAATAATCAGTGTGATAAGCCTACTTTTTTACCAACATTCCAGAAAAAAAAAAAAGTTGGTAAATAGAGTTCAAAGGGCAAATTCATGTTTAAATGTCCATGTTTAAAATGGTATGTACTTTAATATTGATATTTGAAATTTTAGTATGAGAAATTTTAGTATGATTATTTAATAATGTGTGTTTCAGAGGCACATTTGTTAAAGTGGTAAAAATTTAGAAAATAATAAAAGGTTCAAAACAGTGAAAGCAGTTACACAATCAGCTGACCACCTATTAATGAGTGCCTTCAGCAAACAATACACACATACACACACACAAACACACACACACACACAGGCTGTGATGGAAGTTTTCCCTCATGGGAGCAGAACCATGCTATTACAATGCAATTACAGGAACAATGCAATTATCAGTACAAAATAGTAACTGACTAGCTCAAATAGGGGAAAGAGGACAAGGCTAGGATGGTCAAGGCAGGCTACTTGGACCAAGAATGGGAGACAAGCCCGAAAGCATGGTCAGGATTTGGCTCAACTGGGAGGAGGCAGAGATGGCATCCCGTGTCCAGCGAACAGTTGAAGAAACAAACGAGATGTTATGGAGAGCCTAGTACCTAGCAGGGTGCTCAGGGAGGGCCACAGAGGGGAAACGGAGATGAACAGCCATTTCTCTAGAATAAGTCAGGACAAGCGTGGCTGGAAAAGGGGGCTTATAAATAGAGTCTTAAGACAGAGTTCCAAGAGCAGGTTATATAGTTCCTTGAAAATAAGACTAAGGAATTTGAATTTTAACCTATAGATAATGAGGAGCCCCTGAAAGTCTTTGAGCAGGAGAACTGCAGGTGAGAGTAGGCTTTGCACAGATAATCTACAAGACTCCAGTGAGGAGCCCATAGAAAATTTCCACGTAAAAGAGTGGAGGGAGTCACAGAGATAGTGGCCTTACCTATGGTGCACCCCAAGATGGATGCAGCTGCCTTCAGTAAGAGCCCACCTGTTCTGTGCTCAAGGACAAAGGAAAGAGTTTAGGCTGCCAGTGGGCATACGAGTAGAAATGTCCGCCAGCAGTTCAGCTGTTGGTCTTACACTCAGGAGAAAGGCCCAGACAATATTTATATATAAATAGATGGAGATAGAAATAGATGGTAGATGTTAAGGTTTTCCCTGCTGATTAATACATGTCCACAGCTCATTTTACATATGTGTGTGTATCTGTGTCAACAGATGATACGTAGACGAGTGATGGACAGACAGACAGATATGTTTGGCATTTGTGCTTCTGATTCTCTCTCCTCTCTTTCCTCTTTCTCTCCTCCCTCTCCTATGATCTAGTGCCTTATGTCACCCAGATAAGTTCTGACGCTGGCTTTTTCGGATGATGGCAATGTGCCACTCTGGCTACCGAAAAGACTTGGATATGGCCTTGCTTCCGATCTGCCAGAGTCCTGAAGACAGAAACAGTGATTTGCACCTTTCATTCATTTATTCATTCATCTCACAAATACTTTCTGAGGGCTTCCCACGTGCTGGAGATGTGGCCGTGAACAGGACATATTCTTACCCACCCATTTAACGAACGTCTCTTGAACACATTCGATGCAGAAAGCTCTGTGCAAAGAGCTGGGCTCGTCGTGGTTCCTGACTTCAAAGGGTCACAGCCTTGCAAGAAAGCAAATAAACCCCTACCGGCAATATCAATATACATGAAGTCATCACCTCGCAGGGAGTCCGTTCACGACTCCAGTCTCAAATAAAGTGCTCCACTCCGTGCACCCGGGGGAACTAAGGTCTGCAGAGGAAATGCAACCTTTATAACTGTCCTGGGCAGGTGGGATTAACAACTGCTCTTGTAAAAGTAAATGCCGACTGTGAAGCTGCCTATTGGCCCGTTGCCTCCTCAAAGGCATTTATGTTTATTTATTTATTTGTTTATTTATTTGCTAGATTTATCACATTTGCAGGCTGTGCCATTTGGCCTCGGGGTCAAATAAATCTCTTTTAAAACTTTAACATCATTCTTAAGCATTGTGTACCCATGCGTGCCCCTGACAGACCTTTCTAAACGCTTTACAAGAACAGAATTAAATCCATTTTACAAATAAATGCACTGGGAACGAGAAGAGTTTAAAGGCATCACAGACGGCAAAAATAAATTCCAAGAGAAACCTGGAGGTAAGATGAAAGTGTCCTACCATCCTCAAAATTTTAGAATCCTCAAAATGAAAAAAGAAACTATGGCAGGGGATAGAATTCTACCTCTCTCCTTCTTGGCACCTGTCCCTGTTGCAGAAGGATTTTTGCTCTGGGAGGATTTGTCATAAGGTGCAGGAAGACGGCCAAGGATCAGAACGAAGTGTGTAATGGAATGGAATGGAAATCCATTTTTAAGAAAGCCGGCCATGTCATTTGAAAAGTCAGCCAAAGCTGATTCATCTCCTAGGGCCTAAGGCTGTCTCTGGGAGACAGTTAAACATGAGAAAGAAGAGCGGACTCTTTGGGCCCCCAGTTCAGGTTATTATTCCACTAACATAACTAATATGGTGTTAAATTATCCTTTCATTCCATCATCAAACATTTTTCCAGCAGTAGGTACTCAGCACAGAATTAGCTGCCATGGACTACAAAACATAATTCAAGGTCTCAGATTTTAAGAAGTATTCATGCAAATTAAAAATCACAGAATAATGCATCCTGGAAAAGTTGCCACCACAGTCTAAGGAAGTTGCTTGTTCTTAGGAGGTGACTCTTTCCTTGTCACATACTCTCAGCCTAACATTTTCTCATTTTTTTCTGTGGTCCAGAAATACCAAGAGAGATTCATTCTCCTATTAAGCAACTTGCTTTTTCTATTACCTTTTTCAAAGGCATTGATTTGTTTTTGGTAAATTGGTTTATTTAGAAAGACACAGCAGGGAGCCTGGGTGGCTCGGATGGTGCCTTCGGCTCAGGTCATGATCCCAGGGTTCTGGGATCAAATCCTGTATCAGGGTTCCTGCTCCCTGGAGAGCCTGCTTCTCCCTCTGCCTCTCTCTCTCTCTTTCTCATGAATAAATAAATAAAATCTTTTGAGGGTTTTGAAGGGGTGGGGGTAGGAGGTTGGGGGAACCTGGTGGTGGGTATTATGGAGGGCATGTATTGCATGCAGCACTGGGTGTGGTGCATAAACAATGAATTCTGTTACACTGAAAAGAAATTAATTTTTTTTAAAAATGAAAAAAAAAAAGACACAGCAAAATTTGCTATTGAAAACATGTATTTTCTAGTTCTCGTGATTACCTTAAACCCTGATTTTGGATTAACCAAGAGACTCCTGGCACCTACTGTATTAGATAAGAGACCTTCCACTCTACGATTTTTACCACTACAACTAATAAGGACCTAAAGCCATGCCTTAAATACCTGTGATTCTTTACCACCCACCCATCCCAAAAAAACAAACAGGACCGATTAGTAGGAGTTCAATAAATATTTGTTAGATTAGATAAGTAGTTGCAAGATCTTGTCATCTTATAACCAACATGTCTTCCAAAGTCTCTAATCAAAATATGGCAAGATTCCTATGCAACTGACACTGTGAGGCTAACTTTCCTTCATTGCCTGCTTATATTGTACTTTTATTTTTTAAAAAGAGAGTTTTGGGGGTGCCTGGGTGGCTCAGTGGGTTAAGCCGCTGCCTTCGGCTCAGGTCATGATCTCAGGGTCCTGGGATCAAGTCCCACATCGGGCTCTCTACTCAGCAGGGAGCCTGCTTCCCTCTCTCTCTCTGTCTGCCTCTCTGACTACTTGTGATTTCTCTCTGTCAAATAAATAAAAAATAAAAAATCTTTAAAAAAAAAAAAGAGAGAGTTTTGACCAAAGTTGTATGTTCTCAGACAAGCCAGTGTGCCTCTCTGAACTGCTATTTCCTCATCTGCCCTGACCTCAGGGGCTGGTTTTGAGGCTCTAATCAGACAATGTATCTAAAAGTGCCTTATAAACTATCAGGGATATGATAGACTAACAATCTAGGAAGGCTGAAACATGTTTTAAATAAGATGGAAATGTAAAGTGTCTACACAATATTACTGTCTTCCTATTTTTTTTTTCAAAACAGAAGTCTTTACTATTGTTATTATATTGTTGGCTTAATAAACGGCAGCTACTATTCAACTATGTTTTGTGTTCACTAAGTCTGGCCAAGTTGCCCAAAGACCTAAAACAAATTATATGGTTATTTCTATGGAACTATGATTTGTGGTCCACACAACTAACTTATAAATGAATTTTTAGAATATCACCCATTTACACGTAGGGGTTCTGCAGTAAGTAGGATTAAACAGACAAATAAAAATTTTAAGGGCGGAATGACACATTGTGCCAAAATGAAAAACCACGTATTCCATGTATCAAATTCTAACAGTGACTTTAACAATTTAGCAGCTTTAAGAGCAACAAACTGCAGACATTTTCTTTGTGATTCTGACAAAATCCTTTTAACCAGAATCCTTTTAACCAAATTCCCCATTGGCGGTGGGGGGGAGGGGGAGAAGGGTATCACCAGAGCAGCCACCAATGAAAGATCTAATGTCAACCCCAAGACATGACTACTTCGCTGTGGAATGAGTTTTCTCCAAAAGTATTTGAAATCCTCTATCCAAGAAAAAAACCTAGACAAGAATTATTGAATTCTGTAAAGCTCAAAAAACTCCTAATTTAATGGAATGATCTTGTCTTGCCAAAATGAACAGTCCTGTTCATTGCGTGCCCCCAGGGACCTCCCAACCTCATACCTCACCAGCCTACCCCATAAATCCTTGGCCTCACCCCCTGGGAAATGCCCACTAATCCCTGGAGACACTTGAGGCATGCAAGACCTATTTTCAGGTATGCTACTCCTGAGTCCTACTTCTGCTGCCTCTTGTGAACCTTTCAAGATCCAAGTTCACCTCCTCCATGAAACCTTCCCCACATATTCCAGAGACAACTGCTTCTTCCTTGGGCCTTTTGCCATGTCAGAGCACTGACAGCTTGTGTGGTGTCTTCTGTGTGCTTTTCTACTGACTCTGAGACCGGAAGAGTAGAGACCTCCTCAGACACTCTTCTAAATACTCGAATGTGTATTAACTAAGTTAATACTCCTAATGGTCCTAGGACAATGACAGTCACTTTCCTTATTCCCATTTTAGAGGCGAAGGAACTGAGGGTCGGAAGGGTTGAGTAGCTTGCTCACAGTTACACACCTGTAAATGGCAGAGCTGAGGTTTGAAAGCAAGAGAGCCGACTCCAAGTTCTGTGCCCTTACTCAACAACGCTAGCCTCGCCCACAAGAATTTCGCAGAGCAGAAACATAAAGGTTTGGATATTTGACGAGAACGGTCTTTCCTCCCAAGGAAGACTGTATCCAAGGGCAGCCCGGGACTTCCTCGGGTGCAGTCTATCTGCAGAGCTGCTCCAAACAGAAGGGGTAGGAAAATTCTCATTTTGGGGCTAATTGAATTAGCGGCTCCCTCTCAAACGTAATGAAATTCAAAGCCATTTTATTAGTCCTCTTGGGACTCTTTTAAAAATTTCTTCCTCAGCTGTATTAGATTAGACGCCCTGTATAAAATAAGGTCAGATTCTTTCAGGATATTTCTTTGTTGCTCCCACCTACACCAGGGCTCTCGCAGATCATTCTGTCTTCCGGGCTCCCTTCCTGACGCCGTAGGAGGAGATCAGAGCATCTTCTAAATCCAAGAACCACACTGACCCTCATCCACATGCTCTCAGAGGCTAGCACCATGTATTTCTGGATGTACCATTGAAACCATCAACTAATGCAGCTCAGGGTGACAGAGATGGCCCATTTTGATGGTACTGGTACTGACGAGTACCACCACATACACACACACAGCTTTTGAAAAACTTGGCTGTGCCCTGGGGCATCTGGATGGCTCCATCAGTTAAGACTCAGACTCTTGGTTTTGGCTCAGGTCATGATCTCAGGATCCTGAGATCAAGCCTCATACAGGGCTCGGTGCTCAGTGGTGATTCTCTCCCCCTGCTCTCTCCCTCATGCCTTCTTTCTCTCTCTCTCTCTCTTTCTCTCTCAAATAAATAAACCTTAAAAACAAACAAACAAAAACCTTCTAAAAAATGAAAAACTTGGCTGTTCCCTAAAAGGTCTTTTGAAGACAACTCTCCTTTACTAAGCACACAACTTGGGTAGAAAATCAAAGCTTCCTTCGCTCCCATGGATTCATCTACAGGTTTTCATTCTGGAGAGAAACCGAGGAAAAGCATTTCATGATTGCAAACTGGTCTTCTCAGAACAACATTCCTAATGAATGTCGATTCATTAGATGTATGGAGTGCTTATTCTCTGTGCCTGACCCTGTGCTAAACACTGATAATCTAGGGAGTAAACCTGGGCTGCAGACTCTCGGTGCAGTGCAGTAAAAATGTGGACTCTAGAACCAGACTGTGGAGTTTTAAACCTCGCTCCCCCACCACTACCAGTAGGTTGGTTCAGAAAACCGATCTAAGGTAACCAACATTTATCAAATTCTAACACCACCCTATGAGCTAAGCCCCATCATCAAGTCCATCTGACAGATAAGGAAGCTCAGGCACGGAGGGATTAAGTAACTGACATAAGATCTCACAACTTCCAGCAATTCACAGGAGCCTACAACAATGGTCCCTGCTTCAGAAGCAGGCACTGGCCACGTAAGCCCAGCTGCAGTGAATGTGGGTGAAGTCTGTGCACGTGGGCATCTGTGCTACAGTGTAATGGGGCAGGCCTGGGGAGAACTGCACGGTGGATGGCCAGCTAGATGCTGAAGGAGCCTGCCCCTGGACGGGATGGTCCCACCCGAGTCCCTCCACTCAAAGATGCCTCTATTAGAAGCTAGTGAATTCCCCATTTGGCCAGTTGGCCTTGGGTTTTCTGCTACTTGCAGACAAAATTATCTGCACATCCTAATGGTTACGTTGCCTTATTGTATCTCAATGACAATTATGGAGGTAAGTAATATTGTTACCATTTTGTAGAAAATGGAGCTAAAAAAATTTACCAGAGGAGTCCCAGTTAGTAAAAGTGGAGCCAAGATTCAAACCAAGGTCTAGCTTCACGTCTATACCAGACAGCCCACAGCAGATGGCCTGGTAAATGATAAAGGACAAAATAAGGGGGGAGGGTTGATATATGCTGCCTTTCTGCAAAGAAAAGTCATCCTCACCCGCACCCCCTCCACCACCCAAGCACGCTGTCCACACGCTCTCAAATGCTCTCACCTCCTTTTCACTTTATCTTCCAGTTATTTATATTCATGTCTTGGTCTTAGGCTCTCCCCAAGACTCTTAAGCTCTTAGAAGACAGGGTTCCTGTAGCTCGGTGCCTGCATGTTGAAATCACACAAGAAATACACAAGGAATTGATTGTCCTCGAATCACTCTTTGTCCCACTTAGAAGTAATAAGGAGCAGGAAGAAAATACTATAATGTTTAGTGGCCGATTTTACACAAATTGCACCCAACATGGCTCGGTTTCAGGTATGGTGTTCTGTGCTGTTCCTTCTGACTGTCTCTATCAGAAGGACAAGAGGTGAAAGCAAGGTGGGAGGGATCCATTTCAAAACCAGATAAAATACTGGCACTGCCACCAATGCCGGGGCCAAATCTGGCCTCTGTGAGTTTTCAGGTCTGATTTAATCCTATCCTTAAAGCCAAACTCACATTCACTTTGAACTGTGGCCTGGTTCTGCTTTTGTTTTAAATCTCAGAACTGATGGCTTTGCCAGTATTTTATGTGTTCGCTCGGAAACTCTTGGAGCAGCACTATTCAAGACCCAAACAGCTTTGACCATGGATTTTGCCACTTAGACTCCTTCAGTGGCTTCCCTGCCTACCCAGTTTGGGGTAAACTCCTGCAATGCTTTGAGGAGCTCCACAATATGACATACATTTTCAGTCTTAACTTGTAGGTTTCCTCTGCCCTTGGCCAACTGTCCTAGTCACAGTTGCCCCTGACACACCCCACATCAGCCTGCTTCCTGGTCACTGTGCGGCTCGTGTCCTTGCAGGTGCCCCTACCTCCATGACTTTGAGGCCACCCTGTATGTCATGATCACATCCTTTCTGGAAAGTCCAATTCCAAGAGCACCTCTCTCATGGAGTCTCTACTCATCCTAGATGTGTTCCTTCCCCATTCTGAACCCTCATCACATTCTGCTTATACCTGCCTTAGAGTAACTATTACAATTATTTGGGAACTGGCTTCTAGCAACCAATTATAGTGTAATACTTATTATGATTATTGTTAACATTTACTGTGGTTTGCAGATGTCAGACATTGTCTTCAGTGCTCTGAATACACCAATTCATTTAATCCTCACTATATCCTATGAAGGAGGTACAAATGGAGATAATAGCCTACTCAGTCAGGTTCTTGAGAGGACTAAGTAAGGAATGCATGGAAAGGTCTCACAACCGAGCTCATAGGTGCCCAGCACACAGTCAGTGCTCCATATGTTTTTGTTAAAATCAGCAGCAGCAGCAGCATCACCACCATCAAATCCATTTTACAGATGGGGAGACTGAGTCTTAAAGTAGTTTTGCATGTTTTTACTGCACTAGTGAAATATGGAACTCCTGTACTGTGCTAATCACTGCATTTTAATATAAGTCCCGTTAGGGCTGACATTAGAAGAATGCATCTTTTTTCCTGTTCAGAGATTAGCACAGAACCTTACCTAAAAGTTTATCTTGAAATGCACTGATTACACCTAAAACCATCAAGAATTTCACGACCTTACTAGGTGATTTCCCTAGTGGCCACTGAATAGTTTATTTCCCTGGATAAGGCAAAAATCCCCTTACCGGCTGTACGCGTCTCTGAATGTAGGCTGAGTTCCTATTCTCCAATCCTTGCCAATCAAACACTTTTCCTTCAGCTATAAAAATACTCCGTCACGATGCAGGAAGTCAACAAAGCCAACTATTTCTACAACGTTAATGTGAGCAGAGCATGTTCCAAATGGCCCAAATGCCCAAGCCCTCGCTCCCGGACCCAGGCCGCAGGAGGTGAAAGGATATCAACAGCATTATCCACACCCACGCTTCTCTCGTACTCACCTTCATCTCTGGCTCTCGGTCCCGGCTGCTCAGGTTTGTTTAGGTTGCCATAAATTAAAGGACACGCTTTTTACATGCCCCAAATCCGTTTCACTCGAGATGATAGAGGAAGGGAAAAATGGTTTCCCATAACCCTCTCAAATGTCCCGGTATGAAATTGCAGCTAGGGGCATGCTTCCCGGCCGGGCCATCGGAGGCCGGCACGAAGGAAGCCGCCCCCGCCTACAGGCTGCCCACTGGGCCCGGGCTGGAGGGGGATCAGTTTCAGCCACGCATGACCTGAGCCTCAAACCCCCGACGATGCCGCACCTTTGGCTGACCATGAAAATTACTCCGATGTGTCTCCTGGTCTCTCACATGGCTCAATTTGACCACAATATTTCAATTCGTTTCACCAACATTTGTGAAGCGACCTCTGGATTCACCCAAAGCCCCAGAGAGTACCCCTGTGCAAAGACCCCAAATCCACTACAACAGCTGATACTTGAATATCCAGGGCCCCCCCCCATCCTGACCTGGCCCCCGCTGCACTGAAGCTGGGTCGGACCCAGGGCTCTCAGCCACGCTAGGCTAAAGGCCGACACTGAGCTGCCTGTCTGAGTGGAGAGGCCAAAGGTTAGCACTGCAGAGGGAGAAAAAGCCCCCTCTCCTGCTTACAGACCCCTGTGTTTTCCAGCCACGGAGATGATCAAAGTACCAGGTGCGGGACACATGCACATTCACTCTCACCTGCCTTTCCATCCCTCAATTCCTCTGACATCACAGCAATCTGAGGTCCCTTCTAGGTAGGAACACCAAGCCTCAGAAAGTTTTGGAATTCTGTGTCTAAGGTTGTTCAGCCAGGTAGTGTCAGAGCCAGGACTCAAATGACAGCGACATGACTGGGTCAGGACCGATTTCATATGGAATAGGGAGACAGGGACCCTGGCGGTAGTCCTCAACACCAGTCACATGGACCTCCAGAGATGTTCTAAAAAGAGCATCTAAAAAGAGCATCTGAGGCCACCACAGGACAACCACATCAGAAGGACAGGAAAGGGCTCAGATACAGAGGTTGTATTCATCAGCATTCTCCACAGAAACCAACAGGATGGGTATATGTAAAGAGAGAGATTTATTTTAAGGAACTGTCTGATGCACGTGATTAGGGAGGTTGACGAAAGTTGGGCAAAGATGGTCTTCAACATCTCCCATCCCTACTGGATGAGTCATCAGGCCAGAAAATCAGCCAGCCAGTGTTTCACCCTTAAGTCCAAAGGCTGTCTGGTAGCAGAAGTCCCTCTTACTTGGGAGAGTTCAGTCTTTTGTTTTATTCAGACCATCACCCATCCCCTGATTGGATAAGGCACACCCACATTGTGGAGAACTGTTTGCTTCCATCAAAGAAACACCTTCACAGAAACATCCAGTACAATATTCAACCAAATGTTTGGGAAGAATCAAGTTAACACATAAAATTAACCATCATGGGTCATTTCACAGCTTCACAGGTGCTGTTTCTATACAGCCTGGGTCTTGGAGAACCCCTAATTTGCCATGCTACATACTCACAACTGCTTACAGTCTCTTCAACACCAAAAACTGCCTCACCATGAACCAACTGCCTGGGACAGAGACAGATGAGGTATTTGTCTAAACCAGGTAGTTTTTCTCAGGGAAAGTACCAGAGCAGTTTCTATAGGTACAGAGGAAGGTGCAGCCAAGAGTTGTAGTCCTATGTTTTCTAGAAGGTAGGTACAGAAATCACATCTTGCACAGACCACTTTGACTTCAGGTTCCAAATGATTTCTGGTGAATGGCCAATATTTATTCTATTTGTTCTCTTCCCAAGCACATTCAAAGCAGAATTCCCTATCTCCTAGGGAAGGCTGAATTTTTAAAACCTGGGAAAAGCCAGAATGAAATGGTTCATTTGCACCTGACCTATGGCTTGACAGGAGATACCAGAAGCTTGTGTTAAAAGGCAATAAATCTCACCAAGATGGCAGGGAAATTTGTAGCCAGAGTTGGGCAAAGCATTTTTCTATAGCAGTGAATTCAGAAAAGCTGATAGTACTGGCTGATCATATATTTGCAAATTTTAAAAGCCTGCCCCCTCGGCTTGTTGGATGAGAGATTTGAAACAATGGAACATGACGTAGTCAAGGCCTCAAGAGGCAGTGTGTCTGTCTGTGTCTAATCTGGCTTAGGTTCAAATACCAAAACTTTGGTATTTTTTATGGTGTGTTGTTGTTTTGAAAATATTGAGGTGTGTTTTATTTATTTATTTTTAAATTAATGTATAATGTATTATTTGTTTCAGATACATTTTATATTTGTTTAATTAACAAACACAGCAGTAGGTGAGCACTTACTTGGGTAGTTCAGACCAGCAAAATCATTTGCTGGAGGCTGGAATAGCAGGGTCAGACCCCTGGGGAATACAGGAGCATCTCCTAGGAACTTGAGCCTACATTCGAGGTGCCACACTCCTCTCGGCTGGTCCTAGGAATCTGAGGGCTGCCACTCAGTCCAGGCCCAGGGATAACTGCTGAGTGGGCAAAGGTGGTCTCCGACCTCTCCCCTCCCTACAGATTTCCTTTTCTTTCCATCCCTTCTTCTGGGTCAGTCTTCTTTCTGCTCATTTCAGCTTTTAACAAAGCTGATTTTGGTTGAAATCTCAAGAGCCACCGTTTAGCCGCAGGTTGACCAGTTGCCTATGCTGAAAATAATAGTTTTCCTGCTAGTGTGTCTGAGTGTTGGCTCTCTGCTGAACAAATGTAGGTCGGCTTTAACTGGGATAACTTGTCTTTCTTCTCTTACCCCATTTCCCAGCAGGTAGCTCCAACATGCTCTTCTCAAGGCAATAACAGAGTGCGAGAACACAAGTGGGAATAAGCAAGTAACATTTTTCAAGCCCTTGTTTGTATCAAGTGTACTAATACCCAATTACATCATGTCTTATGGCTGGGCCCCTTGTAGGGCACTGTAAGTGTACAGGACAAAGACAGCTAAAGCAATCCATCTATCATAGCGCTGGTTCCAGTTTGGAACAGGGCCACCAAAGGTCACCTGGGAAAGCCCCTATCATTTGTTCTGGTCCACCCAGAAGGGCGTCTTGTTCAAGCATAACCTATCCACCCATCTATTCAAACTTTAATGGAGACTGATTCTACACGAAGAGTTTTACAGGATACAGAAATAAGAAAGAATAGGAAATAAGAAAGAATGGAATCCTACAGAAAGGAGATTAGGATAAAATAGGCATGATCCCTAAACATGTCGGCATAATGGGGGCCTTAAGAAGAACCAATAAATTGTTACAGGGTCAAGATTATCAAATATGATCCGCAGGGAAATAGAAGCCCACAGTGAATTTTTTGGAAGTTTAAGGTAAAAAGAGGCAAAGAAAAAAAAAAAGGACAACACAACAGATTCATGTGTAAAGTTAATTTTGTTGTATCTCCAAAAGCATTGCTAATTCTGGAAACATATCCTTCCTATCTTTGGGATAAGATATTAACTTTTATAAAATTAAAAGAAAACAGTTCTGTTTGTACATTTTTAAGCATTCTTACTTAGTCAAATAAAAGTTGTCAATTCAAAATCTGCCTTTCCCAAATCCTCACATTATTTCCTCTTTTGTTTTTATTTTGCTTTCACCGCAGTGGTCCAGGCAACACAGCTGGAGAGGGAAGAGAGCACTTTCCGCTGTGTCACTCCGTGGAGAAGGAATCCTCTGTGAACGGGCCTCAAAGGATGGGTTGGGGTCCAACAGATGGAAATGACTTTGATGTGGGTGGAACCTGGAGAGGGCACCAGGAGGGAAGCAAGACTGCGACATTATATCCACAGCCCAGAGTAAGGTTTGTCTGAGTACCCTTGAGCAGCCTAGAGCTGTTGGCAGACAGGGCTCCTGAGGAACAAGAGATATCACCTTGAAGCCCACCTCCTCATTCTTCCCCGGGCCTGGTCTGGGCCTGGCTGCAGCTGGCTCCTGGAGACTCTTTCCCCAGTCACACATTTTGCAGAATTCTCCCCTTTGCCTGATGGTTATGTGACAGTTTTCCTCTATTCCTCTTCCATTTGCCAGTAGACCTTGCTGGGAACCAGCCCTCCACATCTCTACTTCCCAGGCAAACCTTCTCCCGTAGGAGGGTCAAGCTAACAAGATGAGGCCCAAGTTGATTCTTCCTGTCCCGAATCATCCTCTCTCAAGCACCCTCCCATGCTTGTCTTAAGATGAGGCAACCAGGTAGACACCCTTGATGCAAAGACCACATTTTCATCTCAACTTAGCCGGAATAATTATATTTATTAGCAGTATTATTAATTTAATAATTATTCATCCAAAGTCACAGGTAAAGAGCTCTTAAAACCCAGGGTAGTCTAACTCTAAAGCTAATGTACTCCTTCATCCTCCCTAAAGGCACACACACACACACACACACACATACACTCAAAGGACCTCCATGATGTTCTCAACACCAAATATACTATCTAACATAGTAAAAAAAAAAAAAAAAGCCCCACCCTATATCCTACTTGACACCTGGCCCTCCTAACCCAGACTGAAACATCACATAGGAATCACACAATTGGATGGCTTTCTTTTGACCTTGAATTTTGAGGTTGGGTGTTGGTGCTATCTCCTCTGTCCATCTGGAACAAGGCTTTTACTACTTTATGGTTGCTCATTCTTTGGAGTTCTATGGCTCAGAGTTCGCATCAAGGGGCCCCTGCATGACGTCCAAGGCATTTAATGGAGCCCAAGGAGAGAGAATTCCCTTGTCTCCATTCCACATGTGCTGCCTCAGGGCCCAAACTTCAGGACTGCACAGTGAATGGAATAATGACATTAGCCGAAAGTACCTGCTATACCACACATGCGAAATTGAGTGCTAATGCATTATAAGATTTTGAACACAAATCCAGTATAAGGGTAACGTAATATCTTTTTCAAAAGTCACCAAAAGGAAGCATTTTCAGTACAAAGGTTTTTATCTGCATAACATTTTACACTTCTCAGCATGCTTTCACCTCATCTGATAGAAATGAAACAATATCATCCCCATTTTCCAGATGAGAAAGCCAAGGCTGGGGAGCATTAACTGGTCTGTGCAGGTGTAAGGCCTGACAGTCGTGTGTCTGAGACTGGAATTCAGGACAAGTATTTCTCTGGCCAACTCTACTCAGAGTCACACAATTAAATTCATTTTGTTGGCTTGCATTGTTTTGTTGACGAATCCTGATTAACCAACTATCTGGAACGAAAGGTGTTCTCTAAATGGGACAGCTGCCAACAGCAACACCCCATTGACTTAATCAGTAATGAAGCTTGAGCTGCAGAAATGGAAAAGAAGACCTAAGCTATTCATTCCAATATCTGCATATTCTTTCATGACCATGGCAATTTATGACCACATGTGTTCTGACCCTCATCAGATGGAAAAGCATCACTGACAGTGCCATGAAAACCCCATTGGCTGTGGGAACTCCAGAATTCCACACAGGAGGAGCCTCAATGGGACTGACTTCCAGGTGAAAGGTGTTGGGGTGATAGGCACAGTTTTTTTTTTCTTGGATTATATGTTACAGATTTTTAAAAAGTCTTTTTTTCTAAAGTAACTTTCAGTTACCATTGCATAAAATTGAGATCACTTAAATCGTATGTAACAGAGAACACTAGAAGCTGCAGTAATGATTGCGGTGATCGTTGCAGTGGTGATAGTGGTAGTAGGGTGACCAACTCATCCCCTTATCCCCAGGACTCTCCCAACTTTAAAATTGAAAGTCCCAGGCTCTCCTCACAACCCATCCCAGGCAAATTGGGATAGTTGGCCACTCTTAAGTAATAATATTACTGTTGCCATCATCATCATCATCATCAGAAGTGGCTAGAGGAGAAGCCAATGGGATCGTGTGGTACTTACACTTCAAAGCTATCCACTTGGTGTCACCATTGACTATCTGAAATAGGTTATGCGATGCCAAGATGCTGGCACACGATAACACTAGTCCTCAGTGTTGGCACCCATCCCCACCCTGTTCCTTGTCCCCCATCTGAATTTCTAGAATCATCTCCTGAAGTGATCACCAGGCATCACCCCTAACCTATTGTAAAGCTTCATAGGGTCTGGTCCACTCTCAGCAACATCTGGGCCCCTGAGAGCAACAGAAACTCTTGGGCTATTCCAGGTGGTCATTTGTGGGTCCTTGATTCTTCTCGAGGGCTGTCCCCAAGAGCTCAAAATCTCCCTGCTCTCAGCTTGCCCTAACCATATCTGGAGTTCTATTGGCCGAGATAACGCAAGGGGGACAATAAACACTGCCTGTGTTAGAAAGAGAAAAAATGTGAGTTGAGAACTGAAGAAGATGGGATTGGAGACATACCATTTCAAGATGGGGAGGAATTTCTACTGAACAAGCAAAAAGAAAGGCATCAAGGGAGGAGGACACATGGACAAAGAACAATAACGAACAAAGTTTGTATCATGGGGACTCGGAGACAAATGTGCTTCAAGGAGAGGGTGAGGAAGGTGGGGACCAAACTTTTGGTGCTGGAGAAAGAAATACCTACACTCTTTATTTGATAGACTAGTGGTTCTCAGCTGGGCTCTTCACCCCCACCCCCATGGAAAAACATTTGGCAATGTCTAGAGACATGTTTGATTGTTACAACTGAGAGTGGGGATGGCACTGGCAGCCAGTGGACAGATGCCAGGGACACTGTTAAAAAGCCTACAGCGCCCAATATCAAAAATGCCAAGACTGAGAAAGCTTACAGGAGACAATGGGGAGACACCAGAGGTTGTGAGCAGAGAAGTGACATAATAATGGAGCGGATACCTTTATAAGCCTGAGAAGTTGGCCAGCACAAGAATAGCTCCCTTCGTGCAATGAAGAGAGCCCTAAAAAACTTTCTGGCAATTGAAGTTCTGGGAATTAAATCCTATTTTAAACACACTGAGGCAATCTGCTAGATAAATCTGGAGGCGAATACTCTTGGGAAGTGAAGAGTTTCTTCCCGATGCAAGCACCATTCCTATCCAGCATCCTTTCTGCTGTATGCGAAGATCTGTGCTTTAGTCTCTTAACAGAGGACACACCTAGTTTTCTCTTTCAGACCTGGGAGAGCAGTGCAGGCTTCCCCCAAGGAATGGAAGACGAGAAGCCAGATTCTTTGACTCCTGCCCACTGTCTGACCCCAGAGCAGTTCCATATTAGATCACTGATTAGTTCCAGGACTGGTTTCTTTTTCTTCATGATTCATTGACTCTTAAAAGCAACTATTTCTTCACCCTGTCATTGGGACACTTAATCCAAAAATATTGAAATCAAGAGATATTTTCCTTGCTATGCACAATGGGAGCAGAAGATGATTCCTTTGAAAACTTCAAAAGTTCGTTTTTGTCTCTTGGTGACTGCTTTCAAGTCTTCATACAATAAAGGATTTCACTTACCTCTAGATAAAGCTTATTTTTACCCCCTCTTGGTTTTCTTTCCTTCCCTTTGAAACCCCTCAACACATCTAAGTACACCAAATATTTATGGATGTAATTTATGAGCCTTGGCTGTTTACTCTTTGCCAAAATTAAAAAGTATGTCTGTGTGTGGCCTGAAAACTCTCAGCTATGACAAAACCAAAATAGAGAAGTGAGCAGCTATTTCATATTTTAATGTGGGTAAGGGGGAGTCAAACTTCAAAAAAATCCAGAAGTAACTCATTCAACATATTCAGACTGCACCAAGGAAACTGAAAATGAACACATTCTCTTCTCCAAGCACCTAGCCCTATCTGCCCTGCCTCAGATGGCCATTGGTACAAGTTTATTGAGAGCAGAAGATAGGAAGATCGGCCAGGTATCCGAAGTTGGAAGATTATTGCTTGCTCAGCAGAGAGGGTCAAGGTGCTTCCCTCCTTGACCTGTCCCTTAAAGTCTTTTTCAGCTGTCTGCCTTGAACTCTTAACTCTGAGTGCGTCAGAGGGCTGGGGGGGACCAGGAGTTCTCTAACTAGTTCTTGACCTGCCCGTGATCCCTGCACACATTGCTTTGGAGAATCAAAACCCAACATCTGGAATTTGGCTTTTCACTGTCACAGGATGTCTCGAACGCTGGCTGGTGTTTCTAGAGTTACATAGTTTCTCCTAAGGAGCTTTTCTCTCACTGGAAAAAAATTTTAAAAAGTGAGAGAAATTGTGGAGGAAATGCTTATGATATTAAAAAGTCATAAGTACTCATCTGTGATATGGACAAAGCCGCGGCACTAGACGTACATAGATTCTGATAGTTAACTATGAACTCAAGGGACTGGGGCCTGGTGGAACTTGCCCTAAACAGGCAGAATTGAAGACTGTGAGGAAAGGAGGTGAATGCCTCATGATGTGCAAACATCATGGTGATGATTTAAACATCTCAGGGAAGAATGGAACAATCAGTGGTTTGAGGTACATCTGGTTATATCGGCCCATCTCACCCAGATCATCTTACCAACCTTCAGTCAATGGTTGGCTTAACGTCTTCAGGCCTCACCACTGGACACCACTTCCTGCTGCTGAAGGGCCACCCTGGAAACACACGCTGTGTTGTTCAAGGAAGAATCTGAGGGAACTGTGGGGGCCTGTCTGCAGCAGCCAGACCTGAGGCTGGCCCACAACTCACTGGGCAGACTTCGGCTCTTCAACCAAGATTCCACTGGCCCTGCTGAGTGGAAATGAGCTTTGAAAACCACTGCTTGGCCTCTTAAAAGAGGCAATTGACCTCATGGTTGCTTATTTTCTCAAAATGATCCGTTGAACTGGATTTCCATTCTCTCTGTTAAAGGAGAGCAGGGATAACTATAATTCAAGAATCACCATAAGCAAGAGTTTCACTATCCTCTCCAGCTAACACTTTTATTGAAGCTCTTAAGCAACCCAGTGTAGAAGAGTCTAGGAAAACCAGATCGATTCTTCAATTTCAATTGTCAGATATTTTTAATCTCAAAAGATATGTAGGTCCTCGGGCCAATGCAGGAATCCGAACTGACAACCACTTGTGTGTGTGTGTGTGTGTGTGTGTGTGTCTGTGTGTGTCTGTGTCTCTGTGTGTGTCTGTGTGTGCTGGCATTATTCCCACTAGACTGGATGACCACTGAGTATTTCCTCCTCTTCAAGGAGACGAGTAATGGGAAGCAGACTGGGTAGAGATCCTCTGGAATGCCAAGATCTCTCTCCATTCAAGGAACTTAAAAATAAGAAAGATAAGAAAGGTGTCCAAAGTTGTCATAAAATTATCAAATTTAAAACTGGAAACTAGGGGCGCCTGGGTGGCTCAGTGGGTTAAAGCCTCTGCCTTCGGCTCGGGTCATGATCCCAGGGTCCTGGGATCGAGCCCCGCATCGGGCTGTCCGCTCCACGGAGAGCCTGCTTCCTCCTCTCTCTCTTTCCACCGGCCTCTCTGCCTACTTGTGATCTCTGTCTGTCAAATAAATAAATAAAATCTTTAAAATAAATAAATAAATAAATAAAATAAAACCGGAAACTATGTGCCTGGTGGTTGGAATGCAAGAACTAACAGCTATTGCCCTTACTCTTAAGAAGTCTATTTCCTAATGGGAAAGAGAAATGATGAAATTGGCAACTATAGCCCAGGGCAATTAGTGTCTCAATAGGAAGATCAAGACTCTCTGACAATATATATGAGGGTCACCTAACTCAGTTTTGGGACATCAAACAAGGCATCATGGGAAAAATGATATCTAAGCTGAGATCAGAATGACAAAGTAATAGGTAAGAAAGAGAAGGGATAGAACATCAAAAGAAAAGTAACTTCATTTGCAAAGCTCTAGAAATTGAAGTACATGGCTTTTATCTGAAATATCAGCAAAAAATAAAAGAGATTTTGTAAACTGGGATCAGCAAACTTTTCTGTGAAGGACAGATGGTAAATATTTTAGGCTGTGTTGTCAACAGCGTCTTTGTCAAAATTTCTCAACTCTGCCACTGTATCAAGAAGATACCTACAGACAATATGGAAGTGAACATGTTCCAATAAAACTTTGTGTGTAAGAACAGGTGGCAGACTGGATATCACTCATGGCCTTACTTAGCTGGAATCTTCACTGTACTGAGTGTGGATCCCAGACCAGTAGCCTCAGCATCACCCAAGAGCTTGTTGGAATGTAGAATCTCAAGACCAGCCCATGACCTACTAACCTAGAATCTGCATTTTATGTTCAAGAGCTCAGCTGGTGATTTGGAGGCAAGTAAAAATGGGAGAAGCACTTCTGTAACCTTAAGGTGTTTGGACTCCATCTTCAGGGCACTCATATTTATATGGTTGGAAGATCCCTCTCACTGTAGCATCGCAAATACCAGAGAGTGATTGTCTCCTTAAATTTTGTGCCCTAAGTGCCCAGCTTGCTTCCCTGGGGTCCCAGCCCACAACAGGCTGATCTCCAAAAGCCTCCTGGGCTGATCTTCATTAAGCCTCCTACAGGTAAACGTTTGGGGTATATTTTTGAGCCTCCACTGAAGCCATTTTTCTAGGGGCTTTTTCTCCAGACCAGAATTGGACTTCATGTTCCTCTGCTGTCCATTATGTCATCATTCGTTCCTGTATGGGTTCCAGAACAATTTAGGGATCCAGTCTTCTGTCCCCGCTCCACCCCTAGAGGCATTTCTGGTCCCATGGGCTTGATGTCAGCTTTCAGACCAGCACACAGGCGGCAGCTCTGAGCGTGAGCCGAATAAGGCCCCTTAATTAGGCAAGAGAGGGACTCTGGACCAGCTGGGCACACTCTGAGGGAGACATCGATCAAAGAATGAATCTCCCTCCCCTTCCTTTTATTTATGCATTAGAAAATCCAATTAAAGCAGAGCCTGGCACTCTCCTAATTTTTCAGCCACTTAACACATACGACAGAGTTGCTGGCCAGGAATTTAAACACTCGCACACGCCCTCATGCATGCACATAGAATAAACACACACATCCTTTTTCTTCCTTGTCAGCTTCAAGGACTTGGGGACTTGGGGTGCGCCTGTGGCCCCTATAGCCAAAAAGATGACGGAAAGTAGGTTAGAAAATATCATATAGAGGGCTTCATCAGTTTTGCATCTTTTTTTCCCCTGCCTCTGATGATCTTATGTCATTTACATGCC
This sequence comes from Mustela putorius furo, assembly GCF_011764305.1. Classification (NCBI taxonomy): domain Eukaryota; kingdom Metazoa; phylum Chordata; class Mammalia; order Carnivora; family Mustelidae; genus Mustela; species Mustela putorius. The sequence continues at coordinate 56,933,429 of NW_025421998.1, forward strand.
TTTCTTTACTCATTTTGGCTTGTCCTTGGGGTTGATTCACTCAGATTATGTTGATGTGAGCAGACTCTGAATATTTTTGACTCGCTGCTTTACTGGTTTAAGGTTAGACTGATACTTTATAGTCCAACCTTCACTTTCTTAGCAGAGCCTTGATAATGTATGGGTCCAGGAAAGACACCCACGGAAATTACTGCAACGATCCAGCACAAAAATGGAGCCTGGGCATTTCTTGGTGTCAATCTCACTGAGCTATTTGTGCCTGTAAATGTCCCTTGCTAGGTCAGCTAGGTGGTGGAACCCAGCACACACTTGTGCACCAGACACCCAAGGGAATCTCCCCGTGCCTACAAGCAAAGGGATGCTTTATCAGTCTCACCGGTGTGCTTGATGTTCAGTAGAGTTCAACATGTCTTCAGTGAGAATGTTTTTAATGGGATATATCTCAGAGCACAGCAGATGGGAATTAGGGTTCTAGAACAAGCCGACTTCAGCATGAATGCCAGCTGTGTGACCTTGTGTCATCATGTGTGAGGATTATATAAGATGCCACGTGAAGGGTCAGCAGATAGCCTGGTACATGGCAGCCTAAATAAATCTCACCCGTCACATCTATTGCTTCCTATGAGCAAAGACTTTGCTCGAGTTTTTGCGAATCCATATAAGCTCCTGCCTTACAGCCCAACTTAAAACTCACCTTTTCAGTTTGATAAAATTATCATATATTGATTGTGCTAGTATGACCAATAACCATTTCACAAATAAACTATGTAAGTGATACAATTATTTTTCCTTAAACCGTATTCTTATATGATATCAACTCTCTGCTTCTCCTCCAGAGACACCTCTGTCCCTCTATTTGGTCGCGGTGAGATTGTCTATCCTAGCAACTGACCCTGTTCCCATGCTGTGCTCTCACCCTCCCTCAGAGCACGTGACTGGAGAGAGCCAACATGAGTCTTCCCTGAAAGGTGATCTGCAGATCCTAGGGAAGAAAAGATCCTCTTCCCCTGGGACTGAGGACTGAGAGGACAATAGGAACTAGAGATAACAGGTGGCTACCCTGAACACCTTTGAGAATTGGAAGAAACTACAGACTAACACCAATGCATAGAGCTGAGAGACAGCAAGAGGAAGAAGAGAAATCTAGCAATGCTTGATGAGCCCCCGGATCAGGACATAACTGGAGACAACTCCACATCTAGACTTCCGGCATCTGTGAGCTGGTAAAATTCCCCTATGCTTAAGCAAGCTGGTACAGGCTTTTGTCTCTTGCAACCAGAAGAGCCCTGACTAAACCACTTTTAATTACGTGAGTCATGTATCCATTAAAGCAAGCCCAGCTAAGAGGAAGGGATTTACATTCAATTAGTTAGCATTATATGAAACGAATAAGTTACTTTTTTTTTTTAACTTCTATCATTTGAAATCTTAATTTGAATTAAGGGCGTTTTACTAAAAGGAGTTGTTTTATATTTTTTATTTTAGGCAGTCATAAGTGGAGGTTTAAACAGAAAGGCCAGATAATTTTTAAATAAATACAGTGATAAATATGTATAATAAAACTGAGTTGGGTTTGTTATCCATCTAACTCTAAAAAGTAAAATACTATATTTGGAAATATATATATTCACACACCCATATCCAGATATATGCCGCATATACATGTATATCCTGAGAGACAGCAAGCATGCGAATTTACTATGCCCCTAATATGTGCCAAGTACCATTCCAGTGTGTTGTGTGTGTCATTTCATTGAGTCCTTACAACAACTTCCCTTAGAGATAAGTATTGCTATCCCTGTATCACACATATGAAAACTGAGAAACAAAGAGGTTATGTGATTTTTCCAAGGTCACATAGCTGCTAGGTGACAGAGCATGGCTTTAAACCCCAACTCTCTAGTTCCAAAAGTCATGATGTCTTTCCATTACACCACACTGGCTACCTCAGAAATAATTCGCCTCGCCTCTGCTGTTTTCCCAGTGGCCAGAGTGAATGAGCGTGATTACGTAAGTTCGCTTTACAATACTGGTTTCCAACTGCACTCTCATTCACAAAGTAAAAACAAAAAGCCACACATAAGCTAATCTCAGGACACAGCTGCTCTGAATGCCGCATCTGCAGGGGCTGGTGGAGGGGGGTGGGGTAGCCACAGGGGAGGGACCCCAGCTGGGAAACCATCAGAAGCCACCTATGGCCACATTTGTGCTCTTCAGTGATTCGCAGACTTGTTCTAAAATAGATGGGGATCCCTGGAAGAGAGCAACCAGGCTATTGGATTTGAAAATAAGCGGCGCAAATAAAAGCATGTTATTTAAAAATTGTGAGGCAAAATATCTTTTAAAAATGATAAGATCATCAAATACATTAAACACCAGATATGTGACGAGGCTAAGGAGATGATGGTACATGTTTATGTTAAAAACAAGATTCCTTATTTGTAGAGTCACAGTAACTTACTTAGAGATGAGACGACTCATCTGGGAGTGGAGAGAGAGAGAGAAATGAAGAGGGTCTGGCCATGTGATGATAATCATTGAGGGCAAGTGAGGGGATCAGGGGTTTCTCATACTATTCTCCCAACTTCCATGTCTGTTTGAATTCTTCCTTCATAAAAGAAATACGGACATAAGAATCTATAGCTTGTAAAAAGTGGTAGTGGTTTGCCTCTGGGGAGGGGGCGGTGGGGGAAAGAGGCAGGACCCGGGGGTGGGGAGAGAGGTGAGATCAGGGGTGGCTGTTCTCATGAATGCCCTGTGGTATCATCGTTTTTTCCCATCATGTAAATATATTCCTTTGAGAAAAATTAAAATTAAATTCTAAAAGAAATCAAAAAAGAAAGAGCCCTCCTTGGGTCGACCAGCCCCTCCTTGTGCTACAGCAGATATCACTAACCACCTGCTACCTCATCTCCCACCAAGGCAGGAGAAAACTCTGGAATCTTCAATGCAACCTGCCAAAGACATAGTCCGTCCCAGGACTAGACCTTACAAAATGCATACCTGCCTCATGCTTAGCCTGTAACTTGTTCTCACAATTTACATAGGCTCATAGCTACAGAATGCCCTCAGAATGCCTGTTCTCCATTACTCCAGGTCAACCTGGATACCCTACCAGAGAGACGCTAGGGCTCCCAGAACCTCCCACACAAGCCCTCAAAGTGAGTCTTCCTACTTGATTTGCCCTCCACTAGCCTGAGTCGACGCTTCTACTCCTGTTGGAGTTCCTGCTGAGCCCAAACGACCAGGCCTCCTTCAGTCACTGGCAAGAACTTTTTCCTCTGAGGTGCTTTACTACAAATCTCAGAATGTGATGAGTGCTAACAGATCCCAGTCCTGTGCAAAAATAAAACAGGAGAATTACATCTGGGCCGACTTCCGATGTGTGAGGACCTTTTCCACGTTTGGACAGAAGTTGGAGTGCCAATCAGGTTTTTCTTTCCTAGCTGGCTCACAGTTCTCCCGAGGTTAGTACCCACAGCAGCATCAATGACAACAATAGGTAGAATCTAATATGGCTGTGGACCCGTCCTCATTCCTTTTGTGAAAAAACTTGGCTGTTATTCAACAGGCCTCCCAGTCCTGCGGACCCCAATCCTTTCTACTCCCAGCGTTATTCCAGGGCTGAGCTCCTCAGCCAACCCCATAGTCTATCTCCAACCCTAACCCAAAAATAGTGTCATTCTTCAGTTGGGTCACTTGAGACACTGGGAGAAGAGGAGGAGGAATTAGCATGTGCTAGTTTTCTCTATAGCCAAGCACAGTTGCTAGAAGCTTCCTACTTACTTCATCTTAACCACAGACCACATGAATCAGGTTTTACAGAGAGAAGCACTGAGGCTTGGAGAACCTATGATTTTGTCCTCGCCACAGAGCAAGACAATGAAAAAATAGGATTCAATTCTAGGTCTTTCTGAATTCCAAAATCTTTGTTCTTCCCCAACCCTGTGCTCCAAAGAAGTCTACACGTAGCTGTTAAGTAAATACCCTCACCGATAAGTACCCTCACCGGTACCAAGCCCGGAGCCACAGTGTGGAGCCAGCACATTCATTCGCCTATCTGGAAGTGTTCATCTCTCAGAAGTAAGTTTGGGGGAGATGTTTGAACCCTTGCTTCAGCCAGTGTCAAGTCCCATTTCCCAAATCAGAAACTGCTAAGGAGGTAAATCTCCACAGGTAAAAAGTAATTACCATGTATCTCCCAGCATCTGTGTTATTCCTATGGACATTCACACTCCTCACGTCTTCACACAGACCTTGGCCAGAACCTTCGTGTGTGCTCTACAGCCTAGGGAAAGTTAGTGTTTCTTTTCTTTCTTTCTTTCTTTCTTTTTTTAATTTCTTTTCAGGGTAACAGAATTCAGTGCTCCATGTAATACGTGCCCTCCATAATACCCACCACCTGGCTCCCCCAACCTCCCACCCCCCGCCCCTTCAAAACCCTCAGGTTGTTTTTCAGAGTCCCTTGTCTCTCATGGTTCACCTCCCCTTCCAATTTCCCTCAACTCCCTTCAATTATCATATGGTTCCACTTATTTGTGGCGCATAACAAATAACATGGAGGTAATGGGGAGATGGAGAGGAGAAGGGAGTTGAGGGAAATTGGAAGGGGAAAGTTGGTGTTTCTATGGCCTTACTTAAAGAAGACATAGCAGAGCAAAGAAAATAGCCACAGAAGCCAAGTATATAAACCAGTTTGACTTATGAACTCAAATATGGCACTAAATGTTTAACACAGGCCTCTGGTTCATCTTGACATTGTCTGACCTATCAGGGCCCAGGCTGACATTCATTTTCAACGTAAATGCCAACCCACACCTCCAGGAAGTGCCATTCACATATTCCATAATGGCAGGGACAGCCTCTGCAGCTGTAGAAGGCAGCCCTGTCCACATTCTCCAGAGCCAGACTAGCACCAGCTTTGAAACACCTCTCTCAGTAACTGATGGAACTACAGGTAAAAGACCAGTAAAAAACACAGACAATTTGAAGCATGATTAACCAACTTGACCTAATTGATATATTTAAAACCATCTGGAGAATACACATTCTTTCTAAGTGCATACGAAACACGTACAAAAATAAACCATAAACTGGACAAAAGAAGGTTCAACGAGTTTCAAAAGATTGAAATAGAAGTATTTTCTTTGATCATAGTAGCATTGAGTGAGAAATCAATACCAGAAAGTGAAATAGAAAATCACCACCTACTTGGAAATTAAGCAACACACTTTTAAAGAACTCACAGATCATCGAAGAAATCAAAATGGAAATGGAAAAAATATTTTGAGTGAAGTGAAAATACAGTATATCAAAACCTTTGGAATGCAGCTAACTGTGCTTAAAGTCATACTTACAGAATTAAAGGCAAATATTAAAATATAAATGAATATATTATTTGCATATATTTTAAGAGAAGAAATGTTGAAAGTAAGAATTTTCCATCTTAAGAAACTTGGAGGTAAAACAGCAAATTATACCCAAGAAAAATAGAAGGAAGCAATGATAAAGGTAAGTGCATAAATCAATGATAAAATAAATATACAATGGAGAAAAATCAATAAACCAAAAATCTGATAGCTTGAAAATATTAATAAAATTCATAAGTACCTAGCAAGGCTAGTTTTGAAAAAGAGAGACAACACAAGTAAACAATTCCAGGGATTAAAAAGAGAATATCCGTAGAAATCCTACAGGTATTTAAAAGATAAGACAATATTATGAAGAACTTTATGGAAATAAATTTGAAAATATAGTGAAATAAACATATTCCAGAAAAACACATTTTACCAAAACTAATATAATAGAAAATCTGAATATTCCTACATCTATTAAAGAAATTAAATATATAAAGACTTTCCACAAAACAAATCACATATTCAAGTGCCTTTAATTGTGAATTCTTGCACAAAACATTAAAAAAAAAAGAAAGACTTTCGCAACTTTTTGGTGAAGACCTTAACATTGATATCAGATGCTGGCAAAAGAAAACTACAGATGCAAAAATCCTAAGCAAGATATTAATGAATCATATCTAACAGTAGATAAAATATATATATATATCAGATCATGACCAAATTGGATTTACTTGAGGAATGCAAAGTTGATTTAACATTCTAAAATAAAGTAATAATTAATCACATTAACAGAATAAACAAAGAAATGTGCTCATCTCAAATAGTCATATCTCATAGATATGATTATATATATGACAAATATACTCAAAGATGCAGCATTTGATAAAATTTGGTAACTGTTCATGATTAAAAAAAAAAAATAGCTCCCAGTAAACTGGGAATAGCAGAGAAAGTCCTTAACCTAATAAAGGATATCTGCAAAACTCTACATCCAACACTCTCATATCCCTCCTATTCAGTATTATACTAGAGGTCCCACCCAGTACAATAAGACAAGAAAAAGAAATAAGTAGTAAAATAATTGGAAAGGAAAAAAACAAAATATCAGTATTGATAGATGACATGATTAAGTATACAGAGACAATCCAAATGAAACTACAAACTATTACATTTATTAGAGGTTAACTTACCAAGGTTGTTGAATACAAAATTGTATGTTTAGGTAACACTAAAAACAATTAGAATTAAATTTTTAAAATGCCGTACACAAAGCACCAAAAATCATAAAATATCTAGGAATAAATCTAACAAAAAATGTGCAAGACCCATACACCAACAACTACAAAGCACTGATGGGAATACTGAAAGACTTAAATAGATTAAAGGATACACCATATTCACAGATTAGAAGACTCAATATTGTTAGACTGTTGATTCTCCTTAATAAGATTATAAATTCAATGTGATCCCAATCAAGATCCCAGCAGGCTTTTTGTGGAAACTAACAGGCTTATTCTAAAATGTATATGAAAATTCAAAGGAACTAGCCATGGAAATCTTAACGATCAAATCTGGAAGACTTATGTAATTGGATAACAAAACTTATAAAGCTATAGCAGTAAAGATAGTTATGGAAGCACAGGCATTGAGAAATGCACCAATGGAAAAAAACAGAGACTTCAAAAATAGATGCATACATATATTGTCATCTGATCTACTGTAACAGTACATTGTAATTCAGTAAGGAATATTTTTAATAAATATTGCTGGGTCAATGGATCTGCATATAGAAAAATGAATTCTGATCTCCTACCTCACACTATATAAAAAAATTAATTCTATACAGATCATAGACTTAAATATGAAGATCAAAACAATCAAGCTTCTAAAAGAAAAGATGAGAGAATATTATCATAACCTTGGGGTGGCCAAAGATTTCTTAAACAGAACACAAAAAGCCTTAACTTCAAAAGTTTGAAAAACTGAACTTTCTTAATATTAAGAAATTCTGTTTATCATAACCCAACATTAATTAGATTTGGGGGCACCTATGTGGCTCAGTTGGTTAAGCATCTGCCTTTGGCTCAGGTCATGATTTCAGGGTCCTGGTATTGAGCCCCACAGGGGGTTCCCTGCAGAGCCTCCTCTCTGTTTCCCTCTGCCTTCCCCCCACTTGTGCTCTCTGGCTCTTTTGCTCTCTCTTTCAAATAAATAAATAAAATATTTTAAAAAATAGAATTGGTATCATTTCTTAAAAAAAAAAAAAGAGACTATAGATTTGGAGAAGATTATTTATAATTCACAAGTCTGACAAATGACTAGTACCCAAAATATACAAAGAGCCCCTACAAATCAATAAGGAAAATGACAACCCAATGTTTTATAGAAGTGAACAAAAATATTGGACTTTAACAAATCAGGGAATGACAGATGCTGGCAAGTATGCGGGGAAAGAGGAACCCTCCTACACTGTTGGTGGGAGTGCAAGCTGGTGCAGCCACCCTGGAAAACAGCATGGAAGTTCCTCAAAAAGTTGAAAATAGAGCTACCCTATGACCCAGCAATCATGATACTGGGTATTTACCCTAAAGATACAAATGTAGTGATCTGAAGAGGCACATGCAGCTGAATGTTTATAGCAGCAATGTCCACAATGGCCAAACTATGGAAAGAACCTAGATGTCCATGAACAGATGAATGGATCAAGAAGATGTGGTATATATACACAATGGAATACTATGCAGCCATCAAAAGAAATGAAATCTTGCCATTTGCGATGACATGGATGGAACTAGAGGGTATTATGCTTAGTGAAATAAGTCAATCAGAGAAAGACAATTATCATATGATCTCCCTGATATGAGGAAGCTGAGAGGCAACATGGGGAGTTTGGGGGAGTAGGAAAGGAATAAATGAAACAAGATGGGATCGAGAGGGAGACAAACCATAAGAGACTCTTTTTTTTTTTTTTAAAGATTTTATTTATTGATTTGTCAGAGAGAGAGCGAGCGAGAGCGAGCACAGGCAGACAGAGTGGAAGGCAGAGTCAGAGGGAGAAGCAGGCTCCCTGCAGAGCAAGGAGCCCGATGTGGGACTCGATCCCAGGACGCTGGGATCATGACCTGAGCCGGAGGCAGCTGCTTAACAAACTGAGCCACCCAGGCATCCCCCATAAGAGACTCTTAATCTCACAAAACAAACTGAGGGTTGCTGGGGAGGGGGATAGGGAGAGAGTGGTTGGTTTATGGACACTGGGGAAGGTATGTGCTTTGATGAGTGCTGTGAAGTGTAAACCTGGTGATTCACAGACCTGCACCCCTGGGGCTAATAATACATTATATGTTAATTTAAAAAATTAAATTTTTTTTTAAATAGGGATAATAAGATAAAAAAAATCTTGAACTTTCCAAAAGGTTAACCAAGTGGCCAGTAAGCATATAAAAATAGCTGAACTTGACTAGTCTTCAAAGAAATACAAATTAAAACCACAAGGAGATATCGGTATAAGACCACCAATAGAACTAAAGTTAAAAGGACTTACAGTACCAAGTTTTAATGAAGATATGAAGATTTCTGGCAGGTGTATATTTGTATAATTGCTTTGGAAAACTGGTTAGCATTATCTACCAGATCTAAACATAAGCCTGTCCTATGACCCAACAATTCCACTCTTGGGTATATTAACAAAGAGAAAAGGGTACATGTGTCCACTAAAAGATAAATACAAGAGGAGCACCTGGATAGCTCATTTGGTGGAGTATTTGACTCGTGATCTTGGAGTTACAGGTTCAAGTCCCATGTTGGGTGTAGAGATTACTTAAAAATAAAATTTAAAAAAAGATATGTTCAAGAATATTCTTAGCACCTTAATGTATAACAGCTCCAAACTTAAAAAGCCAAATTTTCATCAGCAACAAAATAGTTAAATAAATTATGGTATACTCATAAAATGGAATATTCCACAACAAAAACAAAACAAAATAAAACAACGCACACAACACAACACACACACACACACACACACACAAAAACAGGGGCACCTTGGTGGCTCAGTTGGTTAAGTGACCAACTGTTAGTTTCAGCTCAAGCCACGATCCCAGGTCATGAGATCAAGCCCCACCTCCCTCCTTGAGATTCCTTCTCTCTCCCTCTCTCTCCCCCTCTCTTTCTCCCCCAGGTTCACAAACATGCACTCTCACCCTCTATCTATCTAAAATAAATAAATTTTATTTATTTATTTGACAGAAAGAGAGAGAGTGGGAGAGCACAAGCAGGGGGAGAAGCAGACGGAGGAGAAGCAGAGCAGGGAGCCTAATACAGAGCTGGATCCCAAGACCCTGAGATCATGACCTGAGCTGAAGGTAGATGCCTGATACACTCAGATGCCCCAAATAAAATAAAATCTTAAAAACAAAAACAAAAACAATAAAGCTTGTTGATTCATTCAATAACATGAATGATTCTCACCAGATACACTGAGTGAAAAAAAGCCAAGCTTCAAAGAGCGCATGGCATTTGATTCCATGTATATGAAGTCTTATGTCTGGACTATGGGGAATCCGCATGATCGACATTTTCTTCCACAGATTTGTCTCTACTGTTGGTCTGGTTGCACACAGTCACAGGATACTTGAAAATATGCTATTTCTCAAGATTGCTATGGATTGCCTCATGCAGAGTTGGTATATCTAATGGAATCTTTTTCCTTGAAATGTATGGTTTGTGAACACTGAGTATTTTATATTTTCTTCCAGTTTTCCACTTGGCTTTCTGTCATGGAGCTTCTGTTTCATTTTATCAGAGGAGCCCAGTTATATAGCTATTCTGAATCCAAATCTCAAAGAATTCCCTTATGCAATGAAAGCACTCTTAAAACAACAGCTCAATCCTTCTATCATGGTTTAAACCTCTGTGAAGTTTTATTTTTGTGAAAAGTAGCTGTGTCTCAAAATAACAACCTTGCTCTCAGACTGAGAGGGAGGGATAGACATGGTATGTGTGTGTCCTATGAGCGTGTGCACATAAACTCATAAAGTTCTGGATACAATTACACATTTCTTCCTAAAAAGACATTCAAAGGTATCTTTTGCTTCTCTTAGGAGCATAAGGAATGTCAGAGGAATATAGCGGCATCAGTTTTGCTAAAAAGAAACAGATTTTATATGAAAATATACACTTTATATACAACTTGACATTTGAAGACAGATACTTTTACCAATGATATGGTTAAAAAAAAAAAAAAAACAGGACTGTTTGATTTGCAGTGTCAAATATTCAACTAAAAATAGATCAAGCAAAGTTGGGGGGTGGCGGTGGCAGTCTTCAGGAGGTCCTGCTCTGGTTCACGGAGCCAGAGAAGGGCCACAGGGATCAGAGCTGATCTGGGCATTGCCGAGGAAAGCCGGACACCAGAACTCTTTCTGTTCATCCGAGCTCTGGGTGATATAACGTTGGTGCCATTCTCTCTCCTGCCAAGGGGCCTTCTTTGTTATAGAAAGCATGGCCACAGAAAGCTCTGGCCTGAGGAAGGACACCCTCACAGCCAGAACCATGCTCTCACAGTGTGACTAGGCTTTCTGATCCACCTGGTGGGTGACATGGGACAATCCTGCCCTAGTCACAGTGGCTTAGGGAACAGGTACGGGGCAGGCAAGCAGAAGGCTTCACAGCCTAATTCAGCTTTAACACCCCATTTATTGCCTTCTTCAGCCATCGCAGACCCTGTCATCCTCTTTGCTTTCTGTTCGGTGTCAGTTCTCCATGTTTCAGTCTCTGCCTGAGACCTTTCCCACAGAACTGTCAGCACTCTGAGCCAGTCCCGGACTCTGGTCTCCACCAGCACAAGTGCGGGAAAGCGTGGGCCACTGAAAAGACTGACAGGAGAAAAGACCATGAAAAACATTACCGATTTTGAAAAAATAAGTAGTTTGCACACACTTCAGATTTCTTATAGCTTGATTCATTTGAACTTCCATAAATAGCCTCGGTCAGCTCTCCGCGGACACATCCTTACACATGTACGCGCTACTCCCGCGAGGCAGAGCGATCACTGGCGGTCGAGGTTTATCCAACTTCAGGACTGAAGATCCTCAGGGAGTAACGAAGGGAAGCCGTCTGGGTGAGGAATCTGGCATCCGGGAGCCAGAGGTGAGAGATGATTGGCCGGGTGATTCTGAGCGATTTGCCCCATCTTGCTGCGTCCATTTGCTCACCAGTAAGATGAGGAAGTAGGACGAAATCCGGGGTTGGCAAAATCCAGGCCACTGCTTGTTTTTATAAATAAAGTTTTATAGATACAACCATGCTTATCCCTTTATGTACTCTGTGGCTGCTTCAGCCTGGGTACAGTAGTCCCCGGCTACAATGGAGTTGATGTGGTCTGCGAAGTCTAAAATACTCACTCTCAGGGCACCTGGGTGGCTCAGTGGTTGAAGCCTCTGCCTTCGGCTCTGGTCATGATCTCAGGGTCCTGGGATCGAGCCCTGCTTCCCCCCGCCCCGCCTCTGCCTGCTTCTCTGCCTACTTGTGATCTTTGTCTGTCAAATAAATAAATAAAATCTTTAAAAAATAAAATAAAATAAAATAAAATAGTTACTCTCTGGCCTTTACAGAAAGTTTGCTAGATTCTGATCTAAGGAAGTCCCCACAAAACCATTTTCCCTTTGGAAGTGTTTCAAGGGCAAGTAGTTTTTTATCTGAATTTATTTGAATCTGAATTTATCTGTAGATAATTGCCACACCTCTAATTTTTCTTTGCCAGAATGTTGGCTGTTTACCCAAGCCACAAAAACCTGTGTCTGCATAGGCAGAGACTACAGGAAATGTATCAGTCAACTGCATTCAGTCAAAATAATTGTCCTCCTATTTTTCCCTTGAGTAATTGCAACTGTGATATGAAATATCCAAACACGTGTGTCACAGCTCTCCACACATTGCTCTTTGGTCATAGAAGTAGACAGGGCTTAGGAAGATAACAATGTCTATTCAGGTCATAGTAGAGTGTAACTGTGAACATCACTGAATTCCATGCAGTTGGCAATGGCTGGTGAAACAAACAAGCACATCTACTTGGGGGTCTGACTTTTCTATTTGTCTGTCAAATAACAACAGTTCCTGAAATGCTATTTTTATTTTATAGTGGGTAGCATGGCAAGAAAAGGCCAAAATTGCACGAATAAGACACTACGCATGTTTTTCAGTTTTCCTCTTTGTCAGTGCATAAAGATTTGGAAAACACCAATGCATCCAATGAAGTCTACACCTCTCAAATATTCTCTTCGTAGTATCATACGCATATATCAGAAAAACCAGAAAAGAGTGAGCAGGGGACCCTACACACACACACACACACACACTCTCTCACGCATGCATGTGCACACGCACACACACACACATGTGTGCGCACACACCTCTGACAAAAAAAGGAATCCAAAAGCAATAACCAATTCCAAAATGCCAGGAAGCAGGGTTATAAATTTAACACAAACAGCTCCCTCTTCAAATCCCCAGTCCGTTTATCAAATTTTAAAAGTGAAATGACAAGTTAAGATTATTAGTCAAAATATATAAATAAATCACCTTACATATGTTATTTCCAAGGTCTGCGAATGATTTCACAGTGGTTAGTTGTAGTAAGTGAATACAGAGGCAGCCTGGCTGGGCTCGGGAGCGGAAGTGGTGCAGGTGAAGCTGGAAGCCTGCCAATCCCCAGACAACGCAATTAGCTCCACGGGCAGACGCAAATACTGGGCTGCACACAGGGGCCTTTAAGAAGTCATTTGGTGAGATTTCTTTCACACGGCAACGCTGACATCTTACCCACTGCCTGGTCTACAGTCCACTACACATAATTCCGTTGTTTAGAGAAAGAACTTTTTTTTAGAAGTCTCTGAAAAGCAAGGATTAAGTCAACTCATCATAAATTCCTCCTGCTCGAAACCAACTCACAGAAAACTTTTTTAAAAAATATAGTTTGTCAAATGCTTTGCGTCTTAACGAAATGCCAAAATGGGGGAGTCATAAATTATCTGGTGGAACAGGAGGCCTCTCAGAGAATGAGGGATGCTGGAGCTCTGTGTTCAAGATGAATTGCTGGAAAATTCTCTATCTTAAAAATTGGTTCTGTTCTTTAGCTGTATAGATTTATGCAACATTCAATGTTAACAGCCCTTATGTGGCTGTCAAATGCCAAGTGTAAACAGAAAAACAAGAAAAAAACACAATTCTTTGAGCTTATTCCCCTCATATGTTCCAGATCCAGGTCTGCCAAGCAGGCCTCCCCCTGCCCTCCTGGCATCGCTCCGCCACTGCTGTTAATAGTATTATTGGTGTTGGAACACAGCCAGCTGTCTTCCTTTCAAACCAATTTGTCCGAAAGCATGGATTACTGTGTTAGGTAATCTGTCACTTCTCAAAAAGACCAATCTTTAATGTCTCTCCTATGCATATTGCTCTCCAAGTATTTGAAGGCACAGGGATACCATACGATGCCCTGCATATTCACCTCAGAATAAGTCACCCTTGTGTGGTACCCTCTCAGCTAAACAACAAAGGCATTTTAAAATACAGAGCTATACAAATCTTTCTCAGGTTATTTATGCAATAGTAGTAGTAATGTAGACATTAACAGCAGATCTACACCTGTCAAGGAAAAAATGATCCCATAAAATGCCTAAAAATCATCTGTGACTTGATCACATGAATAGTTCCTATGAGGAACCTGTGAAGTCAGGTTTTTCTTGGCACTTTCCTCAATGCCCTGCTCCAATTTGTCAGTACAGACTGGGAATAAGAATTTTTTCCCTTTTTAGGTACATGTTTCAGCATGTCCTCCATAGAAAATGGAGAAAATTTTCAAGGAGAATGTTCACTGCTTGGAAGGCTGATTCCTGGTCACACATTTCTCTGAGAAAGTTTCTCAAACTTAAGAGACCCAAGAGGTTGTGGTAATATTTCCTATATGCTCTGTGTGTGTGTGTGTGTGTTTGAAACTGCATTTCTACACGTGCAACAGAAACCTGATTCTACCAATTTAATCAAATGGGAATTATTTCCCAGACATAACAAGAAGTCCTGAAGTGGCTGATCGGGGCAAGTGTAGCAACTCCTCAATGTGAACCAGTCCCCAACTTGCTCACCTCAATCTCATGATTCTTACCATGGTCCCAAGATGGCAGTCTACCTCCAGCCCCCTGTTCTGGACTGAAAGAAAGGGGAAAGGAAGAAAGTGACAGCAGCCTACGCCAGAAGAGCAAAATCTTTCCTTTCAATCCCCAGCAAATTTTTACTAATATCTCACTGGAGAGGCAGAAACACTTTGCAGCTGGGTCCATCGCCACCCCAAATAGGCTTAGGTTTCTCTCAAATGAGGCAAAGGGGAAGGGAGGTGCTGGGAAGGTCTCCAGAGGAGTCTACCACAGTGCATCCTTAGTTACCCATCTCTATCCAGGGGAGAGGGCCACACCCTGACTTCCCCAGGACTCCAGTGAGTACCTGAGGCATTCACTCTCTAGGGGGGTGAGAGGGAGGGGTGGCTGGGTGATGGACACTGGGGAGGGTACGTGCTATGGTGAGTGCTGTGAATTGTGTAAGACTGATGAATCACAGATCTGTACCCCTGAAACAAGTAATACATTATATGTTAATAGAAAATAAATAGATAAAAATAAAAGGGGCAATTTTGACCAATTCCTAGGAAGTTAAATCCTGAGTTATATCATGCCTTGTGCAAAGCAAGCAACGATGGGATTAAGGTTATTAATTCTGCAAGCAAGTAGCTTCAAGATTTTCTCTTACAAGATTGACCATAAAACAGGAACCAAACACATAGTTATTAAATAACACCACCACAAACCTCTCAATAACACTCTTCACTTCCTCATTAAAGTTGTCAGATGACACGATCCTGTGGAGAAGGACAACCTCCTGGTCCGACATATGGGAAGAGGTCTTCCTTAGTGAATCAAAAAGGCAAGGAAGAAAGGAAAAGTGGGAAGATAGAAGACACTCCGCTTACAAAACAAAATAAGGGGGTGTTTATTCGCCTTAACAATTTTTAAGAGAAGAATCCCAAATGTCTTTACAGTAGCTCAATTCACATGCCCCTTCAGAGGAATGTGTCTAATTGCAAAAATGTCACCAGATACCTGTACTTTATAAAGACGTGGCACAAGATCAGCAAAACGGTAATGACCCTGACAGCCGGATAGGAAGCTCGGTATCACCTGCTGGTATCACTTTTATTTTTTGGTTTAAAAATGTATATAACTTTTTAAAAGGTCTGCCACTAGAAAACTAAAATAAAAGTTCTCATTTCCTGGGGCGCCTGGGTGGCTCAGTGGGTTAAGCCGCTGCCTTCGGCTCAGGTCATGATCTCAGGGTCCGGGGATCAAGTCCCGCATCGGGCTTTCTGCTCAGCAGGGAGCCTGCTTCCCTCTCTCTCTCTCTGCCTGCCTCTCCATCTACTTGTGATTTCTCTCTGTCAAAAAAAAAAAAAAAAAAAAGTTCTGATTTCCTTTGGAAAAAAAAAAAGTTTATCACTCCCTCTTCTAACTTAAAAGGGGAGTGTGCTGTGTAGAGAACATATCCAGGTCAGCCAGGAAATATAGAACAGGGACTCATTAATTCATAAAACCTATTTTCAAATGCAGCAAAAATGGTTTCTGTTGTGAAAAATGAGCACTCTTTCGAGAATATTTAAAAGCTAAAGATGCATTACTGTGGTTAGGGACCACTTGTGATGTAAGAGAAGATTCTCTTTGGAAATTAGGTCCCCAGAGAGCCTCTCTCCACCTGGCAGCGGGGCCCTAGCTCCTTGATGTTCAAAGCATATGACAAGTGCTGCGTTCTCTTCTCCAGCATTGCTCCTCGATAATAAGTGGAAGGAATTCCACCCCTTGATTTTCTAAAACAAACTTTTCAGAGGGAGACCATGGCTTGGACACAGCTGACTTTGGCAAACAAACCACACTTCCTATTACTATGCACAAGAACATTTCTCATTCGTGATTTATTAATAAACCCAACCATTCTTTAATAATTCCAACAATTTAATGCATAAACGTTTTAAAACACTCATCTACCCCAGATTATTTCCTTTCATCTCTCCATCCACACGACCCATTCTTTCTCAGTCATGCCTCTAATCACTGTAGGAATTCTAAAGATGAAATCATTTCCACACTGTTTGCCCTGAGAAATCCCTTGTCTTGGAGGGTGCCTCTACTCACCTCCCTACCTTCCCAAACCCTCTGTATGTTTCCTCAAGTTCAGAGACACTTATTACTTCAGAGGAACATTAAACATTTTCATATCCATTCACCCATTCACTGGCAATGAGAACCAACTCATCACCATTTCCCAGATCATTAATGGAAGATCTCTTTCCAAAAGATATCATCCCCCATACACAAGCCATTTCTATTTTCTATTTTCAGATAATAAATCTAGCACTAAACAACTAAACCAAAGGTCTCTGAGATGAAAAACAAGTTGGTAACATCCATTTAATTACCATCTTGGAACCCAAGGCCTATGATAATTTTTAACAGTTGCAATTTTTTTCCTGATGGTTCTATTTGGAGCACTAGGAAAACACTTCAGTTTTGTAAGTGTAATCATAAGGCTAAATCTGCATTGACAAATGAAAACAAAGTGTTAGCTGGAAAGGAGAACTTTGTACATCAGGATAGCTTGCAAAGCAAAACAGACCTGTGAGCAGCTACAACATTTGTACTGAATAGATGACCAAATGTGTGGTGAGAAATGGCAGATGGCTTAGTTCTGGTTAACCATTCTTGTCCTTGTATGTACGAGATGTAAATAAAATACACATGGCTAGGGCCAGTTCTGCCCTTGGGAAGATAAAAGCACCAAAAAAGAAAATGTTGGCAGCTCTCTGTGCACCACCAGGGTGGTTTAATTTGTACCATATTTTGCCACATCAGCGGAAATGGGGACCCCCTGGAGCTATCTGTGACCCATGATGAAGGCAATAATGGGAGAAGGGAAGGGAGAAAAATCTCGCAAAACTACACACGGCTCTGGTCACCAGGCTGACGCGGAATTGTGAATCCATAAAAACCTGTTTCGAAAACAAGTTTTCACAACTATAAAGCAGAATAGCTCTTCCAGCCCTGAAAGCTCCCTCTCCTCAACAGTCCTGCCATTGGAAATACGAATCCTCCAGGGTCCCGGCGAGGGGTAGCCCTGTTCATAGAATGCCTCCAGTATTAACAGCCTATTTTTATGCTTTAACAGAAAAAAAGAAAAAAACATTTGATAGCCACCAAAGAGGATTTTGAAGGAAACACCCTTTGTTTTTAAGAACGTCATACTTTATGAGAAGCTTCATGGGGAAAAAAGGGAGAGATCCAAGACAGGGCACATGTAATAGATATCAAACACAGAAATTCCCAAGAGGAAGGCCAACACATTACAACATCCTTGGAAGAAGAGCTTGTCTTCGAGAGATGCTAACCAGGGTGATGTTAGTGCCTCGAGTTTATTGCCATCAGGGCAGTCTGGCAGGAAGCAAGTGCCAGGACTTGCCTCATACCCTCATGAAAGCTCAGAGTTGTTCTGTTTACAACCAGACACGTGCAGTGGGCCCAGAGCAGTGCCAAACTTGTGCCAACTGAGCATCAGCACCTATTTGATGTGGTGTGGTCATGCCGGGCGCTGCTCGGGCTCCCTGGAATGATGTGCTGAAACACAGGCTGAGCCTGTTCCAAAGAACTTCTCTAGGAAATTCTAAAGAGGATGGGTCCACAAATGCAAAGGGGGAAAGATCTGATGGCAATGTTTCAGGGAGGTCACACCCCAGCAGCACTTGCAGACGGTATGGCCAAGTCATCGATCCCACCAACGATCAACATGCCACAAAATCCAGCAGCTGTCAGAGGACAAGACCAGGGGGCCTGGGGGAGCTCTCTTTAGCCCATGTCTGGCCTCCTCAAGCAGCGTAGCAGGAGAGTTGGCACCGTGTTTTCTAACATTATCTATTACTCTCCTTGGGACTGTGGGTACGTTAGCTACTTCGCTTTATTTTGTTTTTTTATTTCCTTCCCATTTGTTTCCACCCTCTTTGCATGAAATCAGTAAGACATAAGACACCATAAGTATAGTTCTGCAAAGCTATCTCAGCGAGGAGCCCTAATGAGATTTCAGAACTTGGTCTGCTAGTATTTCACTGGGATCCAGGGCCCCCGGCAGGGGGACCCCCTAGCAGCCACTGAATTCTCTTGTCTAGAATCCACCTTACCTCACCTTTATCATGACACATTGGCAGATCTCTGACAGTTCTTGCAGCCTGAAGACCGCAGGTCTGAGAGGACCCTACCTTAAATTCTCTCAGGAGGGAGAATCAGCTATAAGTCAGCAGCAGAGAATCAGTTCATTGAAAACTAATGTGCTAAAAATCAAAGAACCCATTTATCAGAATGCCCAATCCACAGAGTTTTCCAAATTGACTAATGTATTAAAACTGGTTTCTTTCAACTATTTATAGGGTTTACAGATACTTCTATTGAGCAGAATGATCCTCAACAGCTGTTGAAACAAGATTTCTGCAAAGTTGGTATTAATTCCTTCATTTTTCCCTTCATAACAACATGGTAAGGAATATTCCATGGGTCAAACAGAAAGAATCACAAGGTAATTTAGTCTCCTTATGGGTATTTTTAATATTAACAAGATATATTTCATCGTTAATAACTAAATTTCATCATTTACAAGGCGATCTTTTGGCTTACACTAATTTATCATATTCTTTTATTTAATGTTCTGTCTTGTTCTGAGTTCAAATCGAGATTCTGCCCCCCTCTGGATAGCCCTGGCCAAGCAGCTTCACCTCCCTGTGCTGTATTCTCCTCAACCGGAAAATGGAAATAATTACAGCCTCTCCTTCACAGGGCTGTTGGGAGGATTAATCTAGTTTATTCATAATATATATGAAGTGCTAGAACACCAATTGATGTAGAGTAAGCCTTAAATGAATGTAAACTACTATTATAATTTTTTTTAATATTGCATTAAAGCACATCTTTCAACACTTAGGTCACCTTCAATGGATTCTGAAAACTCCTTAATTTGATTCACTCTACACCCACCCCCCGAACCCCAGGAAATGTCCTTCCTTGCCCCTCTTGTACTGTGATAGCACCTTGAAAAGACCTCTAGGAAAGCATGTGTTTCCATCTACGTCCCTCTGGACTGTCTGCTGGTCGCCGTATGCCATGGAGTCACCGTGCTCGCCAGCACGACACTCAGGGCTTGATGCTTGGTGAGCTTCCCATAAGCCTTTGCCAAATGAACTGGTAAATGATACAAATGGACCCAGCACACCTTAGGATGGGTCACTAGGGTCTAGGCTCTGCCCTTTTGTGTTGGCTCTGACTGCTTTCTGTTTCAAAGGGTGGCCTCTTTGTGAACTCTTGCCCTCATTCTAGAATACACACTTTTGTGAACAAACAGTTTCCATCGCCACTTAACACCAGCCCCCTTCCTTTGGAGCCAGGGAACGGTATTACGTTACGAGGCATTCTCATTCTCAGAGGTGCCTTCCTGAGATGAGGTGTAAATTAATGCCAGCCTGACCACTCTGGGTCATTAAAGACCAGATGGTAATTTTTGCAAGAGGAGCAACTGAACCTTACTGGCCTGGCCCAAGTCCAACCTGGATAATTACCTCCCGCCTACACAATATCCCCCCCTCTCAATGTAGACCCAGAAATGATTTTCATTTCTCCCTCTGAAAGCTAGCCAGGCAGGACTGTGCTGGCTTTTCACCCCACTGCTGCGGAGCAGGCGCAGGGTAGCAAAGCAGCTTTCCTCTGGGGGATCTGCAAAGTGCTCGAGGACCAGAAGGGTGGGCAACAGAGATCTAAAGGTTTCAATAATATATTTGGAAAAATAAGACTTAGTCATCTCAAGTGAAAATACTTCATCTCCACTGCATTTTTGTTAAGCTACAGGAGCAAGCAGAGAAGGAAGAAGTCTAATTTGGACACGAATTGTCTTTTATTGGAATTATAGAAGTATGGTTCATCCCCAATCTAGGCAGCCCCTGGCGCGGGTCCACTTTTGACATGAAAGCTACCTAAAGCAGTCACGGATGGGTTTTTGCTGAAGCAAATTCCATTTCTTACGATTGGGGGGGAAGGGGAGGGGGATGGCAAGAAGCTTGGACCCTTGTTCCACATGCAACTGCCTACACAGGAGAAGACCTGATTGGCAGGACGAATGGAACAGATCAGCCTGACCAGGAAACATCCAGGGCCAAGCACCAAGGAAGGTCAAGAGCACCCAGAATTGACTGATTGGCACCAAGATAAACAGACTGAACACTAGGCATAAATGAACAAGAGCTGGTTAGGAACACCATCCCCAGGTGGCCTGCAGGTCCTGACCCTTTTGCATGAGATTATCCAGAGCATGCTGGATCCACTTGAAGGGGGGAGGTGTTCTTGAAGTGGTTTACAGTTATGTATTGGCTTGCCATTCTCAGAAGAACCCGAGGCCCAAAATTCTCTACGCCTTCCTTTGTGTCCTTGGCCTAAGGTATAGTTTGTCTGGAATGGCCTAAAGCATAGTCTCTCCACCCAGAAAAATGTCATCAAAGGACCACTGTCTAGCTATTGCAGGACCGTAGGGGAGCCCCGACTCGCCCCCATGGCCTTGGCTCAAACCTGGCTCGGAGAAGCTATGTCCTGAGTCGAGCTAATACTTAGTAATAAAGCTTCCTGGGAAAGCAAGACTGCCAAAGTTTAAGTGGTGGGTTTTTATGACCAGGATTATGGTCCATTAAGGGACAAGGATGAAAACACAGCTCGTTTCATTCTGATCTCTTGTCTAGGCTGAACCACCATTCTATTTCCAATTAAATTTCCACAAGAAAAATGCTGATGTTTCTCCTCCAGAAACAAGTTTCTGGCACTTTCCCAAAAAACCCACCGTGGTTTGAAGCCACAGGCTCATAGCATTGAGATTCTGTGGCTTTGTTCTCTCCACAAGGATAAAAGGCCTATAAATGATAGAGGTTTTCAACTATAATTTGTTGCATTCAGAAAGAGAATACATGAAATATATTCTTTCTCTGAAAGGGACGTGGGAAAAATAGGCCATCTGATACTAGGGAAATGAGGGTTCTTCGCATTGATGATCTTCCTGAAGGGAGCCATGGATAACCGGTCATAACAGTGAAGCCACAATGACCATGAATTATAATCCAGCTTCTACCTTAACTTGCCCCGTTGCTCAGGGAATGGGCATGAACAACCCAGTTTCTCTATTCTTCTCACACCAGAAAATTCCAGGGGTGAAGAAAATTTCCCTCCATTCTAGACATGGTGTGGTCCTTTTGGGGAACAAGGTGCACAGGCATCTTAAGGGCATTCTGGACAAATCCTAATGGGTAAGAACATTGGCAAGGAGAAAAACAGGAATTTCTATTAAACAACTGAGGCCTGGGTCTGCCCCACCCTTCGGGGATACTGACATCATAAACTACTCTAGATTTTTCCAGTAACGAGTAAAAAGTAGCTTCGTATCATGTGCTAACATAAATTTCAATCTAACCAAAAAAATCTCATATCTACATAAGAAGCCTCTGAAAGGCTATTTGAAATGAAGTAAATGAAAAAAACCAATAAGCTGTTTTTGTAAGAAATACTGAAGAGCCATATCAAGAAAGAAATCTAATAAGTTGTAAAATAAAGCTATCTTCAGGAAAATATGAGAAGGTCCAACTTTTCCTAAGAAAGTTAAGCAACTGTTTTCAGAGAATAGTTTGTCAAACAACAAGATTTCAAGTAAATCTGAGTTGAAAACAAAACAAACCAAAAGTCCCAACACCTAGCTTATGCATGTCCTATTATGTCAATGCACATCAGAAAACACCTCTTTCTAAACATAAGAAGGAAAATATCTTTCATGGACAACGAGAAGCAGATACTTTTAATTAAAAAAAAAAAAAATAAGCACAAATACAAATCTCAGTAACAACTATGGCCTGAAGCAAATGTTTTTCTGTCTCTCCCCTTCTGCTCCTGTGGCCCACTCCAGAGCACACTTGTCCAAAATTATTATTTGGTTTATCTCTGGATAATAAAGTATGAGGTACAATATTTCCATGTGGAAGATTTTGGTTTTTTCCTATTTAAGCTTTAAGATCTTGAGGATGAGGGCAAAGGAAAGATGTCTATAGACTATGGCCTTGGGTTATCGCCTGGCTGGTAATTATGTGAGGAAATTTTCCTGAGTGGGGCTTCCTTCTGCCCACAGCTGTTCATAGAAGACAGAGGTGGTGCCCTGGATATACAGAATCTGAAAAGTGGGTGTTATTGAAATTTGAGTGTGAAATCTATTTTTATGTCATTACTTATGGACAAATTGCAAATGGCTACCAACACACACACACACCAACACACACACACACAAAATCTTCTTCCAAGCTACCATACCCTAATAATGACTAAATGCGCTGCTGGAATTTCCAGGGAGAAGCAATATTTGTTAGGAGGATCTTTTAGCTGGTGGCCGGGGCCACCATAACACAGTATCACGGACCAGGTGGCTTAAATACCAGAACTTTGTTTCTCACTGCTCTGGAGGTGAGAAGTCCAACGTCAAGGTGCCAGGGGTCATGTTCGGCGAGAGGTCTTTCCATGGGTTGCAAGCGGCCATCCTCTAGCTGTGTCCTCGCGTGATGGAAAAGAGAGAGGCAGAAAAAGAAAGCGAAATCTCTGGTTTCTCCTCTTATAAGGACATAAATTTTATCAGATCAGGACTCCACCCTCATGACTTCATTTAACGTGAATTACCAGTCTCCAAATACAGCCAAGCTAGAGGGTTAGGACTTCAACCCATGAAAGGGAAGGGGGGTGAGGGGAGGAGGACATAGTCCATAGCAAAGGGGTAACATTTAAGCTATTTAATTATGGGGCATTAGAACCGATGCCACATCTGCTCAGACTGCAACTGGACTGGGCATACCAGCTTTACCCTTCAGATCTAGAAGAAATAAAAGAAGCAAAAGTTCTCCTCTTGGCCTCCTCTGGGGGGAAAAAAAAGCCTATAAGAGATGGCTTCCCTTACAGGGCACATTGCCCAAAATGTAAAAATAGGTCTTCTCCATTCGTGTTTCGTGTGTAGAAGTAAACACATTGCTTTATCCATAGAAACATTTTAATTCATCAACTTATGAATAGTGTTTCTCCGGAAAGAGGGAACCTGTAGGAAACTTTCACTTTATAAACAGCATGGTTTTACCAGGTGCACGTATTCTTTTGTAATCAGAAAAACAAATAAATATTTCAACATTTGTTTCACATTTTGTAAATGTAAAGAAAGTTACATTTCACATTTGTAAATATGCCCACCCTTTAGTCCTTAAAATTCTACAAGAATGAGCTAGGCTAGCTACAGAGTTTTGGGGGGGCTTCCTATTAGAATTAACCTATTGCACAGAGAGCGGATCTATTCTAAACGTAGGAACAACCTTTCACTTGTGCGGATTCTTTATTTCTTGTTCCTAGGTTGTTGTCTTTTAACGATAAGAATAACAAATTTCTGGGGCGCCTGGGTGGCTCAGCAGGTTAAAGCCTCTGCCTTTGGCTCTGGTCATGATCCCAGGGTCCTGGGATCGAGCCCTGCATCCGGCTCTCTGCTCAGCAAGAAGCCTGCTTCCTCCTTTCTATCTCTGCCTGCCTCTCTGCCTACTTGTGATCTCTGTCTGTCAAATAAATAAATAAAATCTTTTTAAAAATAAAAAGAATAATAAATTTCTGAATGAGAGACTGAAGGGTTGAAGAAGACAATTCTAATGACATTCGAAAGAGTGGTGGTCAGGAGCTCCCCCCCTGCTCTTTAAGCATGGTTACAGTCTCTCACCCATAAGAAATGAAATCACCCCTTCAATCTCAATATTTGAAGAAAGGAAATCTTCTTGTCCCTGAAGGAGATGTTATATCCACAAGGCAGACAAGGAAGACGACTGAGATCTCGTTTCCATATGGAATCCTGCTTGATGTTTGTACTCATTCCGAAACCTTCCAACTCCCTAACAGTTAGCATCCCATTCACCAAATGCCAGAGTCACCTCCTGGACCTTGGAACATTTCCAAATTTTCCCTGAGGGTTAGGCCTGCTGAGAAGACCTGAATTTAACCACAGCTAGACTACGGATAGCCTCTGACATGCTCCATGAAATACTGTGCCTCTGGATCACTGTCTATTCTATTCCTTATAACTGAAATGTTCATCTAACTTTCTTCCTCACCTGGCTCATCTTGAAAAGGCTTCCTCTCTTTTCCCCCTGCTTCACTTCTCACATTCCACTTTGAACAATGCCTGTGGTAGCCAGTAGATTTGTGTACAAATAACTGAAAACCCATCTAATAGGGAAAACCTATCAAATGTGCTTTGGACCAAAGCACAAATATGAAGTCTAGAAGTGGGTGAATTCAACACTTCCAGCAGCTCAAATTTATTATTGAAAAGTCATACTTATTCCCTCTTTCAGCTCCACCATCTTCAGCATTTTGACTTTTCTTGCTAATTGCCTCATGGTTGTAAGATGGCTGCGAGAGCTCTAGCATCATGTTTCCCCATAACTGTTGCAATTAACAAAGAAGGGGATGATCAGAAGGCTTTCTCCCAAACATGTTTTATACTTTTTGTCTGGGAAGTAAATCTGTCCCCATAGACATCCTCCATGTCTCATTAGCCAGAGTAACAGTTTATATAGTTTAGAGTCTATTATAGCTTACGATAGATTAAATTGCTATTGTTTAAAAAAATAAAATTGCTCCTTAGCACATAGAGACCATTTATTTAATATCTTTGGAATTAAGATTACTTTGTGATGGGGCCAAGGGTACTGAAATGATCAAACCTCTTGTCATTCAAAGTTGTGGCACTATTATTTATTCCTCAGGATGCTAGGCAGCTCTGAACTACAGGATGATAATAAAATAATTTTCTATTTTACATACCAACTTGTGAAGTCCTTTTATCTTAACATCTCTTCCAGAGGTAAATAATACTATAGTTAATTTATTAGGTTGAACAGAGGTTCAAAGAGAGGACATCCCTTGCCTGAGTCTACGTAGCTTATGTAGCTCAAGAAGGGCTGCCCCTCATGCCTACCTAACTGTTCCTCCTCCCATCCTGCCCCACTCTTATTCCCCCTGGGGCCTCTCTGAGCTAGAAATACCCAAAATTTGGGATAAGATTCCATGAAATCCCCTAATCTTACCACTCTAAGTGAGCTCCATTAGCTCTCCCTCTGCCAAGCAGTTACAGAATCGGGGCAGCATCTAGACTGCCAGAAGAGACTGGAAGTAGTCTATCTCACCCCTGCCACAAAGCCGACTGCCTGACTC